>NC_088683.1:239521783-240146783 GCF_028017835.1 Emys orbicularis | reverse complement strand
ACATGGTTTTATGGTCAAAGAGTTTCTATCTTCCCTGTCAATTGGATTGTCCCTGTTGACAGAAAGCAGAAGCTTCCTGGAATTTCTTTAAATTAGGCTGACATTTCACTTAATAAAATAAGTAACCAAAATATATGCATATGTTATTGTCTTCTCCAGGCACAAAAATAATTCTGTGTATTTCTTAAAATTCAGTTAAGTTGCAGTCAAGATTGTAATAACTTAAACAAATTATAATTATTTTATTAGTAACCATTTTTACATGAATATAGAGGTCTATCCTTTACAGCAGGAAAACATTTTGTCTATCTGTAGCCAGATGGATCATTTCTATCAGTATACTTGGATCAAGATCCTGTATCTAAACATTCCTGGATGTTGGGGGAATAGAAGGAGAAAGAAATTCAAAATCTGATTTTGAATTGTAATCACTGCCTATCTCTTATTATTTACTACGTTTGTTAAGCTTGTCTAATATTGCTACACACTTTTGCCGTGCACTGTGGGAGTCCTGGCTTTTCTAATTTTGTAGAGCATTAGTTTCTAGCCCTGACAGTTACATTGAGTTGGTCACCAGTCCTTCCAACCAGGGATAGATACAAGATGTTTACCAGATAGGCTAGAATGCTTTCAGCCTGGGTCAGTCTGCCCCTGAAAACAGGCTCTGCACACTTTAACATGTAGGTACTACTGCATAGTTGAGGTACTCTGGAGGATTCAGCACTGGGTGTGGAAGCTTTTAGCGGCAAGGTACTCTCAAAGCCATTGCCAAGTATAAAAGGAAATGTACTTTGAATATTTTCTGAAAAGGTCTCTGGATGACTGCTTCTGAGAGTCCAGCTGTCCAGACCAGTTTACCTAATTGACTTTCAGTCAATAAGAAGTTATTTCCATGGCGTTACACATCTGGAACTAAACACAGATTTTGGGTCACCTGTTCTAAATTTAGGGAGTCTCTATGGACAAGAAATTATTAATAAAATCAAAATAGCCTCCTTGTACATCCCCATCTTCTGACATTACATCTCTCAATTCTATTGATTTATGGTACAATAATGCATACGCTCTTAAGTACTAACGGACCTTCTTTGTCCCTTTCAATTCTATCCATAAATTTCTTTGAGTGAGTTTTGGCATTCCAGAGCCAACAGCCTATTCAAAAGAAAGTTCACCAAAGACCTAAATGTTACTTATCATTGTTTCCTTAAACAGGAGCCCCGCTCCAATATGATCTCTCACCTCACACATCCTGAATAATAAGCGCAGATAGTCTTAGAATACTATCGACAGCAGGAGAATTCCTTATAAACAGTATGCAAAATCCACCATCTGCTATGGCTTAGCATTGGGTACACTATACTCATTTACTGCTCTCCTTTGTCCTTCTATTTACACCAAGAGACATTAGTGTTAGAGTCTGGGCCATGGGCCTAGTGATCAGAGCAAAAGTCAGGCTTACTGTTTAAAGCAGGAGCCAGATCCAATCCCAAGGTAAGGGCCAGAATTGTGAAAAAGTAGCCACCCCAAGGAGTCAGTGCTGGAATAGGGCACTAGTAGCCAAGGTGAGGATCAGGATTGGAGTAAGGAACTAACAGCTGAGCCAAGGGTCAGAAACGAGTAGCCATGCCAGGATTCAGAGCTAGAGTCAAGAACCAGGAGCAAGCTGAGGAAGCAAGGACTAAGCAGGAACAAGGCTAGGAAACAAAGCAGGAGCTAGGAGCAGGATAGGGGCAAGGCAAGGATTACAGCAACTGGCCTGAGCTGCCGGAAAGTTGCTGCTGCTGCTGGACTGAAAGCTAGCCAGCTGCCCTACCTGAGCACTCATTGGTGTAGTTTATCAGGCAGCCTGCTGCAGGTCAGCTGCAATTATTAGTATGCCGGGAGATTGACCATGTTCCAGGCCTTGAACCCTGACAATGTCATTGTGTGGTAACATCCCAGTTCAGTTGACAACATACAATTCACTTGCAATGTATACAGTAGCTGTGATATAGATGATGAAATAGGCCTTTGGAGAGTACATGACATGACTTTTTGTTAGTATTGATCACTGCATAGATAGGGTATTTTGTCTGTCTTTTAAGAAACATCTAACAGGCAACTTAAGAAGATGTACAAAACTTACCATGTACCACAAAAGAATTCTTCCTCAAGACTTCATACCATTTGTTTAGCTGTTTGGCTATGGGCAACCACATCTCTTCTTTACCTGCTCTTGTTCTAAACTTTATCTTGTGCTGCTTTTGTGATACTTCTCTCTTTCTCATTCTGCCAGTTAGGCACCACCAAAATGTAGGGTATAACAACATTTAATCACATGTTTGCAAATGTTAATGTTGGCATGGCTTAGTGGATAGCACATTGGTGTGGTACTTAGGAGATCTGGGTTCTATTTGTGGCTCAACCACTTGCCTGCTGGATGACCTGGTGCAAACCACTGTACCTCAGTTTTATACCAATTGTACAGATGGGGATAATGATACTTGTCTCCATTGTAAAGCACCTTGAGGTCTACTGTTGAAAAGTGCTATATAAGAGCTAGGTATTATTAGCTCTTTAGTTCTCAGCCATGTTTCTGTACTGCTTAGAACAAGGGATGTTTAGTGATAATGAAAATTCCAGAAATGATTATAATAATGGGTGATATATAACTGAGCAACCTGTCACACAGCAATCCATCAGTGATCCATAGATGTGACCCAAGGACCTCTTGATGCCAACTCTGAGAGGGCACAAAGGTACAGGGTCCCCTGGGTATGATATCTACATACTAGTCTGCCAAAGAATGTCATGTAAGGTACCTAATGAAAGCCTGTGTCAAGTTGGTCATCATAATCATTGTGAGATGTATGTGTGATGTTAACCCCACATTTTCATAGAAATATAGTTATGATATGAATATGGTATAAATAATATATACTTTATGCAAGATGGGTCTTGTAAGATATCATTAGAAAGGTTATAATTTACTGAATGTGTTTATCCAATTTGAATGCACATATCATTTTTGTATCTGAAGCTGGGAATATTGACCATGTCTCTGTATTTCATATGTGCTACATTGGATGAGGCCAAACAATGTTAGTGGCTTATTGAAGAAATGACACAAGCATAAGGATTACCCCAGGAACTGTGTTCAATAGAAACCTCTCAGAGATAGCTCTACACAGTGGGAACTGTTTGACCCAGGTCACAGCAAAAAGGCTTTCCAGCAAGTGTGGGGGAGGGAGATATAAAAGAGGGACAATGACAACATGAGTGGTCCTCACTCTCCCTACAACAACACACCTGAAAACACCTGAGGAACAAAGACTTAACTTGAGAAGTGATGGTTCCAGGCTGGAAGGATTTTTAGCCCTGTGTAAGAAAACCTGGGAAAGCCAAGGCAATTTGTGCCTTAAGAATCTACCAGGCTGTTTATCACTTAGGGTAGAATTTGCTAATTTATATCCTGCCTATCTAGAGTGTTAGCTCAGTTTGTGGCTTTTGTTTATTTACTAAGTTAAGCTGCTTTGTTCTGTTTGCTATCTCTTTAACCACTTAAAATTTACCTTTTGTAGTGAATACACTTATGTTGTTTATTATTAAACCCAGTTTATGTAATTTCTAACTGGGGAGGGGGCAAGAAGTCGTGCACATCTCTCTTCACATTTTTATGAGCTTGCTCTGTGCCGTTTTTTCTATACAGTGCAAGACAGTATTATTTTGGGTTTATCTCTCAAAAGGGGTGTGCACGTGAGTGCTGGGGGAGTCCTCTCACACAGAGCTGACTTCAGCCTGTGTCTACAGCAGAGTGTGTGTGTGCTGCAAGAGGCTGGAGAGCCTAATTCAGCAAAGCAGGGAGAGGGAACCCAGGCTGGTTGAGCAGTAGAGGCTCAGTGAATTCCCAGTGCATCAGATGGCATCCCAGAAGGGGGTGCAACCGATAACAGTATGTATGGAAAATATATGAAGAGGTAGGGTATATACACTAAAATGTACGTGCTCTATGTCTGTGAGTTAAGACAGGTAATCAAAAGGTAATCTACATACTCCTGACAGATAAGGGGGAAGAGACACTTATCTCAATCTAGCTGGTCATATGCAAATTAAATATAGTATGGTTCACAATGGACAGTGTTTTTATGTCTGAGCAAAATGATAATGATAAGAGACTGTGGAGGTTGGAGGGAAAAATAAAAACAGCAGGGTTCATGCTGTTTAGGAATAAGACAATGAACTTTGGAAACTATATCTGGGGTGCGGATGCACTCCCAGTTATCTTAAATCTTTAAGGTCAAACTTCCAACAGATTTGATCTTATGAGAAGGATCTCAGCCAATATTAATAATATTGGGACAATAATAGCTTTTTTCCAATCTTCTGGACCTTTCCTAGTGCTCCAAGACTTATTGAAGATCAACATTAATGGTCAAGCAAGCTTCTCAGCCAGCACTTTTAAAACTCTGGGATGCAAGTTATCTGGATCTGTTGATTTTAAAATGTCTAACTTTGGTAGCTGCTGTTCAACATCCTCCTGAAATATTAGTTGAATCGAGAGAATGTTATCATCTGCCGATGATGAGACTACATCATGTTTTTTTCCCAAATACAGAAAAGAAATATTTATTGAACACATATGAGGTACCAAGTGTCTGAAAAATAAGTTTCAAGAACAAAACAAAAAAACAGCAACTTTGATTCAAAATTCTGACAAACTTTTTCATAGAAATTTTAAGTTTCGACTAAAAACAGTGATTACATTTGAAAAAGCTTTTAGCAGTTTTTCTACCAGTTCTATTTGTTATTTTTGTCTTTATAAGAGATGTTGCAATAAAATGCGCTGAATAACCATGAGTCCAGGCTTTACCATTGCAATGCATAATTAGAAATGTTGGGGGAATTTAATCAGTTGACAGTGGTTTTGTATTGATCAATAGCAAATACTTACGCATATCCACTAAGTGGAGTTTCATGCACATAAAGGCAGGCTGAGAATAGTTTTTCCCCAAAATACAGTGGGCCTGATTCTCCTTCTGTTACATCAGGTTTAGAGTAATTTCAGTTCACTTCAGTGGAGTGATTCCTAACTTATATCCAAGGGAGAATCCAGGTCAGTTACAGTAATCAACATACACCCCTACAGGAGCTTGAATGCTTTCCTAAAAAGACTAGAGTTCATTCTTTGATAAACAGTGGGTAAAACACAAGGGTAAATTATGGCTCATGTGATCCAAGGTAGCACAAGAGAAGATGTAGCATCTCCAGTGTCTGTATACAATAAAAGGAGACTTTAGGCATGGAAAATATATCTGTTTTGGGGCCAGCATATAGGAGAGAATTCTGGGCTGTGGCACTTGTTATATATTTTAACATGTGTAGTCGTCAGGTGTGCAGCTGCTTGTGCTGTTTCACATACCTTGATTGTGGGTTTTTGGCTGAGCTCCCCATCCCCCCCTAAAAATAAATAAATAAAACAAATCTTATCTGAAACCACCAGATTTTGCCTTTTTCATGCCAAAAGTGAGTGAAACTTTACAGTTTGTATATGAAATCTAAACACATTTGGGCAACTCTTTTTGTTCAGTGTTGTGTGCTTCTGTACTTTTTGCCCAGGATTACAAACGGAGGGCTATGGTACCAAGAAAGCGGCTATTTTTGTAGTATTTCTGGTCAAGCCCATGACAGTAAGTAATGGAAACCTTATGAGACATTCTAATCTCAGAAGGGGTTTAGTCCAATTTCCTGATCAAGAGATTCAGAAAAGCATCTTTTGGACTGAACTTTGGACACTGTTGAGGTTTACCTTTCACTAACAATTTTTTGTTCAAATGTGCATACTGGTTGTCTTAAAATATAAATAGAGGAGGTAGGCTGATGGAAACTAATTAATAAAATATCTTTTTTAAGAAAGAATTTAAGGAAATTAAACTAAAAAGCAGTAAAAAAAAATCAGATTCAGACTGACTTTGTTTTGTGCTCAGAGAAGCTTTTCAAACTGTGAGCTTTCAACTCCAAGAAAATAAAACTTTTGCGTGGCCTGGCCATCATGCACATTGGGAACAAAACAAACTACTAGAAAGGTCAGATAGCAGACAAAGTGAAGAATACAGATTACAAACCTATGAAGACAATCTAAATGAGAGATAAGAAGAAACAGTGTAAGTGACAGAAGTCAGGAAGTAGCAAGCAGGACTCTTGGTAAACAGGTGAGCAACCTATCTAATGAAAAAAAGAACCTAATAGAAAACAGAAGATGGATGAAGACATTCAGGAGTGGAAAACTAATAAACAGAGAGAGATTAGCTTTTCTATAACTAGTAAATTCAAAGAAAAGGACAACAGGGAACATCAAAAACCAAGCAAATCCTTATTTATATAGCCTCAGCTCAAATTTGTAATGGAAATATGACAATAATAAATAATAATGATAATAATAACAACAAATGAACAGAATGTTCCAGCCTGGAATAAATGCTAGTGTCACTTTAATGTATGGTCATGATAATCCTGAATATCATAAATAAAAGTGCTACATTTTCTCCTTTCCTAGTGTATAAAATAATCGATCCAAGAAACATCCTTTTTTGTTGATATTTTTGGGAGGAGGAGTTACAGTGTTTTTCCTCAATTGTAAGTGTTATTAATACAGTATTATATGTATATTGACTAATATAATGACTTCTGTTGTGCTGGTCACCAAGGTTTATAAACCCAGAAGTTACATATTGACTTAAATGCATGAATTGTTCTTAGAGAGAAGATATAGACTCATAAATTTTAAGGCCAGAAGGGACCATTCTGATTCTCTATTCTGACTTCCTATACATTACAGGCCATAGAACCTCACCCATCCACTTCTGTAATATATGCACAACTAGCCTTTCAGGTACAATGATGAAGAAGCCAGACAGTGTCAATGGCCCATCAACAAAGACAATGGACCATGGAAAAGGCTTGTCCTCACCTGGGAACATTTCAGGGAGCCTATGAATAATGGCTGCTATGACTCAGAGTGGCATGCAAGGGCATGTGACCAGACCAGATGATATTGAACTCCATTTTGGTACCTCAACTTTTCCACAAACTGGGCTGGGAACCTGTCTTGGAACAAAGGGGTTCCTGCCATATGGAAAAATTATATAAGGGGTAAGTGACATCATGACTAGGACTCACTCTCCTCCAAGACAACATCTGGAAACACCGAGGAACAAATAGTGAATTGGGAAGGGGGTCCCAGATGTGAAAGAAGAAAGCCCGGCCTATGTAAGGAAGCTAAAACCTGCTTGTATCATCAGTCACGGTGAGATATTGCTGATTCAAATCCTATCTAGTTTGTATGAGACTGAAATTGCAATTTTGTTTAATTTCCTAAGTAACCTGCTTTGATCTGTTTGTTATCACTTATAGTCACTTACAATCTATCTTTCTGTATTTAACAGACCTGTTTTATGTTTTATTTTAACCAGTGTGCTTTTGAGTGAAGTGTTAGGAAATATTAGCTCTGATAACAAAGGGTTATGCATATCTTCCCCGCATTGAAGGGGGAGTGGACTATTTAATGAGCTTGCATGGTAAAGGCCCCCTGTTCAGTGCAAGACGGTATAATTTCAGGTTTATATTCCAGTAGGGGTGCAAGGCTGGGGAGCTGGGAAAGTGGCTGATGCCTCTATTGTTGGTCCATGAGTGGCTTAGGTAAAGCACTCAGGTGATTCAGTTGGGTTTGTGGCACCATGTGCTGTAGTGTTGGGTGATAACAGTCCCCCATGGGGCTGGCTATGAGTCACCAGAAGCGCAGGGGGAGAGGCCAACCCAGTTGAATGGTTTGGGGGCACAGCGGTTCAAATGGCTTCCAGGTTGCACCATCACAGCAATTGCAGAGGGTCCACATGCCATTGTATGTGGTCTCACCATACCACCCCCTCCACAAACTTATCAAGGTCAGTTCTGAAGCCAGTTAGGTTTTTTTACCCCCACTGCTCCCCTTGGAAGGCTGTTCCAGAACTTCACTCCGCTCCATCTAGTTTCAAGTGTAAACTTGTTGATGGCCAGGTTATATTCATTTATTCTTGTGTTAACCTTGGTGCTTAACTTAAATAACTCCTTTCCCATAATAGTGTTGCTCACCACAATACTGAATTATTTGTATTGCTATAGTCACTCTAAATGACTTCATTGGTGTAGCCTGATCTATATATATTATGTCTTAATTATATTGATTACTTAAGAATTCCCACTTATCACTTTGAGGGTTGACAGGTTACTGTCCCAAGATCAGGCCCAGTATTTAAATTATTATATAGTTGGGAAACCCGATGTGCATATTTGCAACACTCACATTATAGGAACTCTTCTATATTTACAAATGGTTTAGTAATACATTTAGCAACGTCACAAACACTCTAACTCAATAAGGTAGATAGAGATACCACAGAATATACATCTGAACATCCATATACTCACAGCATACTTCGAAGAACAACCTGAAATGTTAGCCATCATCTTCTTCATCACCATCACCTTCCGCTTCATCGCCAGTGGCCATCCTTCTGGCTCCTCCCAAGGGCTATCTCTCTCTCTCCCACTGCCCGCAGGGTGGAATGAAAAATGTATAATATGTTACGCTGATGCCACTATGTCTAATACATATTCAGGAGGGGTTTCTCCCCTCTTCCTTATTTGTATTTCCTCACCTTACTAATGTTGGGAGTGTCCTTCTTGTATAGGCTAGTCAGGGCCATGCTTAGGATTTATGGTGCGCTAGGCGGGATTATTAAACTGGTGCCCCTATGCCCGACTTGCTCTTAGCAACACAAACATAAGCATACAGTATTGGAAAACTTGCCACATGGACTTTATTAAAAACAGTTTAATCGTGCTGCCTTCACCCCTAACCTCTGTACTTCCCTCCTACCTGTGTCCCTAACCCCAGCCCTGCACTGCCAGCATGCCCCGCCACACTGCCCCCCAGATGCCCAGCAACCCCCATGTCCAGTGGCCCCTCACCCAGAGATCTCCACCACAGATCGCTGTGCCCAGCGATCTCCCACCCACATACCCCCCCACTGCCCAGAGCCCCTCTCACAGCCCCCCCAACTGCCCAGCACCCCATATTCCTGAGGGAATGCAGCACCAAAAAATTAAACTCTGTGCACAATATTTTAAAATTCTGCAAAATTCTGCAAATTTTGTCAATAAATAAATGTGGGGGCTCCAGCATGGCAGAGGCAAGCATAGGTCACTGTCTGCATGGACATGGGAGATCATCCTGCTACCCTCCTCTCCTAAGATAGGGACTTGGCAGTGAGATACCTCTGTTTGCATGTCAAAAGGCCACAGGGAAGCGTTTTACATAATGGGATGTCAGCCATGATCCCAAATCCATTTGAATGACAAAAAAGAAATAGCTGATACCAATGGCTGAGTCCAGCCCTCATCCAGGCCCTTGCCTGCCACCTCTCTGGGCCATCAACTCCCAAATGGCCTTTCATTCTCCCTAAAATAGAGCGTTTCCCTCTAATCCTGAAAAGTAAAGAGCTGCTTGGGATGTGCAGTTTAATAAGAAAAGGAATTATATCAGGCACCAGTCTTTTTTTCTGCCCTGATTTACACACCTGGTTGCCACACATGGCTCAGTGGGATTGTACTGGGTATAACTCAGCATGCAGTTTCAACAATGCTTCAACAATGGGGCTGGAGCCATAACCAGCCAAGTCTCATTTGAACAGTGGCTTTTGTTTTGGATTATTTAAGGCAGTTTTTAAAAGTCTTTCCCATGGGTGAGGAAAAAGGTGCTGCATTCTTGAAAGGACCTTTAAAATCCCACTCAACTCCAAGAACAATTGTCAAAATAATCTCTCTCAGTGGGTCCTTCTTACTCCATAATGATTCTTCCCTATTGATTCCTCAACAGAAAACATCTGCGGTAACAATCATCCCTTATTCGTTTTCCAAGTCTATATATGCTTATGTAAGATTATATATATATAATGTGTGTGTGTATAGACATGCACAAGATTGTTAAATACAGCAGTGTTCTGGGACTTAGAATTCAGATATACTAATAGCATAAAGATTCTAAAAAAATAGTTGATATATAAATGAATCAAATATACAGAACGAAAAAACTAAAAGGGTTACTTTTACTGATAGGTACTAACAACATGATCACCTAAAGAGCTGGTGATGCGATAAGATTGTTCATCATTGGCAAAATTAATGTGCTGCCATACCACCTTAAGGACCTAGCTAAAGATCAGTCAGGGTGGCGCTTGATCTGGAAGAAAACTACATCTCTTCGGAATTCGGAAAAAAAGAGAGAGATGGATGGTTTTGCTGGGAATGTATTTGCTATTTGCAATGGGTTGTTCATGTATTCCTCACTTTGACTAATCATTATTCATTGTTTTTATTGTATAGTTGGCCATGTAAGGTGTATGGTTTTTTTTCTCCTGCTTTCTGATTATATGTCTGATAAATTTTAAAACTGGAGGAGAATAATTTTTACTAATATTTATGAAACATTTTTGTATTCATGAACATTTTGATGAAAATCGGGCAGTTATCCAAAAATCTCACAAATAGTACAAAAATGCACTTAACTCCATATTAATTGAAAAAATATTTTGTGAAACATTTTTTTCATCTATTATTTGAACATCTCTACCCTTTTATCAATCCCCAGAACTATTGAATCCTCTCTGTTATGGTAAAGAATCAACATATGTAAAGAGCTAATTAAACATCTTGGAGCTGTTTTTTTTTTATTTGCTTGCAACTATTACATCAATTGGTATCATTTTGCAGCACACACACTCAAAAATCCACATACAAATACCTTCTAATGTTTTGCACAGAGTTCTTACTTTATTTCCTTCCTTTCACAACAATAACATAAGGCTGACTTTGAAGACCAGACAAAAGACCTGAAAATAATTACATGTCCCCAAAGAACATGTTCTTCTTTCCCACCCCCTTTTTTGTTATGAGCAAAATCCATTGACCTATTTGCAGCAGAGGTATACTTTTGTCAAAGTTTGCCTAGAGTTACTCCTGGGCAGATAAAGAAAGAATGTGTACACCAGAATAATAGGCTGGAGCTTGAAATAATCTTCACTTTGAAAAGGTGTTCCCTTTTTACTCTTGGATAGCTCAATCTAACGGTGACATATTCCTTCAGTCTCTTTTCTAATTTCTAATCCGACGAAGTGGGCATTCACCCACGAAAACTTATGCTCCAATACATCTGTTAGTCTTAAATGTGCCACAGGACTCTCTGTTGCTTTTCTAATTAAATCTCTCTGGAGAAAGCCAGGACCCCCACTTTATTTTTGTTTGCTGGTAATCGAATGAAATGGAAGAATGAAAACAATAAGGTAGAATGGGTTAAATTCTAATTTTTGAAGCCCCAACACTTACTAAATGAGTGAAGATGTAGGCTTCAACGCTTGCCTAATTAATTTAGCCTTTAAAGGCTCTCCTTGCTCTGTAAGCAGCCTATCCATGCACTAGCTTTTACTTCTTCAAATGCAGGACTGTGTCTTCTAGGGCTACACTCCAGTTCTCCTTTGAGTATGCAGCTTGTGAAATCCTCTTAGTTGACATCCTAGCAATGACACTTTAACAAAACCATTTTCCTTTTATTCTCAAGCACTTATGAGACAGTGGTGAATAAGATACTCTCCGATTGCTATATTAAGACTGTACAGCATTTAACCCAAAGCCTGTTTGTTCATTTTTTCATTTGGCTTTTATAGTGGCTTTTTGTTGCTGCAGCTCCCACATGTATTCTATGAAGCATTTCACCCACGCTTTCACACGCTGGAATTGTACAGAACTCACAGGCTGGTTGCACTTCAACAAGTTAATAACTATCTCTGATTGAGGGAGGAAGAAGCTCGGCCTAAACATGAAAATGTGGTCTAAATATGTGTTATAAGCACCTTTGTACTGCTTTGTTAGTAATTACAACAATACCATCTGATTAGTATCCCATCCAGACTCAGGTTTTATAGTGTAACATTTTTTCAGGACATTTGAATTAGCTCATACAAACTAAACAATACATTCCCCTTTCAGAGTGATACAGACAAAAGAAAGCTAGATCTATCTGTGAATACTGTTCAATCTTATGTGTCCTATAATAGAATTAAAAGGAATTTTTCTTACTGAATGGGAATTTTCCAGAATATACCACTACTATGCCATCACTACTCCATTTTACAGACATTCTAATACAATATCTAAATATTCACTAGTTCTAGCATTCTGGTGAATATTGTGATGGACTTCCCTCCTCTGTCGCTGCTTCATTTCACTTACAGTTCACCTTCATGACATTTCATTTAGAAATAAAATGCAGCAATAGCTGTTCACTGTTTATAGCTCTCAGTGCTGTCAGACATGTATTCCTCTGAATCATGAGATGTACCAAGTAGCTCCAATTAAAACAGAGGGTTAGAAAAATTAATTTGCTTCAACACTATATATTCTAGTCACAATTGACTCTCTCTGAAAATGAAAATGTTTAATTGTACCTTTGAATATTCTTCTTATATCTAAATGGGATCCAGGAACTATTTAATTCTGGACTTTGGTCTCATAGAATGAGTTATGCATATACTTTAATCTGAAGGCTCTCCTGCTGTTTCTCCTCTGTCCATGTCATTCTTTCTATATGTAAATCAACATGTAGATATTATTAGCTGCCCTTTTGAGATCTATTTGATTTTCATCTGCTGTTGCTTAATGGTAATGAACAGAAGCATGTTCCTAAACTAACGCTCCTCTGAGAGGAAAAATGCAAGCTTTGTGTAAGAGATAGAGACCTAGTCAGGGATTTTAATGTATTTTCCTTCCTGATGTTTTAAGCACTACTAACAAAATTAGATTTTTGCAGTCCTTTTTTAAAAAAGTGAACAAAATATCAAAAGCCACTTCAGAAAAAGCTACACTCTTAGTGAAATGACTGCAAGAGGCCAACATTGCAGTCTTTGCATTTGCCATTGTAAATATGAAGGCTATTTAAAACAGTGGTGATGTCTGCAAGTAAGGCTGGTCACGACTATATTAGACTTGTTGCAGAGGGTGCCACATGGGATCTTTAACTTGTGCATACTCTTTCATTCATCAAGGGCACTGTGAATGTGATGAACAGAATGTTTATGTAGTTCAGGTTGAATTTGCACGTATTCTTTTCCTAAAGGCCAAAATGTAATCTTTGAAGAAACTACAATTGCTCAAATAGAGTCCATTCTCTTGTTAATAAGCCTTTATGTTTAATTAACTATGTTGCCACTCTTTTTAATAACAAACCATATACACTATACATAATTAGAAACTAATTGCTGTCATGAATTAAAACATCTGCAAATCCCCCTGCCTTACTTATTCAGGATATCCTGTAAAATCTGTGGATAAAATTTTTAGTGCTTTCAGATCTAGATTATTAATATATATAAAAATTGTGAATAAGTTAGTGCTACTATCTATGGTACTTATATGGCCCCCATTCAGCATAATATTTGAGCACCTCACAATCTTTAATTTATTTATCCTCAACAACCCCTGTGAAATAGGGAAGGTGAAGAACTAAGGCACAGACAGGCTAAGTGACTTGCCCAAGTTCATGCAGGAAGTCTTAGCAAAACAAGGAATTGAACACTGTTTTTCTAAGTTTCAGGATAGCTCCCTCACCCCTGGACCAGCCTTCCTTTCAACTCAGCTTTCTCTACACATCCTTTTATCAAACTGCTTTCCCCTCGACGCTTTGTGGGAGCAGGGGCATGGATCAGTGTTCATGTCGCACTCCCTGTGAGTACACAGCCCAGGCCAGGGAAGCTAATGTTCCCATCAGTGGACCAAAGTTGGTGATGAATCCTAGTCACGTAACACCTGAGGCATGTTGCACATACGCTAAGAAGATCACTATGTGTTGTGGATATTTAGTGTAGTAGTTTGGAGTGTTGGAAGGAGGTACTTTAAAACAGGCAGTGATGGAACCCTGGCATCCATAGGAAGGCAGGGTTCAGATTGTGGTGAGTGGCCTGTGATGTATGGTAGTTGTGATAATGGGAAAGTGTGTGCCTGTGGGTGGAAGAGTAGGAGGTATGTACTGCTAAGTGGCTTTTTATTTCCTCATCTTTGTGGGTTTGTGCCAGGTATTGTATGTGTCAGTGCTTCACAAAGTATTGGTGAATTAATTTCCTAGACTTCAATACATAAGTGGGGGGAGGAGACTGGGCAAGAGAAGGAATTAGGGAAAGGGCGAGTCAGAAGTGCAGCTACTAATTAAGATGTTTTTCTCCATCTGCAGCTGCACATAAATTGTTTGCCAGCTTCTATACATAAGCAACACAAAATTTTTCTACCACATACATGTACTTTCTCTATCCACAACCATCATTGTACAAACTTTCAGCTATGAAGAATAATACCTAAACATTCCAGGATACACTTCTTTACCAAACTTTGTATAGATACTCAACAATTTTAAACATATATCAGTCAACAGTGAAAGCCTGGACTGCCAAAGACAAATATCAGCCAAAGTACAAATTCAAAGACTTCCTATTAAAATTTTATAAAGTGTCTAAAGCTGCATATAAAATTGATAGGACATGAAAGTTACCTGTATGAAATTTTACAATGATTAGCCTTCCACTGTTAGAGGTCAAACAGGAATATATATCCCATCTTAAACCTCTTCTCAGCCATGTACTCCATGATTAAGAATATAACTGAGGACAGTGATTATCCAAAACCATATTTTAAATGGCAGAGTGAGGCTTTGTGACCCAGAAACCAGTTGGTGCTCACTGACAGAGGTCACAGGTGGAGAGTGGTTACAGTGATCCCTTGGGTTCACTAGAAGGGGTCATTTAAGATCTCTACTGAAAGTATGTGTCACACTTGTTGTTATAATCATTGTGAAATGTGTGTGCAGATAATGTGTAAGGAGTTATGTATGTATACTGAAAATTATGCAAGTTAAGACATGTCATTGGAAGCTGAAAAACAGATTCTAGGTAAGAAGGAGATAGTAAACAGTTATCTCTCTAGCAGACCGCTGTGAATCATATGCCTCCTGAACAACTCAATTAGCATAAAAATGGATATACCTGGAAACAGGCTATGTTTGCTGCCTAGGATAGGTGCAGGCCCAAGGATTTACAAAGACAAAGGAACACGAAGCTAAGTCAGGACCTCCGGGGGTAAGGAACATATTCTGCAACTGCATAAAAGAAGTGCAGAGGGAATGGGGTTTCATCTTTCAGTCCGTGAAGATAAACTGCCTTGATCTTATAAAAGAGGGAATCTCGGTCATTCTGGTTGAAAATGTTGGGGAAAGGACTTAGGGTAAGCTATCCTATTGGAGACAGGGGGATGTCTTGTGAATTAAGTTTTGGCTCTAGCAAGCATGCTATGATTTTATTATATATCATATAAAACAATAGTAAGAATATATATATATATATATATATATATATATATATATATATATATAGATATAGATATAGATATATATATATATATATATAGATATAGATATATATATATATATATATATATATATATATATATATATAACCATTTGTGTCCAATATTCTTACTATTGTTTTAATTTCTGTTTGATAATAAATTTATTCTTGTTTTCCCTATAAATACATCTAAGTGCTATGTGTTAAGCAGAGTGATGACCCTGAGGTAAAATTAGTAAACTGATGTGAACTATTCCTTTGGGAGTAGAGAAACTCTTGAGTTCTGTGAGTGTTCAGTGGATCAGGGGCTGGGTACTCCAGAGGGACTTTTGGAGGGCTCAGTGGTTGGTGTGTGCCTACCACTTGCTTGCAGAGGGACAACAGAGATTGCAGGGGTGAAGGGGGAGTACTTGTGATGCCTGTGGCTGGGGTTGTGAGGGAGCTGATCCCTGACAGGTACAGACAAGGCTCTGTCATGCTAAGGGCTGGTGGTAGCAAAGTGCCTCACAACCCTGAGTACCCTTGGGAAGTGCCCTAGTATTTTTGATTATCTCAGATCTGTGTCTCACTCCCTGCGGTACAGAACTGGGACCTTACTACTGAGACACACACACACAAAATCCCTGTTTCCATTATGTTAAAAGAGTTGCAGGATGGAACAAAGATAATAAAGGCAGCCTGTGGATAAGAAAGCACGAAGTGAGGCAGTCGTTGGCAAGGGGGGTCAGGGAGAGAAGGGCTGACCAAGGCAAATGTGACAGTGTTAAGTGGCCCACTCATCCCCAATGCCCAAATCAGAATGTTATAATGTATGTATTTTCCTTCACAAAGGCTGGGGTTTCCACAGCCATTGTACAATTAGGACAGAAGTGTTATCATTTATGAGGTCACTGATGAATTGAAATTGTTGGTTACAGATGGATGAAGATGTCTGGTTTTACTTTTACATGTGGTTTATGTGTCTTAATTGTGTATTTCCATACTTCAGAGTAGTTATATACAGTAATAGGAAAAAATAGAATGTAATAGATTTGCATTCACTGTACTGTAAGAAACATTACTTTGGATTACCTGAATTTCCTGTCATTACAGTCTCAGCCTTCCAGTTGTATTAACATAGTTTGCTGCACCCCCTCCCTCCTTCACCATTGGAGTTAAAGTCACTCCCCTTCCACTTGGTAGTTCAAAGGCTATGCACCAGTTAAGCCTTCACAATTGGCAAGGCCTTGTGCTGTCCTATCCTTTTGGTGCAAATTTCATGTTCCAGGGACATCACAGCAGTTAGTCCTGTGTGGCATGGAGGTGGCATGAAGGCCACTTCCCCACAGCCACTGCGAGTGTTGTACTGAAGTAGCCTGTTGGAAAGGCTCCACAGATGCTCTGTGGCCTAAAAGCAGGATCATTTCCCCTCATCTTTCTTTTATATCAGCCTAGCCCAGCTACTTGGATACTGTATCTGTCAAACTGATAAAGTCTAAATATGTAGGATTGCCCTGAAAGTGTTCATGGAAGACTCAAAGGCAGAGATGGGGGAGAGGGAGCAGGGAAGAGGCTTCAAATTATCTAGATTTCATTTCTTTTACATTTCTATAACCTTTTCAGTCATTTTAGTGTCAGGATTAAGAAATTCTTACTTCAAAAGTCCAAAATATTAAGCAATGGGGCAAAAAAAGAATGATCTATCAATATATGATATTGTCAAAGTCCTGTGAATATGGAAATGGCTGCCTCATTGCTCTTCTATTTGAAATTACAGCATAATTGTGCTTTATGATCTAAGCTATCCTCAAAAGAAAAAAATCTAAGCTTTCCTAAAACAACAACAGCAAAAATACTCTGGTTATTATGATGGCACAGATAACCTTCAAAATATGAACAGCATGTAAGAAATGCTTTTATCTACACCTGAAATAATATCTCCTATGACCTGCTTCTATTCACATAAATGTGGGGTTAAGTCCAAAGACTAAGGATGACCATTGAAATGGGAACACTGTTAATTATTTCAGTATGCATCTTAAGAGTTCAGCAAAGAAAACTTTATGTACTTAAAGTAGTTTCTGGTCAGTCCCAGTTTTCCCAGCAATATCCCTTGCATGTACAAAATTGAGACTGTTTGCTTCCTTCATGATCACTGATGTTTATAGAATGATTCAATTCTTACTGAAGTCAGTGGAGAAGTCTTTCCATTGATTTTAATGGCACTTGGAGCAGGCATCATATGGGGTTCTTTTTATTTGTCCTCAGGTTTCTGAGTCTTTAGGATGAGATTTGGTCACATTTTCAAGCTTTTCTCTATAGTTTTGAGGGCTTTTATTTTTTCTAAATGATAGCTGAGATTCTCATATAATTACTGGTCTCCAGGAGCTGAGGCATTAACTAAAACATAAAATATTATGATACAATCAAATCTCTTAAGATGCACACTGAAATAATCAAATCACAAGAGCTGCCAACACAGAAGTGCATACAAGAGGGGTAGAAGGTTTTGGAAGGAAGTGGGGGAAAATATTCCATAACTTCAAGATTCCTGACACATAATTCAAGTCTAATACGGACACCAGATATGTGATTTTTCTTATTTATTATAGTGCCAACCTAATGCCAATTATCCTGAGATCTAACAGACTGTGCCTGCTAGTATATCATACTTGTCTTATTCATTGCACTCAAGGCAGTTTCTGTCCTAGTGTTGAATAGAATCATAAAAAGCAATTGGGGGAAAAAAAGGTTTTATAGAGCCACAGGTTGTCTTTCTGCCAAACTCATCTCATGCTGGTTAAATCTTCATTCTAAACCAGATCACTGAGCAATTTCTTGTTTTCTGCTTACATTTTCAATAGTTCCTAAGGGCATTTAAAATCCTCTTATAAAAGCTTACATTCACACAGGATAGCAATGTTCTTTTGCATGAAACTCAGCCTACTCATTGGGTCAGCACAAGCTTTATGCATCATTTAAGTCCCACTGAATGTACTACAGCATGCATGTATCCCTGATCCAGCAAAACATTTCAGCGTATGCATAACTTTAAGCAATAGCTCTTGTTATTACATTGAGCAGGGATGGATATTTCAAAGCAAAAGCCACTGTACACTTCTCAGGTCTCTGGAAAGAAACTGTATTCAAGCCCTCTACAGATCTACCTTTCTACTCCAGATCTTTCTCCTTCTGTCCATCTAAAATTTCAGGCCATCTCTCTGACATCACCTTGTGAATGTCTAGCCATCAGCTCAACATGGTTAAAACCGACCACTTAACTTCCTCCCTTCCCAACTTTCCCCACTACCTCCTTTCTCAATCACCACCTCGTAAGTCACTCAGGCCCATAATTTTGGTGTCATCTCTGACTCACACCTCTTTATCTTGATCTTTACTTCCAGACTATATCTAAATCTCGACTATTCTCTCTACCTAACCCTTTAAGATATGCCCTGTCCTACCCCTCCACACACCTAAAATTCGTATCCAGGCTTTCATCATCTCAATTACTGCAACATCCTTTTCTCCGACCTTGACAAATGCAATCTTGCCCCACTCATATCCATTCAGAATGCTTCTACCAAGATCGTTTCCCCAGACTTTTGCTTTGACCATGCCATCTCTCTACTGGCTTCCCCTTCTCTATTGCAGCACATATAACATATTTGTCTTCATTTTCAAGGCCATTTATAGTCTAAACCCACCCTATCTATCATCTCTCATTCAGTATCAAAATGTTGATTCCTGCCTCTGATTGGCCCTTGATGCCAACTCCATTGCCCACTTTTTAAATGTTCAAATAAGCACCTTCATGCTTTCTTCCATGCTGCCCTCATGCTCATGAGGAGCTCCCATAAACATCTGCAACATTACCGTATTATTCTTTTTTAAAATCCTCCTTAAAACTCTCATTTTCCATGATAATTACAAAAACTTGACAATGATTAGGCCACTTGTGTGCTGAGACCACTGCATATCATGGTGGCCAATATTGTTTCATTGTTTCCTTGTAATCCCCTATTGGTCTGTATCTATCTGTTGTCTCTTGTTTTATACTTAGATTTTAATTTCTTTGAGGCAGGGACCATCTTTTTGTTCTGCATTTGTACAGCACCCAGCACAATGGGATCCTGGTCCATGACTAAGATTCCCAGGCACTATGGGAATGCACACTATATTTTCTTGAACTTTCTTTTTTTCTGATTATCTATAAGTATCCAGCTGCTACAATAAGGTTGTACATCCCATTCGTTCCGAAGTGTAGTCTGTATTATGTAATAAATATCTCTGAATTATCCCAGAAATATCAGAATTATTATTTGTATTCTGAGAGTGCCTAGAAGACTCAGGAAAGATCAGTTTCACTACAAAGAGAACTAGAAGAGTTCCTGCCCCAAAGAGTTTAATATCTCAGCACTCAACCCTGCCAAGACTTACACACATGCTTAACTTTATGAGCAGGAGTAGTCCATTAAAATTACTGGGACTGGTCCCATGGGTAAAGTTGAGGACATGGGTAAGTCTTTGCAGGATCAGGGCCTAATTAAATATGCACAATTTATTTCTTTTTAATCCATGGTGCTCAATTCAAAAAAGATTGGGGAGGTTTTTAAATATCATCATTAGTACGCCTTATCTGATTGCATATCTATTATATTGTATAATTTATAATACACCTAGTGTTTTGGGGTGAATCATTTAAATGGAAGATGTTTTATTTTATAGCTAATCTCTTTTTAAGAGGCTGACATTGTGTAAAAATGAAAAACTATGATTTTAAATTTCTCAACATATTGAATTAGAATTAGGCACTTTTGTAATATATTTAATATAGAAATATACCAGGATTGCAGTATTATTAGCATTAAAATATTCTATTTTACTCTTGCCATTAGAGAAGTCATAGAAAAGTTATGGGGAATGCTGATGAGTTTTATGACTATGCAGTGTCCTCGGAAAAAAGATATTCTGTGCACAGGCAACCCCCCCAAAATGATGGGGCATTATATAGCTTCTGTTTCTGTATAAGGTGAGCTAGATCTGTCTCCTTCTCTTTCAGGTCTCTCAGATGAAAGTTAATGCATGACCAGAAGAGTAATTTCTCCTTAACCTAAAGGAAGTTCTCTGTGCAGACTGTGCATGGGTTAATTGTCTGCTACTTTGCTTAGGCCTGGTCTACACTTAAAAATGAGAGTAGATGCAGCTAGGTTGGTGGAAGAATTCTTCAGTTGACCTAACTATCACTTCTAGGAGAGACAGCTTGACCCCCCATGCCCCACCCCCCACACACTCTGTTTATATAGGCAGTGTCTATACTATAGCTACAATGGCACAGTTGCTGCACAGCAGCTGCACCACTATACCAGCTGTAGTGTAGACATGGCTTTAGAGCCAGAGGAATTAGCTCTGGTAAAGAAGTGTGGACATCATGGAAAGAACAGCTTAATCTTTGTTTTGTTGGGTATTTAAGACAGAAGGGCCTAGTGATTTGTATTTTGTTTTAAATACCCTGATTCTAAAATGTAAAGTTTTGTTGTTGTTTAATAAAAGTGTGGGCACCAACTCTCACAAATCCATGATCTGGGTAATATTTTTAATGTATTACTTTATTTTAAGCCCTCTGATGTAATTGGTTGTAACAATGAAAATAATAGAACAGAAGAGAATAGAAAGTCTAAATGAATATAACAGATAATGCAAATTAAACATCAAAAGGACACTGTTCAGAATCTGACAGATCAAATCAAGCAGTTAAAATAAGAGAGATTGAGTAGTTAATTTTCAGAGAATGAGGGTGATCTTACTTGTACCTTCACTTGACTCATTAAGCACTGATATGTAAACTGAAGGTATGAGAAGCAGCAGATCAGCACCTACATGTTAATAGCCAGATGCCACTTGAAATTATTTGATTTTTTCATACTCCCCCAATTATCCCAAGAAGGAACCAGTCTTCTGGGTGACAGACTACCTAAACTAGTCAAGAGGTTGTTAAACTAGGAACAAAAGGAGAGGGTTTTAAGGGGCTAAACAAAGTACATATACACCCATCCTATACCTCAGACTCCAGGTAGTAAAGGATCAAGGTGTCAAGGGATTGTAGAGAGAAGGACTTCTTTAATTGCCTACATAGTAGAAGTCTGGGTAATAAACAAGATGAATTGGAAATTTGAAGTAACAGGTATTGCTGAATTCATCTGATTAGAATGTTAAAAATCACGGAATATATCCTCTTTAGGAAGGATAGAATGGGCAGAAAGAGATCAGTGGTGGCACTCTACATCAAAGACAACATTATCTGCTTTAAAGTAATTGAGAGTTTAGAAGTACAGGATCTGGTATGCTTATGGATCAATGTGCTAACTGAAAATCATAGGATGGAGTGCTGGTGGGAGTCTGTTACAGACCACCAAATCAGATCAGAGAACAAGGTGAACGACTATTTAAGCATTTATCTATAAAGTGTAGGAAGAAAAACTTGAGGTATTTGAAACTGAAGGCCATGTACTGGACGTCTCATGCTGACATTAATAAAATGTACTTGGAGTTTTTAAAAGTTATAGATGCAAATTTTCCAGTAGAAAAGGCATTAAAACCTACTTGGAGTAGTTCTGTATTAGACCTTATTCCAAAAGATAAAGATGAAATTATCACTGAAATAAAACTTAGGGGTTGCCTACAGGCAAGTGACCAGGACCTAATTGCATTTGTTATGTGCAAACAGAAAATGGTCTCAACATACTACATTTTACATGCACACACACTACATTAAAGACACTTATTTTCTGAAACTGAAAATAGTTATGAACAAAATTGAGTGGGAAGAACATTTTGAAACAAAATGATGTGAATGATAATTAAGAAGAACAAGATAATAGTAATGGAGGATTCGATTATTAGAAATATAAATAGTTGGGTTTCTGATGACTGGGAGAACCACACGATGAATTGCCTGCCAAGTGCAAAGGTTATGTATCTCATGAAACATCTTGACAGATTTGTGCAATGCTGGGGAGGAGCTGATGGTTGTGGTACATGTAAGTACAAGTGACATAGGGAAAGGTAGGAGAAAGATCCTGGACACCAAATATAGGCTGCTAGTGCTCCCTGGCTGTACTACTACATTGTTTTCTGGTGGTACTGTGGGAATATCAGCTGTTCTAGGTGCCGCAGTGTTACCTGGGGTTCTTTCAACCCAAAGCTCTTGGTAACTTTTACTCTGTGCGAGGTGGTGTCAGGAAATAAATCAGGGGAGACACGGCCGTCCGACCGATAGATGGCTGGCATTAACAGGACAACACAAGAGTGCGTTCACTTAAAGCTAAACTTTACTTAGTCTCAAGCACTTACATATGTCTGCAACAAGATTAGCAAAACACCCCCAACCCTTGATAATTACCAAAGGTGAGTGTGGCTCTCGAGTGAAACAGCGGCAGGCCGCCAGTGACCAAATCTTCTGTCTGTCGGTGGGGACCGCAAGTTGTATCCAGAGGGCAAGTCCAAAAAGAGTCCCCAAACGAGTCCAACTATATCAAGCTTTTTCCCCTTATTTATACATTAGTAACAGAATGACATGTCCCTTAAAGAAAACTTGTTAAGCAAGCAGTTACAATGGGGAAGCAAGAGGCTCCTTCTGATTATTGATTAATCAGGTGTGGGTTTTTCCAGAGTTTGCAGCCTTGAGACCCCAATAAAATTCCTGAGGCACATCCTGCTCTTTTAAAATGCATGTATCAGCAAGTTCAACACAATTCTTATCAGGAAGGACGCGGGGTCAAGCTACCCTTTCTGTGGCACCCCAAAACTCCCCCACCCCTTCCTGCCTTGGTCAAGCTGAGACTGCTGAATGGCCAATTTTCAGCTTGCTGACTAGGCTGGCTTTATCAATAAGCCATAGTGGTTTCAGGCACTTTACTGGTTTGCCGAAGTCTCCCTGTACAGCAGACCTGGTTTGTAGTCCATGGTTCCTTACATCTCTTCTTTCTTCTTGTTGACTGTGCAGATGATTGTCAATCCAGATAACAAGATCTATAAAGACTCCCAGACCCATTTGGGTCTCAACTGACCCACTTCATCCTTGACCTCATCCCCCAAGCTCCATTGAAACTCAAATAACTGGACCTCCTCATTCCATTCTGTGTCCAGTATGAGATGTGTGCTGCATAGGAAAACGCTGTGCTGACCCCCTGTTGGAGTTTCTGCAGGGTAGCCTCAGTGGAGCAGAGATGGTTGGGGTCATAAAAGATGGTTGATTATCACCCACAGGAAGGTACCCCTGCTGGAAAGCACCAGACTGCTGGCTTCCAACAGGGGCAAGACCCAATCCAATGCCACCCCAGTCAGCAGACCTACCTTGTCAGAAGAGCACATCTGTGGTCAAAGCCTGAACAAGAGGCAGCACTGATTCATGAAGTCTTGGAATTTGCAGCAGCTTCCATCAAAGCACTTGAGAAGAGGGACAGAAGATCCAAGATCGGGTGACAATGTGGCTGGATGTGCCCTGAGTACAGTGTTCTGTGTGGAGTTGATAGACTTGCTTCTGATTCCCAGTGACCAGCTGCATATTCTGTGACTGCAGTGCTCACTTGTCTTCCTTGAGACAGATCACCTGTTTGTGGAGCACCAATGACCCTTGAGTATAAATAACTCTGCTGGGTCCATCCTCAGAGTTGGAGCAGTATGAGCAAGCTGTAAGGGTCATGGAGTGAGCAGTCAGGTCTAATAGTTGGAGTTAGACACCAAGAACTGAAGCTGGAGGTCAAAGCCAGAATCAGAGGCACATGTCAAGCCAAGGATTAAGCCAAAGTTGGAGACTTGGGTAGAAATCAGGGATCTTGAGAGAGGCTGGAAAGCAGAAACCAAGAGGAGGGTCTGGGATAAGGAGGGCAGGAGCCAGGAACGGGCAGGAAGACAGGAGTCAGGACAGTAGGCAGGGCCTAACATGGCTGGCAGCCAGCCAGGGATTCGCCTAGTTGCTCAGACAACTTCCTGTGTTTTCTTCTGGCTTAAGTAGTGTGTCTGAGGCAAGTGATGGGGCTGGACATCTCCCCCAGTCAGGAACTTCATGGGCAGAGCCCTTGGTGAGCTAGAGCTCCAGCAGCCCCCATCTCCAGTGATTCTGGGAAGCTGCTGAGTGACAACCGGAGGCTTGGGTTTAAGACCTCCAATCCCCGACACTTTCCATCTTTCTATTACTTATTGAAGAGATGCTTTCTTAAGGGCAGTCATAAGAAATGAAAAAAGAAAACACGATAGTAAAACACTTAAAACACAGCACTCACCACTCAAAGTAAATGCAAACAGTAAATGGAACATAATTTAAGGTTGCTCAAGATGAGCTGCATTGTGTGTTCTGGCCATTTATATACATTTATATACATTAGTGATGATTATTTGCATACTCAGTTATTCAGCAGTGAATAAGAGTGGAATTCCTAATATATGAAAAATTATACTGCATAGTCTTGTCTGTGCCTTACCATAGTAAGATGCAATGTGTATGTGGCTTCTTAGACACAGGGAGCCCAGTAATCTAAATTTATTTATATGAATATGAAACTATCTATTATTAAAAAAGCATTTTAAAGGAAATAATGTGTACAATAGTCTAGTAAGTGGAGAGGATTTTCTAAAAACCCCAAGTTCCTTTGTTTCAATCTAATTTCTTTTCTGTTGTCCTGATAATAGTTGTATTTAATGATTATAAAAGATTCCATAGGGAAAGTTCTGGAGTTGTTTTCATAACTTTCCCTTGCTAATTCAAACATTTCTGCTGAAACTGCATGAAGGGAACTGGTGGCCATGTGCTGTCCCATGAAGAACCTAATGAGGATGATTACCTAATCCTGGATTCAGAGATTCAGGGCTTGGCTACACTTGCGAGTTACAGCACAATAAAGGCACTCTAGCTCACTACCCGTCCACACTGGCAAGACACGTAGAGCGCTCTGACTCAGTGGCTACAGCGCTGCTGGTACTCCATCTTGGTGAGTGGAGTAATGTTTGCTGCGCCCCTACTGGAGCACCACAGCGCCATTGTGAACTAGGTGTTGCATTACTGTGCTCTGATTGACCTCTGGAAACATCCCATAATCCCCTTAAGTCAAGTGGCCACTCTTGTCATTGTTTTGAACTCGCTGTAGGAATGCTGTAGGAATGCGGATATGCCCTTTCAAAGCTCCGTTTCTGACAGCTGGTTGCTTATCTGCTCCGGGACAAAGGAATGCTCCTTGCTTTGTGTGAGTGAGAGAGAGGCGGGGGGAGGAGGGAGGTCTGCTGCTGTCTGAACTTACAAGACAGCATGCTGACACGCTCTCAGCCCCCCAAAACCCACTCTCTGTTCCTCCACATACACACAACACACTCCCTGTCACACTCCACCCCACCCCCCACATTTGAAAAGCACATTGCAGCCACTTGCATGCTGGGATGGCTATCACAATGCACTGCTCTTTGTAGTGTTGCAAGAGCTGCTAATGTGGCCATGCCAGTGCACTTCCAGCTGACAGTGTAAACACTCGGCAGCATTTTCCCTGCTGTGGTCTCGGAAGGCTGGTTTAACTCCCAGCGCTCTACAACTGTAAGTGTAGCTATGCCCTCAGGCTACTAGCCTTCAAGAGGATGGCAAAAGATACAGTTGAGTCAGGGAGCATAGGGAGGGTAAAAGAAGCCTAGGACTATGCCAAGAGCATCAGACTGTATCCACAAATTATAGGAGTCAAGGCTTCAGCTAAACATCTGACCTAACCTTCTATTGTTTCTGTGGAAATGAAGCAAAACATTGTTATTGCTGATTTAATTAATAGATAAATGTTTTGCATCCATCCCTATAATTTCCAGTAATCATATATCCCCAGATCATTATTGTATTTTTTCTGCAGTTATGCACTTTTGTCCACCTAAATTAGGAGTCTATAACATGAAATTACTTTAGAACAAGACTATTCTGTGCCTCACAGAAGTGTGCAGGCATGAGCATATAACAAGGATGTTTTATATAGTTTATTGGTCAGATCATTAACCTCTTTAGTGCTTTGTAGAGCTCATTAGTCACCATGGGTCAGAGTGGAATTCCTAATATATGAAAAATTATACTGCATTTCTCTGAAAGTTGTACAAAGAATTACACCTTCTCTAGACAGTATGAAAATAAGAATATTAATGTACTAGTTTAACTATAATTTAAAAGGAAAGAACAATATTACATCAAGTTTAAAGAGTCAGTAGAGTTGCACATGCTTACACAAAAAATGAATTGGTCCAACATCTTGTCATAAATGATAAATACCATGGTTGCATTTAGTAATTTAAGATTTGCCATTGGTAACCTCATAATGCCATGTGAGATGCCAGAATTTCCCTCTGAATTTAGAAAAGGAAATAAATCTGCAGTAAATGCAGGCAAATGTTGACTTTTAATGGTAACCAGTTTGTGTAGTCTAAATATAGTGTAATTGCACATACAATTATTCTGCTTGGCAACTGCCTTCCATACAAATTATTGTAAAGAAAAATCTGTAGAAAAGATCTAAAGATATTGAGCGGATCAAGAATAGGGGCAGAAAATTTCCACTCTGTGCTCCCTCAGGTGTTTTTTTTTTCTTTTGTGGTGAAGATATATAGTGATCTGCAAGAATTTAGCCCAAACTGTGTATTACATGATGTCAAACATCATTATATCTTCAATTAAAATATGTTTAAAGCCATTTTTAAACACTGTGGAATTGATTAAGGAGATCAGATATTAGATTACAAAATATAGGGAAGAGTAAAGTACCAGTAATTAAAATTTACAGTATGTTTCATTTTTTTCAAAATAAAAAGAAATGAATGTTATGAGTTATTCTTCCTAATGAGGTTTCATTTTTCTACATTCATATTACTTTTTAAAACTCCAGAAGCTACAAAATGTAATTTTGGCATGCAAAGCCTAATGGGCCTGATTGCGATTTTACACTGGTGTAAGTCTGCTAGCTTCAATTCATTTACTTTAGATGTGCACAGAATAGAGAAGGAAAATCAGAATAAGAAAATAACTGATTGCACCAACAATAATTGTGAAATGAGTCTCCAGTAAATACATTATCTGATGCTTTTAATTTTATATAGGTGCTGAACAACATCTGTACTTCTGCAAAATACATAAGTATGTAAAGTGTGGTGTGATTTAAGCAATGATCAAATACAGGGGAATTAAATGTGCCCCATACTACACTGATCCCTCAAACCCATCTCTGACTTTTTCTCCAGCCCATATCCCATGAAACAAGCCTTCTCAGCCCAAATATCCAAGGTAATCATCTGTTTCCCTCTCTAGGAACCACCATCTTTGACTCCCTCTAACCAGCCCCCAAGGATTCGGTCTGTCATGTTCCCAGGAACACACTTGTGACGCTTGGCCAGAAAGGGTTAAGCATCCTGCAGGATAATTGACCCAGATTGAACCCCTAGAGAAATTCTGGCCAAGCATCACAATTTGTGAGGCGTTCCATCTTTACATATATATATATATTGTTAAAGGTTAACAATGTAATCAAACAGTCCCTGTCTATGCTGTATTCTGTTAATTCAGAGATCAAAAAGACATATTAACATTTAGAAGAACTGTAAACATAGGAAGTTGCTATAGTCATCTCTCTTTCAAAATGTATAGCAAATCACCTGAGAATGATAAACGGGCAATTGCCTTATGTTAATCTGTGTAGATAATTATCAGCAATGTTTAGGAAATGAATCTACTTCAAAAGTTCCCATAATTGCTTATTGTTCGCTGAAGGACTCTGAGCTGTCACAAGAAGGCCTGAAACTGTATAAAGATGCTTTGGATCCCAATCCTTTTATCTCAGATCTGCTTGAGGCTTCATGCAGGAGAAGCTTAAGCAACAAGGATGAGATCCCAGTCCTAACTGGACCACTCTGAATATACACATTGGACTATAACCTATGAACTAATTCTAAAAGAACTCTTTGCAACTACAAAGCTCACCATCTCTGCTATGAGTCTGTATCTCAAAATTGTACTTATGTCTGTATGTATACTGATCTTTTAACCAATACTCTCTCTCTTTTCTTTTTTAATAAATTTTAGTTTAGTTAATAAGCATTGGCTGTAAGCGTGTATTTGGGTAAGATCTGAAATATTAATTACCCTGGGAGGTAATGTGTCTGATCCTTTGGTATTGGTAGAACTTTTTTATATGATGAATACGATTTTCAGTAATTCTGATCATATTTGACTTGGGTGTCTGGGTGGAGGCCGAAGGCTGGGTTACTTCGAGGGAACTGTGTTGTTAGCTTCTGGGTAAGCAGTGAGGTATTATAGAAGCTGTTTTGTGCTCGCTTGGTAAATCTAAGTATTGGAATATCCACCAGCTTTGGGGATTGTCTGCCCCGTTCTTTGCAGTTCACCCTAATTGAGTGACTTCAGTTGGCTCCCCTGGGGCTCTGGTCACAACACTCTACTCGCCAAATCACTCATTCCTTCCCCCAACACTTTTCAGTAAATATACTCCACTCCTTAGTCTCTCTTCCACCCTGAATCCATTGAATCTTCCTCCTCCCCAGAGTAAATTCTCCCTTTCCCCATATCAATTACTGAGGCCCACACCAAAGTTCTATAATCAACTGCTGATGATGCAGCTCCATAACTCTGTTTGTGCCACCCCTGCTGCCGTTGTAATGGGAAATGGGGTGCTGAAGTAATATAAAAACTATGACTATGTCTACACTATGAGCTAGGGGCATGATTCCCTGGCTCACGTACACATACTTGTTGTAGCTCAATGGAAGCGATTGCAATTTAAATAGCAGTGTAGCTGCGGTAGCCCAAGCCCCCTGGCAGCTGAGGCAAGGCTGAGACATGTCAAGTACATACCCACTGTTTTCAGGCAAGTTTGCACTCGGTACAACTCAGCCATGTCTCCATCCCCACTGCACATGATGTTGTGGCTACACTGCTATTTATACTCAATCTGGCTCTCATTGACCTCCTGAAAATATGTGTGCACAAGTAGGGGAAAGCACACCCTCAGCCCGTTGTATAGACATAGTCTATTACACTGCTCTTCAATTTTTAGGCCGGAAGGGACCATTCTGATCACCTAGTCTGACCTCCTGCACATTGCAGATCAGAGAACCTTACCCACCCGCTCCTGTAACAGAGCCCTAACCTCTGGCTGAGTTACTGAAAAGTCCTCAAATT
Source organism: Emys orbicularis (assembly GCF_028017835.1). Taxonomy (NCBI): domain Eukaryota; kingdom Metazoa; phylum Chordata; order Testudines; family Emydidae; genus Emys; species Emys orbicularis. Next base: position 240,117,143 of record NC_088683.1, on the reverse strand, counting down.
ATGATTGAAATGCCTCAAGTTACAGAGAATCCACCATTTACACTAGTTCAAACCTGCAAGTGACCTGTGCCCCATGCTGCAGAGGACTGCAAATAAATAAATAAATAAATAAATAAATAAATAACCAACCAGGGTCTATTGGTCTATTACACTCCTCATCTCCTGCACTTCAGTTTACCTATCTGCTTATGCAGAAGTCAGTTTTCCATCTTTTCAGGACTTTTCAAAAACATATTACACAGAGAGAAACCTTAGAGCTATGATATGCAAAACCCTGAATGTTGGGTGTTAATATAGTTTCCCATCAGCTTTAAAGAGAGACAGTTTCTAAGAAAACAAAACATTTAATACACACAAGAATATAGTAAATAGCACTGGGAATAGTTAGGAATAACATTTAAACCCAAGCTATTACACAGGAAGCCTATTGGTGTTATTTTTACTGGTATTTCAGTGCGAAGATTTGACAAAACAATGACACTTTTATACTTTCACACACACCTACATACATATCTCCCTATGGTCTCATGGAGAGGATTTCTCAGTCTCCACAGTGTGGGCTCAAAATGCATGTGGGTGGCTCCTGGATTCTCTGGAGCCTGAGGAGAATGCAAGTCTCTCGGTTCTCTTTAAACACTTCAAAATCATCCTTGGAAAACAACAGTCTGAAGATCTTTATAGCCAGCAGCATTTATACTTCTGAAACCAATAGCTGACTGTCTTCTCAGTTTCCAGTTGGATTGGGAATCTGCAGCCTTCACAGCAAACATAGCTCATGATCCTGTGTCACTGAGTCCACAGGGCTGTTTCCAACTCCTGTTCCCTTTTCCCCTGAGCACTCACTGGTTCAGCTCTTGGATGTTCAATGTGTGGAATCTGCAAGACAACTTGCTATCAATGGAAACCCGCTACACAGCTTCAGAAACAGCTGCCATATATACATAATAATTACCACTCCTTCTGAGTATTTCTGGACTCTTTCAATTAAGCTGTATTAAGTAATGCACATTGGAAAACATAATCCCAACTATACATATAAAATGCTGGAGTCTAAATGAGCTGTTACCACTCAAGAAAGAGCTCTTAGAGTCATTGTGGATAGTTCTCTGAAAACATCCACTTAATATGCAGCAGCAGTCAAAAAAGCGAACAGAATGTTGGGAATCATTAACAAAGGGATAGATAATAAGACAGAAAATATCATATTGCCTCTATATAAATCCATGGTACGCCCACATCTTGACTACTGTGTGCAGATGTGGTTGCCCCATTTCAAAAAAGATATATTGGTATTGGAAAAGGTTCAGAAAAGGGCAACAAAATGATTAGAGGTATGGAACAGCTTCCATATGAGGCAAGATTAATAAGACTGGGACTTTTCAGCTTGGAAAAGAGATGGCTAAGGGGGGATATGATTGAGGTCTATAAAATCATGACTGGTGTTGAGAAAGTAAATAAGGAAGTGTTATTTACTCCCCATAACTCAAGAACTAGGGGTCACCAAATTAAATTAATATGCAGCAGGTTTAAAACAAATAAAAGGACATATTTCTTCACACAATGCACAGTCAACTGTGGAACTCTTTGCCAGAGGATGTTGTGAAGGTCAAGTCTATAATAGGGTTCAAAAAAGAACTAGATAAATTCATGGAGGATAGGTCCATCAATGGCTATTAGCTAGGATGGGCAGGAATGGTGTCCCTAGCCTCTGTTTGCCAGAATGGGAGACAGGGGATGGATCATTTGATGATTACCTGTTCTATTCATTCCCTCTGGGGCACCTGGCATTGGCCACTGTCGGAATACAGGGTGCTGTGCTAGATGGACACTTGGTCTGACCCAGCATTGCCGATCTTATGTTCTCCCCACCTGCTCTCTGCATGTGTTCAGAGACACTGAAGATTCAACTAAATCCATGTCCCCTCTCCATTGCTTCCCTTCTTTTCTTTGGACTTTAATGAAATGGTTCAGTGTAAGCACGTGGGTTACAATAGTTGCTTCCTCTTTTGAACACTGTGTCTCTTGGGTGCCCCAGATCTTCCTGCGCAAGTTTTTGTGCTACTTTCTTGTCTACCTTAATCTCATCCTACTTCTGTTGTGAAGACTAAATGGCTCTCTGCTCTCTCACTATCTCCTCCCTGCTCCTTGAAAGAGCAGTTGCTTTGAGGCTGCTTTTCTCTTTATTTCCCCATCCCTCCTGAAAAAATTTACTATGAAGCACAATTTCAATTCATAATCAGATAGAAAGTATCTAGTAAACAGTTGCCCTCAAGGGCTACAATTTAGAGACTCCAGGACCAAAAGTGACCACTGGGCCTCAGGTTGGGCACTCCTGGTCTCGTGGTTGGACTGGAAATCAGGATAACTGGATTCTAATCCCATTTTTTCAAAATCAGATTGCCCATTTAAAAACAAAATTGGTTCATTGTGATTTTTAGCTGAAATGCTTCTAAAATGAGCTTTCCCCCCCAGTACCTTAACTATCAAATGAGGCTGCTTTACTAAACCCTACTTTTTTCTAATTTATTGTAATTCATGAGGCAGAATTATGCACTTTTTTTTTCTTTGATCCACCACCGTCATACCCCTTGCAAACAGTTTCCCCCAGGCTTGAACTATTTTCTTTTCTAATACTCTTTTGGGAAGGAGAAGGGACTAGACTTCACAATGCATCGTTAGTAGTAACACTCTTAGTCCAATGCTACCATATTAACCAAGATTGCTTTTAACTATGTCTCCAAGGATAGCAGAACTGTGGATGAACCAGAAAACCTTCACCATGCATTAAGAAAATACAGCCACATGTATTCCCTTATCATCATCAAATAAGGGTGTGTATGCCTTTAAAGTCAAGGTTTTTATGCCCCAAGAAAGACTTGTTCTTAAAATAAATGTAACCTAATATTAACACACTACAAGTTACTCAACTTGAATGTCTAGCCCTGGGCTTAAAGAGGAGAAACTTCTCAAACAAGCACATTATTCATTGCTTTGAAGGTAAAATTCTAGCCTTCTTTTAACCTTGCACATACACAGTCAGACTCTGAACTGAGGCTGCCAGCCAGTTACCCACATCTAAAATCTAACGGCCACATACCATAGATTGGTTTCAGTCTTCAAAGTCCCTCTTAACATTCTTTCGTGTTAATCTTGAATATAAAAACATAGCTGGTAGCAGCTTTATTCAGAAAACGTGTGTTCTTTAATCTTTAAGAAACAAACATCACCAGACCTCATAAGAAAAGGGTGATGGGAGCAAAGGTGGCTGCTCCACGTCACAGTTCTGCAATCCTCCCCGCCCCATCCCCATTCCAATCCAGGCAGATAGGTGCTGGTTCAGATGGCAGTCCAAGTGAGACTAGAGCTGCTCTAACTTGCATGAGCTTGGAATGGCCCCAAAAGAGCTTTATGCAGGCAGAGATTGCAAGAGAATATCACACTCAGATCACATCTCTTGTAACCCTCAATATGTCTCCAGATGCACCAGGGATAGTATGAGAGCATAGCTGGCTCCACTCCAGCCAATGATTCCCTCCCAGCAGGTAATCTTCAGCTGCTCCTTTATATTGCATTGTTTGGCAAGGAGCCCTAATGCAGGCCAAAATCTGGCCCAATAATTGGAAAATGTATTTATGGAAGTCCAATTCCACATTGGGTAGAATAAGAGATAAACCGTAACACTTCAAGATAAAAGTTTTCAAAATATGAGTCTCATTTTCATTTACTTCCCGGCTTCACTAAATTTGTCATTACTCAGCTAAGTTTCTGCATATGTGTACTGAACTATACTGAATGTATAATCTCATATATGTACTGACCTGTTTTCCTTGGCAGAGCACTTTATGAGTTAGCGAGACAACACCAGGGAAAATACACTGCACATGCACGGAGAGCAATTTTCAGATAACTCCATCAAATGAAAACCAATGTCCACCAGAATCCTCAGAGACACTTTTTCCTCAATGAGGGCTATTGTAATACCAAGATTCAGCTTTCCATTCCCCAGTATTTTGGCATTAAGATGTTAAACTTCACAAGAACTTCTGTTTATAATGCAAAAAATATGTTGTTTTTTCAGTTTTTAGTCAAAAACAAAAGAAGTGTTTTTGTTCATTTTTTTTTACAGGAACGAGGGACCAGATTCTCAGCTGGTGTAAATTGTAATAGTTCCACTGAAGTCAATGGAACTACATCAGTTTTACCCCATTCGAGGATCTGGTCCAAAAACTGGAAAATTCTATCCAAAGGGGAAAGTTTTGGGAAGCAGTAAGTGAATGAAAACAGAAAGTTAAAATGCAAATGTTTATGTAACCTTTACAGTAAGTACTTACTGAGGATACTCACTTGGGTATTTGTCCTCCTTTCTCATATTGTGCTCCTCTCTGGTAAAGCAAAATGCATGAATCACAGCAATACCAACTACTTCACTCTTTTCAGTGTATTACATATGAGCAATGTCTACTCAATTTGTTATTTCAAATATAGCCAGAAGCCATACCACCTGAAGCTGCGATTTCATCAGAACTCAATCTAAGCATCATTAGGCTGATTCAGTACCTTGATCTGAAACCTCTAGGGAAAAGCCAAGTTTTGCAGGAAGTGGTGTTGGCAATTCTGTGTTAGTACTGGAGCAATGTCCCAGAATTGTGCTGTGGGGCACTGTGCTTTTAAAGACTCTTCCTTTCAGTGATATGTATCAAGATCCTGACATTTGTGGTCATTAAAAATGCCATTGCATTTTTCTCAAGAGTGGGGTTATTAACCTCAGGTCTTCTCTCCACGGCTGTTTAAGGTATGTTCAGACTTCAATTTGGAGGTGTAATTTCCCTCTAGAGGAGATGTACCCACGCTAGCTCCGACAGAGCTAAAAATAGAGTGGAGCCATGATGGTGTGAGCAGGGGGAGGGGTTCACTACCCAAATGTATACCTAGAATTTTGGACAGGTGTGTTCTGAGGACTGCTAGCCTCTCCTGTGTTTTGAGCTGCTGTGGCTACATTATATTTTTTAGTTCACTAGCTCAATCAGATCTATCGTGGATATGTTTCCTTGAGATGGAAATTACACCTTCCAGCTGACATACACTTAATGCTCAGCAAGCTGCGGTGTGAATCTACAGCACAGAAGCTTGCTGTGCACTAAGTGGCCATGTGGACCCTGCTATGGCACATTAAAATGTATGTAGTGTGCTCTGATCTACTGCTGTTTATTTTCTCTTTGATCTTAAACCTTTGTCTGTTCTTAAATATCTACTAAAAAACCCCAGCACACACATTTTTGCAGGTCTAGCCAAAAAATCTCTTTATCTCCACCAAACAAATGGAATTCCACCATAGGTGGTGACACTATTATTACCAGACCCCATTCTGTTAGTTACTGTACAAACAGCTAATGAGAAACAGATCCTTCCCCAAAGATCTTATAATCTAATTACTGACATACTTACACTGTTATAACTCCCTGTATGGAGACACTTTTCAGGTATAAGAATACCTTTTTTAGTTTAGTTTATGTCATTTTGGAAAGTGTTTCAGCAAAACTAAAAGAGGCACTTTTATTCCAAAATATGAGTGTCCACACAGGGAATTAGACTAGAATAACTACACTGGCTTAGCTATACCTGTCTGTGGCCTGGTCTACACTACCCGCCGGAATCGGCGGGTAGAAATCGACCTCTCGGGGATCGATTTATCGCGTCCCGTCAGGACGCGACAATCGATCCCCGAATCGACGCTCTTACTCCACCAGCGAAGGTGGGAGTAAGAGCCGTCGACGGGAAGCCGCGGAGGTCGATTTTGCCGCCGTCCTCACAGCGGGGTAAGTCGGCTGCGATACGTCGAATTCAGCTACGCTATTCGCGTAGCTGAATTTGCGTATCTTAAATCGACCCCCCCCTGTAGATGTAGCCTGCTTCTGCTCCCAGGGCCTTTTAAAGCATTCACTCCCTTGGGAGGAGCCTGGAGTTCCCTGCCCCATGTGGTTGGTGAGAACGTGCTTGGGGCCTAATTAGTACTTAGTTTACGTTTGTAAAGGGTAGGATTCTGTCATCCTTACCCAGGTTCATGGTGGATTAGTAATTTACCCTGCAAGCTATCCTATAGATTTTAATTCTGATGTTGTGCAGATTAAGATTCTACTCAACTTCAGAATGGGTGGAAAAATCTGGCCAGCCCTTAGTGCCCTGAAATCCACTTGGATGTAATATTTGTAATGTAAAATCACTTATGTGATTTTCTGAAACAGTTAAATAAAAGGAGGAACATTTATAATTTAGTAATTGTGCTGAATTCTTAAAATTACTTATTAAACGAATATTACATTTGATACAGATGAAAAAGCAATACATAGGACCAAATCCTCAGGTCCTTAATTTCCTTTTTACTGAGTCCTTAAAGTCAGTGGGAGTTTGGCTGAGTAAGGACCTGAGGATTTGTCCCAGGCAGATGAATGTGATCTATTCCTCAGTTTATAATATATATAGTACAGGCCATGTGTTATAAACAGACAGTTAAGGGTTAATTCCTCTTTTACCTGTAAAGGGTTAAGAAGTTCACATAGCCTAGCTGACACCTGACCAGAGGAACCAATGGGGGGAAAAGATGTTTTCAAAGAAGGAGGAGGTAATAAAGTCCTTGGTCTGTTCAGAAAAGTTTTTGTGCTGGAGTGAAGGAGCCAGGAATCAGCCATCTAACATTTCTTAAAAGTAGTAAGTGTTTAGAGAAGGAATGTATTCGATTATGTTTATTTTCTTTTGTAACTTTCTTTTGCATAAGAGGGAGAATCAAATTGGGTTTCTTTTGTGTAACTTTAAGATTTTGTCCAGAGGGACATCCTCTGTGTTTTGAATCTGTTGTCTGTGAGAGTAGCTTGCATGCTAATCTCACAGAGGTATTCCTTTCACCCTTTTTCTTTAATTACAGGTCTTCTTTTTAGAACCTGATTGATTTTTCCTCATTTAGATCCAAGGGTTTTTTGGATCTGGGCTCACCAGGAATTGGTGGGAGGTGAATCAGTCTCAATCCTGCCAGGAAAAGGGGGATAAAGCCTGGGGAAATATTTGGGGGGAAGACAGAGTTTCCAAATGACTTTCCCATAAACGTTTGTTTAAACTATTTGGTGGTGGCAGCTACTAGATCTAAACTGGTAAATAAGCTTAGGGACTATCTCATGCAGGTCCCCACATCTGTACCCTAAAGTTCAAAGTGGGGGTGATACCTTGACATGGTAGGCAGCGAAGTGGGATTCAATTGAACCAAAAGCCAGTAGATTTTTCCCCCTCCTTTTGGAAGTAGTGAAGAGAGATACAGATCTTATCTCTCTTTGCCTGAAGGCAGAGGTGTTACGTTTTCTAACAAAGGTCCTTGTTAGAGAAGGTTTCAAGCAGTGAGAGCTAGCAAATAATTACCATTTTGCAAAAGAAAGTCACAAAAGAAAATAAACATAATCTAATACATTCCTTCTCTAAACACTTACTACTTTTAAGAAATGTTAGATGGCTGATTCCTGGCTCCTTCACTCCGGCACAAAAACTTTTCTGACCAGACCAAGGACTTTTTTCCCTCCTCCCTCTTTGAAAACATCTTGTCCCCCCATTGGTTCCTCTGGTCAGGTGTCAGCTAGGCTATGTGAACTTCTTAACCCTTCACAGGTAAAAGAGGAATTAACCCTTAACTTTCTGTTTATGACAGCATGTTAGACATATCTGGTTCCTAATGCACTTTTCAGAGGAAGGTCATATCATAGTACAACAAGAGGTTCTCACTTAGGCTGTGGTTAGCCCCAAAAACTATGTTCTAACTCTTTTGGAACATAGTGTACATGTATGCCAATGGGCAGAAATGAGCACTTTTAATGACATCTCTAGGAGTGTCATTCTCCTTTTCATGGACACAAAATAAATTGAGTGGTCAAAATTCTTCAGTCCTTAAATGAGCAAAACACTCTTTTATTTTGAGGCAATTTTGATTGATTAAGGACCACAGATTTTGTCCCAGTGGTCATTGTACAAACAATGATAATTGAGTCAACTCCTCAATGGACAGCCCAACGTTGATTTCTCATCCCTTACATAGCCAGCCATATGTAGATATGGTGAACTTGTTTGAGCTTAAGAGGTGTAGCCATTTGTGGTATATGAAGAATAATTGGAATATGAAGGAAGTCTAGCATTTGGGGTAAAGAAGTGTCATAAATCTTGGAAAAGCTTCAGACATATTTTAAGCTTGATATAAACCTTATGAACTCAAAAAGCACTACTAAACTTGATTTCATTTTTTTATATAAAATGTCAAGGTACTAGCAAAATAATTTTCTAAGGGGAAAGCAGCATTGCTATGCTCAAAGGGAAAAGAAAAAGAGAGACCTAAACAAAAACAAAATCAAAATCAAGAGATGAGTTCATACTATTGAGGGCACAATGTTATGTTAGTGATGTACCATGTCAACTTTCCCCTGCTAGTCATCCAGAGGAAGTCAGATCTACTACTTTTTCCTCCCTTAATTCATCTCTTTTGACAGGTAGTACTGCAAACTAGTATGTCAGTCAAGGAAGCTAGTACATGTATCTTGTTACTTCCTTGGTGCTTTATAATTTAAAGTGCTTGCATATAAAGAGATTTTCAATGTTGGCATGAGAATATACATAACCTAGATTGAACCTGAGTGGGGTGCATTGGTAAGGCAAGTGGAACAACTAAAATGAGTATTGAAAAGAGACATTTATTTTCTCACTGAGCTGGTATACTCAGACTTACCTGAGCTCTACAATTAGAGTAATCGGATCTTTAATTGACAAAATCAGAGTGATGTTTAATATTTGAAAATTCTGCCTGCTCCCTCTGCATGCCTGAGAGTTGAATATTTAAAAAAGGTCACTGGGCCACAATTTTGATCAGATTCTCCATCCTGGTCTCTTTATACTACCTAGGGGCTAGTCTATATGAGGAAATTAGGTCAGTATAAGTACATCGCTCAGGGGTATGAAAAATCCACATGCCTGTGGAACGCAGTTAAACCAACCTAAGCCCCGCTGTAGACAGTTCTAGGTCGATGGGAGAAATCTTCTGTCAACCAAGCTACCGCCTCTCATGGAGGTGGAGTACCTATGCTGACAGGAGAATCGCTCCCGTCAGGGTAGATTGGGTCTTCATGTAGAGCTACAGTGGTGCAGGTGCAGAATTTTAAGTGTAGACAAGCCCTAAGCAGTGAAAAGGGAGTAGAAGGGCAACCACTTGCGTAGGTTTTTTTTCTTTTAGTACATCCTCAGTAAGTCTAGATCAGGGGTCGGCAACGTTCGGCATGCGGCTCGCCAGGGTAAGCACCCTAGCAGGCTGGGCCAGTTTATTTACCTGCTGACGCGGCAGGTTCGGCCGATCGCGGCCCCCACTCGCAGCGGTTTGCCGTCCCGGTCCAATGGGGGCGGTGGGAAGCGGCGCGGGCCGAGGGATGTGCTGGCCGCGGCTTCCCGCTGCCCCCATTGGCCCGGGACGGCAAACTGCTGCCAGTGGGGGCCGCGATCGGCCGAACCTGCCGTGCCAGCAGGTAAATAAACTGGCCCGGCCCGCTAGAGTGCTTACCCTGGCGAGCCGCGTGCCGAACGTTGCCGACCCCTGGTCTAGAGCATTGCTATCTCCTATTCTTCCCTCACCAACAGCCTTTGGCACAGAGGCTATGCTGGGAGCAGGGGCAGGAGTAGTCAGAGCATATAGTGTTCTGGCTAACCCCAGCTGCTTTATGGTCATCGTGGATTTTTGTCAGCTGGTTCAAGTTAGGACATCCATAAGGTTGCTCTAACCTGAGGTGGGGCTACCTTTGTTCATCTAGGGAAGTCTTTAGCAAAAAGAAAAATGTCTTTTTTTTTCTTTACATGCAAAGTTTTTGGTTCAAAATTAGTGACAAAGCATCTAGGAAGTACTGCAGGAACAGCAGATTTAAATATCAGCTATTGCGGCATGTAGTTTTAGTCCAACTTCTGCCAGTGAGATCCCCACAATCTGAGTTTACCCATCACCTTCAGGGAAAGAGGATTTAAAACTCACTATGAAGTGGTGTATCTGTTTAGAGAGGTAGTCATACTGTGTTCATCTCTAGGGCATCTGAATGACTAAATCATAAAAATTGTGAATGTCCTCATTGACCACTATGTACAGGACACTGCATTTAAATGGAATAGGATAACTAATAAAAGGGGAGAATGATATTTTAAAATCAATGCTAATTCTATAGAATACACATTCAGAAGAAAGCTTTACAACATGTCATATATGAGTTGATCTTATTCTGCAAACCTGCTTTGAGTAAAGAAATGGAAAATTGTATTAATGGCTTTGATTTACATTTTTAACCTTTTTTTCCTTCTCCAACATTTATCATACAGATTAAGTTCAGAAACAACCACATTTTGTTCTGTATTCAATATCATGATGATTTGTTTAGCTCCAATTTCAACATTAATGTCTCTTCAGGCATTTTTGCTTTAACCAAATGAATATATGAACTCTTTTACGTCCTTCCCAATACTGCGACAAAATTAGTTCTTTATTGCTGTTTGTCGTCTATAGAACCTGTCTTGCAGTTCAAATTTATATGGAAGTCACTGGCACTTCCTATTATGTCTCCAAATCTTTTTTCTTGACATGGTTTCTTGATAATGTTTACATGCTTCCTGAAAAAGCTTGAATATCTAATGTAGACAAACACTATTTATATGAATCAAGGAGAAAGATGATCAGCTTCAATGAGCTTCCTAGTACAATATGAGATTTAATATTGCATGAGGAGTACAGCAACCTATATTTTAAATCTAGGAAACAAAAGGTTGCTTTACTTGCTCATAATTCTGAAATGTAGGTACTTGAATGCTAACTACTGTGTCCCTGCAATTCACAATTTTGCTTAAAATATTGAAAACTTATGCAATATTCATTTTGAAGAAGCATCTTCAATCTGTACAATTACTGCAACCAGAATCTCAAAGTATTGGGGACTTCTGGTATGTGTCTTTAGCATCTCAAATGTGTGTATGCACTGTAAGAAGTACATTTTCTGAAACAGGACAGGATTTCATTAATACTGACAACATACATAAATAAAACAAGTGTCATCTGAATAAAAATGCAGTCCCTACACTATCCTATGAAAGCTAAGATATACCTAGCCCTCCTGACCGATTAGCTGCTATTCTCCTGACTGCCCTCCAACTCTTTCCCCCTTCTCACTCTAGCCTGTTAGTGACTGCTTGCTTTTATGCTTTCTCTCCTGGCCTTTGTGTCTCTCACTTTCCTGTGTGTTTGAGACTTTTTAAGTCACTTTGGACTGGTGTCCCCTGAGGTCTGGTGTACAGAACAGACAATGAGTGGCTGATGCCTGGATAGCTTACATTGCATCTGCTGATTTAACAATGTCTCTGTAGGAGAAGTCAAAAGCACATTCCTAAATGAGAGTGGTGCTGTAGCACAACAAATTGAACTGCAGAAAGAGGATCTGACTTCAGGAGAGATCTATATTGGCGATGACCCAGAGACTCATGAATGTGACCCTTGTCTGGCTGTTGATAGACAAATTTTAGAGCCTCAGCATGTAATAATGGTCCCTCAGCATGTTTAATAGAGCTTGGTTTCTTACATTTTATTTCTGCTTGTAGTATGTCTTACTGCTAATGAAATATAGGACTCTCTGTGCTTCTACACATTCTACTCCTGGGGAAATTCTATGCCAAAATATTAAAAGTTCTGCACCAAAAAAATTAAAAATTCTGTGAACAGTATTTTAACATTCTGCAAAAATCTGCATATTTTATTTGTAAAAATAATATTATCACACCATTTTCAACTATTTTGGTACTTTATTTTAAAATACATGTCAATAAGTATATCTGTAACAATACAGATAACAAAAGAAGGTTCAGGAAATGTTTTTTTAACTGATTCCTTACTAGGCATATTAGGACATCTATACGGCTCCACAGAGTCTCACATGATTACCCAGCCCTGCCCCCCGATCCACGAGTGGGGCAAGCCGGCTCAGCCCAGCAGGATCCAAATGTGGAGAGGCTTAATATGGGGGGATCCAGATGTGGGGTGAATGGGTTCTGTGTGGAGCAATCTGGGTGCAGGCAACTCAGTGGTTGGTCTTGGTGCAGGGGGATCAGTGCAGGGGACTCCGGGTACTGGGGGAGTAGGGCTTGGTGGGGTTGGGGTCTGGGTGCAGTAGGTTGGGGCACAGTGGGTCGAGGGTTTAGATGTGGGGAGCTTGGCAGGGTGGTCCAGGTGAACGTGGGGGGTGGGGCTCAGCGGGGTGGGCATTCAAGTGTGGGGGCTCAGTGGGAGGTGGTCTGGTTGCAGGGGTGGCGACCCAGATGCACGGGGGTCAGTCTGGCTGCAGGGGGTCCAGATGCAGAAGGGGGCTTGGTGGAGGGGTCGAGGTGTTGGAGGGGGGGTCCGGATGCATGGGGTTGGGAGGATGGGGGGGTAGCTCCATGTACAATGACCCCTCCTCCCATGGCTGGGGAGCGATGGGGACAGGGAGTAGGGGGGAGTGCGGAGCTTTCTGCAGTGGGGGAGGTTCCTGGAGATGGGTCTGACCCAGCCCCAGAAGTGACCCATGCAGGGGAAGAGGAAGTCCCATTCCCCTCACCCCAAGCCCAGCTGGGAGTAGCAGCTGGATCCCAGTGCACAGTAGAAGTCACTGGCCAGGGCATCCCCAGTCCTGCCCCTCCCCAGCTCCAGTGCACCACAATAGCAAAAGAGAGGGAGAGAGTCTCGCAAGCATGCCCAGTTCTCCCCACCCGCCCCCCGAGGCGGTGATTTACATCTCCCCAGCTATTGCCAACACCAAACTAAACACGCCCTCCCCATAGCCAATTCCCCGGAAGGGCACATAGAATCATAGAATATCAGGGTTGGAAGGGACCTCAGGAGGTCATCTAGTCCAACCCCCTGCTCAAAGCAGGACCAATTCCCAACTAAATCATCCCAGCCAGGGCTTTGTCAAGCCGGGCCTTAAAAACCTCCAAGGAAGGAGATTCCACCACCTCCCTAGGTAAAGCATTCCAGTGCTTCACCACCCTCCTAGTGAAATAGTGTTTCCTAATATCCAACCTAGACCTCCCCCACTGCAACTTGAGACCATTGCTCCTTGTTCTGTCATCTGCCACCACTGAGAACAGCCGAGCTCCATCCTCTTTGGAACCCCCCTTCAGGTAGTTGAAAGCAGCTATCAAATCCCCCCTCATTCTTCTCTTCTGGAGAATAAACAATCCCAGTTCCCTCAGCCTCTCCTCATAAGTCATGTGCTCCAGACCCCTAATCATTTTTGTTGCCCTCCGCTGGACTCTTTCCAATATTTCCACATCCTTCTTATAGTGTGGGGCCCAAAACTGGACACAGTACTCCAGATGAGGCCTCACCAATGTTGAATAAAGGGGAACGATCACGTTCCTCGATCTGCTGGCAATGCCCCTACTTATACAGCCCAAAATGCCATTAGCTTTCTTGGCAACAAGAGCACACTGTTGACTCATATCCAGCTTCTCATCCACTGTGACCCCTAGGTCCTTTTCTGCAGAACTAACCATTTGGTCCCTAGTCTGTAGCAGTGCATAGGATTCTTCCGTCCTAAGTACAGGACTCTGCACTTGTCCTTGTTGAACCTCATCATGTTTTTTTTTTTGGCCCAATCCTCTAATTTGTCTAGGTCCCTCTGTATCTGATCCCTACCCTCCAGCGTATCTACCACGCCTCCCAGTTTAGTGTCATCTGCAAACTTGCTGAGAGTGCAGTCCACACCATCCTCCAGATCATTAATAAAGATATTAAACAAAACTGGCCCCAGGACCGACCCTTGGGGCACTCCGCTTGAAACCGGCTGCCAACTAGACATGGAGACATTGATCACTACCCATTGAGCCCGACGATCTAGCCAGCTTTCTTTCCACCTTACAGTCCATTCATCCAGCCCATACTTCTTTAACTTGGCGGCAAGAATACTGTGGGGGACCGTATCAAAAGCTTTGCTAAAGTCAAGGAATAACACATCCACTGCTTTCCCCTCATCCACAGAGCCAGTTATCTCATCATAGAAGGCAATTAGGTGAATCCATGCTGACTGTTCCTGATCACTTTCCTCTCCTCTAAGTGTTTCATAATTGATTCCTTGAGGACCTGCTCCATGATTTTTCCAGGGACTGAGGTGAGGCTGACTGGCCTGTAGTTCCCCAGATCCTCCTTCTTCCCTTTTTTAAAGATGGGCACTACATTAGCCTTTTTCCAGTCATCCGGGACCTCCCCCGATCGCCATGAGTTTTCAAAGATGATGGCCAATGGCTCCGCAATCACATCCGTCAACTCCTTTAGCACCCTCGGATGCAGCGCATCCAGCCCCATGGATTTGTGCTCATCCAGTTTTTCTAAATAGTCCCGAACCACTTCTTTCTCCACGGAGGGCTGGTCACCTCCTCCCCACACATGAATCTTTTTTTTTTTGCTGAGTAAGAATAAAAATGTCTTCAGGGGGACATTAATTCTTCTCTTGCACGGTGGTGCAGAAGTCCCACAGGACTAACATTCTGGTGGGGCAGCCATTCTTTCAACCATGATCTGGATCACCCTTCTTGGAACACTCAGCCTCCAGAGGGCAGTGTTGACAATTCTCACAATATTTGGTGTTTTTCTCCCCAGCTCCTGGAGTCAATTTATTACATGAAAACCTCAGCTTTCATTAAAAATTTCCAGCCCTCATGGCTAAAGAGAAAGTCATAAAATGTGAAACAAGCACATCCTAAGAGCTTAAATCAGAAAACAAATACAAATAATCTTTTTGTTTTAACTCTCATGATTTTATTGTAGACCTGACTGATTTTTTAAATGTTTGGGTTTGTTAATACTAAGGCAATTGGGAACAGGAAACAAGCCACAGTAAAAATCTACAGAGCATCTAAAGATGCTCTGAGCCCCAGTGGATCATAGCATCCATACAAGCATGTACAAAAAATAAAAACATGTTATACATAGTCTGTAGCATAAACAGCATGAATATAAAAACACCACAACACTGAGATCAAGTAAATTCATTCCCGATGGTGAAGTGAGGTGTAAGTTTCCACTCCCTGCTAATGGCCAGCCCACTAAAGAACTTAAGGAAAGAATCGGTAAAGCGGTGGATCATTTTCTATTTGTCAAACATCTAGCAGAGTAAGAAGACACATCTACATATTAAAATGAGAGTGTACAACACTGTTGTCCTTGCAGTAGTAATGCCTCAAATGCGGCAGATAGTGGAAGAACTCAACAGGAACTCATTCCACCAGCATTGTTTAAGGAGAATCTTGCGAATTCACTGGAGAGATCATATAACCAATGTGCAAGTGCTGTGCTGCACAGGTCAGCAGACTGCTGACTCAATAATTAGAGACAATTACGGTGGCTTGGCCATGTCATCGGGCTACTCTGTGACAGAAGCACAGAGTACATCTTAGATTGGATTTCACCGGGGGGTATGATAAGACACAGAGGACAAAGAATGACCTATCACAGGACAATCGAAAAAATATACTGCCATCATAGAGACAACTTATGATGGAGTCAAACATCTTGTTCTGGATAGATAGCAATGGAAAAATATCAGTTGCCTCATGTGCCACTAAAAAAGGAAATTCTAAGTTCAACTCTCTGAGGTGGCAGAGTTCACCACTTGCCTTTAGGACAGACCTATTTTGGTGGAAGAGGATATTTTTAACAAGTGGTTGGGGCTACTAAGAAGCTTGCTAACTGGTGATGGGGTCAGACATCCTCTAACTTTGTCCCCTTCTTGTCCACCACTCGGCTTGGGGACAGAGTTGAACAGAAACAGATCAACTGATGGAGTACAAATTGCACACATCTTGTTGCAGTGCTATTCCCATCTGGGCCAAATCTCTGCTATCAAAGGCCCTCTATAACCCAATGAAATAAAAGTAAAAAAACGTGGTCAAGATGAAGGATCATATTCAGACCTGGTGTAAGCAGAATATACTTCCATAGTAATAGGTGGAATTGCATTCCCTCACAAATAGATACAAATCTGACCATCAGGCTCTTCTGCAGATCATTAGAAAGTAAAACAAATTGTTGAAGGTTAACTGACAAGGGTAGCTGTTCAGGCTTAATAATTACATTGGTTAAATTAGATTTTATTTTCCTTAAGCTGTTCTTTAAATTCATAGATCAAAAGGGAAAATGTAAAAGTAAAAGTTGGGTGTAGGTTTCAATTAATGTAATGTAATAAAAAGGAGAACAGAAAATTCCATAGTATGAGAAAACCTATACACAAAATTTGGGGGTAAGGGATTCTCAGTAGTTCCAGTAATCAGACTGCTTCATCATTCCAAAATGCTTTATAGTTTGAATTGAAAAGGTTAATTGATGATGACTAAACCTTTACAATTTATTACTGAGAGAAGAGGTGAAGTCTATCATTAATTTCAGTACCCAGCAGATTAAAAAACAGTTTTTTTCTAGTTTATTTTTTTACAAAATAAAAAATAAAATAAAATAAACTTAACCAAATTGAACAGAATAATTATAGGGGCATCTAAATTAACAGACTTCTGATCAATCACATTTGTTCTTGCAGGGTTTGATGTATCTCTGTCATTAAGTTATTTAAAATCAAAGCCTAGAAACTTAAATATTCTCTGATCTTCAATTCTCTTTCATCATGATGAAAATTACTGTTAGTTTTTTATTCAATACAGTACTTTGCCCAAAGAATGTATGTCATAATCAGTAGCCCATAGCTATGAAATTATTTTCAAATTACAAAAGGTGAGGTACAAATATTTTTTTTTTATTAAATTAAGTATGGCATTTTATGATTTTTAAAGGGCCTGAATCAGATTTCAGTCATATTTATATTTCACTAGTGAGACTGAGTTCAAAATTTGGCCAAAAGTGAAGTGATTCTGCATACAAAAACATACATTTTAAATCCTGATTCAATGGGTTGGTATTTAAATCTTTGTAAACATTCCCAAGTTTTGGATTCATACATATTTTGTATTATGGTTTAAAAAATCATTTTTTTAGTGCAATAACTTCCTTTCTCTGTCTTGTCTTGTTTCTTAGTAAATCACAGCACATCAAGTTATAGTACAAGTTATCTTTATAGTTCCAAGTACATTTTTTCCAAAATATAATTTCTTTAAGTCAACAGTTAATCCCAAAATATTCCTTATCGCCTTTTCTGTGTTCCAAAATGTAGATTTCATATTGAACATTCGTAGAAAGTGGTTTAAAAAGTCAAGCATTATCAATGTCTGGTGTAAGCTAAGATTGTGTCCAATGTTCAGTTAATAAGAGAGACATTTCAGACTTTCAGAATAGACTGCTTGAGCTGTGGCCATAAATTCCAGATTTGTTCATATCAAGAGGCAATTAGGGCTAGATTCACAAAAGGACTTAGGTGCTACCTGAGTCACTTAAACCCTAGAATCAGACCCCATTCAGCTCCTGCCAAACCCTGCAGGCACTTCACTTGGTACCTACATTGTGCAGTAAGATTTCTCCAGCTGCCTATGTTTCTGCCTCTGTGCATGGACACTGCATATGGTGCATGTGAGGTCATGCTGTATGGAGGATTCCCTTTTGAGCCCCAGCACCTCTTTCATTACAAATTAAGCACTGGAAGTTCTCCCTCATAACTTGTAACCTACTGGTTAGGGTATTCACTGGGATGTGAGAGACCCCCAGTTCAGGTCCCCTCCTGGGCCTGATAGGGAGAAAGTATTTAAACAGGGATCTGTTACCTCTCAGGTGAGTGCTCTAGGACTCTAGAGCTGAGCTATAGGATACTCTGGCATAGGGGCACCCTCAACCTCTCCTTTTGAAACTATTCCACAGAGAATAAATAATTTAAAAAGTTATTGGAGCAGGGGGACTGGATCCCCCATCTCAGTGCTCTAATCACCAGGCTACAGAGTCATATATATATCAAATTATTTGTTCACAGTGGAACAGCTTCAACAGGAGAGACTAAAGGAGTCCCCACAACAGAATATCCCATAACCCAGTGATTCAGGCAGTCACCTAAGAGGTGGCAGAACCCTTTTCCACTCAGGTAGAGAAAGGCCTTGACCCAGGGGTCTCCCACACCTCACGTGAAACATGGTAGGTGCCTGGCCCCAGAAGAGTTTGCAGGTGAGAATCCCAAGCAGAGGGAGGTATTTCTCTTCAGCCCAGATTTAGGCTCTGAACTCCCCGAGAGAGGCAGATCTGAGGACTCACCTCTCACCTTGGCATCTCCCATTGGCTAGTTTAGGGTGGGAATCCTGTCTTTTGTGGATCAAATTCTTAGGTGCCTATCTTGCCCCGTTCCTTGCATTCAGAGCATAGGTACATAACTCAGGTTTTGTGAATCCGTGATTTTCTATACACCTAACAGTTAGGCATGGTAATGCTCAGCATTGCCAAACCTATATTTCTTTGTGAATCTAGCCCTTTCATTTCTAACAACCAATTTTCACTCACAACCAAGTAGTCACGTTTAAGCATCTCACCCACGCTTCAAGATGGATGGATTAAACTCCATCATTGTCATTCCTTGAAATCACAGAAATGTGTGTGATTTCACATCAACCAGGTCCGAAAAGATCACCCCCACTCAGTGTTCCAGAAAATACCAATTAACTTCCATATTGTTCAAATTATGTATATACTCTCATATCATGCTTGTAAAAGAATGGACCATAATTAAGGCTACAAATTAGTCCTGGGTATTTTTAGCAAAAGTCATGGGCAGGTCATGGGCAAGAAAGAAAAAAAATTACAGCCCGTGACCTGTCCATGACGTATACCATATATAAGCCTGATTGAATCTTATGGGGGGGGGGGGTGCTGTCGTGGGGGGGGGGCACCAGCTGTGGGGGCAGGGAGCCCCAGGGGGGCCAGCTGTTGCTCCAGTCATCGCTGGGGGGGAGCCCCAGTGCCAGACACTGCTCCGGCCACTCCAGGACTGCTGCCAGGAGCTGCCAAGTGGCAGCAGCTCTGGCCTCCTCTGGGATTGCTGCTCAGGCAGTCCCTGGGGCAAGCTGCATTGGCTGCTGTTTGGGTGGTGAATGTAGGCAGTTGCCCAGGGCCCCCAGAGCAATGGCTAATGTGGCTGGCTGTGGGGCTGCCCTGAGCGGCTGGCTGCAGAGCTCCTCCAGCCGCAACGGCCGGTGTGGCTGTCCCCAGGGCTGCCTGCTGCTCAGGAGGCCCTGGGTTCAGCCACACAGGTCGCTGCAGAAGTCACAGAGGTCTCAGGAAGTCACAGAGTCCATGACTTCTGCGACCTCCATGACAAAGACGGAGCCCTAACCATAATTATTCCAAAGGGTTAGTTCCTTATTAAAATTAAAATTGGAATTCATTATATTTTTATGTCTACCTTTCCTAGTATTTTAATGATCAGCTTAAGGCCTACATTAAGTATTAATTTCAAATGACTATTTAAGAACAAATAAAAAAAAAATAATGACAGCATGAAAGTTTCAACACCAAACTAAGAATATTTAGGTGCTTCAAAAAGTTGCATTCAACAATATGTGCCTTTATTTGGGCAAATAACCTTCCCAAATTTGTCTTAAGTGCACTGTTATTCTCCACATATTGAAGAAGCTTCTTGATGCTTAATTTCCTACCATTTTTTTTGCAGCCTGTTTACAATTACTAGTCCCCTGGTACCATTTAGCCCACAAAACATAAACAAGCAGATAGAACATACCACAGATGGACCAATCCCAGTGAGAAATGTCTGATATATGAACAACAACAAAGATGCCAGTTAAATTGAATACATGGTTAAAACACTAGGGAGGTATAAAAAGACTAAAGATATATCCCAAGATGGTACTACTTCTAAAGATGCATCACTCTGGTAACCTCTTCTGGAAGAAACTCACTTAGTATTGGTACTTTAACAGTATTAAGTATAATGTCTAATATGTAATTAGCCTCATCATTATTAATGAAAGCTCCAGTATAAATCAGTTGAGACAGTGTTTCCTTAAAAAAAAGTTAGACATGAAATATGTTCTTCCTGAACATCTTTATTGTTTTAACAATTTAAGTAGAAAGTGCAAGGTTTGCTCAACATCACAATGCAATATCTAGTGACTACAAAAAAATGATAAAGAATTTGAAGCAATGATCATGGAAGAGACAACTGATGGATGCAAAGAGACTGACATAGTCTGACCCATGAATTAATAAGAATTTGGGCCACTATTAATCAACACCATTATATTGTCTTCAAATCACAGGGTTAACTCTTTTTAAAATGTCATTAATTCATACCTTCTTCATTCTAATTTCTGCATGATTTGAATGAAACACATTTTTGAGAGAAAACAGAAAGATCACTCCTAGTGCAAGATATGCTTATTATTAATAGACTTAAAACCTTTCATCATCTAAGAAGTGAACTCCAATCATTAGTACAAAATTACTATAATTACTTCCAGATCCAGACCATTTTTAAAGACATACAAAGAAATCTAAAATTAAAGACTATACATGCATAAAAGATTTTGTCAGTTACGGCTACACCAAATTTTACCCAGGCCAGATAAATCTACTGCATCTGTGATGTGTCCAGGAGAAGCAATGAGGGATTTGTGGCTTAATAAAGACTCACATCAAAAAACTTTATGAGTTGCCTGGATTTACCAATCCTACCCACACTTGTAAGAGTTGGTGTCTAAACAGATGCCCAAAGTGAGAAGGAGAGGGATGTAGAATTGTCAACTCTAAACATGCAACAAGCATGTGTCAGACCCCATACTTATTCATGAGATAGTCTTAAAAACCATGTAATTATATGTGTTCTGGGTTTTGAGCGTTTAGGATTTACGTTTTCAAACTTTTCTCTGCAACCATTACAGCTAGAAAGTGACTCTAAGTGAACACTGAGAATTCCATGTATATGTGGCTCCAGGACCTGGGACTTTAAGAAAAGTGCTAAATATTGCAAGACTCCTGGGGAAAAAAAAGTCACAAAAGTTGATAATACTGTGGATGGACAATGAAGGAACCTTATGAACAGTCTGAGACAAAACCACCCAATCACTCTGCTTTCTCTCTTTGTTTCTTTAGCCCAAATATAGTGTTTCTACAGGTGGTGAATGGTTTGACTGAGAAGGTTTCCATCACAATTAAGTCAGAGTGTGTTTGTGATTTTGGTCTCCGAGGGCTAGATTGTCACATCTTCTTCTTGGCTGTGCAGGGGAGTAAATCCCTTCTCTCCTTGCTCTTCTGTTTGGCTTTACTCACATTGTGACTCCAGCTGGGAGGAGGAGAGCAGGAGATATTTAGAAGCACATGGATGGGGAGTGAGCAAAGAAGGCTGGCCACTTCACTTCCCTTGATGCCCACTTCACTTGGTGGCCAGCCTGGCTGTCCAGGCAGACAGCACTCCATTAAAAGAGGTGAAATAACTTACTGCTCCCCCCACAACAAGAGGGGGAGCAGAGGAGGACTGCGGCTATGTCTCCACATGGAGCTAGAGGTACGACTCCCAGCTTGCATAGGTATATTCATACCTAAAAATAGCAGAGTAGCCATGGTAGCATGGGCAGCAGCAAGTGGTGGTGCAGGCTAGCCTTTCCAAGGACATACAGTGTCCAGAAGGTTTGTACTTGGGATGGATAGCCAGTGCCACCATTCCTAATCCTGTGGTGGCTACACTACTATTCTGAGCATGCTAGCTCAATGACAGCTACTGTGAGTATGGCTCTGTGAGCTGGGAATCACACCCCTCACTCCAAGTGTAGACATAGTCTGAGACTCTGGTCATAATTGGCTCTCTGGTGTTCTCCTGTGGTGGGGTATCTTGCACTGCCCTTTTCTGATGTCAACATTCTAGCATTCATTCAAAAAAGCTGAATTAGTCAAGTACTACAAGACATTCTTGAAATGTTTAATTTCTTGTTTCAAGATTTTAAAGTTATTTTTTACATCCTCAGATGTCCCTGGAGATCAGGGAGCAGAATGGTGACACAGCAGCTTAGTGCCCCATCATATTCCTTTGGGTTCTGCAATGAGAATTTGTTAACTACACTTTGGGATCAGGGCAATGGTCAGGATATTTTGGCTCTTGTGTCTTGAAAATCCATCAATTAGGATGTTGCTGTACTGGCAGAGAATGAAGGAAAAGTCTCTACCCATTCTGTGAAGACACTGAAACTTTTCTAGTAAGTATTTCCTTGTGTCACTCTTCTGCCAGCTGTTGTCTGCAGCAAAAAGGGTCATGTCTAGGAGTTCCTTCTGAAAACTTTCACATCAGCTTGAGTGCCCACCCAGAAACCTGGGAAAACTAGAAAACTTCTGGCAGGACTTTCCCCTTGCAAGCACTGAACACATTGTACAAAACAAAGAAAACATTACTGGAGGAAAAAAAGACAGTATAAGCTTGGGAAAGCCATTAATAATCAATCAACAATACTCATGTATATATTAAGACCTCCTCACCCCCCAATCCTAACTGTCTTGGCAATAGTCAAATTCTGTCCTTCTGTCATGGTGTGAGTGTCCAATAAGACAATGAATTCTTGCAGTAGCTACTGTTTGCTACACCCCCCCACTCACTGTGTATTGTCCTGGTTGGCAGAGTCAAGAATTTAAACAGGTTGGTCTCCAGCTCCAAAGGAAGTGCTTCCTGGTCTGTTCCAGCATCTCTGTCATCTAACCCAACTATAGTGGTTATAGACTTGATTGCTGGAAGGGGACCGCTCACTGGAATTTCTCAGCTAAGCTGCTGCTCTCTATAGCATCTACTAAAACCACTTTTATACTATCACTCAACTGAAAATAACTTATTGTTTCAAAACACTGCCTCAGTACTACCCATTTGCAAAGTCGTCAGAGAGAAATCAGTGACATGTAGTACAGTACCATTAGCAGAGTCCTAACAGCCACTGATAGAAGCCCCTTTCCCTTCTCTAACTTTATCCAGGCTTCACTACCCAAGTGTGACAGATTGGGGTTTGGTCAGGGTCATCCCTCCGCCCAGGCTTGTCTGGCACAGTTCTCTTGATTTTTCATTACCCAACAGGGATACTAGTGTTTTCTTACTCCTCCCAAAATAAAACATAACTGACTTTTGACCAAAATGCCTCAAACTGTCACATTATTGCAATGCAAGTGAGGGCTGGCCCAATTCAGTCATATTCCCTTGATCACCAACAGATGACAACAGAGAGCAAACTCCCCTATGAAGCCTCTGTCCACCTTGAGTTCTCCAGCAGTTCTGGTATATTCTTCTCCCTGTTCACCAGTAGGTGTCAATAGCAAACTCCCTACTCTCTAGTGCCTCAGGACACAGAGCTTACATTGGTGTTCTTCTGTGTCTTGCCCATTCTAAGTCTGCAGTACCTCATTATCATTATAATCTGATTCAAAGCCCACTGAAGTCAGTAGAATGACTTTAATGGGCTTTGGATCAGACACTATACTCCCAAAGGTAATTTGGCCAGATAGGGAACATGCATCCTGCAAGGTTTAGTTGGGAAACCTACAGGTAAATCAGTGGTAGATGTGCTTTAAGGTTATATATAGAATCTGATAGTGGATGTGAGCCCTAAGGAGACAGATATTCCTGCCACTGTTTCTCTTAAACTGGATCTCTCTCTCTCAGGAGATTCTTGTGTAAAATTGTTGAATAAAACATCAGTGTTCCTGAATTTTCTGGTGTAAACTGAATGCTAACAATATTCTGCTGCTGCTCACTTTTGCAATTCTGGGATAAGGGTTTCATTATAACTTCCACTTGCACTCTGTGTGTGCAGGCTTGAGAAATAACTGATCAGTCTTGGATAGAACAAATTAAAATGTAGTAATTACAACACACACACACACACACACAAGCAAAATTACCTTGTAATTTCTCAACTATAGAATGGTTGGAAAAATTGTATATCTTTAATTTACACTAACATAGGTAGAATCATTTTTAAATATGACCCTTTAAGTTAATTAGAATCAAGCATCTATATATTGTGGATGGTTCTTTTATCTGTATGTTATACAAAAACAACTACATTAAAAGAAATGTAGTTGTAGCTGTAGTTGTAGGACATTAGAGAGACAATGTGAGTGAGGCAATATATTTTATTGGACTAACTTCTTTTGGTGAGAGAGACAAGCTTTTGAGTGACACAGAGCTCTTTTTCCCATCTGGGAAAGGAACTCCCAGCCTCACAACAAAATGCAAGGTAGAACAGATTGTTTAGCATAAGTAGTTAGCACATATTGTAAGCAACCATTCAAGTTAGATTGGTCCATTAACATCTCTGCAGTCAAAGGACAAAAAGAGGGAGTTAGTGGGTTTCAGGTTGTTGTAATATGCCTGACCGGATGCTATAGAGTGGATGAAACCTGTTTTGATAATTACATTGATGCCTTCAGGGGAAAAAAATGGACTTCAAAATCCTTAACAAACATCACATCCACTGTAATCTCTCCACTGCAGAAAGGACAGCCACACAGTCCCTGAAATCTAACCAGCAGATAGTGACCAAACCAGCAAACAAAGGGGGGTCCTTTGTAGTCCTCAACCATGATGACTACATTAATGAGGCCAACAGATCAGTCTCCAACATCACCTGCTATAAAGAACTCAAAGAGGACCCCACACAACATTTTATCCAGTGTGACAAAGTTCCTCCTCTATCTTGGTGGGTCCTGCGCTTATTGGCAGATTTTCTTGCCTCAGAGATTCACCATGTGGGTTGGGGAACAGCCCAGAGACCTTCCCTTCTGGGAGAACCCACAGTCCAGGTCAATTGGGAGGTTTGGGGGGAACCCGGGCCCGCCCTCTACTCCGGGTTCCAGCCCAGGGCCCTGTGGACGGCAGCTGTCTATAGTGCCTCCTGTAACAGCTGCATGCCAGCTACAACTCCCTGGGCTACTTCCCCATGGCTTCCTCCAAACACCTTCCTTATTCTCACCACAGGACCTTCCTCCTGGTGTCTGATAATGCTTGTGCTCCTCAGTCCTCCAGCAGCACACCCTCTCACTCTCAGCTCCTTGCGCCTCTTGCTCCCAGCTCCTCACACTCCCACCACAAACTGAAGTGAGCTCCTTTTTAAAACCCAGGTGCCCTGATTAGCCTGCCTTAATTGATTCTAGAAGCTTCTTCTTAATTGGCTCCAGGTGTCCTAATTAGCCTGCCTGCCTTAACTGGTTCTAGCAGGTTCCTGATTACTCTAATGTAGCCCCTGCTCTGGTCACTCAGGGAACAGAAAACTACTCATCCAGTGACCAGTATATTTGCCCTCTACCAGACTCC
This sequence comes from Emys orbicularis, assembly GCF_028017835.1. NCBI lineage: Eukaryota > Metazoa > Chordata > Testudines > Emydidae > Emys > Emys orbicularis. The sequence continues at coordinate 240,091,848 of NC_088683.1, read as the reverse complement.
TGTACCCCACTGATCTGGGTCTGTCACACCAGGAACTTAAGGATATTATCAAATCCTTCCACAAACAACTCCAAGAGAACCTGTACAAATTAATCCCCCATGAACCCACCCCAGAGATCTTCTACATGCTTCCCAAGAGACACAAACAAGGGAACCCAGGCAGACTATTCCTATCTAGCCATGGCACTCTTACTGAAGGAATATTGGGACTCATAGAAACCATCCTCAAACCACTCAACACACAAAGGGCCAGCTTCCTCCAGATCACAACTGACTTGCTCCACAAACTCCATAATATTAACAAATCATCCTCAGAACACCATCCTCACCACCATGGATGTCACTTGCCTACACCAACATCCCTCACCATGATGGCTGAGCTGTCTGCCTCAACTATTTACAAGACAATGTACAACCTTCAGATATCTATACCAAACACGTTGCCAAACTCATCCATGTCATCCTCACCCATAACAATATTACATTCAATAACACACACTTTGTCCACACCATGGCTCCCCAATAATATGTAGTAACAATTTATGCTAAACAATCCGTTCCACCTTGCATTTTGCTGTGGCACTGGGAGTTCCTTTCCCAGACCGGAAGAAGAGCTGTGTGTGGCTCTAAAGCTTGTATCTCTCACCAACAGAAGTTGGTCCAATAAAAGATATTACCTCACTCACCTTGTATCTCCAGTATCCTGGGACCAACACAGCTACGGCAACACAACATATCATTCCATGAGGTAATCATGTTTATTATATCCCTACATTTATTAGATTTTATTTTTTCTTACTTCCAGACAAATTACCATGTAATTAATTCATTTTACATCAACCAAAATACATATCAATGTAACAAGGCATAACTTATTGAAACTGTTTTCAAGGGTAATATTTTAAAACAAAGAAAAAAAACATATTTCAACTTTTTGATGCTGTTTTGTTACTTTCTCTTCTGAGTTTTTAATTTTGTTTGATTGAGATTTCAGCAGTTAGCTGGAGTGGGCACCACAGATTGAATGTGCAGATGAATTTAAGAAAGTATACATTGATCAGCTGCTTTTGTGGAGGATGAGGGGTCTCATATGACAAGATTAAAATTAAAATAAAATAAATAGAATTGGAATCAAAATTCAGTTTAGGAGTCATTACTTCTGAGGGCTGTAATGTACCATCGCCACTGCAGTGCTGAACCACGAATGAATGTCCTTGTTTGAAGCAGAACAAAGGCAATAGTGTTTGAAGTTCAAATAAACATCCTAGAAGAACAAGAAACAAACAAATCTATCTTCTGTTCCATACTGCCACATTTTGCTTGAGATTCAATTACATTTTGATTAAATATTTCCAAGGTAATCCATTGGGCCCAAGAATTTTGAACATAAATATCTCATGACCTTCAGATAATGCTAATTTCTGATAGATGACAGGTTAATCAGTGATCTCACGAATGAAATGGCTACTAGTGAGAACTATGGACAGAATTTTCAAATGTGGGTGTGCATAACACGAGTCTCCTAAATCCATACTTAGTCATTGAAATTAAAAGTTTGGGTCTGATTGTCAAAAACACTGTGTACCTGCTTCTGCCACTTAAAAATTTAGATGGACATAGCTATGGGTCTCAGAGGTATGAAAAATCCATGTCCCTGGACACTGTAGCTATACTGACCTAAGCCCTGTTGTAGACACAGCTAGGTGGAAGGAAGAATGATTCTATTGTCCTAGCTACCATTGCTTGGGGAGATGGTGTCCACTAGTGATGGAAAAACCCCTTCTGTTGTTATAAGCTGCATCTGCACTACAGGTTTATGCCAGCATAGCTATGGTGCTATAACTATGCTGTTATAGTCCCCATAGTGTAGACATGGCCTTACAGGAATAGATTTTCTTTGAGGCATCTATCCCCATTGAAAATATCTTCGTATACTTTTAAAATTGTCTCAGTTGTTTATGGGACTTCCTCCTTTGCTTCTTGCACTGCAGCTATAACATTCTGATGCTGTACCCTGATCAAATCCGTACCAAATCTGTGACTTGTATCAAACGCGTGACTTTCTATTCCCCAAGAGTGGTCTGTGGTGCTTACCATCCAGCACCACAAACTTCAGTTGGTAGCATCTGTTATTTTTTTTTCAGGTTAGTTACTATGAGATTACATTTTCCCATGTGCTGCATTATGCATATTAGGTTTGCCTGCTCTATGCAATGGGTGTGTTCAAGTCCAATTCACCCTGGGGAATCACATTGCAGGAGACTCTGCTATCCAGCTGAAATCACACAGAGTGTTTCTCTATTAACATTGTTGCATGTTAGATTACATTATGCATATGTAGATTCATATTGTCCCTTGCTGCTTTCCTGTCCTGACAGCCAGAACCTGATATGCTCTTGGACTCCAGAAGAGTCAGGATGTCATCACTGTTGTCTGATGTGCCAAATCTGACTGAATCTTTCTTAGACATTTATCATGGGATAGCCATGTTAGTCTGTATCCACAAAAACAACAAGAAGTCCATGGCTCCTTAAAGATTAACAGATTTATTTGGGCATAAGCTTTCGTGGGTAAAAAAAACCTCACTTCTTCAGATGCATGGAGTGAAAGTTACAGATGCAGGCATTATATAATGACACATGAAGAGAAGGGAGTACCTCACAAGTGGAGAACCAGTGTTGACAGGGCCAATTCAATCAGGGTGGATGTAGTCCACTCCCAATAATAGATGAGGAGGTGTCAATTCCAGGAGAGGCAAAGCTGCAGACTGCTGTGAGGCTTGAGGCAGTGGTGAGCTTCAGAGTGGTGCAGACCTCTCTGTTTTGTTCCCCAAGACAGTAAAGTAACTGTTTTCTTTCCTGCTGTTGTCATCCTACCGTATGGCCAGGTCTGTGTATAGCTGGAACTCCTCCTTCCACTGGGTCCATCACTGGGTTAGGTTTGTGTTTGCAAAATCCTAGGGGCTTCAGACCAAATTCCATGGTTTACGCTGCCTGCTGCTGCACTGCACAGGACTCCCCTGCTGATGCTATGTTTCATTCGCAAGGAGCAATGCTAAATGCAGTTAAGTTGAACAAGTGAAAAACATTATGAAAACCTGTGGACTGCTCAGTCCATATGGATGAGTTCCTTCAGGTCTAACTTGCCACATTCCCTGTTACACTAGTGTTCTGTCAATAACAGCTCCTCCAGGCAACACTAGCTCTCCAATTCTAGTTCCACTGATCATGATACATTGGGAGTACAGTATTTTCAACAAAGAGTGTTTCATCTTGAAATGATGATTGAAGAAGGAATTTGAGAATTGTAATCATAATTTCAGCAAGCATCTGTTATCCCAGGTGCTCTTACTGCCCTCCATACTGTTATGCTGGAGGGCATAAACACTGCCCTTCCTTCAGGACAAATGTAAAATGTTAAGTTCCATTGTGGAATATATAGTTGAAACAATAGTAGTAGTCAATAGTAGTCACCGTTTAAAACACAGGCCATGCAAGGAATCTGAGTCATGTGGATGGAAAACTTTTACAACCCCCTTTATTGCATTCCAGTTTTCTGGCTCCCAATCAGCACCTAGTCCAGTACAGTGAGAAGTTATTTAAAAAACTCTGCTCACATATACAAAATGTTCTTTTGACTCCAAAGAGTCAGCCATGTCACCAGGTCAGTATAGGTTTGGATCTTACCCAAAAGACCACACTTCTAGCTAATCCTTCAATATCTAAAACTAAAGGTTTATTATAAAGAAAAAAGAAAGAACAAGAAGAGAGTTGTTAAATGGTAAAACAGTCACATACATACAAAGATTCAAAGTCCATGAGGTTGCTAGCAATATTTGTGTGGGGAGATTTTGGCAAACCAGTAAAGTGCCTGGATCACTATTGCTTATTGCTAAAAGTGGCCAAATCAGCAGGCCATAAATTGGCCATGCAGCAGACTTAGGTTAACCAAGGCAGGAGGGGAGGGGGTATTGGGTGCCACAAAAAGGGCAGCTTGACCGCACGTCCTTCCTGATAACAATTGTGTTGAAATTGCTGATACATGCTGTGATGGGTTGGGTCACAGAAACCCCCTTGGGACTGTCACCTGATGTGCTGAGACTACCCCTGAGCCCATTTTCTCTGCCAGTTTGGGCCTCCAGAACCCTGCCTTGTTGATCCAGATTCGCCAGTCTGCTCCAACTCAGACCCAGAGTCTGAACCATATGCCTGAAAGCTGCAGACATCTTAAGAAGTGCTCCTGTCTCCAGCACCCAGACACCCAACTCCCAATGGGATCCAAACCCCAAATTAATCTGTTTTACTCTGTATAAAGCTTATACAGGGTTAAATCATAAATTGTCCACCCTCTATAATACTGATAGAGAGATATGCACAGCTGTTTGCTCCCCCAGGTATTAATTACTTACTCGGGGTTAATTAATAAGCAAAAGTGATTTTATTAAGTATAAAGAGTAGGATTTAAGTGGTTCCAAGTAATAACAGACAGAACAAAGTAAGTTATCAAGCAAAATAAAACAAAACACGCAAGTCTAAGCCTAATGCAGTAGGAAACTGAATACAAGTAAATCTCACCCTCAGAGATGTTCCAATAAACTTCTTTCACAGACTAGACTCCTTCCTAGTCTGGGCCCAATCTTGAATTTAATGGCCTGGGTCCAGCAATCACTCACACCCCGTAGTTACTGTCCTTTGTTCCAGTTTCTTTCAGGAATCTCTTTGGGATGGAGGGGCCATCTCTTGAGCCAGCTGAAGACAAAATGGAGGGGTTTCCAGGGCCTTTTATATTCTCTCTCTTGTGGGTGGAAAGCCCTTTGTTCTTCTGTGCAAAAATCACAGCAACAAGATGGAGTTTGTAGCCACCTGGGCAAGTCACATGTCCATGAATGACTCCGCTTTTTGCAGGTCGATGCCATTGTTTACTTGTTAGCTTGAACGTTCCCAGGAAAGCTCAGATGTGGATTGGCATCTCCCAAAGTCCATTGTCAGTTAAGTGTTTCTTGACTGGGAACTTACTGAGAATAGTCCTTTCTCAAGAAGCTGACCAAATGCTTCACTGAGGCTTCTTAGAATCAGACACTTTGAGATACAAGTACATAGCCAATATTCATAACTTCAAATACAAAAATGATACACACATACAGACAGCATAATCATAACCAGCAAATTACAACCTTTCCTTAGAAACCTTACTTGACCTCCTTTGTACAAGATTTGGTGTAACTATAGGACCTTGGTTGCAACAATGATCTAGACGGTAACAGTTCATGTCAATAATGTCACACATGCATTTTAGAAAAACAGGAAGCTTGTCTGTTTGCCCTCAGGAATGTGTCTGAAAGGGCCTCAAGGCGGGAAAACTCTGAAAAACCACACCTGGTTAATCAATGACCAGAAGGAAACCTCTTGCTTGATCTTTGAAACTGCTTGCTTAACAAGTTTTCTTCACGTAACATGTCATTGTATTTCTAATGTATAAATTAGGGGGGAAAGTTTGAATTAGTTGGACTCTTCAGGAGGGTTTCTTCAGGGACTCTCCCTCTGGACGCATCTTGTGGTCCCCACCAGCAGACGGAAGATTTGTCCACCAGAAGGCTGCCACTGTGCCACTCGAGAGCCATACTCAGCTGCGGTAATTATCGAGGAGTGGGGGTGTTTTACTAACCTGTTCTGGATGTGTGTAAGTGCTTGAGACTCAGTAAAATCTAGCGTTAAGTGAAAGCACTCTTGTGTTGCCCTGTTTGTGCCAGCCATCTATCGGTCGGACGGCCATGTCTCCCTTGATTTATTCCCTGACACCACCTCACACAGAGTAAAAGTTACAGAGATCTTTGGGTTGAAAGGACCCCGGGTAACAGAATTGGGAGGCCCCAGCGAGGATGGTAGAGAGGAAGGAGACGGATGGTACAAACAGTTTGTAGTTCGTCCATTGCAATAGGAGGTAAAAGATGGTGGGGTGAGGTCGCTCCCTACAAGTTCTCGTGTCACAATTTGTGAGTTAATCTATGGATACATTTCCTCAGTTAAGATTGTTCCAGATTTTATTAAATTAAAAAAAAATCTATTGTACTGCATTGTCATTTTAAAAACCCTGATTTGTGAATCCTGTAGTTATTAAACACCTGACAGTCACAGTTTCAACTATGCTGTAGTAAAACAAAAACCAAACAAACACTGCCAAATGCTATAGGGAACTACAGAGGTTCTTTTCATACTTATTTCATTTTTACATGGTGTTCCATATATCCATTTGAAGGCTTGTTTTTTTATTGCAAACAAGAATATAATTATAGAAGAAAGGTAGGAAGTAATAAATAACACAGCAAACAACTAACTTGGCTTGTGCCACGAGTTTTCAAGTGTAAATTTATTATTAAAATGAAGAAATACTGCAGTGGATTGGGTTTTAAGATTAAAATAATGTCAAGATTGCATATTAATCTGTTTCTAAATAAAGATCATTCCATTTTTATGTCTCATATTTTATGTATAGGGTAGGCATTCAATTTATTATATATATGGTTTGAGAGTACCATAATTCATGAGTAGTTTCCAGACAAATAATCATACCCAGCTTGTCAGTAGATCTCAAAGTGCTTTGCCAAGGAGGTCAGTATCATTCTCCCTTCTTTACAGATGGGGAAACTGAGGCCCAGAGAGGTGAAGTGACTTGCCCATAGTCAGGGCCGGCTCCAGGGTTTTTGCCACCCCAAGCGGCAAGAAAAAAAAAAAAAAGCCGCGATCGTGATCGGCGGCAGCTCTACCGTGCCGCTTTCTTCTTTGGCGGCAATTCAGCGGCAGGTCCTTCCCTCCAAGAGGGACTGAGGGACCTGCTGCTGAATTGCCGTCGAAGAGCCCGACGTGCCGCCCCTTCCCCTTGGCCGCCCCAAGCACCTGCTTGCTGAGCTGGTGCCTGGAGCCGGCCCTGCCCATGGTTACCAAGAAGGCCAGTGGCAGAGCCGGGAATAAAACCCAGATTTCAAGAATCCCAGTCCTGTATCCACGAAATTGCACAGAAGAGTTTATTCTTCACCAGCATTCCCAAGCATTTCTACACTGTAACTTTTTGTACCACAGATAGAAAACCCAAGTAGAATTTTCTCAAATAAACTATTTCTAATGGAATATCAGGCATATTCTAGCTTTACTTGGTCCTGTTTCAGCACAGTGGGCTGAATTTGATGAATTTCTGAGGTCCCCCCCAGCCCTATGTTTCATTGATTCGATAATCTGAAAGGAAACAATGAGCTAAAAGAACAAAATTCTCCTGACAAGCCATGGGTTATTTCAGAGGTGCATTACACAAGATGGCTTGTCTGGTACTAGTGTATTAATACACAATTTTAATATTAAATACCGTGATCTCTGTTCCAGAGTGTCCCAGCAGGTTATGAGCAACCAGACCTAGTAGTCAGAGCCAGAGTCTGCAGTCATGAGACAGGAGGATCAAAATACCAGAAGCAGGAGTGTAGCAAGGCAGAGTGACCTCCCTCTGATGTTGACAGGGAGGAACCATTCCAAGGTACTACAGGAGACAAACTGGAGAGCAGAACCACAAGTCAGGAACCAGAGTAGGCTAGGTCAGGATACCACAGGGTCAGAGGCAGGAACCAAGCTGGAGATCAGGAACCAAAAGTCAGATGCCAGGAGTCAAGTCAGGTTGGGATGCCGGGAGATAAAGCCAGAGGAGTAGGAGGCACTTAGGCCAAAGTAGGACCGGGACCAGCTGTTCAGACAGTTTCCTGTTTCTGGCTTAAGTAGGGCCAGCGGGCCAATCAGCCAATCTGGGACTCTGCCAATCGGACCTCTGGGAAGGATCCTCATGCTGTGAATGTGCTTCATGGGTCCAGTTTTCAAGACTTCTAGTTGGAGGGTTGGTGTGTAACCTTATATGAATTCTGACTACTCTTGCCTATCAGTTTCTTGTCATTCAAGACTGTTTTCCCCATTCCACAGATCAAGGAATACAGTCCTACTATAAATAGATTTTCAAAAATAGTAAAGACTATTTCATGTGTATTTATAAGAATTAGGGATAGTATTGAAATAATGCTCAATCCTGCAAACACTGATCCCCAAAGTGTAACGCTTTCTAGAGTGAGTAGTCCTAGTGAAGTCAACCCCAGTAGTAAATTGATCCTACAACTATCAACAATTAAGTATGTTTTTGTTTCAAGGCAGACAAAGGAGGGTCACTTCTTCTGCTCAGCTGTGATATTTTTTTCACTAGAATCTTAAATATATTTCATGTCAAGAGCTAGAAGATTTTCCAACACTGCAAAAATATTGCTAGTCCCTTTTAGTAAGGATTTTCTATCTTCCTTTAATCTCTTCAATCTTCCTTTAATTGCCAGAGTTACACCAGAAATTTACTAGTGGTCAATATGGTTTCCCCCTTGTCAACTTCTGGATTGCTGCAAGCCACAATGCCATTAAAAGATTCATTTTGGACTCACCTGATTTCTGTAGGCCTCAAAGGTCCTAGTTAACAGCTTCTCTGTCATAATTTGCAGGGCCCACTTGTACAAACCTTTACATAGACAATACTAGTCCCCAAATGAAGGATACTGGTAGTTGTTTCTATCCACACTTTTGTTTGCTCCACTACTGGACTCAACAGGACACATTTTCTGCTGGTGTAATTCCATTGATTTCTAGCAGTACCAGCAGTGCTCATAATATATTCATCTACAACAAGTGCTTGTGTAACACAGACAGACCCCAGTCATCGGTAGAATGGATTGAACCGGGGACTTCTGGAGCTTAGTGCTTGAGCCTCTACCGTATGAGCTAAAAGCCACCTGGTTGTTAAGCAGACTCATATTATCTCCCTCTTTAAGTGGTCTTGGTGCCACTAGATGGGACAGAACACCACACCCAGGAGGTTTGTAGGTTACACTTGCATTGGTCAAATTTGATATAGGGTGAAAAGGATCTCCCCACCATATTCTTTTCCAGCTACCTTACTCAGTTTATTTATTTTAGCAGTTCATCAGCCATATGTTTCTAAACTCAACTTAATAAATGCCTTGGCTTCCTGTTTGCCTGTAAAGCACCAGTCAGATTTGAAATTCCCAAATATGGTGATATGTGCAGCTATGTTACAGAAGACAAGCAACCAGTTAAATGTAATTTATAAGTACAGTTTTGGCTAACCAAGTCTGTGTAACTAAACAAAATTTAATATAATGGTTGCATGTTCCTGGTACATCTCATTGTCTCTGTCGCAGGCATCCCATAAGGCAATGCAGCTCATACAATCAGGAAGTGGTTTTCAGTACTTCTCAGCTAGACATTGCTGAAGATCTCACAGAGCTACTGTGTACTGATTGGGCATAGTAGAGCAAATACTTGAATAACCATTCACCTAATTATGCTCACAGTAAGGATTCCTTACTGCTAGATTTCATTTCTGTTGGATAGCTGAACTCTTGTTCTAGATACCCATGACAAGAAAATATAACAGTAATAGTTGACTATATGACAGCCTAGTCATAACCAGCGGAGCAATGAATTCTCTGGAGTCAGAAAAACTCGGTTCTCTAAACAGTAATTCAAAATTAACATTAGAAAATTGCAGATTTGTTCCCTGAAGCTGGGTTTGACAGAATAGCAGAGCAAAATAAAGAAATAATCAGCAAAGGGTCATGTCCCATACAGTAAAAAGTAATAAAGAAATGGCTAATTTCACATTACAGCAGTGGTTCCCAAACTTTAACAACCTGTGAACCCCTTTCAGTAAAATGTCAAGTCTCGTGAACCCCCTCCTAAAAATGAATATTTCCAGGGGATTTTCTCCTTTACCTGAGTATAAATTATAAAAGCAGTTTACTTGGAAATATAAAATTTCTTTTTATGACATGCTTATTACACACTATTTATTATTAATTATTATTTATCATTACTGTATTTTTATTACATTATGAAAAAGGCAACACTCTTCCAAGATCTCTCTTTCGTAGCTTGTATCACTTTGAATAAGCCTGTTATAAGACAAGGCTCCTATGTTTCATGAAGGAGTATCAGATGTGAAACAGCAAGAAGGTATTTAAGAAGCCAACCCAAAGAGTTCCTCCTACACAAGTATTCAGGTCTTGAGCAGTCCAGGCAAACAACACATGTTACAACAAAGCTTAAACTTGTTCTTCATAATACCGGTAATTTTAAAACAATACTAGCTGCCTATTTAATTTTAAAAACAGCAAAAAATATCCACCTCCCTTTCCATTTTCTTATAAGGAGTCTTGAAGTTTAAATCTCCTCAGTGTGATCAATATGTTTGCTTTGATCTGCTTAGCTCTTGAAAGTCCAGGGGCTCTGGGCTGCTTGCCCATAGGGACAGCTCTGTCCGCCATTAGGGATTTTTTTTCCCGAGAACCCCCTGTAATATTTCACGAACCCGTTTGGGAACCACTGCATTACAGTCATGTGGAAAATACAAATATCGATGTGGTTTTAATAATAGAGTAATCTTTGCTCAAAAATGGGGCCTGGTTTTGCTTGAAAAAAAAATTGTGTAGCACAGCAAAATACTCAAAAAAATCTCATTTTAGTCCATAATCAAATACAACAGCAAAAGCATACAGCATAATTTCAGAGTGTTTTTTCCATTTCATATAACTTCTGTGAAAATTCAATTTACTGTAAGCTCAAGTGATAATTTATGAGTCGCTAGTTTTGAATTCACTTTTTCAGTTACAATGTTAATCAGGCACCACAATAAAGATGTGTTTGTGTCAGAAGTCCACAAGGGGTCAAAACTGGAATATTGAATTATGGAATAATGGTGCCGGATAAAAAGGAAACATCTCAGGAGACTTACAGTAAAACCAAGAATGCCAGAAAATGGGCCAGCCATGGAAATATAACCTACTTTTTTTGAGACCTGGACAAGATTTTGGAGACCTGGACAATATACCAGTATTGAACCAAAAGAGGATGTGGAATGTGCTGCCCTCCCTGAGGAAAAACAGTAAGAGTCATCACAGCAGGAACCTGAGTAGGGCAGTGAAGTGCTGTCCCCCGAAAGCCAGGATCTCTTTGGGATGCAGGGCCCTGAAGACAGCCTTGTAGGATATAAGCCTGATTCTCAGCCAGAAACCCAGGCCAGGACTGAGGAGGCAGATCCTATGGAAGGAACCTCAGTATGTGAATATCTATCTTTACAATATTAATAGTATTATTATACTATACTGCTGTGCTAGCTTCTGCTCCAGGTGCCCCACAGCCGAGGCCATTTTTGATGGATGTTGGCTAGGAGACTTTCCAAGTCTCCAGCCCCCACTTCCCACTCTCAGCCCCCCCTTCTTCTTTGATACCCATCTCTCTGCTCAACAGTGACAAGGAGCTGAATGAACTCTTTCTACCACCTTCTATCTTGTACCAATTCATGGTTTTGTTCATCTTTGAATCTTTTTGTTTTATGTCATTCTTCATTGTGTCTATCCAATGCATCCTCAGTCTTCCTCTAGTTCTAGTTCCTTATACTCTGGTGTGTATCACCAGGTATGGTATCCTTTTCCTGGCCATTCTGGACATGTGTCCAAACCATCACAGTCATCTTTCTTGAATCTTCTGCAACAGCATTATTTCTTGCCTTAGCCATTTTCTTATCTCTTCATTTTTTATTTTCTGCAATCTTGTAATTCTCAGTATTGCAGCTAGTTTGATTTTTCTTTTATGTCATCTTCATGTAACCCTACCCACACAGGGGTGTCGGCAGCAAGAATCAAACCTGGGACCTCTTGAGCGTAATGCATGAGCCTCTACTGTCTGAGCTAAAATACACCTCTCTTTTAACCACTAGAGGGGGACAGAATGTCACACCGAAGAAGCAGGGGTTACATTCACAATTCCCATTTTTCCAGACTAGTCCTACTCAGTCAATAGTTAAACAATTCTTTCCTTCTGTCCAAATGATCTGTGAATGGTTTAATTAGCCAGAGCAGCAAAGGTTAAGCCAGTTTTCCCAGGATAACTGGAGTAATCTCCATACCATTAATATCCATAGTGATCCTGAGGGCAAACTGTCCTCTATCCATTAAGATAAATAAAGTTGAATTCCTAAATATCCTATTGTCATGTATTTATGCATTGACGACTGTGGCAGATTCACAAATATATACCAGCCCTTGGAGCACTTTGGAGAAATACCCCTTTCTGTCCATAAATTCTGAACCCTAGTGAGGGTAGCAAACAATAGGCACATGGATCCCAATAATTGCCCCAATACAGTTTGCTAACCCCATCTCCTGAGCATTACCAAGGTTATTAACCAGCGCAAGACATCACACACCTGCATGGCAATGGCACTAATAGTTGATCTCCCTACACCAAATTGGTTGACTGCAGACCAGTAACATTTGGGGTGGCCAGCTTCCAGATGGCAATGATGACCCATTTCTTATGGGGTATGGGCCACTTTATGTTAGGACACTGCCACTATAGCTTCAGGGCTATTTCAGCACAGATCTCAGAAAAGGTTACCTTTGCCATCCTGAAATTCTGTAGCCACTACTGGTTCTTCTCAACCAATCAACAATAGTTTCCTGAACTTAGAAATCATGCTACACTGTTTAAAGCTGTTTCAGGAACAGCTCCTTTAGTTGCTTGGTGTCTTTATCCTCATCCTAACTTCCTCTGCCATTGCTGCAACTGTTGCTGGAATAGTCACTGATGCAGCCACATCATCTACTTGGTGATGCAGCGAATGAAGTCCAAAACCAAAGTCACCTGGCTTCAAATGCTCAAATAAAGCCAAAGCACCTCTATATATTGGAGGTTGCCTGCTGCTTATTAATTTCATTGGGTGACCCCTGGTTCTTTGTTATCCATACTTTGCTTAAGAGCCTTTGGTGAAGGACCTAGTCAAAAGTTGTCTGAAATCCAAGTACACTATATCCACTGAATCACCCTTCTCCACATGCTTTTTGACACCTGTCAAAGAATTCTGACGAGGCATAATTTCACTTTATAAAAGTCATGGTGACTGTTCCACAACATATTGTGTTCATCTATATGTCTGATTATTCTGATTTTTATAATAGTTTCAACCAATTTTCCTAGTACTGAAGTTAGGGTTACCAGCCTGTAATTGCCAAGATCACCTCTGGAGCCTTTCTAAAATTCAGTGTTACTTTAGCTGTCCTCCAGTCATGTGGTACAGAGTTTGATTTAAGCGATAGTTTATGTACCACACTTAATAGTTTTGCATTTTAACATCTGAGTTCCTTCAGAACTCTTGGATGAATACCATCTGGTCCTGGTGACTTATTACTGTTTAGTTTATCCATCCGTTTCAAAACCTCCTGTAATGACACCTCAATCTGGGACAGTTCCTCAGATTTGCCCCCTAAAAAGAATGTCTCAGGTGTGGGAATCTCCCTCACATCGTCTGCAGTAAAGATTGATGCAAATAATTCAATAGCTTCTCCAAAACAGCCTTGTCTAACTTGAGTGCTCCTTTAGCACCTTGAGTGTCCAGTGGCCCCACTGATTTTTTGGAAGGCTTTCTGCTTCTTATGTACCTGAAAAAAAATGCTGTTAGTTGTTGTCTTTTGCTAGTTGCTCTTCAAATTCTTTTTTGGCCTTCCTAATTATACTTTTGCACTTGACTTGCCAAAGTTTACGCTCCTTTCTATTTTCCCTACTGGGATTTGACTTCCATTTTTAAAAGGATGTCTTTTTGTCTCTGACAGCCTCTTTTACTCTGTTGTAAAATTTCACCGGCTTCAGCCTGGCTTCTGCTATACATTCCTATACAATGCACACTGCTCAGCAGTGAATCCAAGGACCCTCCCAGTTTCCCACATGTTAAGTATGCACCCAGCCCCTGCCATGTGTACACAAGGATGCAAATTGAAAGAGGGCACAGCTGCCGTGTGTGCATGCTATCAGTGCACCTTATGTACAGAACACTATCTAGTGTGCATCATCTCTGTGTGGACTAAACCCTGCATGTAGAAAAGGCCTGAGACTCAGGAGATTCGGGTGTTCTAGGCTCTGCTACAGACTTCCTGTGTGACATAGAGCAAATCCACACAAGATTCTGTGCCTCCAGCTATAAAATAGGGACAATACTTTGTTTGTCTATCTTGTCAGTGTTGGCCAATCCTGCAATTTGTTGCATGTGGACAGCAACAAACAAATAAATAAATAAAATAATAAATAAAGCATGTGCAAGATGTGGGTCAAATGTAGTATAGACAGGTGCATTAGTATTATTGATCACTTGGAATACATTTAGTCCCATTTAGAGCTGAGCCTCTATAGTGCATGAACACACAACAAGATATCATCCCTCCTCCACTTGGTTTACAGCCTAATTTAAAACAAGATCCATCTTGGTCCTGATATGAAACCACTGAGTTTCCATTGATTTCAATGGGCTTTGGATCAGGGCCTACATGAGTTTAACAACAGTAGGAAAGAAGGCAGAGAGGGAGGATGAAAATATCTGTAGCAGGCCACCTATGGACATAGCTTTATGGTTCTGAAACATTTAAAACATTTAAAGTAAATAAAATATGATCAACAACCTTCTTGTGTTTAACAATGTATGATAAGGAAGCTTTTATACTCTCAATGACTTAACAGATTATATTAAATCACACAAAGATTCACTGTTTAGGAGCATGAATGTGAAGCAATTTGGTGGTCATAGTAGTTGTCAATTTGAAAATACTAGAAAATAAGATCTTCTGTTTATCCACAGAAATGATAGAATACAGGCAACAGCTATGTAGTTCTCCCCACATTGTCCTGCAACTTTGTCTCCATCCTGATGTAGTGTCTTTGGAAGTAAACCCACTCTGGTACACCTAGGTATAAGGTTAATTATGTTCTTTTTATATGGAGCAGTTCTCCAACAATCTGCTCCACACTCCAACAACTCGTTCAGTGGACTAACTTGTGGGAGCACAGAGGCTCTCAAGTTATAGCATTGTGGACTAAAGGGACGCATCATTACACCTGATAGATCTTTGCTATGGAAGGGAGGATAGTACAAGCTTTATACTTGGTCATTCTTTCTCTGTTCTGCTGAGATAGAGCTCAGTAGTTTTGTTGTTGCAAGTGTTTTTTATATGAACACTGGTTTACTAGGACCTTCACTGAGCCTTCCATACAGCCATTAGATGGCAAAGATGTGCAGACATGAATGATAAAATCTGGATTCAAGTAAAAAACTGCTAAACTTTTTCAGTCACTAATAATTCCCAGAGTTATACAGTCATTGAACTATGTAGACTTCAAAAACAATATTCAATATCTATATTAACGTAATAATGAATACTATTTTTAGAACGCAGCGATCATTTCTTTTCCTGTAAAAAAAAAAGTGAACAAAAATTCTGGCTAAATTTTTTTTACTCTGCTTTTTAATTATTATTTTTTTGCTGGAAATTTTGAAATTAAATCAATTGTTTGTCAAAAATGACATTATCATGTGAAAAATCTTTTGATCAAACTCCATTTTTTCAGTGGGAAAGTGTGTCTGTTAAAAATCTCAACCTGCTTTACAGATTTAATTGTCCCTATTTCTGGTTCCTTGGCAAGAAAATACCATTTTTACACCACACAAAATTGAGGCTGCTGTTATACTGGCAACTAGTACCTGGCAAAGTTTCAAGCTTTAACTGTATATGCCGTGATCTCTAAAATATGAGATATGTAGTAATTCAATTAAAGAACCATCCCAGTAAAAATATATGTATTTTTTATAATACTCCATGTTAAGAAGAGTAAGAATGGTGGGAAGACTTGAAGAGGTGACTGCTAATACCCAGAAATTACAGGACACAATTAAAATGCTAAATTTGTAATTAATCTTTAGATAGACAAGACAGAAGTTGGTCCAATAAAAGATATTACCTCACCTACCTTGTGTCGCTAACATTCTGGGACTAACATGGCTAGAATAACACAGCAAACAGTAATTAATCTTTCTTAGTAACAAGACTGGAACAAATATTTGTAAGACAAATTCTTTATTCATAATTGTTTCAGTTCCAGTTATACAACAGAAAATAAATAAACCAAAATAAGTATCATCTATCTATCTATCTATCTATCTATCTATCTATCTATCTATCTATCTATCTATCTATCTCTGTCAGTTAATGAGAATGAATTCAGTCAGAAATTGGCTGTTGCGACAACCACATCTAATGGAGGTTTTTGGTATTCTGGGAGAGACTTTCAAAGGCACAAAACACCGACAACATAAAACCAAAACAAAATACAATAACACAGCAGAAAGGCATAAAAGGCAACTAGATACCAAATCCTATGGAAAGTCAATGCAAGTTGGGTGTTCAACTCTCATTTGTGCCTTATAATCTCCCCCATGGTGATTAGCAAAATGAAATGAATGCAAAAATGCTGCTGTTATGAGGTTGAAATTAGAAAGCGAATTTTAATTTTGAAAGGCAACAGAGTATTCACTAGTGTTTTGAATATTAGTTTAAAGAAATTAGTCAACTTATGTTAGCTCAAGGGACTAAAATGTCTTTATTTACAAATAAACATGTTTATAATGAATCTAAGA
Organism: Emys orbicularis; assembly: GCF_028017835.1. Taxonomy (NCBI): domain Eukaryota; kingdom Metazoa; phylum Chordata; order Testudines; family Emydidae; genus Emys; species Emys orbicularis. The sequence continues at coordinate 240,075,303 of NC_088683.1, read as the reverse complement.
TGCTCTTTAACTTATGTAAATATGGATTAATTTCTCATCAATCTAACGATTATCTATATGCAGATTTTGTATCAACCTCCCTGTTGATATAGAAATGTTAAGTTAACAGATATTACATTTATCTTGATTAGTGTAATTCCCCCATATGTTACCAGTCAGAAATAAACAAACATATTCTTTACACTATATTAGTATTATAATGTCAAGCCAGTGTCATTGTGGTTATGGTTAAATAAGTGGTTTTATTCTACACCTCTGTAAATTTTAAACACCTATAAATTTTCCAAAAAAATAATTTAATTGAAACATTCTCTTGCTTGTCTTTGATCCAGACATTTAGAAAAGTTTGACAAAATTCCATTTAACTTATGTTAAGATCTAAATGTGTTTGCTGGGGTGGGGTGAGGGACTGGTTGACCAGTTTGATTTTCTTTTTAGATTTTTTTTGTGCTTAGACCATTTTTAAAGGGCTTTTTTAAACTTAATATATATTGTACAGAAGTCCCGCACTCAAAACTTAGGAAATGCCAGAGTTAAGGTTACCAGTTCATATCTGAGTATGGGCGGAGTATGATATTTTAAAGTTTTAAAACTTGGTCAAATTTGGGCAGGTTTTCAGAGGTCTGGAAAAAGGCACCTTCCTAAGAGAAAGGCCACGTCCCCTGCCAAATTTTATATCCCTGCTCAAAATTATGGGGTGCCAGAGCATTTCAAATAAAACATGTCAATCATTTTTAACATGAGCAAAATAATGTATTTTTCTCTAATCTCATTCTTGGAAACAGTTGAACCACTGTGGCTGAATTTTAAAAATGACAAAACAAAAACTAACGAAGAAACAAAAAAATCTGCCCCTCTCCCAGAAACTAGCAGGAGGAAGACAACCGACATAGGATATTCCAGTCCAAATGGATAGAATTTGGCAAAGTTATAAACAAATGAATGCAGGGTCTTAGAAAGGGAAGTGTCAGGCAATCTTAATAAGAATTGGTGATACCAGCCCCATCTGTAATGATAGATTAGTACATTTGACATTTTTGCAGAATTTTGCATAGAAATAAAGATATTAGCATATGAAAAAAGCAACATGTTATGTATCCATATTGAAAGACAATGTGGAAACTGTATGATGATACAGTTAGCCAAAGTCTTATCATGTGTACTTTGGGGACCCTTATACTCCCTGGTTTTTCATCCTTTTCCTGGTATTCCTCACCCTGGGCTGAATCCAAAATCCACTAAAATCAGTAGGAATCTTTCCATTGACTTCTGTAGCTTTAGAGCAACACATCAAGAGTTTTAACATGTGCTATCATTAATCAACACATAATCCAAACATTAAATATTTTTGTGACTGTGGAACCTGGAGTGCATTTCTGTGAAATTTGAAGCTGAAATCTAAGAAAGGCTGCCAATTTTTTATCCTTCCATACTGCCATTAAACATTGTTCAACTCTGAAAAGTTACCATGTGTGATGAATGTGGGAGTGCTCAGTGAATCTGCTCCTCCACTCCGTCCCTAGGCCCCGCCCACTGGGCAGGATGGAAGCCAGAGCCGGGTCATGATAAGAGCTGTGCAGGAAGCTTGGGCTGCTGTGAGGAGCCCCAGACTCACCACCTGACCTGAGTGGGGGTCCAGGGTACCGGAGAGCAGCCCATGGCCCAAGGCCCCTCTCCCCAGGGTGTGCCCCCAGGGCAGGTGGCTCCCTGGGCAGCTCTTACCATGGCTTAGCTCCAGCTTCCATCCTGGCCAGGGGGCAGGGCCTTGGGGGGGGGGAAGGAGGAGAAGGGTGTGGGCCCATAGAGGGGGCAGGGTCTCAAGGACTGCCAATTTCTACCGAGGTTCTAGCACTCTTGTCTGGCCCCCGAAAATGTTTTATGAATTGAAGTCCTGTGCTGGAGGGTTGGAACGTCAATTGGAGGAGACAATTTAAACACACTCCCCCATAGTCTCAAGGCTTGTGATTTAAGTCATTAAGGCTAAATGGGTCTAACTGGCAAATGATGGTGCAACCATCACAGAGCCAGTCTCTTAGATAGGCTGGATGGCCAACTAGAAGAAACCACTCTGAGAAAAAATAAAGGGTTAACACCTAGGCCCTGTAACAAAGATATTGAACAAAATGGTAATTAAGGGCAAATAAATTATCTGACAAATGTAGCCCTTGTTCTGTTTGTGAGTCATTCAAAAACTAATCCTGACTCCTGCAGATTCATCAGTAGTTGATGAATAGTTTATGTGAACAAATTTAAGCCTATGGGGTGTTCGTGAAATTGTTCATTTATATGTGAGATATACACCTATCTCAAAGAACTGGAAGGGACCCTGAAAGATCATTGAGTCCAGCCCGCTGCCTTCACTAGCAGGACCAAGTACTGATTTTTGGCCCAGAACCCTAAGTGGCCCTCTCAAGGATTGAACTCACAGCCCTGGGTTTGGCAGGCCAATGCACAAACCACTGAGCTCTCCCTCCCACTTCATCTATATGCTAAGTTATTTATGCTTTCAGTTGAATTACAAAGTTTTTGGATCAGAGAATAACAAAATTTAGAAATGACAAATAGAGATAAAACCTTTGATTGAATGTAAATGTACCCAAAGAACAGGTATTTCTGAAACACTAGTGTCAACAAAAGCCTGTTTGTATGAATGCTGATGAATAAGGGCCAGATCCAGTAACAGGATCTGTCCAGGTGGATCTCTGCATCAACATGGAACCACGTTCCATTCACCTGGAGTTCTGCAAGGGCACAGAAATCTACGCCACAGAGTCACGTGCACAAATATCCATTTCAATTTTGAATGAGTGTTCACAGATTCTGTTTTTTTGGCAGTACTTGACCAGCTCTATACTGTGAACAGGAAGAAAGGACTAGTCTTTCCAAAATTATAGTCAGCACAGTGGAATTATTCTTCTTAACTCAATCCATTCTTATCTAGGAAGGATCCAAGCAATGTTTATAGATTGGTTATCTTGACCTTGGAACAATATGATGATGGTTACAAACCTTGATTCAAATTCTAAGAAAGATTAACATAATCTCCAGTATACTGTAGATGTATTATAAACTCAGTTGTTAAAAGTCTGAAGACATCTGACAGTTAAAAATAACTGTTAATTAACACTACATGTGAGCCAATGTAAAAATTCAGAGAGAGAGAGAGAGAGAAGCCTAAAACCTTGTGGATCTAATGTTTTGTGTCCATCTTTCATCTGACAATGATTGCTTGTACTGGCATGGATCTTCTTCCCTGATCATGGGAAGGAGAAGTAAGACATCAGTTTCAAGTAAGGAAACATTCACTGCTTGTGGTCCTTCTACTGGTTCTACATATATAGAACCTATATAGAGGGCAGAGAAAGAGGACACCATATTCACCGGAAACCTCTATATAGGGCAGAGAAAGAGGACACCATATTCACTGGAAACCACAAGCAGGGTTTGAAATAGTCAAATTGTAACTACTGCCCAACTGAAATTTGGAAAGGTTTGGAGTATAAACTCCCTACCATTTAGAAAACCTGAGGGGGAAAAAAGGTAGAAATATATATTTTTTTCCTTGTTATTTTCCCTGCATAGTCAGAAAGAGGCTGAGTCCTACAAGGTTCTGAGGTGCTTCATGGAATTGCTGAACACTTTAATCTTCTAATCAAGGCAATGGGATTTGAGTGTATAACAGATATTGTAATCCCATGCAATGTCTTTGTGGACTATGGGGGGAGGGATAGCTCAGTGGTTTGAGCATTGGCCTGCAGTTCGCCGTCCAGGGCCAATGGGGACGGCGGGAAGCAGCGCGGGCCGAGGGATGTGCTGGCCGCGGCTTCCCGCCGCCCCCATTGGCCCGGGACGGCAAACTGCGGCGAGTGGGGGCCGCAATCGGCCGAACCTGCTGCGTCAGCAGGTAAATAAACTGGCCCGGCCCGCTAGGGTGCTTACCCTGGCGAGCCGCGTGCCGAACGTTGCCGACCCCTGGGCTATGGGGTACTCTGGGATGGGTTCTTTCTCAGTCTCTCCTTTTGAAGCTAGCCCACTTTGTATAAACTACTTGAATAGTTCTTGCGGGTACGGGGGGAGAATGACACTCAATTTGGGCTGAACCTTTCCCCTCCTCCCCCCTCAATTTTTGGAATGGCCAGAAAATCCAAAATTCAGTTATTCACCCACCTCTATATAAAATACCACTCTTCCAGTATTAAACATTGAATTACACTGTGACAGGAGGGATTTTTTAAACACTATTTCCAGAAATATTTATAGTAAATAATCTCCCTTACACTAAAAATAAATAGTTGTACATGGATGCCATTTGTTTAGTATTAAAAATCACCACTCTTCATATTTTCTCTGTTTGTGCTGTGAACTCTGTTTTCCTGGTACTCTGCCTGGTACCTACTTTTAAATAATACAAAGCCAGCTGCTTTTGCATTCACCTACCCCTTTGCTCTTGCATATAATCCAGTTTTCTCAACTGGTCTCAGTTTGAAATGGGTGAGGCTTGGGAGGCTCTGCAAGAGCACTTGTCATTGCTGTGGGAGGGGTTAGCAACTGATGCAGGTTAGTGTTGGTATAGGGAGTAGTTCATAGAGTAGGGAAATGTCTACACATGGATAAAAAACCTGCAGCTGGACCAGGTCAGCTAACTTGGACTTGCGGGATTCAGGCTCTGTGGCTGCAAAATTGCTGTGTAGAAGTTCAGGCTCGGGCTGGCACGCAAGCTCTGGGACCCTGCAAAGGTGGATGGCCCCAGAGCTCAGGCCTGAATCCGAACATCTACACAGCAAATTTTAGCCCCACAGCCTGAGCTCTGTGAGCACAAGTCAGCTGACTTGGGCTAGCTGTAGGTCTTTTATCCCCATGTAGACATATCGTAGGTGGCTGACAAAAGCAATTTTCTTTGGAAGTGGAACCTGTGGGTGCATGTATCAGGTCTCTAGGGAGATGAAATTCAGATGGTTTATCACTTCAGGCAGCAAATGAACTGCTAGCTGGAAGGTGAGAGAGGTTTGGGCAAATTGATACTTTCTGGGACAGCTATTTCTGGACTGACTCTTTCCCTGATCCAAGATCCAAGCTCCTGCACTGTGGGGTGTTTGACAATCCCTTCCAGCTGTCCTTGTTCCAAGGACAAGCACTGAGAATGCAAAATACCCATTGCCACTGGCCAGCTCTTATTATTACTACTCTGACAATTGGGCTCCCAGAGCAGGAGCTTATCACAGACATTGCCTAAATCTCTAAGTATGAGTTCAATTCTTTTGATTCACATTCAGCTTGTTTAGGCCATACTATACCATACTATACTAACCAGGTCTACAGGAGAGTTTTAATTGGTTTTCCAGTTCAATCAAGTAGATCTGCAACAGGACCACCTCTTTTATAAATCTAAAGAATGTATTTATGTATTTTCTTTGCTAGTTAAATGCTAGTTGCTATTTTCTTTGTTAGTTTCTTTGCTAGTTGAATGTTGCAAATGAGCTGTTCGGTATGTAGCATATGCTTATTATTTGTGTTTTGACTTTGCATTGATAAAAAATAAGCAGCAACACTGGCTTTGGTTTTCTGTCTATAGAAATATGGAGTATTTTCCAATTTCCCAGTTTCCTCTGTTCATTTGTGACATTATCAAGCTAAAATAATTATCTCCATTTCCTTTGCATAAATACCTTCTGCCCTGACTGTATGACTACAAAGGTAATTAAAACAAAACATGAGGACTCATCACTACAAATCTACATAGTATATAGGAACATTCAATGAACCAATCCTCATCAGTGCCAAAATAGAACAGTAGAAGCCATTAGAATGTCAGCATTTGTCAATAATTTCTACAGACACATAGCACATAGACATTATGGAGACAAGTGTGTTGGAAATACCTGCATAAATAACTCCTAACTAATTAAAGGAGGAAACTGCTGCAGTCTCCGTGTATGTCTATATTGTAATAAAAGACCTATGGCACACCCATGTCTGGTCCAGGTCAGTTAACTTGGGCTCATAGGGCTTGGGCTGCAGGGCTATATAATTGCAGTGTAGATGTTAAAGGCTCTGGTAGAGTCTGGGTTCTGAGAGCCCAGGAGGAACAAGGGTCTCAGAGCCTGGGCTCCAGCCAAAGCCCAAATATATACATTGCTTCTTTTAGTCCCACAGCCCAAGCCCCATGAACCCAAGTCAGATGACCTGGGCTCTGAGACTTGGTGTTGCAGGTTTTTTAATTGCAGTGTAGATTGAACCTAAGATTCCATCATGTCGTAACTGTTGACAAATGCTGACTTTTTTTTAGAACTAATCAGCCTAGTAACAGTTAGCAAGCCCTTAGAATTAGTTTTCAGACTAACCTATGGAGTTAGTGCAAGATACTGCTCTCATGGGCCTGACCCAAAGCTCACTCAAGTCAATGGAAGGGCTCCAGGTAACTACAACCAGATCCATAGGGATCAGGTCCATAGGGAATTTTATTTACCCAGTTATATGTGGGGTAACACATTAAAAAGGTTACTAAATTACACAGAGGGGAGAATATTATGTTCCAGAGAGCAAAGTCCATAAGAAGAGACACTTCTTACTGACAGGGAGGAAATGACTGAGAAGCTTGGAAGCAGTGACCGTGAGATACTTGTATTCATCATAATAATGAATAGGATCATATAACGCAGCTGTATAAGGACATTAGATTTCAGGAAATGAAATTCTGGTGAATTAAGAAAGCCAATGTACAAGGTGCAATGTATTATAATATACCAGTTTGGAAGCATTCTGGCAAATCCTCAAAGAGACTATGATTAAGGCACAGCTAAGTACAATTCCTCTCAGAAAAGAATGTAAGAAATACAAATCAGTCAATGTAGATGCACAAGGGGCTGCTAAAATTGCTGTGGATAAAAGCAAACCTGTGTTGGAAATGGAGAAAATTCAGAGTCAAGGCTCAAGGGGACAAGACAAGGGCAACGAAAAAGCAAAGTAGGATTAATTCTAGTCAAATATGTCAAGGAGAATGAGAAAAACTCTCACAAATTTCCTCACACTAAAAGAAAAAAGCTGTTTTCAGTAGCTTTGGGCCTGAGAAGTCAGTAGGGGTATGTCTACAGTGCAGCTGGTAGCATGCCTTACTGCCCAGGTGAACAGACGTGCAGTAACTCTGTTTGAACTGATGCATTAAAAAGAGCAGTGTGGACACTGCAGCATGGGCAGGAGCTTGGGCTAGTTGCCTGAGTCCAAGCTTTCCTAATCCTCTGGGTCTGAACTCAGATGGCTAGACCGAGCTGCCTCCCACACGACAATGTCCTCACTGATATTTTAGCTCACTAAAGCTCACAGAGCTAGCATGTTTCTGTCTACACAGGCTGGGAGCATGCTTAAAGCTGCAGTGCAGACACATCATAAGAATCATTCTGTTACCTTCCACAGGCTTTGGATCAAACCCTAAATGAGACCCTGAAAATACTTTTCCTGTCTCATTGCAATAGAAATACTGCACTGTGACAGATTTTGCACTATAGAAAGGATGACAAAATTTTGGTTTGTTTCAACTAACTACCAACATTTTTTGCTATTCTGCAAAAGTGGCAAATATAGGGTTGCCAGGCGTCTGGTTTTTGACCGGAATGCCCGGTCGAAAAAGGACCTGGGTGGCTCCAGTCAGCACTGCTGACTGGGTCATTAAAAGTCTGGGTGATGGCACAGCAGGGCTAAGGCAGGCTCTATGCCTGCCCTGGCTCCACGCAGTTCCTGGAAGCAGCTGGCATGTCCCTGCAGTCTCTAGGCGCAGGGGTGATCAGGGAAGCTCCATGCGCTGCCCCCGCTTCCTGCACCGGCTCTGCAGCTCCCATTGGCTGGCAACTGTGGCCAATGGTAGTTACGGGGGCGTGGCTCCTGTAGGCTTGGACAGCACGCAGAGCCCCCTGGCCCCTCAGCCTAGGGGCCATGGGGACATGACCGCTGCTTCAAGGAGCTGCGCGGAGCCAGGGCAGACAGGGAGACTGCCTTAGCCCCTCTGCGCCAACCAACCAGGATCTGCCTGAGGTAAGCGCTGCCCAGCTGGAGCCCGTGTCCTGATCCCCGTCCCACACCCCAAACCCCTCCCTCAGCCCTGAACCCCCTCTGGTACCCCAAACCCCTCATCCTCAGACCCACCCCAGAGCCCACCCCCACAGCTGGAGCCCTCACCCCCTCCTACACCTCAACCCCCTGCCCGAGCCCAGTGATGTGATGGCAGGAGGGGGGATGGAGTGAGTGGGGGTGCGGGCCTTGGAGAAGGGGCAGGGCAGGGGCAGGGATGTTCAGTTTTGTGCAATTGGAAAGTTGGCAACCATAGGCAAATGGCACAATTTTCTTCTTCCAAACACAAGGGGAAACATTTGTTCTGCAGGGAATGCCAGCTGCTTCCAGGAGCTGCATGGAGCCAGGGCAGGCAAAGAGCCTGCCTTAGCCCCGCTGTGCCATCACCCAGACTTTTAATGACTCAGTCAGGAGTGCTGACTGGAGCCGCCCGGGTCCTTTTTCGACCGGGCATTCCGGTCAAAAACCAGACGCCTGGCAACCCTATATTTGCCAGATTTGTTCTCCTAAATACTGTGCACTTATATTTTTGCATCTCTATTTAAATAGTCTTTCAGAGAGCCCAACTATTCAAAACAAAAAGAAAAACTGTTCTATCCTTATATTTAGCAGAAGTATTATCTGTTTAAAATGTACTTATTTAGTATGAGTCATGTTGTAGTTAGTTTCCTTTTGCTGTCTTCAGTTCTGTTATGATTCCAGATACTAAATACACTGGCCCTGATTATATTCCCCAGGGTCTGCTAGCAGAGAGGACACTCTACAAATTAACCACACCTCATCTTTGAGAACAAAAAACAAAAACAAAAGGTTTCGGTGCCTCTGTGGCAGCAGCCATTCCTCCCCTCCCCCCGCATGGACTGTGTATGGTTCTGGGGATCCATGCAACAAAAAGGGAGTGCAAGAGGAAATCTGCCCTGCAGAGATCAAGGTGGGGAGATAAAACAGACCCAGGTTATGTTAATTTTTCACCAGGCCTCTTCCACAGTGTGTTACCCAAGGTAGGTGAAAGCTGCAGAAACCATAGCAACAGTGAGGTTCCAAAGGATTGTGCACTACTAGAGGACAAGCCAGGGGGCAGGAATTGTCTGGGATGCTGAGTTGATACAGAAAAAGCATATAGCACCCATAAAGATAGTCCTGGCTTCCCACTGATCTCTTGAAATACATGACAGGTTTCAGAGTAGCAGCCGTGTTAGTCTGTATCCGCCAAAAGAACATGAGTACTTGTGGCACCTTAGAGACTAACAAATTTATTAGAGCATAAGCTTTCGTGGGCTACAGCCCACTTCTTCGGATGCATATAGAGTGGAACATATATTGAGGAGCTATATATACACACATACAGAGAGCATGAACAGGTGGGAGTTGTCTTACCAACTCTGAGAGGCCAATTAAGTAAGAGAAAAAAAACTTTTGAAGTGATAATCAAGATAGCCCAGTACAGACAGTTTGATAAGAAGTGTGAGAATACTTACAAGGGGAGATAGATTCAATGTTTGTAATGGCTCAGCCATTCCCAGTCCTTATTCAATCCTGAGTTGATTGTATCTAGTTTGCATATCAATTCCAGCTCAGCAGTCTCTTGTTGGAGTCTGTTTTTGAAGTTTTTCCTGTTGTAAAATAGCCACCTGCAGGTATGTCACTGAATGATCAGACAGGTTAAAGTGTTCTCCACTGGTTTTTGAGTATTATGATTCCTGATGTCAGATTTGTGTGCATTAATTCTCTACGCAAAAGAATTAATGGACACAAATCTGACATCAGGAATCATAATACTCAAAAACCAGTGGGAGAACACTTTAACCTGTCTGGTCATTCAATGACAGACCTGCAGGTGGCTATTTTACAACAGAAAAACTTCAAAAACAGACTCCAACAAGAGACTGCTGAGCTGGAATTGATATGCAAACTAGATACAATCAATTTAGGATTGAATAAGGACTGGAAATGGCTGAGCCATTACAAACATTGAATCTATCTCCCCTTGTAAGTATTCTCACATTTCTTATCAAACTGTCTGTACTGGGCTATCTTGATTATCACTTCAAAAGTTTTTTTTCTCTTACTTAATTGGCCTCTCAGAGTTGGTAAGACAACTCCCACCTGTTCATGCTCTCTGTATGTGTGTATATATATCTCCTCAATATATGTTCCATTCTATATGCATCCGAAGAAGTGGGCTGTAGCTCACGAAAGCTTATGCTCTAATAAATTTGTTAGTCTCTAAGGTGCCACAAGTACTCCTGTTCTTTTTGAAATACATGGAATTTGAGTACAGGCTCGACACTTTGTTCCATGTGGTGGCAAACTCCACTCTTAGAACAATCCCTCTGAGGCCTCACTTCTATGAGTAGGGACACTCTAGACAGACAGAAGTGGGACTTATAGCGGAGAAGCACCAAGATTTGAACAACCTAGAACAGTGGTTCTCAAACTGTGGGTTGGGACCCCAAAGTGGGTCACCAGGGCTAGCTTAAACTTGCTGGGGCCTAAGCCTGGAGCCTGAGCCCCACCACCTGAGGCTGAATCCGAAACCTTCAGCTGTGGGTGGCAGGACTCAGGTTATAGGCCAACTGCATGGGGCTGAAACCCTTGGGCTTCAGCTTTGCTCCCACCCCCACCCGGAGCTCAAGCTTCGGTCCTCCCTTCTGGGGCCCTAGAGTAATTTTTGTTGTCAGAAGGCGGTCGCAGTGCAATGAAGTTTTGAGACCCTCTGACCTAGATGATGATATTTCTGAAGTTGCCAGTTGTGCCGTTAAATTTGTTGCAAATATTTAAATAAGTGAGCTGTTGAAAAGTGCCTTTTTAGCATGTATTAAATGCACATTAGAGCATTACTCACATCAGTTAACTGAAGTGGAGAGCATCTTCAACATTATATACTGTATTAGTTTCTCTGATAGCTTTAAACCTGATTTTTTGGCCATAGAACATTTTGGTAGGAGGGTATTTTAATATGGGCACATTCTGGTGTTTAGGTTTTCCAGCACAGAAGGGATCACTTCAGAGAAAATACGGGAATTTTAGGAAGTCAGCACTAGCAATATAGTGATGTGCATTAATGAGGTAGCACTAAACCAGGGCACCATGAACTAAGTGTCAATTAGTTCCCCCATATATTTTATATAATATACGGTATTACATTTTATATTCCTGGAATGTGACATAGCTACTGCAGCTCAGTACAAATGGTGCTTTACATTGTGAAATTAAAGAATGAGGGCCTTTTTTTCAAATCAGTGGATTACAGTTGTTTCTACTGAAAAGGTATCTACAAGGGATGTCTATTTCCCTGGGGGCTTAGTGTACAATCAATTTTCAATCAGAACTCCCCACTAATTTCAATGGCCAGTTCTGTTTAAAAATTGATGACACAATAAGCCTCAGATCTTAGTTGTAATGCATCTCCAGTAATAACTGCCATCCATAACCCATGTTACCTTCCTCAGGCAATGTTCAGAAACCAAGCAATGATGCATATAAATCTGCCAAGCCTAGTCTTTTCCCAGTAGGCTTCTGCTTTTTGACCTTCTGCACTGGTCTACTGAAAAACCCAACTAACCAACTATTTTTGCTGGTGTCTTGCTCAGGGCTTAGTGAAGGAAAATTTAACATGTAATCAGTGTGATCTGTGCATGTTAAGAAATAACCTTGACACTAGACTATTTTAAAGTCATCTTTTGTTTCCCTGGTTCCAAATCTAGATTTCTCATACTCTCACAAGTCATAATTATAAACATTTTTTTCTGTTTTCTTTAATAAAAATAAAAATCCAACTACCACTTTTCTCAAATTTTGTCCCTTTCATGTCTGAATATGAGAACTCTGGAGTTCACATTAGAATTGTTCGTGTTATTGGAAGGGAACAAAGAATAAAAACAAAAAAGCTCTTGATGAACCAAGGAAAAGAAAAAGTGGAACACTTTTACTTTTGCATCCCTGACTGAAACAAAGAACAGTGAGTTCAGGGCAATATTTCTAAGTTCAGTTAACATTTATTGAAGATAAGTAGAATTACTGCCAGTACAGGTTATTTTCTTACTAAAATATTGAAAGAGAGAATCCCAAATATACACTATAAGAGAACACAGCAGAGGGGTAGCAGTATCAGTTATTCATTGATGTGTTATGTTGTTATCCCTTTTGACCGGAAAAGTTAGCCAAAGTTTAAGGGCCTGCAGGTTGTTTCAGTAGGAAAGGAAATTGATGGTGGATCCAGGTCTCTTTAATACAACCCTGTTTATTTACAAACAATGTACAGATTCCTGTTCCAGAAGGAATCAAACAACAGGAGATAGCTTGTTTGCTTATAGCTCCAAACCCCTTTTAGGCAGCATTCAACTCTCTCACACTATGATTTTTCTCAGGGCTACACTCTCAATAATTGCTCAGGCTGTTGTCTGTCTTTTTTGCTCCTTTTCTTTGTCTGCTTTTCTGTGTTTCTCCTGCTTCTCCCTATGGTCACAGTTTGGACGTTGCCACTCTGTTGCCTCAAGAAAGGATTCAGGGATCCCAAAGTAGCCCTCCTATTGATTGCTTCAGATGCTAACCTATTAATCTGTTCTTGCAGGGTGAAAGGAGGGGGCCCACCCTAGTGAAATTGCCAGAGATCTCCCTATGCCCTTCAGGAAACTTCCCAGAACCTGTTCACCACTGGGAGGACACGGATACAGCCCTCCATTCAAAGGATTGAAACTCACGCAGTACTTTTCCAAAACAAAGTGTTTCCTTTATTTAGTGTAACCAATCTTTCCTAATACAATTAATCAAAACCTAACTTAAAACATTAACAAAAAATCCCTTCACACACGTATACAAGCTAAAGTTCACAAGGCTGTAATGTGATACAGTTGGAATGCCTTAAGTGATTATGTTCTGCACATGATCAATCATATGCAGGATACTGACAGGAATCTTAATATACTTTAAATGTTATACACAATAACAAATATACACACAGAGACTGTAATTGGGTCTAGACTCACCACCATTGGCACCTCCTGCTAGTTGCTCTGGGAATTAGCTCTTGTCAGCTGTGGAGCGCCCTCTGTGCATGATGTCTCACCCATTGTCTGCTCTGCTGATTTGGGAACTACTTTGCTCCCCGCTCAGCAGTGTCCGCTTCAGGACACTCTCCTCCAGCAGCGCCCACTACTCCATTCTCACCCCCTCCGGAAGGGGGTTGTTAACAGCAGTCCTTCCGCTTGTACCCGCCTCAGGGGCCAACCATAACCCCAAAGTCTAGCCACTCACTTCAGGGGCAAGTTGCAGTCTGTCTCGACCACACTCCTCCATGGCCAGATGCAGTGCAAGGGGGGGACCCAGGCCCACCCACTACTCTGGGTCCTGACCCAGGGACCCTCTAGCAGCAGCCACCCTCTGCCCTCCGTCTCTCCCCTCTTGTCCACCCATCTTCCCTGGGCCACTTCCCCTTTGGCCCCATGCACCTTCTCAACTCTTTTTAGCAGGGGCCACAGCCTGGCACGTAACTGGGCTGGAGCTCTCCCCTGCTCCCCTGAGCTTTCCCAGCACTGCTCTATCCAAGGTGCTACCTGCTTACCTCTGGAGCCAGTCCTTCTCCCTTGCTTGTCAGGGAGAGATTGCCCCCTCCTTTGCTAGGCAGCCTTTATATAGGGCCCAGCCCAGCCCTGATTGGCTGCCTCTTTCTTTGCCCTGATTGACTGTCTACAGGCCTTTGTTGATTGGCTGCTGGTCTGTGCAGCCTCTCTGGACTGTCCCAGCCCTTTTTCTCATGGAGTGGGGCAGCCACCCCACTACAGAGACATCCAACTTTATTATCCCAAGCACACACATTCATTAATCCTATTTCTATTCTATATCCTATACTATGGCTGACATGCTTACTGTCTGTCTGCAGGCTTTTCTTTCCCTCTGTTCTGTCAGGGTCCTTTTGTTCTGTCCCAGCAACACCGCTGCTGCTGCTGCTGCCACTGCCACCCTGCATTTGCTTCTTCCTTCAGGTCTTTTATTTGCTGTTCTTTACCCTTTTAGGTGTCTCTTATCTTCTCCTTCTTCTTCTCCTGCTCCTAACCAACTAACTTTTACCTGCCTGCTCTCTCCTTCATATAGTTTTTGGCCTGTTATGATTGGCTTATATTTCAATCCTGGCATTAACATACCTATCTTCCAATCATCTTCAGACCATCTCTGATTGGTCCACACTTATAGATCAATCACAACTGCTAAATCTATGGTGACCCTCCCTGAAGTTTTGGAATGATCTTTACCTGACCTCAGTCCACACCCTGCCTACGAAAACATTAGTCAATGGCTGAACTGTTTAGAACTGCCATCTCACTGTCCTTAGCTGTGAGCTAACATTGATTGCATGCTTAAAATTACCAAACTTTTAAACTATAAGCCATCACCTTATTTCTTTAATATATACTTATTTGTTAACTTATGCATCTTAAGGTTATGGTCTATTGCTGCCACCCTATTTCTTACCAATTTTAATTAATTTTATTTTGTTTTCCCCCTCCTATTTTCAGTTAATGGTGGCAAAGCAGATTTTTTCAGTACTGTGCATGAAAACAAAATAGAGCAGCTCAAAATCCTTTGTATCACCCCCAAACTGCAACCCTTGGACAGATGTGGAATTTGCCCCCCATGCACGGCCCCGCTGGCCTTTCTGGAGCTGCCTCCCACTCAAAATATAGAAGTCAAACTACACCTATGCTTCTCCCCGTCTCTCTTTCACACACACCTGTACCAAAGAATACCCATCCTAGTCCCTCTCCTACAAGGTTCAAATTCCTGAGTGGTCTCACAGTGCATTTGGGCACGGACATGTGCCTGTGTTGGGATGGAGGCTGCTATTGTTTCATAAAGGAGTGTAACTCTTTCTTACAGCTATCTTAATAGTAGGGTGGTGGTTATTATCACGTCCCCCACCCCTCCAGTTTCAATGAGATTTAGCCCATAATATTATAAAAGTTATGTCAATTATTTTTATCACTTCATCCGTTTGCTCCAACTTTCCTCAAATAGTTCATTCATTTATCTAATATAAGCAGGTGTCATTGACTTTTCATTAAATTATTTTATTCTTGTCAATAAGATGTCTATAGCAAGCACTTGTCTTTGCAATTATAGTGATTAACATGTTTAATTGGCTGCAGTAAGTAAAACCCTAAATAGGTGCGTACCTTGATTTAATTTCAATATATCAGGATATTTTTTTCTAACAAAAGAGCTATAAATGAGGTGGTCAGGTTTCTTGAGGAAAAGAAAAGAAATTTCTGGGAGCTTTTTTTGATGTGTGCAACAGTACACACACTCCAGTTATTGGAACCATTTAAAGGGGAACAGCTTACAAAGTCTACAATAACAAAGCATATAAGAACAGCAGTAAGTTAGATAAAAGTTTGAAAGAAAGCAATATGAAGATACAATTAGGGAAAATAATAATGAAGAGTTTTGAAAACCAACAATGAAGAAAATAAAGCAGCATGCTATCTGCATCACCTCTGTATCATCAGCATTTATATACTATCCCTTCAAAAATTAGATTGTCAAAAAATGATAAATGACAACAATTTTAGGAAAATATAGGTGAAATGCTACAGTGAAAACATTTTTGCTATACTCTGGAGTTTTGTATGGTGCCATCTACTACCAATTTTGAATCTTATTTGAGGGTGAAGAGTTGCACCTTTTCTCTCTATTCTGGAAATATACACAATGCATCAGAGTTTTGTTTACTGGACTGAAGTTTCCACGGTGATTTTCCCCCTAGTCTTTATGCAAACTGCTGTGTTAAGCTATGATATTTCTTGATTGAATGGGTTGATAACAGCAATCAAGAAACATTACAGTTTAGCATAGAATTATGCATATAAATAGGTATGCTATAACCAAGACTCCGGAACCTACTTTGGCAAACAAATTTCAGAACAGTAGAAGTATAATAAGGGCTTGAAAGAATATATAATAGTGGATGATCATACAAAACAGCAGGGGAATTATTCACCTGAATTAAATAAAATTGATGATAAAAATGAATAATGTATCAGGAAAAATAACTGAAGATAACCATTTGTCTTGCTGGAGAACCTATAGAAATAGACGCATCCCAACTGTTTACTCAGTAGCTCACTCAAAAAATCAGAAAATTGACCTAGTGGAAAAGACACATCTGGTCTTTAATGATTTCTCCTCCATCGACTACTTTTCCATTCTCTGTTATTCACAATCCTCTGTAAGCCACATGCCTGCTCATTGAGTACCTAGTTCTTCAACTCTTACCTGATTTGTTATTTTTAACAAAAGTCATTTCAAACTAAAAGATCAAAATGTTTCATTTCAAAATAGTTGAAATGAAAAGGTTTTTTTTTTCAGAATTGTGGGTTTGTTTGTTTTTTCTGACACAATTTTGTGACGCCAACACAAATTCATGAAATAGTTCAGTATTGCCAGTTTTGCCAGAAAAGAGTTTCAGCCAATGTTTTTTTTTGCCCAGATCTACATATTCTTAGTGCAGAACTCCTAAGATTATTACTGGTCAGCAGATTCCTTATACTCTAACATTCATGCTTGTTTCTGTCTTTCAACTAAACAAATAACCCCTTGCAGGTTTTTTTCTGTTACATTTTTTTTTAAATAAACAAACAAACAAACAAACAAAAACAAAAACCTACATGCTTTAATTTCAGATGTAAACTGATGTATGAGTGAAGTTAAGGTGGATGATTGATTGCTTAGTACTTGTATAGTGTTATTTTCTAAAGGGCCCAGTCTGGCTCAGAACCCTGGCGTAAACACACACAGAAAGCACCATAGGTAGCCTTAAATCTTGCATTTCCAAATTTGTGAGTATTTGAGCATGCAACCTAAATACATTTATTTGAAATTCCTTTTAAAAAACGTGATTTCCTACACTGATTTTTTTAGAGGAAAAGGCAAAAACAAATTTCTGTTATATAAAACTGTAACTACCCCTTCCATCAAGCATCATCAACAGAGCTTGAATCATGAACCTTCATCACAAGCTTCTACCATATGAGTTACAGGGATAATTACAGTGGATGACAGCAGGAGAAAATTGTTTTTCCAGAAGTATGGAGAATGAACTTCTGGTATTATGTGCTGAGTCCAACAGGCAGTTGGGGAAAGTCCAGCCCAGTGAATCAGTGTCACTTATTCTCCCACAGAGAGCATCCTCGTGTTATGCTCCAGAAACGGAAATGAACTGCTGGATCAATGTGCTGGGTGTGGGGCATGAGTCTGGCCCAGCACTCCCTCCCCATCCTCCCCTTTAGGGTTCCAACAATACCTCCCTGACACTCTAAGTACAGCATATGTTGCTAATGCTGGGTTGAATCTCGGATGAGAATGCTCATGTTCGGTTACTGTTTTGGCATCCTACCCAAGTTTCCTGCATATGCATACTAGAGAAGGGAATTACATGGAGCTAATATCATGTACTTCTCTACCCTAAAGACTTTCTCCCTGCCAAATTTCAAAGGGCGGTTGCAAACAATAGAAAAGTTGGAGGGTCTCAAAAAAAAGATGCAAGGATCTTTTATAATGGAAGTTTTAGGAAACCTAAATATAGAAGTCACTATCAGCTCCCATTATAATATACATATATCTTATTTTCTCATACAGTCCTATTATTATAACTTTGGAATGACCTTTGATGGAAAAGGGATACATTCTTGGAAGTGTACTAGAATATGCTGGAAAACAATTGTAATTGAAAAAGAACATGAAGTGAAAAATGTGTGCAAAGGCAATTAGATATTTAAAAGAATATCTGAAAAAGGTGAAAACACCTAGTGTTCATGAATAACATGATATGTGCTTTAAATGAGACATAGATTTCAGTCCTTATCTTCAAGGTGCTCCAGGGCCTGAGTTTAGGGTATCTAAGGTCTTGTCTTCACAACGGAGCTAAATCAGCACAGCTGAAATCGATGCAGTGGCATCGATTTAGTGGGTCTATTGAAGACATGCTCAGTTGATGGGAGAGCACTCTCCCATCGATTTCTGTACTCCACCTCAACGAGAGGCCGAAGCAATGTCAGCAGGAGAGCATCTCCCATTGACATAGAGTAGTGTGGACCCCGCGGTAAGTGGATCTAAACTATGTCAACTGTTGTTACTCTACTAACATAACTCAAATTGTGTAGCTTAGACTGAGCAGCAGCAGTAGTGTAGACCTGGCCTAAAAGACTGACTAAAGCTTCAGGATGAAGACTGTGGTAGACAATTGGGTAAAGCTCATTTTTTAGGAGACAAAGCTTTCTTGGGGGCTACTCTAAGATGGTGGAATGAATTCCCACAGGAATTATGGACCATCACAAACTTCATCACCTTCCATTCCATATGCAAGGTACATTTCTTTCATTTCTCAAAGAGTAACACATAGAAACACATCATCAATACTTGTTCCACCTTGCCCCATTAGCCAGGGTCAGTGGTGCACATCCATACCTCAGCACTACTTTTACAAACCAGCTGGCCACACTTAACATTCTCAGTCTGAAATCAGAGTTTTCCTTCTGCTAGGTTGACTTCCTGCCACAGCTGAAGAGCCCCACCGGCTTGATAGAGGCACAGAGAGGGCGAAGTGACTGAACCCAGTTCTCCTTAGCCCCAGTGCTGGACATTCCCCACTGTATTACAGGGCCTCTCTTAAACACATAGAATGTGTATATTTAAAAATACCCCCCCTCAAAAAAACAACAACAACAACCCCAAAACACTCCAACAACAGAAAAATAACCTAACACGCTACCAAAACAAAACATTCCATTGCACACAATTGTCCCCTTCTGGTGGATATGAGAGAACAACACATGACAGCAATATAGACACATTGCTTAATGCACTATTAGAAGGCAATCTGATACTAGAGTGATGAGTACAGTATAAGCACCTATATGGAATAGAATTATATATTCTATTTATGATATGACACAGGGAGACATCATGTGCTACATATACATAGAAACCAGATATTATATTTAAGGTCATTTCAGGTAACACTCCTTTGTCCATGGGTGGATGCAAGCATATTGGAGGCATTGAATATGTATCACGCTTCACTGACTATATGAATGCATTACATTTACATAACTTAACACATTCCTGAGGGTGACTGAAAATTCTAATCAGTTGCAAGTGAGAGGATAATGCAGCTTTAAAATGGATTGTTCATGCAAAATGTAAATAGATTCTCAAAGTAAAGTAGGATTGAAAAGTTGAGTATTCAACTGTTAAGTATAACAGCTTTTTGTCCCTCCCCCCCCTCCAATTTTGTATCAATACTTTTATATATTAGGCAATAAAACACAAGAACAAAGTTTTGTCTAGTTGACATTTATAAAGTAGAGACTGTACTAAAGTTTTTGCAGTTTTGTACTAGAATAAATCACTATAGCAGGGGTCGGCAACGTTTGGCACGCGGCTCGCCAGGGTAAGCACCCTGGCGGGCCGGGCCAGTTTATCTACCTGCTGACGCGGCCGATCACGGCCCCCACTGGCCGCGGTTCGCCATCCCGGGCCAATGGGGGCGGCGAGAAGCCGCAGCCAGCACATCGCTCGCCCGCGCCGCTTCTCGCCGCCCCCATTGGCCCGGGACAGCGAACCGCGGCGAGTCGGGGCCACGATCAGCCGAACCTGCCGCGTCAGCAGGTAAATAAACTGGCCCAGCCCGCCAGGGTAAGCACCCTGGTGAGCTGCGTGCCAAACGTTGCCGACCCCTGCACTATAGGAAAACAATTATACTCATGAATTTGCACATTGGATTGATTTTCATAATGTGTTGGTTCTCTGATATCCAGGGAAAATTTTCTGGATGCACCCCGCCCCCACTCTGTACCCCAGATTCAGAAGTATCCAAAGTCCCAAGGGTACAAGAAAGGGATTGGGAAAGTGCAGTTATGTGCTTATAGGAAGCACAACTAGTTTTCAAAGCAGTAGCACTCACAGCACAGAACATGGGTAGATAAATGTCTTTATGGCTTAGTTCACAATGCAGAAAATTGAGACACAATTCCAATAACAACCCTGGCAAAGACAGTGTCTGCTACTCTCCTGTGTTTAAATGGACACTCCTTCCCCCCATCACCAAAAAAACCCCCAACTTTGACTAATTTCAAATTTAGCAGGGATTTAGTGCTGCATAATTGCCACTACGTGTGGTTAGCACCACTGATATTAAACTGTTAAAAAAATGGGTGCATATTCCTTTCCCCCAAAGCAAATGTTGATAAGGTCTTTGAGAGACTGAGTGCTCTGCATAGCAAAGGTTTGTAAACACATGTGAATCGTGTTGACAAAAACTTTGCATAATTTTTATTTCTATGCAGAATATGGGCTGGAATGTCACAAGCTCCAGCTAAGGAACTTCCCAGCTACTTACCCCTGTGGAATGTGAACCCAAAATTATACCATCTTGTGCTGTACAGGGAACTGTACAGTGCAACCTCATGAAATTTGTCCCCTCCCTCAATGTGGAGAGAGATATGCAACAACTTTCTGCCCCGAGTTATGACTCCCACACACTGGTTTTAGACAAAGCAAAAACAACTTTATTGACTACAAAAGATAGATTTTAAGTGATTATAAGGGATAGCAAACAGATCAAAGCAGATTACCTAGCAAATAAACAAAACACACAAACTAAGCTTAATATACTAAAGAGATTGGATATGAATAGCAAATTCTCACCCGAAGTGATGATAAAAGGAGGCTGCAAATTCTTAAGGGGCCAGCTGCACTTGCTTTCATCTTAAAAAACACAGGTGTTCCTTTACCAGACTAAAAATCCCATTAGCCTGGGTCCAGCACTTCCTCTATTTCAGTCTGTGTTCCTTAGGTGTTTCCAAGAGTCTCTTTGGGTGGGAAGTCAGTGAAGAACCAAAATGATATCACTCCCATGCCTTAAATAGCTTTTGCATATGGCGGGAACCCTTTATTTCAAAGCTTGGTTCCCACACCAATCAGTGGAAAAACACTGATATCCCAAGATGGAGACCAGCACTAGGTGACCTGGTCACATGTCCCTGTAGTGACACAGCAGCCATAACTCGGAGGCTGTCTGTAGTGTTCTCAGGAAGGCTACCTGGTGGGAGATAAGCTTCTTCTAACACCTATTGTTTTCTTTTAATGACTTATTAACCTGAATGGGCCCTTCCCAGCCAGCCATCTAGACTGAGAGTCTTTTGCCTAGTGGGTGTTCCCCAGGTGTAACTACATTTGTAATACAGATATATAGTCAATATTCCTAACTTCAGATACAAAAATGATATATGCATACAAATAGGATAATCATATTCAGTAAATCATAACCTTTCCAATGACACCTCACATGTCTTATCTTGCATAAATATAAATAAATAAATAAATAAAATACATTATAATTATGCCAAAATCATATCATAATATTACTGCGAAGAATATGGGGTTCAGTGTCACAGAGAGGTTTCCTCTAATGGCTCCTCCTGGTAGAGCTGCAAAAATACATACTCTACATCCTCCGGGACTTCTGGATCATCCTCCATAGTTCCTGCTGCATCCTCACTCTGGCCGCCATCAGCATGCCATCACACTAAGAGGCAGGCACGATTCAGGAGGGGATCATGAACTATTTCAGGTTCGGTACAGGGGGTCCTTGGCAGCCTCTGGTCAAGTTCCTTGCAGAAGGGGGTTGTACGATGAGCCCTTCCATAGTAACTGTTCAAGGCTCCTGTACAGGAGAGCAAAATACTCAAATGTGTTCCTGGCACTGGGCTTCAGTTCACTCAATGCCTGCCTGCTCCAGCCTCTATGAAATTTCCCAGGATAGATGAATGTTCCTGTCACTTGAGGAGAAGTTGTGGAGGATGATGTACTCCAACTACACATTGATCAGCACTGAGGTGTGGTCAGCAGACCAGGCAATTGCTCTCAGAGCAGGAGCCATGGTCGCCAGCATTGATCTAAACAGTGCACCAGAAAGCTGCTTTGAAGTAGTCAGTGCAGCTTGGTACTATCAATGAAAACGGGGGTCAGGGAGCTTGGTAGGTTGGGTAAGGATCAGGAAGAAAAGGGTTGAGTGCATTGTTGGAACATTGAAACTCAAGATCCTTATCCGTGTCCATGCTGCAAATTGGCATGAGTATGAGGCCATGCCACAGCATGAAGCATGCTAGCTTACTCACCCTCTACTCCCCTTCAGACATGTTCTTCTGGGAGGGTTAGTCATGGACAATGGGGGGGGGGGGGCTAAGGCACAACCACACACCTGGACACATGTACAGTCACTCATGTATGCAAATCCAAAGAGAAAGGTTAATAAAAACATTAAAAGATTTCTATTTGTATGTTAGCTTTTATATTATGTTGAGTAAGTCTCAGAAACACTAAAACTTGGGCTTTGTGTTCATGTATTTCTGGAAAAGATAGAGCCACCATCTTAGAGTACACCAGGTGCAGAGGAAATAACATTGTTCCCAAAAGTGCCATTTTCTGGCAGCAGATGTAGGAGCAGGTGTAAAAAGGCCAAGTACAGAGATCTCTTCCCACAAATTGGTGGGTACCCACTTTTTGAAGTAGCCAAAAAATAAATAATCATCTTCAGCCAATGATCTCATAATTTAGTGTTATGAAGCCGATATTATTAATGGGAAAACAGAATTAAGGAGTGGTTAAATGTTACAAAGTGAGTCAGTCGCATAGTTTGGAATAGAGTCCAGATCTATAAAATAGGTAGGACATAACTAAAAGCCAGAAGAACCCTTATTCTATCCTATGCTTGATAATGCTTCTTCTAGTTGGACACTGGTTATTGGATCCAAACAATATTGACTGACTAATTAATATTGGCTGAGCCTAAGAAACAGGGGTGATGTAAAATAAATGACACTGATACATCACCTTTAGGATACAACACAACATTTTAAGTTATTCCACAGTGCAATTAGTAAAGCATTTGCCAAATAATGCCCTTCAAATACATTGTAGTACCCCCAAACCATGGGTACAATGACACAAAAATGATGTGAAAATAACTTAAAAACCCCCCCTCAAAGTTCTGCGACTAAAAATGAATTATAAAACTTGAATGTGAAGGGAAAGAATTGTATACCTTAAGAAAACTATCATTTAAGCTTATGCAGGTGGCTGCTTCAAGTCTGAGAGGACTGTATATGATCCTTTGAGCTAAAATAGATAATCCCCACAAGGGCGCAACAGATGCTGCAGCACAGTAAGTCCAAAAATACATTTTTCAAGGGTATAATCAAAGATGCCATATGGTATGTAAACTGTTGGTTTGACTTTATAATGAAGACTATTGTCCTATGTACAATACCTTTATAGTTGATCACTTTTTCGGTCTGCTGGGAATCACTGTACTTCTTCATTCCAGTCAAGATACAATTTAAAATCACATCAAGTTGATTTAAAGTGTTGCCTCATAACATGCACTCAGGAATTTTTTAGTGCCTTCAGGGTCTACACGGGCCATTTGCTGTTGCAATGTGCACTGTGTAGACAAGCTGTCAGTTTTTGCCAGTGGGAATACACACAGCCACCTCATTCCTAACACCACTGAGCAGTTTGGGACCAAATTCATGACTAACACCAGGTAAATTCACAAACTAGACCAGGGATCGTCAACCTTTGGCCCGCGGCCCGCCAGGGTAAGCCCCCTGGCGGGCTGGGCTGGTTTGTTTACTTGCCGCGTCTGCAGGTTCGGCCGATCGCGGCTCCCACTGACTGCTGTTTGCCGCTCCAGGCCAATGGGGGCTGCGGGAAACCGTGGCCAGCACACCCCTCGTCCCGCGCCACTTCCCGCAGCTCCCATTGGCTTGGAGCGGCGAACCGCAGCCAGTGGGAGCCGCGATCGACCGAACCTGCAGACGCGGCAAGTAAACAAACCAGCCCAGCCCGCCGGGGGCTTACCCTGGCGGGCCGCGTGCCAAAGGTTGCCGATCCCTGAACTAGACATTCCCCAGCATATCTCACCTGTGAGGCCTGTTCTAGTAGGTGTGCTCAGAGGGTGCATTCGAGCATTTCTACCAAATTGGACCCTGCCCACAACACTGGAAGGGCTGGTGGGGTTGCCTACCTCTCCCCCAATAGCTCAGTGGTTAGATAGTGCTACAGGATGTGAGAAACTCAGCTTCAAATCCGTCCTCTGCCTGATGTGGAGTGGTGGCTTGACTGCAGGTCTCCTATGGGCGAGGGGAGGGCTCTAGTTACCAGACTGTAGGATTATCTAGGGTGGTGGGTTCTTTCAATCTCTCCTACTGAAGTTGTTCCACTTTGTATAAAATACTCATTGAAGCAAGGGCTTGTTTGAATGTATTTGTTCCTCCTAATCCAAATGAATGTCCTTGCTATTGGGCTATAAAGTGAACCAGTCTCTCTTCCCTTCCTCTCTCTGGTGCAATGAATATTTACGTGTTTTATACGAAGTGGAACAGCTTCAACAGGAGAGATTCCCACCCTCAAATAGCCCACAGCGCTCACCTGGGAGGTAACCCAGGTTCACATCCCTGCTCCACATCAGTCTGAGGGGGGATTTGATTCTGGGTCCCCTATGCCCTGGTTGAATGCTCCACCATTGAACATTTGGGTAAAGATGAGTGAAAAGTACTGATTTGGCTTAGGAGCTTAACTCCAGGAGAGGGTTCATAGCTGTGAATCCAAAGTGGAGGGTGGCACTTCCCTTCAGACACCTAAACTCCCTTTGAGCAATAGGGCTGATGCCATACCCCTCTGCTAAGTATTTCTTACTGGCTCCCTGCTCAGCGTGCTGAGCTTTGTGAATTCCTTTTTTAGGCACCTCACTTTCACCTTGCATTGTATAGGGAGCCTGAGGGCACGTCTTCACTACCCACCGGATCGGCGGGTAGCAATCGGTCTATCGGGGATCGACTTATCGCGTCTAGTGAAGACGCGATAAAATCGATCCCTGATGGCTCTGCCGTCGACTCCGGAAATCCACCGTGGCAAGAGGCGGTAGCGGAGTCGACGGCGGCGCGGCAGCGGTCGACTTGCCGCCGTCCTCACAGCCAGGTAAGTCGACTTAAAATACGCCACTTCAGCTACGCTATTCACGTATATATATATATATATATATATATAGACAAATATAAAAATAGATTACATACATTTAGATTTTTCAGAGATTCAGAAAAACAAAATCCTGCTTTTTACCCTATTCTGTCCCTCCTCTGCGACTACCTTGACTCAGTCTTTCCTCTAATCTCTTACTGGCCAATATCACTTAATAGTCCAGTTTGTGTGTTCCTAATATAGTAAGCCCCCAGGTGCCAATCTTATACCATGTCTCAACAGAGTACAGCTCTGGCCTCAACCAAGAACTAATCTCATATTTTACAGGATGAGCTTTGGCCAATCACTTGCCATCTCTATATGAGCTGGCCATGACAAAGTTTGCCTCACAAATTCATCTTCCTATCAGACTACAGCTTAGTTCCTCCAGGCATCCCGATGGCTGTCTGCTACTCCAAACTCAGCTCAGCTTGCTCCCTTTCTGATGGTTTGGGTTTATTTAACTTAAAAATTAACTTCTTTCCTTGGGCCCTGGCCAATGGCTCCAATGGCTAACTGCTACCTGTTTATGCCTGTCCCTGCTACTTTCTTTCTCCCTAGTAATGTAGTTATTCTGCTCCCTCTTCTCTCTCTAGGTCTAAGGCTGTTGTACTGGTTCCTTTCACAGGAGCCATAGCTGCCTTTTCCAAGGAGAAGAGGAATTTATCCTAGCTACTAACATTTGATTGGTTGGGCATATCTTTTAGCTCTGTTGCGGGTGGATCAGTTATTCATGTTTTCATGTTACCCATTATTTCAGCCATGCATATTGATACAATAATATTTCTCTTTATGCTAAACAAGATTAAAGGGTAAAATGTATATTCTAAACCCTTTTTGGAAACTTTTTTTCAAATGGATCTCTAAGCCTGTTCATCTCCTTTCATAAACTCATAGAATACGAGGGATGGAAGGGACCTCAGGAAGTCATCTAGTCCAACCCCCTGCTCAAAGCAAGACCAATCCCCAGACAGATTTTTGCCCAAGATCCCTAAATGGCCCCCCTCAAGAATTGAACTCACAACCCTGGGTTTAGCAGGCCAGTGCTCAAACCACTGAGCTATCCCTCCCCCCATTTCTAAAATCACAGGCATTGACATTTTATACACTTCAGATCACCGCTTAATATCCTTAAGGAGTAGGGCATGTCAGTTAAAGAACTTCTTATTTCAAATAGTCATATTCCAAACGTCAGTGATCATCTGTTACATGGATATTTTTTTCTGAAATATGGAGTACAGGTATTTCCTGAGCATTTCCCCATACTTCTACATATAATTTCCCTAGTGAAATGGCTTGGGTATTAACTAGAGTTGAATTCAAGGTGCTAAAGGAGTTTTGAATTGGGATCCAAACTTTCAAAAGTTTAGACATATTCAGGTCCAGGGTTTGGTTCAATCCAGTATAGAGATATTAACCACTTGTAAAGTTCAGTTCCTGATCCCAAAGTTTATGGGTATTCCAATTCAAAGTTTTTGTTTACTTGCTCCTCCCATGTTATTTATATGCAAAGCACACCTGTTTAAAAATAAAAATGTCCACATATACCAGGACCAAAATGTGCTTGATATTATTATTTGCATATATTTCTATATTGTATGTTAGAAAGCAGATGTGAGCAGTGTATTGGAAATGGCTGTGTAGAGCCAGAATCCTATAAAATCTGCATCTACATATTGATCACATCATTTTATATTATGTGTATGATTAAATAATGATCTGATATCACTTGAATAAATATAAAATATTTAGAGATTTTCATTCATTTAATGAAATGACAACAGTAAATTCAGTGTGAGTTTGATCATTTCCTTTTGTCGGATCTAATTATTTATCTGAATAGTCAGACAGTTCTTGCCTGTTTTTATAAGACTACCATTCTTTTTTCTTAAATTGTTTCCCCCAAACAGATTATCTATGGAAATCACTCATTTAAAAATTAGGAGTCAAACTGATCTGGTCTGTGTTTCTCCCTAAGGAAGAAAAAAAATAATAATTCAATTCTGGTCTGAAGGAATTCATATCTAGATCTGCCACACTTTGGAAAAGTCTATGGGTATCTCTACACTACGAGAGTAGTTCGATTTTACTTAAATCGAATATGTGGAATCGATATTACAAAGTCAAACGTGTGTATCCACACTAAGGACGGTAATTCGACTTTGTGAGTCCACACTAATGGGGCAAGCGTCGACATTGGAAGCGGTGCACTGTGGGCAGCTATCCCACAGTTCCCACAGTCCCCACTGCCCATTGGAATTCTGGGTCGAACCCCCAATGCCTGCTGGGGAAAAAAATGTGTCGAGGGTGGTTTTGGGTAACTGTTGTCATCCAACCGTCACTCCCGCCTTCCCTCCCTGAAAGCGCCGGCGGGCAATCATTTCATTTCGCGCGCTTTTCTGGTGAGTGACAGCGCAGACGCCACAGCACTGCGAGCATGGAGCCCGCTGCGACCATCGCTGCAGTTATGGCCGTTGTCAACACCTCGCACCTTATCATCAACCTTTCCCAGAGGCAGATGCTGAGAAATCGAGCGAGGAGGCTACGGCAGCGCGGTGAGGACCTGAAGTCTGACAGTGGCACAGACCTGTCACAAAGCACGGGACCCCGTGCCGAGGACATCATGGTGGCAATGGGTCATGTTGATGCTGTGGAATGGCAATTCTGGGCCCGGGAAACAAGCACGGACTGGTGGGACCGCATAGTGCTGCAGGTCTGGGATGAATCACAGTGGCTGCGAAACTTTCGCATGCGGAAGGGGACTTTCATGGAACTTTGTGAGTTGCTGTCCCTTGCCCTGAAGCGCAAGGACACCCGGATGCGAGCAGCCCTGAGTGTCCAGAAGCGAGTGGCCATAGCCCTCTGGAAGCTTGCAACACCAGACAGCTACCGGTCAGTCGTGAACCACTTTGGCGTGGGCAAATCTACCGTGGGGGTTGTTGTGATGCAAGTAGCCAACACAATCGTTGAGGTACTGCTGTCAAAGGTAGTGACCCTGGGAAACGTGCAGGTCATCATAGATGGGTTCGCCGTGATGGGATTCCCAAACTGCGGTGGGGCTATAGATGGAACTCACATCCCTATCCTGGGACCGGACCACCAGGCCAGCCAGTACATTAACCGAAAGGGCTACTTTTCAAAGGTGCTGCAAGCACTGGTGGACCACAGGGGACGTTTTACAAACATCAACGTCAGATGGCCGGGCAAGGTTCATGACGCTTGTGTTTTCAGGAACTCTGGTCTGTTTAGACGGCTGCAGGAAGGTATTTACTTCCCGGACCACAAAATAACTCTTGGGGATGTGGAGATGCCTATAGTCATCCTCGGGGACCCAGCCTACCCGCTACTGCCCTGGCTCATGAAGCCCTATACAGGCGCCCTGGACAGTGAAAAAGAGCTCTTCAACTACCGGCTGAGCAAGTGCAGAATGGTGGTGGAGTGTGCTTTTGGACGTCTCAAGGGGAGATGGAGAAGCTTACTGACTAGCTGTGATCTCAGCGAAACCAATATCCCCATTGTTATTGCAGCTTGCTGTGTGCTCCACAATCTGTGTGAGAGCAAGGGGGAGACCTTTATGGCGGGGTGGGAGGTTGAGGCAAATAGCCTGGCTGCTGATTACGCCCAGCCAGACAGCCGTGCGATTAGAAGAGCACAGCGGGACGCGCTGTGCATCCGGGAGGCTTTGAAAGCTAGGTTCCTGAGTGAGCAGGGTAACCTGTGACTATGAAGTTTGTTTACAGAGAAGCTGAACCTGCCCCTGTTTCTTTACCCAGTGAATGTTCACTATCCTCTCCAGTCACATACCCCGTTCACCCCGTTCCCCCCCTTCCAACACACGTTTAAAAATAAAATCACTGGAAATTTGTTAATGAACACCGTTTTCTTTATTATGGGTTTCGTGGTAAAGTGTTGAAACTGGGACGCAGACTGTGGTGGGGAGCGGGTGTAGTGTAGTGATGCAAAGGACGCTTCTAAACTCGAGGAATGACAGGCTCCTGCTCCTAGAGCCGTCCGCACTGGTGGACTGGTTGTTTCAACGGAGCCTGCCACCCCTCCTGTTCAGGACTCTGTGTGTGGGGGTTATGTGACTTTGTGGCAGGAGGAGGACGGTTACAGATCCCCTGCTTCGTGGCTCTGTGATCCAGGATAAGGACCGCTGCATAAGATCTCTAACCGCCCTCCCCCGCCACAAAGTCACATAGTCCCCCCCCCCCACAGAGAACATGAAAACCACCTCCAAGACTGACCAGGGTAACTAGTAACTGCAATGTGTGTGTGCCCTGCTGCTGAACCTGCCCCCGCGTCTGTACCCTGGTAAAGGTGACTGTCCTGTCCAATTACCAACCCCCTTCCCCCCCTTCAAACAGACTCTCCTCTAAAAGAACATGATGGGAACAGTAATTAACAGAAACATATTTTTTATTAGCAACTACACATGAAACTGGCGGATGAAACTGGGACGGGGGCTTGGGTGAGGCGGGAAGGAAAGGACTTATCAAATTTTGGGGAATGACAGCCTTCTGCTACTTGAGCAGTCTGCAGGGGTGGAGTGAGAGTTTTCACGGACTCTGCCGCCCCTCCTTCTTGGGACTTTGGGTGAGGGGGAGGGCGGTTACAGATAGACTGCAGCGGGGCTCTGTCCTCCTGCCTCCGGTCCTGCAGAACATCCACAAGGCGCCGGAGCGTGTCCGTTTGCTCCCTCATTAGTCCAAGCAGCGTTTGAGTCGCCTGCTGGTCTTCCTGCCGCTACCTCTCCTCCCGTTCAATGTGTGATCGATGGATTTGGGACAAGTTCTCCCTCCACTGGGTCTGCTGGGCTGCCTGGGCTCGGGAGCAGCCCATAAGTTCCGAGAACATGTCGTCCCGTGTCCTCTTCTTTCTACGCCTAATCTGCGCTAGCCTCTGGGAGTGTGATGCCAGGGTAGGTCGGGAGACAGTCGCAGCTGTGGGATTGGAAAAAGGGAGTGAATTCCTCGGAAAGATAAATTTTGTTGGGAACAAAGAACATAGTCTTTCTCTGTGAACAAGACCATGCACAGCACCTATCACATGCGCACTCAGGACAAGGTCGAATTTTCGGCCTTCGCATTCAGTGCCTGGGGTCTTGCAGTGCAGATCACACAAGTGGGGCAGGACAGTGGAATTTTGGTAGCAGGCTGACATGGTAAGCCGTAGACTTGTGGCTGCTTAAAACTTTAATAATAGCACTGGCCTCCTTTCACGTTCAAAGCAATGCTCCTAGCGTTGGCCAGTTCCTGCTGCCAGCAATCCGGCAAGCATGAACTCTGCCCCTGTCCCACCCCCTCACGGCTGTCCCAGGGAAAGATCCCTGTCTGCTGCCCCTCTCCCGCCTCCACCGCATGGCTGTAAACCGCCGGTTACAGTTCTGTAAAGGAACAGGCAAGCAGTCTCAATACTAACATTCCCCTACCTAATTCAAAGCAGGTCACCATGAGCGACATCACTCTGATGAGGATTTCAGAGACCGAGAAAAAAAGGATGCTTCGGGAAAGCCTGCAAAGACCAGAGCCGTATGCCGCCATGCTCTGCAAGGCAATGATCCCCGAGTACTTGCTTATCTCCTGGCGCGGAAACGTTTCGTACTACAATAAGGACACAATAAGGCCGCTCTCCCCAGGAACCTGATGCAAAGGCTTTCCAATTACCTCCAGGAGAGCTTCATGGAGATGTCCCATGAGGATTTCAGCTCTATCCCCAGACATATAGACCGGATTTTACTGTAGCTGCACTGGCAAGGACTAAACAGTAGAGCGCCTAGGGCAAACCAATCATGATAAACCGGACATTGTTAGATTTTTTTTGCAGTAGTTGCACTGCCAAGGACTGAAACGTTAAACGCCTAGGGCAAACTAATCATGAAAAACCCATTGTTAATATTATTAATATTCTTGTTCTGTTCAAATTAAATGTTTACATGTTTAAAACACTTACCGACTGATCCTTCCCCTGATTCTGGGTCTGGGTTAATGCCTGGGGACGGTTGGTAAGGGATCTCTGTAAGGGTGATGAAGAGATCCTGGCTGTCGGGGAAATCAGCGTTGTAAGAGCTGTCGACTGCCTCGTCCTCCTCATCTCCTTCCTCATCTTTCCCGTCCACTAACATCTCCGAGGAACTGGCCATCGACAATATCCCATCCTCAGAGTCCACGGTCAGTGGTGGGGTAGTGGTGGCGGCCACACCTAGGATGGAATGCAGTGCCTCGTAGAAACGGGATGTCTGGGGCTGGGATCCGGAGCGTCCGTTTGCCTCTTTGGTCTTCTGGTAGCCTTGTCTCAGCTCCTTGATTTTCACGCGGTACTGCGTTGCATCCCGGCTGTATCCTCTCTCTGCCATGGCTTTTGAGATCTTCTCGTAGATCTTTGCATTCCGTCTTTTCGATCGCAGCTTGGAAAGCACAGACTCATCGCCCCACACAGCGATCAGATCCAAGACTTCCCGATCAGTCCATGCTGGGGCCCTCATTCTATTCTGAGATCGCATGGCCATCTCTGCTGGAGAGCTCTGCATCGTTGCCAGTGCTGCTGAGCTCGCCACGATGTCCAAACAGGAAATGAGATTCAAACTGGCCAGACAGGAAAAGGAATTCAAATTTTCCCGGGGCTTTTCCTGTGTGGCTGGTCAGAGCATCCGAGCTCGGACTGCTGTCCAGCGCATCAACACAGTGGTGCACTGTGGGATAGCTCCCGGAGCTATTACCGTCGATTTCCATCCACACCTAGCCTAATTCGACATGGCCATGTCGAATTTAGCGCTACTCCCCTCGTTGGGGAGGAGTACAGAAGTCGAATTTAAGAGACCTCTATGTCGAACTAAATAGCTTAGTTGTGTGGACGGGTGCAGAGTTAATTCGATGTAACGCTGCTAAATTCGACATAAACTACTAGTGTAGACCAGGCCTAAGAGTGGAAGGAAGTGGCGCATGATAAGCATCACCATTGTTGCTAGCTAGAGCTCAGTGGGAAACCAGTGAAAAAGAGTCACATTAACAGCATTAGTCAGAATGGGTAGAACAGAGACCTCACTCTATTTTCCAGCCTTCCACTCCAGATAGGTGGTGGAAATGAGGTTCCTACAGAAGTGCTACATAGATTCATGGAACCTACCATGAATCTATGTAGCCAAGAATGAAAGTGCATTCATTGAAGAGGATGGTTTGGTGGGTTTCCTATTCATATATGCCGTTAGGATATGAACAACAACAGTTTTGCCCTTGGACTGTGCAAGTGCTACAGAGCTAATATGAAGGGATTTTTTACTTTTCTCAAAGAAAACTAAACAATTACTTTTTTATTCTTTATTTCTTTTTATTGAATATCATATCTTTGATTTTAGAGTGGGGAGTGAACCAAGACAGTATGGTTCAAAACATAAGAACATAAGAAAGGCCATACTCGGTCAGACCAACAGTCCATCTAGCCCTGTGGCCAATGCCAGGTGCCCCAGAGGGAATGAACAGAACAGGTAATCATCAAGTGATCCATACCCTGTCCCCCATTCCCAGCTTCTTAAAAACTTAATAAGCTGACATTGATTTTTACATCAAACACACATTGATTCCAATGGAATTTCCATGTGCCCAGGGATAGCAGACTATGGTCCTAAATCTCTAAAATCTTTTAAATCCCATATCAGAGGGGTAGCCGTGTTAGTCTGAATCTGTAAAAAGCAACAGAGGGTCCTGTGGCACCTTTAAGACTAACAGAAGTATTGGGAGCATAAGCTTTCATGGGTAAGAACCTCACTTCTTCAGATGCAAGTAATGGAAATCTCCAGAGGCAGGTATAAATCAGTATGGAGATAACGAGGTTAGTTCAGTCAGAATGACTCAGGAGGAGTCCAGGAGGGTCGAAATGACAGTCTGGACCTATACATAGAATGCTTCCGCCGACGTGCACAGGCAGAAATTGTGGAAAAACAACATCGCTTGCCTCATAACCTAAGTCGTGCAGAACGCAATGCCATCCACAGCCTCAGAAACCACCCTGACATTATCATCAAAGAGGCTGATAAAGGAGGTGCTGTTGTCATCATGAACAGGTCTGACTACCAGAAGGAAGCTGCCAGACAACTCTCCAATACCAAATTCTACAGGCCACTTTCCTCAGATCCCACTGAGGAATACACTAAGAAACTGCACCATCTACTCAGGACACTCCCTACACTAACACAGGAACAAATCAACATACCCGTAGAGCCTCGACCGGGGTTATTCTATCTACTACCCAAGATCCACAAACCTGGAAATCCTGGACGCCCCATCATCTCGGGCATTGGCACTCTCACTGAAGGACTGTCTGGATATGTGGACTCCCTACTCAGACCCTACGCCACCAGCACTCCCAGCTATCTCCGTGACACCACAGATTTCCTGAGAAAACTACAATGCATTGGTGACCTCCCAGAAAACACCATCCTAGCCACCATGGATGTAGAGGCTCTCTACACAAACATCCCACACACAGATGGAATACAAGCTGTCAGGAACAGTATCCCTGATGATGACACAGCACAACTTATTGCTGAGCTCTGTGACTTTATCCTCACGCACAATTATTTCAAATTTGGTGACAATATATACCTCCAAACCAGTGGCACCGCTATGGGCACCCGCATGGCCCCACAATATGCCAACATTTTTATGGCTGACCTGGAACAACGCTTCCTCAGCTCTCGTCCACTCACGCCCCTTCTCTACCTACGCTACATTGATGACATCTTCATCATCTGGACCCATGGGAAGGAGACCCTGGAAGAATTCCACCATGATTTCAACAGCTTCCACCCCACCATCAACCTCAGCCTGGACCAATCTACACGGGAGGTCCACTTCCTAGACACCACCGTACAAATAAGCGATGGCCACGTTAACACCACCCTATACCGAAAACCCACCGACCGCTACGCCTACCTTCATGCCTCCAGCTTCCACCCCGGACACACCACACGATCCATCGTCTACAGCCAAGCACTGAGGTACAACCGCATCTGCTCCAACCCCTCAGACAGAGACCAACACCTACAAGATCTTCACCAAGCATTCTCAAAACTACGATACCCACACAAGGAAATAAAGAAACAAATCAACAGAGTCAGACGTGTACCCAGAAGCCTCCTGCTAGAAGACAGGCCCAAAAAAGAAACCAACAGAACTCCACTGGCCATCACCTACAGTCCTCAGCTTAAACCTCTCCAACGCATCATCAGTGATCTACAACCTATCCTGGACAATGATCCCTCACTTTCACAGACCTTGGGAGTCAGGCCAGTCCTCGCCCACAGACAACCCGCCAACCTTAAGCATATTCTCACCAGCAACCACGCACCGCACCATAACAACTCTAACTCAGGAACCAACCCATGCAACAAACCTCGATGCCAACTCTGCCCACATATCTACACCAGCAACACCATCACAGGACCTAACCAGATCAGCTACAACATCACCGGCTCATTCACCTGCACGTCCACCAATGTTATATATGCCATCATGTGCCAGCAATGCCCCTCTGCTATGTACATTGGCCAAACTGGACAGTCACTACGCAAGAGGATAAATGGACACAAGTCAGATATCAGGAATGGCAATATACAAAAACCTGTAGGAGAACACTTCAACCTCCCTGGACACACAATAGCAGATGTAAAGGTAGCCATCTTACAGCAAAAAAACTTCAGGACCAGACTCCAAAGAGAAACTGCTGAGCTCCAGTTCATTTGCAAATTTGACACCATCAGATCAGGATTAAACAAAGACTGTGAATGGCTATCCAACTACAGAAGCAGTTTCTTGTCCCTTGGTGTTCACACCTCAACTGCTAGCAGAGCACCTCACCCTCCCTGACTGAACTAACCTCGTTATCTCCATACTGATTTATACCTGCCTCTGGAGATTTCCATTACTTGCATCTGAAGAAGTGAGGTTCTTACCCACGAAAGCTTATGCTCCCAATACTTCTGTTAGTCTTAAAGGTGCCACAGGACCCTCTGTTGCTAAATCCCATATGACTCTCAACCTTATATACTACTTTACCAATGCAATTCTCACTTCTAGTTTATCCAGTTATCCCATTTCCTTCAGGATGAACTCATGACCATTTATTGCACAGCATCTAGTAGATTTTAACATTGCAACAGAAAATGGAAAAGTGTGAGGAAAGTTGCTCAAATAATTTATTTTGCCATGCATCTCTTTGCTTAGACATGGAGAGAGTCATTTAAGAGGTGAGAAGTCTGTTTATATGCAATCAGACAAAAAACACTGCAATTTGTATGTAAGACATTGATTTTTATTGCTCTATGATTCCATCAACTTCCATACTGATAAAAGAACAATGGACTGTGGTAACTAGTAAATGAGGTCTCTTCCCTAAACCTATTCTTGTATTTTGAAGGTCTGATAAAAATGTAATCACTTTTAGCAAGCAGATTCCACCACCTAAACTGCAAACACAACAATCATGTCAGATAAGTGTTCTGTTTACACAGCATTGTCATCACTGCACTTCTTAATGTAGAAAACAAGAGAGAGCCAATGTGATTGGAAAGCAGGGATACCCATAATCATAAAAAGCATCTTAAGTTTGTTCTGATCAAAGATAGCTAGTTCTTTACTGATTACAGTTCTTTGTTTGGTTCAGTCAGTTGCCAGGATTTTACAAGGGCTAGCTGTAACTTAAGTGTTAGATTTTAGCAAATAATG
This sequence comes from Emys orbicularis, assembly GCF_028017835.1. Taxonomy (NCBI): domain Eukaryota; kingdom Metazoa; phylum Chordata; order Testudines; family Emydidae; genus Emys; species Emys orbicularis. Next base: position 240,039,445 of record NC_088683.1, on the reverse strand, counting down.
TATTTGATTATTTTAGGGACAGATTTTAAAAAGTATTTAGGTGCTAAAATTATGTAGTTGGACACAGATATACCTTTAAAAATCTAGTCCTTATTATTTATTTCTGCATGCAGAATATCTGCCAGCAGTCAAAATTTCCCTAAAATATACTAGTTATTCAAAAATAATTTTAGTATTTTTTTTATTTTACAATCTTTTTTTTCTTTCAGACAATATGGAGCATTCACAACAATTATTCAGTACTCTATTCAGAGTCTGAGCGTTGATGATTAGACAAATGTTTTTTTTTTCCTCCCTCTTGCTAGCTAAGTAAAAATCTTATTGAATAAGATGTTTTACAGTCTCAGGGAAAGGTTGCACATATGTTGCATATATATAAGGGAAGTTTAGTACTTTTAAAATCTTTCCCCCCTGAGTTATGGAAGTTTTGCCTGTGGTATCATTCCTAGAAAGGTTAGGTTACTCTGATATTTATAGGACGGGTGAAAAGTTTAAATCTGTGTCATCAGATTCACACAAAATCATAATTTGTATGTAGTTTTGACAAGACCTGGTTGAAATTTTGAGAACAATATGTTCATCAAAAAATGATCTTTTATAATAAAATGATTTTTTTTCTACAAAATTGATGCCTTCTTTGACTTTTTTCATTTTTGTTGAATTTTCTTAGCAACATTTATCAATTGTTTTTATCAAAAATATTACCAGATGTGGATTTTTTGTTTGTTTGGTATGTTTTGTAAAATGAATGAAATGAACACTTCAAAAACCATTTTGATAATACTTTCAGTAATATTTGATACAATTCAATTAACATTTTTATAATTTTTAAAGGTTTGTTTTAAACCCCAATTGAAAAGAGCTTTCCCATCCAGCTCTAGTTTTGAAAAGCGTGGTCAGATCCCATTTCAGGATTCTGAGGCAGTGTAGCATCGCGGAGGAAGCATGGACTGAGATTTGGGAGACCTGAGTTTTATTCATGGCTAATCTGCTGGGTGACCACAGGCAAGTCACCTCTCTGTGCCTCAGTGTCCCCATCTGCAAATTGTGGATAACAATAATAACTCCCTTTATAAAGTGGTTTAGGATCTATTGATGAAAAGTGCTACATGAGAGCTAAGTATTATTATTCTTAGTTTGGGGTTTGGCTGACACTGTCCACCTGTTATATGGACAAGAAGCATCCTACACAAAATATACTAACTGCCTTTCTTGGTCATAGCACACAGTGAAAAGAGGAAGCAGCAGAAGACAGTGTATTTATTTGGTTTGCCAAAAGACATGTTTAGACTCCATGACAGTGCAAGGTAACATTGAAAACAGCATAGATGTGTCATCATAGCCTGGTTACTCCCAGATCACAGCCAAAGAGAACTTAGTTGGTTTGCTTAATTTTACTAGGACCCAAAGGGAGTCAGTGACTTGGGCTCCTTTGAATCGAGAGGATGTGGCACAGTGTGTCCAGTCACAGGCTCTCTTTTGATTACATTCAGTTTTTTTACATACTCAATAATGGCTCTGTTTATTTGCAGATATTTTTCATCTGTGTGTGAGTTTACAGTCCAAGGTGCTTTTGTGGCAGATTTATGTTACCAATCTGCCTGGGGCGTCAGGTGATTTAAAAGCTTTATTAAGAAAATAATAAAATAACGGTGGAGAGTGCTGGGGATCCCCCACTTCACTCAGAGGAAGGAAAAAGCAAAGTGTTAGTGCCCCAAGCCCTAAGCCACTTTCATACTCACACTCGCACTCCCCGAGGCTGGCCAAGTCTGGGTGTAACATAAGAAGAAGAGGGGGGAGGGGAAGTTTTTGTCCCGTGCACAGGTTGTCCAGGGTCCGCTGTTGATCTCCAACTTGCTTTGGCTCTTGGGAGGGTTTTTAAGTCCTGGGTTTTTGGGGGGTGTTTTGTTCAGGGACCTCTGCTCCTGGTGCTCTTTGTACCAGTCCAAACCGGCTTTCTGTGGCCTTCTTAGGTTTCGCAAAACACACCGGCTCCAGGGACGCGAAACCTTATTCCCCCCCCCCCCCCCATTGGCCTTTGCCATTTTGCTTGTTTTTGCACTCTTTGCAGTCCTGCTCTTATGGCTGGCTGGGGTTGGGTAAGATGTGAATGCAGCTGCAGATTTCTCGCCGTGACCTTGGACCGGGGCCAGCGTCTTATCTTCAGACTAAGCTAGCTGAAGTGTCGAGTTAACCCGTTCTCTGCTCTCTTCCTCCCTCCCCCTTTGGCCTCTCACAACCTGCAAAGGAATTTTCCACTCCACTCTTACACCTTTAACCCTTCCCAAAATGCCTTGCAATGCTTGCAACAGTGTTAGCAACATACCTTGCTGATCTGCCTGAGGGAGGGGGCCATTGGGTTGTGACACTTTCAGTATCAATTTATGTATCAATATCCTCAGCTTTTTACTTACAAATTGAACACAACCCATAGGCAAAGTCTAGCAAGCTTTAGAGCTGCCTTTCAAAGTGAGAATAAAGTCAGCCTTCTTAATAACTGGGTGAGAAGAGTTCTAATGATGACATATATACAATCCCAAAGCCCTGGTTTTACTAAACTGCAGATGGAGTAAGAAAAAAGGTTATACCTAGAGACATAGAAAAGTAACATTGAATTCAATCAGGCCAACATGGCCCTTGAAAGTGGGTCAGGATTAATTTATGATCCTCTGGATATCTGAGTCAAGAGTCAATGCACAGGTCTTAGATAGAAACTTTATTATTATGTAATGCGTTAATAAAATAACTATGCTGGAAAAGAAAATCCATGGCTTTTTTCAAAGATAAGAAGATGCTTTTCGGCACACTGAATGTCAGGATTTTCAAAAGCTGATCTAAGTGGGCAGTGAACTTTAACATCTGCTATATTGCTTTGCGGCCATTTTACAGTGAATATTGAAGTAGCTGTTTCTTAAATGAGATCAATGTCTTTCTGAAACCTTACATTTTATTTTAATTCCTCATGTTTTGAATTTAAAAACAAGGGTTCATTTAGAAATATAAACTGTTATCATTAGAGCAATGCTAAGATACCCTAAACATTTTATGAATGTGTGGTTACATTTTAAACATTGTGGTAACTAAAACAAGTTTACACAGTGTTTTATCTGTGTGCCTTACATACCTGCAAGAAAAAGTACAAAACAAATAAAAAATAGAATAAAATAAAGCACATGAGATTACATCTACCGATGGGTTAAGAATTACACAGCTACTTGTGCTAAGTCAAATTAACTTAAATTGATATAGATCAGTTTTAGACTAAATGAAATGTTCAAATAATGGTTTGTTCTGGCTTAACTGTCTCAATTTTCAAAACTATTTTGTGTGTAGCCCAGTCCTTAGAAAGGACATCAAAAACATCCCGGCACATTTTCCATTTCAAAAGAGGCCCTTCTAGTGCAGTGGTTCTCAAAGCCGGTCTGCCGCTTGTTCAGGGAAAGCCAATGGGGGCTGCGGGAAGCGGCGCGGGATGAGGGATGTGCTGGACGCCCTTCCCGCAGCCCCCATTGGCCAGTGGGAGCCGCGATCGGCCGAACCTGCGGACGTGGCAGGTAAACAAATCGGCCCATCCCACCAGGGGGCTTACCCTGAACAAGCGGCAGACTGGTTTTGAGAACCACTGTTCTAGAGTGCTGTATTATTTAGGCCCAAGCTGGGAGTAAAGAAAAGAGATGCAGCTTTGGGAAAGAGGAATGTGCAAGCATGGAAGGAAACAGAGAGGAGCTTAATTGTTGATGAGCTCTGTTGAACCTGGAAAATAAATTGAGTCACTGCAAGCCAGTTTAGTTAGATGATATAAAGAAATAGCATTGGACGGATGTTGAAGGCCTTAGAAATCAACCAGAAGGAAATACAGTCACACAGTACATTGACATAAGTTGATAGTTTGGCTAAAGAAAAAAACGTTGGATGTTCCATATTAAGTGACAGGACAAGATAAGCTGTGAGGATTGGTTATGAGCCTGGTGAGACCTTTTATAGTTTGAGTTGAAACCTCATTGTGATTGATAGGTGTGAATTCATCCTTCAGTTAACATAACTGTAAGGATAAGCCCTCACCTAAGAAAAAGGAATATGTGATCACACCCAGGAATATTTTCCAAGTATTGTTTTGGGTAGGTATGTGCCAGTAGGTTTAGGGGGGGAAGGCAGGAAAGACAAAAGACCTGGGAAACACACACACACACACACACCATTTATACACACAAAGGCTAGTAAACCTGCTGTCTCCCAGCATGCTCAATGTTAAATTGTAGCCACAAAAATATTCTGAAATTCCAGCCAAAAGACTGTCTGACCTTCTGATGGCAGGACATGCTCTCTTAAAAATAGCAGATCACATTTGTTACCAGAGTCATTACTGCAGCAGAATTGTCTCAATTTTGACGTCAGTTACAGTGAAGAGCAGAACAAAATATTTCAGCCTCTTTGTTTTGTGGAGCTATTCAGTGGTTGTTTTTTTGTTTTGTTTTGTTTTGTTTTTTAATTCTCATGTCTTTGCTAGAAAGCAGTCACATTCTTTTCTGAGGTATATTTTTGCACCTGTGCCTGAAAGGTCTTATCATCACACTTGTTTTTGTTCCAGGCAAGTGCCTAAATTCAGTTTTGTTTTCACTTCCATGTAAATGTTTTGTGTGACTTTCCCCCCCTTCTTTCTGGGCACTTTGTTTTTGACCCCCAGTATATATAATGATTTTGATCTTGTGGTTAGTTTTCAGTGTTACACTTTCTTAAATGCCAAGGAAAAAGATAAAGAGGTACAAAGCTTCACTTACAAGGTTAAATCTAGAACATATGAAGCCTTCAAGAACCTATAAAAGATTCATCTTCAGTGTTAAATGGAGATACATATGAGTTCCAGCTGAAAAACTGAACTAAATAGCCTGGCTCAGTTCCATTGACTCTGAGCCTATCCATCAAAAAAAGTGGAGCTGGTACTTGGTTTAGATCCAGGCTAATGCCCTTGGGCAGCTTCACTTAAGATACATCAATCTTTCAAACTGATGCTGGATTCCCAACCCCCAATCCCAGCAAGTTTATCCAAATTCTGAGCTGCAGGAATTCATTAAAGGTCTTAGTCACAACACATCTGCCCTTTAGGCAATGTTAAGCAACAAGAAATATATACAGTGCTGATCAAAGTTAATGAAATTTCTTGTTTTTCCCCATACTAATAAAATGTTCTATTAAAAGATTTTGTTTGTTTGTTTGCTTGCGTTTAAGGTATTAACACTAGCTCTGTCAAAATATAATAACATTTTGGATATTCATAAGAAGTTTTATTCATTCCCCAAAGTAGGCAGTTACTAAATGTGTTAATAATGTTTAAATGTTCCACCTAACCACTATTTCATCTCCTCTTATTTTGAATTGGACAATGTGCTATCCTGGGGCCAAATGCTGTTCACCTGGCTCATGTAATAAGTCTCATCAAAATCAGCAGGAACACTCAAAGCAAGCAGAATTTGACCCAGTACAATTATCAAGAACTTAAGGAACACTTAAAGTATCTATATTTCATGATACATTTAATAATATAAGATGGAACAGATTTCAATTCTGGAAATTTTGTGAGACATTTCAAAACAATCATTGAACCATAAAATTAATGTCTTCCATCAGTTTAATGCACCATGTGATGCTTTGTTATATGGCTAACTCTGAGACCTAGCTATAAGAATCTGAATATTAATTCTGCCTATGTTCATTGTCAATGCCCTCAGCATACTATGCTTCTTGCCATAGAATTTAGCATCCCTTATTTTTAGGGAGAATGGAATTCTGTTTTTCCAGGGGAAAAAAGGGGAAGAAAGGAAAAATTAATTGTTCCATATAGCACCATGTTGCTGTTGCGCCAAGATACATAAGTCCCACAATTTACAAGTGCAGTTTCACCATGGCCAATAGGCTAAATTGAGGACTGGTGTAACTGAGTACAACTCTGAACAGACTTGGCATTTCCCTACTATCTCTAAGCCTGAATGTAGCCCTTGGTAATTACACCACACCAGCTGATTCAAGTACTATCACATGTAATAAAAAAAGTAAGTATGTTAACAAAACAGAAAATCTAAAGACAAAATTATATGATGCTCAGAGTACTGCTGTGAAAGCCCATCTGAGGGGAGAAAAGAAAAACAACTGACCTGCATTTATTTTATTCCCTTACCAAATTCTCAGAAGTGTCTTCACTGTTCCTAAAGTATAAAATGTACACAGACTAGAGCCTCTAATAGTATGTTTTCAATATACATCTCTATCCAAAAAAGCAACTAGAGAGTGATCCAAAGTCCACTGAAGACAGTGGAAATACTCCCAGTGACTTCAGATCACAGTATTCATTCTTAACTTACAAGAAGGATAAGGGCTGTCATGTCCACAGGCAAAGAAAATAACTATAATTAAACAACCAACAAGTTGTTTATGTAGCGAGTTATTGAGCTGATATGTCCATTATTGTGATTCAGTGTGTTACAAAGGGGGTACTTAAAAGTTAAGTAATAGAATAGCAAGAAGAGATGGTGGAACAGAGAAAAGTGGATAATTAGAAGTATGGGAGAGATGTGATGTACTGTAGCTACTCCTTCCTAAGTGAAATTTATTGGCCAAACTATGTGTTGTAGGAGTTACCTGGAGGAAAATAATTAATCCAGATTGTTGTTTCTTGAAAAAGTAATCATTTCTCTGAGTGTTGAGAACACTCCTTGCTTCTATTCACTTAAAGAAGGATGGTCATGATCTTTTCCTATGGCTTCGGGCATCCCACTAAAAAAGAGACATTGTTAACACTTATTGTCTAAGATCTTGAGTTCACTAGAAAATGTTGTTGTGTTTGTACACAATTGTGAAGAGTTGAGTTTGCTGTTATGATGCTTACCATGATTCTCCCTGTTCTATACTGAATAATCAGTTGTGGTCAGCATCATGGCAGCTATCTAGTTTCTACACACCATGTTAAAACATGATAAAAGTTGCTAGTGAAGACAAGCTTTATGATATACTAGAAGAGGGAGTATCTTCATCTAGGGTGAACACACACAGTTTAGTCCTACCAGCCACTCCAGCCCCCAACCCAAGGGGTACAGAGAGTGCAGAAGAGTGAGGACCTCAGCCTGCATAGGCCACAACATGTCATCCTATCACATGAGCCCAAGGCCGAGATTTTACCTCTGTCTTTTTAAAAGGACAAAACCAGCTGCAATTTGTGTCAAATTAATAGCTCAATCGAGTACTTCAGTTAGGTACTAAGTGCTTTCTTATTTAATCCACTGTAGCTTGAAGGTGCTGCAAGGAAGGCAAAAGACTCCCAAGTCCTCTGCCAATTGGCCCATGTGAGAAAAAAATCTTTCCTAGTTCAGGGTGGCGCTGCTGGAATGGTGCTGAAAGAGGCTCCACACAGCCCCATTCCAGGCTACACCCTGGGAGCTGGGGAATGCTAGCCAATCAGCACTCCTCCCCATCAGCTGGCCAGTGGGTGCCAGAGACTCCAAGGCAGCCCTGGTGTCCCTTAGTGAGTGTCTCCCTCCTTTGCTGGTGGGACTGTCCCCTTTTACCACTGCCCCATCAAGTTTCTCCACTCGTTGAAGCAGGTGGATGGCATTTTCAGGTTTCAAATGTCAGCTCTAATGTCTGTAGTTCTGCTCTGCCAAAGATTGCTAAAGTCCTCTAGGAAAGAGAAGTAGGTCAGGACCAGGTATTTCTAATAAATGTTTTGAAGCTGTCTTTGTACAGCAACAAAAAGGAGCATGACAGGGCAGCACCTTGCCCTCCCTTTCAGATCACATTTAAGTGGCAGGAACACTAAGACTGTGCATGCTCTTCACAAATAATAGTGTATATCAAATCTCAGTGATTTCAGGCGTAAGTAACCTGCTCATGTTATTCAATACACAGCATATTGCAAGCAGTTGGCACCATCCTCCACTTTCTCTTTGCCAAGTGTAATTTTTCTGTTCTGTTTAAGAACATCTGAAGTACAAGCTATCAATTTTCCACAGGTACTGAGCAAACTGCCTCTAAAATGTTCTTTTAATAACTTATTGAGGGAGAATGCTATGGCCTTTCAGTCAAGGATACTTCTAATTGTGTTGGATTTAGTTGACAATTTCCTAGGATCTTGGGAAGTGATAAGGAAACAGAATTTGACAATAAACTGAAGTTTTTGACGTTCATTTGGTCTCTAGTGAAGTTAGAATAGTGCTATTAAAAAAACACTGGCTCTCAGGACGTAGCAATTGCTTTGCTCTTTTTTTTTTCTTTTCTGCATATAAGGTGCAGATATTCTCCTCTTATAAAGATACTAGCAACCAGATTGTGACAAATCATCAGTAATACCGGCCAGACAATGAGAAGATGACTCATTTCTGAGTTACTGAGGCAAATGAAATAGAATAGAATAGAATTAATCTTGGAATTATGTTCTGAAAAGAACAATCAGGTTATATTTGAATAGGCATATGCTGCGCAGTATGTAGCTCCCAGTGAAAATGTGTAACTCATATACTATAGCAAGTTGTTGGTGAAGTATTCCTTAAAGTTCAAGGTTGCAGGACTGATATGAGGAGAAAGTCTTGTCATTCCCTGACCCCATCTCTTTTCCTCTCACTAACATCCAAGTGTGCGCACACACTGATTAAAGCACAGAAGCAAGAGTGGCATGTGGCCCCTTTGGCCCGATCCTGCAAACGCTTCGACTTCAATGGGACTGCTTGTGTTAGTAAAGTTAAGTACATGTGTCAGGGACTTTTTGAGGCACTGTTGGTGGATTTTAGATATAAGGAAGGTGTTACCTGCCATGAGGGTGTCATTCCAGTATGGATAGTGGTGTTGCAACTGCTATAACAGTTCCTGCTGCTGGTGTGCACCGGGGGGTTGAGCAGTGGGAAGGATGGCATCTTCGTTATGGCACTAGACTGAGGTTCAGGAGACTGGGATTCAATTCTGACTCCACAGACTCCCTTGGGAAAGTCATTTAATCTGTCTGTGCCTTTGTTCCTCATCAATGAAATGAAGAGAATACTTCCTGTGTCATAGGCAATGATAAACTCATTGCTTTATTTGAGGCATTCAGGTACCTTGATGATGGTAGCTCATATAAATAAAAAAGATAAATACAGATAGAAACCCCTATATCACATCGATCCCTGCTCTTCATGTCAGTCCTTCAGACTTGTAGTCAAAATTGCTTAGAACAGCTATCAGGCTGTTTTAAATTATACTTGGGGTTCAGGCCCACATACAGACATCCCAGGTCTGGGGAAGTGAATAGGCACTCCTATAGTTGAGCTGCATATGTACTCTTAGGCTGGAGTCAAAGATCTGGGTTTAACCATGTGAATTCAGGCAGCCACTGAGAGAAAACAGATTGCACTTGGAACAGAGAGAAAATTCCTTTGGAAAGAAAAAAAAATATTTAGAGCAGGCCAGGAGAAACAAACATGGAAAAACAAATAAAACATGTGCGAGTCCAGGTGAGAAAAGGAGAGCCTTTTATTGCCATTTCTTTCACTTCACATTCAAGGCAACTGCATTCAAAGCACCTCCTTTATATCTCTCATTTTCACTAGTTCCATACCTGCTGATGCTTTCTCATTGCTCCCAGTTTCTTGATGCTGAAGCTCTGCTATCTCCAAGCAATCCCTCCATTTACAGCTGGCAGTTAGACTTTGTCACTCTGTTGCTATTCTGAATGTGTGGAGGACTATAGATTTGTATTTATTTATTTTAGAAAATATACACTAAATATCAATATTCCACCAGGGCAGACCCTTGTCAAAAATAAATCTGTCTGCTTCCAAAGAAAAGGCTTAGTTTTAAGAGGTTAGGAAAGTCAGGAGAACAGAATTTTTTTTGAATTTAGAAGATGCTGGACCAAACTGAGAGTTGATATGAACAGGCATGACTCCAGTGAAGGCTAATATCATTTGAGGATGTATTAGCAGGAGTGCTGAATTTAAGACAAAGGAGGTAATTGCCCTACTTTACTCGGCAATGGTGAGATCTCAGCTGGAGTACTGTGTCCCGTTCTGGGCACCACACTTTAAGAAAGATGTGTATAAATTGGAGAGAGTCCAGCGGAGAGCAACAAAAATGATGAAAGATTTAGAAAACCTCATCTACGGGGAAAAGGTTTACAAAACTTAGTTTTGAGAAAGAAGACTGAGGGCACAGGTGGGTGGGCAGAGACCTGATAAGAGTCTGAAGTATGTTAAGGGCTGTTATTAAAAAGGATGGTGATCAATTGTTTTCCATGTCCACTCAAGGTGGGAGAAGATGTAATCAGCTTAGATGTAAGCAGCAAGGAAGGTTCACAGCATGGTCGGTTTGTAGTTGGAAACGCCATCCCCAAACGTATGGGTGTAGCTTTTGCAGCGCGTACACAATGGCGTAGCATTCCTTTTCGCTGATTGACTAGTGGCTTTCCCTCTCAGACAGTTTCTTGCTGAGAAACACGACAGGATGGAATTCTTGATCCGGTCCTTCCTGCATTAAAACAGCTCCCACACCACGTTCAGATGCATCTGTGGTTACTAGGAACAGTTTGTCAAAGTCTGGGGCCCTTAACACAGGGTCAGACATGAGTGTCGCTTTAAGCTGGTTAAAGGCCTTCTGACACTCCTGCACTGAAGTGGCTTCATACCGTCAAGGACAATAACAAAAAACTTCTAAGGTGGAGTTTGGCTCTCCAAGATTTTGATTTTGAAATACAACACATTTCGGGAGCTTCTAACAAAGTGGCTGATGCACTCTCCCGTGAAAGTTTCCCAGAATCAACTGGTTAAAAATTGTTCTTGGAATGTGGGACATATTGTTAGTTTTTATATAGTCAGTGTATGTCTAAAGGTGCATGTGTCTTATTAACTCTGTTTTCTCTTAGAGCTCCAGGAAGAAATCACATCCAGTGTGGAACCAGCTGTCCAACACTATCTGTGATTTGGGGGGCGTGTCATAACTATAAAGCAGTGGTTCCCAAACTTTAACAACCTGTGAACCCCTTTCACTAAAATGTCAAGTCTCGCGAACCCCCTTCATAAAATTATTATGAAGAACAATTATTATTGTTCTTCATAATAATTTTAAAAACAATACAAGCTGCCTATTTAATTTTAAAACCAGCAAAAAATATCCACCATCCTTTCCATTTCTTATAAGGAGTCTTGAAGTTTAAATCTCCTCAGTGTGATAGATATGCTTGCTTTGATCTGCTTAGCTCTTGGAAGAGCTATTAGGGAATTTTTTCCTGAGAACCCCCTGTAACATTTTGCGAACCCCCAGGGGTTCCCAAACCACAGTTTGGGAACCACTGCTATAAAGGGAAGGGTAACAACCCTCCTGTATGGTCATATAAATAAGGGACCAAATATTCGTCCAGAACAAATAGCATCATGTTAGGATCCATTTATTCTCTCTAAACACAAATGTTTAATCTTGTGTTCAATGACCCCATACCCTATTTTGCATCTTGTCCACAGCCTGACTCAAATCTTTATAATTATACAACTGTTTTTATGGTTTTCCTGCTGCATCTTCACTTCTTGTTTACTCTCCATTCTCTTTCAAACATGAATTTCACTAACACAGAGGTGGACTTAGATTTCATAAACCTCCTGCCCATAATGAGCACTGGAGAAGTTAAGTGAGTGAAAAAGACAGTGTCACCTTTACAATTAATTGAGGGATCCACCTAGTCAGCATTATGATGCTAAAGGTTATATGAGTATAATTAAATGCCAGATTGCAGTTGAGAGTAAGGTGCCCCACATGAATTGCAGATAAAGGAAATGTAGGAAAATATCATTGTTTGTGTGTGTGGAAACCAATAACCATGAGACAAACAAAGGGAATTTGCTTTTAAAAGCTGTTAAGAAGGGCAGGATGTTATAGATAAGCTATAAAGTTGCAAGAGAACTTATACTATTTCAGGAAAGGTAATGGTGGTGATAATTATCCTGATTCACATGCCATCCATTCAAGCTTCATCTTGCATAATGTTTTACAGATGGAACATCTGCCTCTATTTTTTTTCATAGTAGACATTAAGTTCCACTCTCCCTTCAACAAGCTGACCCCTTTTCTTTTGAATGCCACTCACTAAGTATTTCTAATTACTACTTTACACAAATTGGTGAACTCAGATTTTTGTAATGGAATCTCAGGAGGATACCCTTTGCTTATTGTACATAATATTCAGAACTGAAGCAAGCTGATGCACTATTTCTAATTTCCTTTGTTTAACAGGAATGGGGCAAAACTTAAGCTGGTGTTCATGTCAACAATAGGGCTGATTGGAACCTGGAATTCCTGTTTCTCAGGAAATCAAATCAATCAATCAGAATAGGAACACAACCTTCAATTTCACCATGGAATGAGAATTCTGAAATTTCATTTAAAAAATGAAGTGACATTTCATAACAAAATTGATAATGCTCCCTGAGCTACTGTGCTCCCTGCTGTGCAACTGTGAGCCTGACACCCCTGGAAACTCAAGGCTTTTAGACTCCCCACTCTGTGGCAGGGAGCCAGGATCCCCCAGGAGCTCCAGCTTAAGCCAGTGCTCCCAGGTACCTCATTCCACTCAAGGGATGCTGGCTCCTGGCTCTGCAGCAACAACCAGGCATGCTGCTAGGATTGTGGGCAAGTTGGAAGGAAACCAGCAAAATGTCCTTCGTTCCTGTCAGAAGATTAGACTAAATTCATACTTTCCCCTGAAACACTGGTTTCATTTTCCAATGGGGCGGGAGGGGGGCATCCTACACTGGTTTCATTTTCCAATGGGGGGGGGGGGCATCCTACTGGAAAATGTGACCAGTTCTAGTTGAGAAACACTTGATCAAGTCAAATTTATGAATTGTGCAAGGCTCCTATGAAATTTTCAAACGATGAATGTCATGACATTTTTCAATAACCAAATAGACCAAGCTGAACATTGTGAATAGTAGCAAAATCTATTAACCATACATAAGTGGATGCATAATTAAAAATCAAGTACAACAATCAAAATTAGAAAGTGCATAGTGCACTGAAGCATGTGCAAATTCAGGATATCTGAGAGCCTGTCCCTATGATTGCAAAACCAATAATCATGAAGATATGGAAATTAATTTGTGTTAGATGAAAACAATGTCAACGACTCAACTGCTTAAAGACATCATTAGAAATATTGTACAAAGGCTAAATTTTCATGTAAGAATTGAAGTCTCCATGTGTTTTAGTAATCAAATATATCAACAAGGTAATTTCCATTAAGTATTAGGGCTTTTAAATAGCTGTGTAAATAGATTTAAATAATGCATTTGGCCACATTTTATATTTAATTTGATGGACAGCTAATGGACTTTGCACCCATTTCAAATGGTTCTGTGTTACTGCACTGGTATTCTTGTTATATTGACAGATTCCTCAAATCTAATTTGCCCCTGAAATTTCTGATGTTTCTGTTCACTCAGGAGTTTTAAGTTTGCAAACTGAATTAGACTACAAGGAAACAAAGTACAAATACTAATAGTAGGTGAGCTGTTTTCTGTTGTTTACAAACTTCTGAAAAGAGCAGAGTTGGATGAATTTAAGAGTTTAAGAAAATGTAGCATATATTTTGACCAAAAAGACAACTGTGTATAATTCACTATTAGTCAGTCTATCTATACCAAGCCCATCTCTAGAGTAGCTAAGAAAACTGCAATTTGTAGGGGTCTTATGAGTAGATGGACTTCCATCAGATACACATGAAGCTATTGCAAATCCTGAAAATCTTACGAATTTTGAAATGAATATTGACCCAAATATTCATATGGGAGAGCAGCTCTATTTTCTCTCCTGACAAATAATTTATTCATCAAACAGTCTATTTCAACTTGACTCAGTCAAATAAAATTGAGGGGAAATTCTGATTACTGAAATTTTTTGTTTTGACATTTTTGAAAGGAAAAATTTCATCTTTCCATTTTTAAATGGTTTTGTTTTGAAATTAGGCAGATTTACCTAAAAAGAGGTGGAGGGTGGGGGTGAGGGGAAGACATCTAAAAGCTAAACAAACTGTTTTGGGGGGTTTTTAGGTTGAAAAAAACATTTGTTCAACTTGAAATGAGGTTTTGTGTTTTATATTGGTGAGAAACACCGCTCCTCAAAAAATGTTTCAGGTCAACCCAAAATAATTTTGGGGGGATTTTGTGATTTGACCACCAAAAAAAAAAACCAACCCCAAAACCAAAATAGTTATTTCCCCATCCTATATGGGAAGTGAATATTCATTATTTGGTTTTCTTCTGCTTAAAATATTTCACTCATCCAATCAAGAAGCAGAAACAATAACTAGACACACAATGACAAAGCCATCAACATACAGATAGAAAGTAGACTGCAGTTCACAAAACTACATGGAGTATGAAAAATCTTTTTCCAAACTATTTGGTGAACATTAGTATTTACAATGAATGAATACATTCATTGAAAATCAGGATTAGTTTATGAATGGTTCACTAGTTTAAACGGGAGCAAACTTTGTGACAAAATTTAATCCTAATGATTAGCTGAATCTGCTTTGAAACAGAAAAACATTGATGTTTTGGGTTACTATGGAAGCCATGTAAGTCTCAAACATTTAGTTAAATAACATATATAGTAAGTGCTAAAAAAGCACAAATTAGGGTTGAAGGCAACAGACTTCCAATTCTGAAAGATTTCAGCAAGCTGGACTGAGAAAAATACTCCCATTAAAGAAATTAATTCCTTGGAATATGCTATTTTCCTATGTTGAAAAGATGCAGTCAAATCCCTTCAGTAAATGTAGAAGCTTTTTGATGGAATGAGTGAAATGAGTTAGCCAAAAACTAGTTGAACTACTTAAAGCATCACCAGCTTCAGCAACACCATTGACAATGTCAAGAGACTTAATAAGAATTGGTCCTAGAGATGGAATTGTCTTCAGCACTCCAGAATTTTTCTTCAATTCAAGGTTGAGGCACATTAATGGAATAGTTAGAGTAAATTTGTATGGCTGCTGACTGTGACTTATTTGTTCTGTGGATTAATAGCTGTCTTGGGCACTCAATTGAGCACCCTTCAAAGGCTCCAAATTCAATAATAAAAATCAGCAGCAGAAGGATAAGAAAGGTCTGTTTCACATGTATACTTTCAGAGAAGTCAGAGAAACTGGAGTCCAACAATCAAGTACAGAAAGAACTCTGGTAGCTTCAGTTCATCTCAGGTTTCTTGGGAATATGTGATTATATTACCTTTGTCAGTATTCACAAGAATATACAGCTTTTACTTCACAGCTCATTAGGAATCCATTGAAAATATAGAGATGATTTCCAAAAATCACTGATTTGGGCAAATATAATTGAAATAGATTAAAAAAAAGATTTTATAACTGGGAAGCAATAGAATCAAGTATAAATTCTTTCCAAATTTCTAATTACAATATTCATAGCAGCTTAATCAAGAAAAGATACTGTAGTGGGTGCCTATTTCTTGGGTATGAATTTATTGGAACCTATAAATCAGATTGTACCCTCCAATAGAAATATCCATGATAGGTGGGTATGGGTAAGAAAAAAACCACAGGTCTGATCTTATGGAGGTAAGATTGAAGAAGACTACAAGACAGAGGTTTGGAGCTGTGGAGGAGGCAGTGGGTGCTGCTTTCAAGATTTTCAAGGGAAATTCCAATCATTCAGAGAGTCAAACCTCTGCACAGCTTCTATGCACGCTTCTAGCCTCTGATAGCCTGCTCGGGGGCCATGATGACTCAGATAGTCACTCTGTGTCTGAGCAGAAACCCTCATTCTGAGGTGGGTACAGACAAAGTTAATTCTGCTGTACACAACATTAAGTTAAATGCAGAGACCCAACAGACATCCTTTGTCTATAGCCGAGATAATTCTGCAGAAAGTAGCTACAGCTCGCTTTGTCCCTTCCTTTCTCCTCAGCATTAAAGATCTGATTCCCCCATTTTGTGCAAGAGCCCTTCCATACATGCTCTCTGGAGAAGAGGGGATGATGCTACAAATATATTTCTTGCTGATGCACTTATTCACCTTCAGTTCTCCCTGTTGTAGTATCCCCTTCAATTGTAGGATGAGAGGGGATGATAGGAGAATTTTGGGCATGGGCATCACTAGGTCAAATGTTTATACATAAAACACTAACAACACTGGTCTACAATTTTTGAGAAGTCGTCTGCTTCAGAGATAAAATGTGCTATTTATTATGTATTTTGATGTGCTGAATTCAAATATGACAATTAAAACAACTGATTGGCTACTGTTTCTAAGATATTTAAGTTTTTACATTTTATGTCTATGTATATTGTGTAGATAGTAGAGTTTTAATCACAAATTGTAAACCTAGGTCTTTTCATGTGTTTATGGTTGCTTTACATGATAATATTTCACCTGTCCTTTTTATGTAACACTTTAAAAATCAGCAAAAGGGTTATATAAATAAAATTTATTATGAAACAAAACGCAAAAAACTATTCTGTACATAGTTTAGTCCTATTCAGTGTCTACTCGGCGCTTCTTGGCTTGTCTCCTGTATTCATTAAATGGAGCATCTCTTGTCACTGTCCAGCAATAGTCTGCAAGCATTGATGGGCTCCATTTGCCCTGATAGCATTTCTCCATTGTTGCAATGTCCTGGTGAAGTCGCTCGCCGTGCTCGTCGCTCACTGCTCCGCAGTTCGGTGGAAAAAAATCTAGATGAGAGTGCAAAAAATGTATCTTTAGTGACATGTTGCAACCAAGGCTTTTGTATGCCTTGAGGAGGTTTTCCACCAACAACCTGTAGTTGTCTGCCTTGTTGTTTCCGAGAAAATTTATTGCCACTAACTGGAAGGCTTTCCATGCCGTCTTTTCCTTGCCACGCAGTGCATGGTCAAATGCATCATCTCGAAGAAGTTCACGAATCTGAGGACCAACAAAGACACCTTCCTTTATCTTAGCTTCACTTAACCTTGGAAATTTTCCACGGAGGTACTTGAAAGCTGCTTGTGTTTTGTCAATGGCCTTGACAAAGTTCTTCATCAGACCCAGCTTGATGTGTAAGGGTGGTAACAAAATCTTCCTTGATTCAACAACTGTCGGAGTGGCCAATCTTTCTTGATGTAGTGGGAATCTCTTGCACGACTATCCCATTCGCAGAGAAAACAGCAGTACTTTGTGTATCCAGTCTGCAGACCAAGCAAGAGAGCAACAACCTTCAAATTGCCACAAAGCTGCCACTGATGTTGGTCATAGTTTATGCACCTCAAAACTTGTTTCATGTTGTCATAGGTTTCCTTCATATGGACTGCATGACCAACTGGAATTGATGGCAAAACATTACCATTATGCAGTAAAACAGCTTTAAGACTCGTCTTCGATGAATCAATGAACAGTCTCCACTCATCTGGATCGTGAACGATGTTGAGGGCTGCCATCACACCATCGATGTTGTTGCAGGCTACAAGATCACCTTCCATGAAGAAGAATGGGACAAGATCCTTTTGACGGTCACGGAACATGGAAACACTAACATCACCTGCCAGGAGATTCCACTGCTGTAGTCTGGAGCCCAACAGCTCTGCCTTACTCTTGGGTAGTTCCAAATCCCTGACAAGGTCATTCAGTTCACCTTGTGTTATGAGGTGTGGTTCAGAGGAGGAGGATGGGAGAAAATGTGGGTCCTGTGACATTGATGGTTCAGGACCAGAAGTTTCATCCTCTTCCTCGTCTGACTCAAGTGAGAATGATTCTGGTGCATCAGGAACCGGCAGTCCTTCTCCGTGGGGTACTGGGCGTATAGCTGATGGAATGTTTGGATAATGCACAGTCCACTTTTTCTTCTTTGACACACCTTTCCCAACTGGAGGCACCATGCAGAAGTAACAATTGCTGGTATGATCTGTTGGCTCTCTCCAAATCATTGGCACTGCAAAAGGCATAGATTTCCTTTTCCTGTTCAACCACTGGCCAAGATTTGTTGCACAAGTGTTGCAGCATATGTGTGGGGCCCACCTCTTGTCCTCATCTCCAATTTTGCAGCCAAAATAAAGGTGATAGGCTTTCTTAACCATAGTGGTTATACTGTGCTTTTGTGATGCAAAAGTCACTTCACCACAAACATAGCAGAAGTTATCTGCACAAGTACGAGGCATCTCTGCTCACTTTGGCTAAACAGAAATGTGTCCCTTTGCAAAATCAAACACTGACAAATAAGAGAGCACGACACTGTATGATTTCTAGAGCTGATATAGGGCAATTTGTTCAGCAGAGTGATGTAAGCTTCGTTATGATTGCATCATCCATGACTTCTAGGAATAACATGATAAAATTCATATCATGTATGATGCAATACCAGCTTCAGATTGCATCATTCATTGTTTTGCCTAAAAAGCAAGTACTGTCTAAACCCAGTCATAGATTTATTCATAGATCCAGTCAAAGATGTATTTTAGTCATTTCTGGTTTAAACTGAGATCCCTTCCCTTTATAACTCACTTATCCTCCGCCATTCCCAAGTCAAGGGTCGTATATACTGACCCAATAGCATATCTGGAAAACTAGAGCCAATCAACAATTTTAAGCATCATTTTCATTCTCAGTGACCCAGAATTAGTAAAGTTTGACTACATTTATTTCAGAAGCATTTTGGCTGTAGAGCAGTGTAATCAGTCATAACAGTACTGCAGTTAGAACTTCACTGAGTCTTTTCTATGTCAAATCATAAACTGTTCCATTGCTGATTAAAGTATGCGTTTGTTCGTTAATTCTTCATATTAAAAACTCTAAAATTCAAGTCCCATCACTGAAGTAGTTTCAGAGTTATTAAACTCAGGCAAGTGCATTTGTGCTGAAAATGGAAGTTTTAGATGGTAATAACTTTTGAATGGGTTTAAGTGTAGGAACTATATTTGCACAATGCAATAATTATATGGAATAGGGTGACTTTACATAAAAAGTAAAGGTCTAATGGACTTAATTCTTCTGTTGTAGAATGGACAAATGTGGACTGTAAGTTTGAATTGTGATGAGCATAACTTGCATCAATAATCTCATTATAGCAACTGATTCATTGTTCTTAAATCAAAGTATTTTTCTTACTCATTGTCAGAATGGAGCAGGTACTGAGGATACTGCAGTAGTGACTTTCACTGAATGCTAGTGTACTGTCCATCATATACACTACAGTAACAAATTATAAGTGCTTTGTCTGCAGTGGAGTAGTCCTCTCTACTTAGTAACAAAGGACCAGATCATACTCTCACAACCAGTGCATGTAGGTGATTTTCCTTCTCCTGCACAGAAGCATCTTCATTTCCAAAGACATTGGGATCATAAGGTGGGAGGCATCAGGAACTTAACACACCATCTGTGGTGGACCCATACTGGGTGAAAGCAAGGGAGTTTAGCCTTGAAAACATCATATGGCTTGGGACTGCATCACCTTCCCAACAGAGCTTCCTCACAGTGGAAGTCCAGTGATTAAAACATAAGACATTGATCTTGCTGCATTGTTAAAATTGATCTTACTTCAGTTTCTTGAACTTTACAGTGACACCCTCTTGACAATATTCACTTGCCTTATTTATTCAAAAATCTCTGATGCTACAATATTAATATTACTTTAAAGATCAGAATCCCCAATCTGGATCAAGGCTCCATTGTGCTAGGTGCTGTACAAATACTGACAAAGGCACTGTCCCTACCCTGAAGAAATTAAAAAATGTTCCACATTTGGTAGGCTCTTAAGGTCATTCTCAAACCAGAACCGAATGTGTCTGCAAATAGAGACATAACTATGTAGACAGAGATTTAACTTCATGAATTCTAGGCAGTAAACTTGATTTTTTCCAGGTGCCAGACTAGACTCCATTTTAGAAAGTTCTAAAAAACAAAACAAAACAAGCCATCACCATTACACTGGGAAAAGTGCTGGACCCTCAACACCCTATGTATGGTGACCCTTGGTTCTACAAGTTTCTAGGGAACTGCCTTTGTCAGCTGCAGTGGCCCTGCCCATCCCAGTAATTTTCAGGTCTCTTCCTGATTCATTGATTGGTGGGAGGAGGGCAGGGAGGGAGGGAATCTAGTTTTTCCTATTAAAGATTTGAAGGAACTAGCCTATTTTCTGGGTGCAACTCAATTTACATGAGCATAATTATACTAATAATAAATTTCATCCAGTGAATTTGTCCCTGTTGCCATGATATAGAACTAGGAATAAAATTGAGCCAATATGATTAATTGGGATCTGAATTGCCCAGTGTAAATCCTGAACGTCACCATTAACTTAAGTGGAGTTAGTGTATCTTTACACTAGTATAATTGAGATCAGAATTTGTCTCCTGGTCTGAATGTAATTCAAAAGCAATATGCAGAGACAAGACAAGAAAAGCCACTCCCAGGAAGTTAGAAAAATCAATAGGTAGACCAGAAAATAAAGATTAAAAAGGAGTTTTATAAACTTTACAACACAAAAAGTTAAAATATCATTCTGGGAAATGAAATGAAGTGAAATACTGTTAGGAAAGAGTGGTTTATGGTACAACTGATCTGAATGATCTGATCCAGCCAGCCTTGTGGCTGATGGCAGAAGTATATTATGCTGCTATGTGGAGAACATTGGTTTGGGACCTGGGAGCAAATCTCACCTTCCTAAGTTAATGGACTGTCATAAACTTGTAGATGCAACAAGTGAAAGTTCTGAAAAGGTGACTACAGATACCTTCTCTTCACTGCAACAAAAGCTATTTGCTGTGTGTCTCTTCTGGCTATTGCTTAAAGTAAAACTGATATGCCAACTCCAGTTTGACCCGTCCCCATAGATGCAGTCATTTATATTTTTCACTATGGTATGGAGTCATAACATTTTTGGTGCAAGTACTTCTTTTGGTCTCGGGTACTGTGGAAATATGTGCTATGTGGAAAGAAGCTATCATTCTCCCATGGCATATGATATTATTTAACTACTACTATCTATTTAAAAATTCTGAATGGTCAGTATTGTCAGAGATCTAAAGAATGCTCCAATGTTGCTTGTAAATTTCATTTCCAGGTTATTTTTCTATGGAGATCTCCTCTGTTCCTGACCACATTTTATCTTAAGTAATAATGTCTTGTAAAATTAACCATTTTATTCTCAAAATCTGATTGCAGTAATTTTCTTCAGTGACATGCATATCTAGTTTTGACTTTTGGTTGTGACTTCACCTATCTAGCCAGTGCCTGAAGGTCTTTACTTTTCTGCATAATACAATATAAACTCAATTAAAATAACAAGCATACCAGGGACATCATAGTGTACAGCCAAAGTCTACTCCCTCAGACATTCTGCTGCTGCCCTGAACTTCTTCCTACCTCAGCCTCCTCTCTAGGCCCTTTCCCCAGCTCCTTTCCAGACTCTGCAGTGTCCTTTTCGACTCTGGTATTGAGGAATGCCTCCCAGGGCATTCTCACTGGAGATTCAGTTCCTGCCTTTTTTATCAAGGCTCACTGAAGGGCCTCCATCCATCCCTATGATTTCTCAGTGTGTCTCCTGGCCTATTATCAGAGCTCCCAGGTGTTGTTCTCCAGCTCCCCTTAACCCTTTCATTATCAATGTGGGGTATATACTTTATTACAGTTATATAATATGCTTTAAATATACCATATGCATTTGAGTGCCTTGTTTTGAAATCAATCTTCATAAGCTGTTGAAGAAAAATTTTGTATAGTCATTTTTTCTGGCTACATTTGTCATCAGTGTCTAAAGAAAACTGCACCGATGCCTTGGGTTTCTGAAAAGTATCTGTTCAACTCTGAATGTTCAGAATGGTATTTTTTTCTTTTCTTTTTATCTAAATTAATTGGCACAAATGTCACTCACACGCTTGTGAAAACATTGTTTGGCATTTCATAATGAAAAGGTCATAACATGCTATCAGACACTTCACAGAATGAACCAAAACAAATTCAACACTAGTTAAGAGAAGCTGGCTTGAATAACAATGCTACCAGTTTCAAGGAGATGCAGAAATCATCAAAGTGATGTTAATTCTCAACCTTCTCTTCAAAACTAAGCACCATGGTTGTTTGTCCCTCTCCTCCTCCCCACCCCCACCCCCATTTAGGGGAAAAAATCATTAGTTTAGCAGGCAAGCACATTAACATTCAAACAACATGTGGTCTCCACTCCCCAAATACATCCCCAATCCTAAACAACTTTTAATAGAGTAACTCATTACACCCAGGGCCGGCTCTAGGTTTTTTGCTGCCCCAAGCAAAAAAATTTTTGGCTGCCCCCCACCCCAGCCCTGGGCTCTCCCCCTCCCGCCCCCCCCAACTGCACCCTCCTGCTGCCCCAGCCCTGGGTCACTGGTAACTCGCTCCCAGGGCGGGTCATTCAGCAGGAATTTTGGATGTGCACAGAACACAGACAGGATTGGTTCCCATATGGTTACAGAACTGCAGTAAAGTGGAACAATTTTCAGCTTGTGTGACTGGAGGATATCTGGATGCATATTAGAAGACTGTCCTACATAAATGAGGAAAAGTTGAGGTGCCTTTATTATTCTTTTGTTCCATTCTTTGTTTCTGTGGGGAATGCACTATCACGGTCTTCCTTTTAAACAAATAAAACTAAAACTTAAAAACAAAAAACAAAAAAAGCAATGGCTGTTGAAAATAGCAATTCCAGTCCTAATAACCACTGGGAAGCATTTCTTGCTCAATTTTATCCTACTTTTTCTACAGCAAGTTACAGTGGATCAGTATATTTGATTTGTGGGAAATGAAGTAACAGCTGCCCAAATTGAGCTTGAGCACTCCTGAATTTTGAGGGTGTTCAAATCTGGAAGGCAGGTGCTAGATTCCCTTTCTAAATATTAGCTATATCTGGAGAGGAAAAGTCAATTTCTGCTTCTATGGCTCAGAAGTGGAAATCCTCCTAAGTGCCTGGTGCTCTATCTAAAGCTGCCCAGGTCCAAAGCCTCCCCTCCCTTACTTTTCATTTTAAATTCTAGTGGGATCCACATACCTCCCTTGCTAGACTTCAGATAGAGAGGTACACCGTCCATTTAGTCCCCCCAATTCCTTCTTTGGGGGAGAGCCCAGGGCTGGGGCAGCAGGAGGATGCAGGTGGGGGCCAGAGCTGGGATGGCAGGGGATGCGGGGGAGGGGAAGAGCCCAGGGCTGGGGCAGCAGGGGAGTACAGGTGGGGGCCAGAGCTGGGGCAGCAGGGGGTGTGGGCAGGGGGGAGCCCAGGGCTGGGGCAGCAGGAGGGTGCAGGAGGGGGCCAGAGCTGGGACGGCAGGGGATGCGGGGGGGTGTGTGGGGAGAGCCCAGGTCTGGGGCAGCAGGGGAGTACAGGTGGGGGCCAGAGCTGGGGCAGTAGGGGGTGTGGGCAGGGGGGAGCCCAGGGCGGGGGGGGGGGGGGCAGCAAAAAACCTAGAGCTGGCTCTGTTCCTACCATTCACAGCAAGCTGCAGATTTCAGTTCCATACTCCTTTCCCACACCCTTTCCTGTTGCTAGTGGCCAAGGGAATGCTGGGAAATGTAGTTCTTTCCCTGCTCCAGGGCTGGCTCTATAGGCAGGGAGCTAACCAAGGAACTACAGCTCCCAGGGCCCCCTGTTGGTTCTCAGCTCCCATGCTGGATTCTTGCGCCCCTTGCAAATCTGCCGCCCCAAGCAACTGCTTGCTTTGCTTGTGCCTAGAGCCGGCCCTGATTACACCTATGGAGGAAGAAATGGTATCTAAGTCTACATCCTCTTGATCTTAATTTAAGCAAAGGGTCTGTTCCTATAAGGCCCAGATTTTCAACTGTATCCACACAAGCAGACACCTGTGTCCTCACAAGTCCCAGTAATTTACAAGTGGTTTAGCATTGGTGCCAGGATTCATCCAAGCAAAATCAGTTGCAGAACAGGATGATAAACTCTACCCACTCCCAATGTAATTGCATCTAACTGTAGGGGAAATAATGTCAATATCTTCCACCCAATGAACACAGTGAAAAAAAGTTAACTTAGATGTAGAAAAAGCTGTCACTGTGTTCCTCCCTGTGGGGTTTCTATATCCCGTCACAAGGTCAATGAGATAACATAGCCCATCTCCCAGCCAACCCAGACCATTATGTGTTTACTAGTGTTTTATCCATTCTTGTCTTAACTGTATCATGTATCAGAGCTTCTTTGATTTTAATTTGGAGACTATTCTACAGCCACGTAGAGATCATGTCCCAGTGTCAATATGAGTCATACTACTTATTTACTTTGTATATCAGCAAGTTATAATGGTAAATGATCATTATCACTATTGTCATTGTAATAACTCACCAGGAACTTTAATTAATTTATTTGATATTCTTTGGGATGTGGTACAGTTGTTTTCCTATATGAATTGAACAGTGAGTACTGTATAAAATCTGATTCAGGGTCTTTCCAGATGTGCTTATAGTTTAAACAGGAGATCTTGCCAGTGATTCTTTTGAGTCATTGATCTATTTCCAACATTGATTAAACATCTTTCAAAACATATCAGAATGATTTTTTAAACTTAAGGACAGAAATTGCACAATAAGTTACACCTTTAGACATTACAAAAGAGTACAATATTGTGATGATCAATCACTATATGCTCTACTTAATATACTCTGCATATATAGAATATGGAAATTGTTTATTCAAAGCATTTTTGTTATTAGAATTTCACTTAGTGAAGTTTTTCAAATTAATTTTCATAACTAATAAATAGGCATTAGATGAATCTTTCCTAAACCGGTGCTCTGCATTTGAGCATTTGCTGCCTTAAAGTTGGAAAGGAGCAAGAGGCAAAGTTACTATCTCATTTTCTGCAAAAGAATCAGTATAGTTTAGAACAAACTGCTTTACTATGTAATTCCATCCAGAGAATGGATTTGTTTGACTTTCCCTTTAGAGAGCTATAACTCTCTGGGAGGCAACAGTCCATGCTGAAGTGGTACTATGCATAGTCATATTTCTTTCTTTATTAGTAACTATAAAAAGTTGTCTTTCAGTTATAAAAAGCATGAACTGCCCAGCTTTGTGTTCTGTCTGTTCTTTCTTTATCTGATTTAAGGCACAAACAGGTACCAAAGCACTCTTCTGCTTGACCAGATGATTAATATACTGCATATCATTTCATGAATTTCCTGTAGCCAGATTATCTTGGGCTGTAATTTCACGAGATCTTACAAATGAAGCAGGGTTAGGCATAGTCTATACTTTGAGGAAAGTCTTGCAGGGAAAACTCACATGTTGAAGGAAATGGTCACAGTGATTCACACATTCTTCTTTCCTACTAGAGTCACCATTATTGAACCCAATCTCCAGCACTGTGTTTGTATGCATTATGTTAATGTACCATGGTTCAGATCAGATGTGATGCAAAGGTCTTGATCACTTGAGGTCTTTAATGATTCCACAATGCTCCATCAAGTCAGGGTGCTAACTCTGGGAACTTGGCCAAAATTCAGTTTGGCAATTACATTTGTATTTTCATCCAATTAAGATATTCTTCACTTTCTATCCTGAGCTGTCATTTAGTTTTGTTGTGTGCTGTTAAATGATCCTGAAAGTAGAAAGCCAAACTGAAGGATCTTCTTCTTACTGACAGGGAGGAAATAATTGAGAACATGAAAACAATAAATAAGATGGAAACCAATCACTGACAAAAATAGGAGTGTGCTAAAGAAATTTGCTGGTGGCAAATTTGGAAGGCAGAATCAATACAGAGAGGATTCAAATCTTCCGCAGAAGGTGAATAGTAATAGAAATAGGATGAGCCCCGAGCCCTGAGGAGGGGGCGGAGCTTGGCTGATTAGGGGGCCTATAAAAGCGGCCGCCTAGCCAGGCAGCGGCACAGCTGCGAGCAGCGGCACCCAGGAGCCGGCAAACAGGGCTGCTAACAGGGGAGTTTGAGTGGGAGTGAGTCTCATTGGAGGAGAAGGTGCAGTGGGCAGAGACCACAGCAGCCATGAGCCAAGCAGCGGGGGACACAATGCAGATGATTGCATGTGGCAGCTGCGGTATGTACATGGTCCTAGCGGGGGTGCCTGGCCAGAGGTACGTCTGCATGAAATGCCGCCTAATAGAGCTGCTGGAAGAAAAGATCCGAGGTTTGGAGATTCAGGTAGAGACCCTGGTAGAGTTTAGAAGGGGGTTTGAGCAGCTAATGGAGCAAAGGCAAGGGGTGGCTGAAGGGGAATGCTCAGGGGTACAGGTGGAAGCAGGGGCCAGGGTCTGTGAAGGGGGAATGTCGGGGGGAGAACAAGCGCAGTGGAAGCATGTGACCGTGAGAAGCAGGCCAAGGAAAAGGAGGGTCAATGAAGGAGAAATAGAGCTCAGAAACAGGTTTGGGTGTCTGGATAACGAGGAAGGGGTGCAGCAGATGGTCACTGAAGGGGGAAGGGTGAGGAAAAAGAGAAGAGCGGCTAGTCCCATAGAAAGGGGAGGAGTTGATGGAGACAGCACCAAATCTGGGCCCCGGGACAGTACAGGGTGGCATAAGAGAGACTATAAGGGAAAATAGGAACAGACAGGGGTTGCGACTAGAGGGAACAGGGGATAGATTAGTAGATCGCACTGTCACCAGGCAAAGGCAGGTTTATGTGATTGGGGACTCCTTACTGAGGAGGTTAGACAGGCCTGTGACCAGGGCGGACCCAGAGAACAGAAGGGTGTGCTGTCTGCCGGGCGCTAAGATACGGGATGTGGACCTGCGGTTGAAAAGGATCCTAAAAGGAGCAGGTAAGAACCCCTTGATCATCCTTCACGTAGGAACGAATGACACGGCTAGGTTCTCGCTAGAGAGAATAAAGGGAGATTATGCCAGGCTGGGGAAGACGCTTAAGGAAATCGAGGCTCAGATCATTTTCAGTGGGATTCTGCCTGTTCCTAGAGAAGGGCAGCAAAGGGCTGACAGGATTGTGATGATAAATAGTTGGCTAAGGGAGTGGTGCTATAAGGAGGGCTTTGGGATGTATGGCCACTGGGAGGCTTTCGGGGACAGGCAACTGTTCTCACGGGATGGACTTCACCTAAGTAGGGAAGGAAATAGACTTCTGGGAGGGAGGCTGGCTCATCTCATCAAGAGAGATTTAAACTAGGAATTCAGGGGAGACGGTTGGGAGATGTCCAGTTAATCTCCACGCCAAATTACAACATTGAGAAGGAGGGTGACGAGAGAAGAACAGACATAGCCGGGGGGAAGAGATTGGACATAAGGAAGACGGGGAGGATGGATACTAGACTAATAGGTCATACTGGCTGTACAGTGTCCGTACCAAATCGGATAACAAATGGGAGGGAGGCTAAACGGCATAAATTAAGATGTTTATACACCAATGCGAGAAGCCTAGGTAACAAAATGGAGGAATTGGAGCTCCTGGTCCGAGAAATGAGACCGGATATCGTAGGAATAACTGAAACGTGGTGGAACGGTAGTCATGACTGGAGTACAGGTATGGAAGGGTATGTGCTGTTTAGGAACGACCGGAACAAAGGTAAAGGTGGGAGTGTGGCATTGTATGTCAATAATGAGGTAAACTGTAAAGAAATAATAAGTGATGGAATGGATAAGACGGAGTCTGTCTGGGTAATACTCACATTGGGTAAAAAAACTACTAGAGCCTCCCCTGGGATAGTGCTTGGGGTGTGCTATAGACCGCCGGGATCTAGCCTGGATATGGACAGGGAACTCTTTAATGTTTTCAGGGAAGTAAATACTAATAGGAACTGTGTAATCATGGGAGACTTTAACTTCCCGGATATAGATTGGGGAACAAATGCTAGTAACAATAATAGGGCTCAGATTTTCCTAGACGTGCTAGCTGATGAATTCCTTCATCAAGTAGTTGCTGAACCGACGAGGGGGGATGCCATTTTAGATTTGGTTTTGGTGAGTAGTGAGGACCTCGTTGAGGAAATGGTTGTAGGGGACAACCTTGGCTCGAGTGATCATGAGCTAATTCGGTTTAAACTAAATGGAAGGATTAACAAAATTAAATCGGAGACTAAGGTTTACGATTTCAAAAGGGCTAACTTTAACAAATTAAGGCGACTAGTTAGGGAAGTAGATTGGACTAGCATATTTATGGATCTAAAGGCGGAAGGCACCTGGGATTATTTCAAGTTGAAGTTGCAGGAGCTGTCGGAGGCCTGTATCCCGAGAAAGGGAAAACGGATCGTAGGCAAGAGATTTAGACCGAGCTGGATGAACAAGCGTCTCAGAGGGGTGATTAAGAAAAAGCAGAAAGCGTACAAAGAGTGGAAGAGGGGAGGGATCAGCAAAGAAACCTACCTTATTGAGGTCAGAGCATGTAGAGATGGAGTGAGAAAGGCCAAAAGCCGTGTAGAGTTGGACCTTGCGAGGGGAATTAAAACCAATAGTAAGAGGTTTTATAGCTATATAAATAGGAAGAAAACAAAGAAAGAAGAAGTGGGACCGCTGAAGACTGTAGATGGAGTGGAGATTAAGGATAATCTAGGCATGGCACAATGTTTAAACGAATATTTTGCATCGGTCTTTAATGAGGCTAATGAAGGGTTTAGAATAGAGACAGCATGACAGAGGGGAATAAAGGAGGGGGGGTTGACATTACAGTACCCGAGGTAGAAGCCAAACTCAAACAGCTTAATGGGACTAAATCAGGCGGACCGGATGATCTTCATCCGAGAATATTAAAGGAACTGGCGAGAGAAATTGCAAGCCCATTAGCGATAATTTTTAATGAATCTGTAAACTCGGGGGTGGTACCGTTGGACTGGAGAATAGCTAATGTGGTTCCTATTTTCAAGAAGGGGAAAAAAAGTGACCCAGGTAACTACAGGCCTGTTAGTTTAAAATCTGTAATAGGCAAGGTCTTGGAAAAATTTTTGAAGGAGAAAGTGGTTAAGGACCTTGAGGTCAATGGCAATTGGGACAAATTACAACATGGTTTTACGAAAGGCAGATCGTGCCAAACCAACCTGATCTCCTTCTTTGAGAAAGTAACAGATTTTTTAGATAAAGGAAATGCGGTGGATCTAATATACCTCGATTTCAGTAAAGCGTTTGATACGGTACCGCATGAGGAATTATTGGTTAAATTGGAAAAGATGGGGATCGATATGAAAATCCAGGGGTGGATAAAGAACTGGTTAAAGGGGAGATTGCAGCGGGTCATACTGAAAGGTGAACTGTCAGGTTGGAGGGAGGTGACCAGTGGAGTTCCTCAAGGTTCGGTTTTGGGTCCGATTTTATTTAATCTATTTATTACTGACCTCGGAACCGAATGTAGAAGTGGGCTGATAAAGTTTGCGGATGACACAAAGTTGGGAGGTATTGCCAATTCGGAGAAGGATCGGGATATCCTGCAGGGAGACTTGGATGACCTGGTAAACTGGAGTAATAGTAATAGGATGAAATTTAATAGTGAGAAGTGTAAGGTGATGCATTTAGGGATGACTAACAAGAATTTTAGTTATAAGCTAGGGACGCATCGGTTGGAAGTAACGGAGGAGGAGAAGGACCTTGGAGTCCTGGTTGATCGCAGGATGACTATGAGTCGCCAATGCGACGTGGCCGTGAAAAAAGCTAATGCGGTCTTGGGATGCATTAGGTGAGGTATTTCTAGTAGGGATAAGGAGGTGCTGCTTCCGTTATACAAGGCGCTGGTGAGACCTCATTTGGAGTACTGTGTGCAGTTCTGGTCTCCCATGTTTAAGAAGGATGAACTCAAACTGGAACGGGTACAGAGAAGGGCTACTAGGATGATCCGAGGAATGGAAAACCTGTCGTATGAAAGGAGACTCGAGGAGCTCGGTTTGTTTACCCTAACCAAAAGGAGGCTGAGGGGGGTTATGATTGCTCTCTTTAAATATATCAGAGGGATAAATACCAGGGAGGGAGAGGAATTATTTCAGCTTAGTACTAATGTGGACATGAGAACAAATGGATATAAACTGGCCATCGGGAAGTTTAGGCTTGAAATTAGACGACGGTTTCTAACCGTCAGAGGGGTGAAGTTCTGGAATAGCCTTCCGAGGGAAACGGTGGAGGCGAAAGACCTCTCTGGCTTTAAGATTAAGCTTGATAAGTTTATGGAGGGGATGGTTTGATGGGATAATGTGATTTTAGTCAATAAGTCAATAACGTGCCATCGTTGGTAATTAGTATCAATGGTCAATGTGGGTCTGGCTGGAGAATCTTGCCCGCATGCTCGGGGTTCTGCTGATTGCCATATTTGGGGTCGGGAAGGAATTTTCCTCCAGGGTAGATTAGCAGAGGCCCTGGAGGTTTTTCGCCTTCCTCCTCAGCATGGGGCAGGGGTCGCTTGCTGGAGGATTCTCTGCGACTTAAAGTCTTTAAATCATGATTTGGGGACTTCAACAGCTGAGTCATGGGAGAGAATTATTCGAGGAGTGGGTGGGTCAGATTTTGTGGCCTGCATCATGCGGGAGGTCAGACTAGATGATCATAATGGCCCCTTCTGACCTTAAAGTCTATGAGTCTATGAGTCTATAATTGTAATACTACAAAGTCCAAGCTCATGAATATAGGGACCCATAACAAGAATTTCTGCTATAAAATGGGGCCTCATCAGTTGGATGAGAAAGACCGGGATGTATTAGTCGATTGCAGGATACTGTGAATCACTAATATAATGTAGTCTTGAAAAAGGCAAACACGATCCTAGGATGTATCACATGAGGTATTTCCAATAGAAATAGGGAAATATTAATGCCATTGTACGAGGCATGGGCAACTTCATCTCAAATACTGAGTACAATTCTGGTCACCCATGTTCAAGAAAGATGAATTCAAACTGGAACAGGTGCAGGGATGGGCTACTAGGATGATCATGGGAATGAAGAATCTATCTTATGAAAGGAAGTGACAGATCTTGGTTTGTTTACCTTAGCAACATGAAATCTGAGAGGGAATATGATTGCTCTGTATTAATACATCAGCGGGGTAAACACAAGGGAGGAAGAACTATTTAAGTTAAAGGACAATGTTGGAAGGAGTACAAATGGGTAGGAACTGACCATGAATAAACTTAGGCTGGAAATTAGAAGAAAGTTTCTAACTATCATAGGAGTATGGTCCAGGAACAGCCTTCCAGTAGGAGTATTGGAACCAACCTGTTTAGCGTTAAAATGGAACTTGATAAGTTTATGAATGGCATTATATGATGGGGTTGACTGCAACAACAAGGGACTGGATTGGATGACCAAGGAGTCCCTTCCAGTCCGATGTCCCTATATGTGTTTCTATGTATGTTGTGTGAAAATTAGATTAGGCCTATTTGAAACCCCAATATATATAGTCAAGTGTCAGATGTAATTAATTATTGGGCTGCACATATATTTTGTGATATTATCAATCACAGTCACAGGCAAACACATTACTTCTTTCACCTAATCATTTTAGCCAGACATTGTTTATTTGTATATAATAATAAATACTCTGTTGATCTATGTTATTATTGCTCTAAGAAGACAAATCTAGCTGACTATAGAGAATAAAGCACATGCCAAATAAAATATAGACAGTTAGACATCTAGTGTAAAACACTAACTCTGATTGGTGCAAATGCCAATCTGGATTCCAAAGACAGTCCTACACATGCACATATGTGAAAAACTAAATGCAGAATCTGGTACCAAACCTTCTTTGCTTATTTTCATGCCAAGATCTGACATAATTTACAAGGCAGGCTCACAAATCATCAAAAGATCAGAAATTAGCCTAATAACTGGTTTTAAAGGGCCTCACAGCTCTAACATCTTCAACCTAAGGCCTGGTCTACACTACGACTTTAATTCGGATTTAGCTGCCTTAATTCGAATTAACGCTTGACCCGTCCACACAACGAAGCCATTTAATTCGAATTAAAGGGCCCTTTAATTCGATTTCTGTACTCCTCCTCGACGAGAGGAGTAGCGTCAAAATCGGTATTGTTAATCCGAATTAAGGTTAGTGTGGCCGCAATTCGATGTTATTGGCCTCCAGGAGCTATCCCACAGTGCACCATTGTGACCGCTCTGGACAGCAATCTGAACTCGCATGCACTGGCCAGGTGGACAGGAAAAGCCCCGGGAACATTTGAATTTCATTTCCTGTTTGCACAGCGTGGAGAGCACAGGTGACCACAGAGAGCTCATCAGCACAGGTAACCATGCAGGCTGATAATCGAAAAAGAGCACCAGCATGGACCGTACAGGAGGTACTGGATTTGATCTCTATATGGGGAGAGGATTCAGTGCTAGCAGAACTGCATTCGAAAAGACGAAATGCCAAAACTTTTGAAAAAATTTCCAAGGGCATGATGGAGAGAGGCCACAATAGGGACTCAGATCAGTGCCGCGTGAAAGTCAAAGAGCTCAGACAAGCCTATCAAAAAGCAAAGGAGGCAAACGGTCGCTCCGGGTCAGAGCCGCGGACATGCCGCTTCTACGCTGAGCTAAATGCATTTCTAGGGGGGGCCGCCACCACTACCCCACCTCTGACTGTGGATTCCGAGATGGGGATAATCTCATCAGGTATACCTGATGATTCCGTGGAAGGGGAAGAGGAGGAGGAGGAGGACGAGCTGGCAGAGAGCACCCAGCTCTCCGTTCTCCCCAACAGCCAGGATCTGTTTCTCACCCTGACTGAAGTACCCTCCCAAGCCTCCCAAGCCAGCACCCAAGACCATGACCCCATGGAAGGGACCTCAGGTGAGTTTACCTTTTAAAATATAAAACATGTTTTAAAAGCAAGCATTTTTAATGATTAATTTGCCCTGAGCACTTGGGATGCATTCGCAGCCAGTACAGCTACTGGAAAAGTCTGTTAACATGTCTGGGGATGGAGCGGAAATCCTCCAGGGACATCTCCATGAAGCTCTCCTGGAGGTACTCCAAAAGCCTTGCCACAAGGTTTCTGGGCAGTGCAGCCTTATTCTGTCCTCCATGGTAGGACACTTGACCACGCCATGCTAGTAGCAAGTAATCTGGTATCATTGCCTGACAGAGCCTGGCAGCGTATGGTCCCGGTGTTTGCTGGCATTCAAGCAACATCCGTTCTTTATCTTGCTGTGTAATCCTCAGGAGAGTGATATCGCTTAGGGTAACCTGGTTGAAATAAGGGAATTTAATTAAGGGGACAGAGGTGGCCGTTCCTACTGGGCTGTTTGCCTGTGGCTGAAAAGAAATCCTTCCCTGCATTTAGCCAAGTGCAAAGGGGGGGGGAGGGAGGAGGCCCAGAGCTTTTCGCGTTTTGCTAGCAGGGATCTTCCCTGATACCAGCCACGCGGTGGGGGGAGGGAGAAAGCACTCATCCCAGAGAATTCATGGCGGGTGTGGGGGGGGTCGTTAGTTTGGTTCCTGCAGGGATCTTCCCTGATACCAGCCACGCGGTGGGGGGAGGGAGAAAGCACTCATCCCAGAGAATTCATGGCGGGTGGGGGGGGGGTGTTAGTTTGGTTCCTGCAGGGATCTTCCCTGATACCAGCCACGCGGTGGGGGGAGGGAGAAAGCACTCATCCCAGAGAATTCATGGCGGGTGGGGGGGGGTTGTTAGTTTGGTTCCTGCAGGGATCTTCCCTGATACCAGCCACGCGGTGGGGGGAGGGAGAAAGCACTCATCCCAGAGAATTCATGGCGGGTGGGGGGGGGTTGTTAGTTTGGTTCCTGCAGGGATCTTCCCTGATACCAGCCACGCGGTGGGGGGAGGGAGAAAGCACTCATCCCAGAGAATTCATGGCGGGTGGGGGGGGGGGGTTGTTAGTTTGGTTCCTGCAGGGATCTTCCCTGATACCAGCCACGCGGTGGGGGGAGGGAGAAAGCACTCATCCCAGAGAATTGGATGGTGGGGGGGTGTTAACCTTCAGCAGCAGAAAACAAGCTAACAGGAAAACTGCAGCACAACGGGCTTTGCTTGGTATGTGGGAAAGCAGGGTGCAGAAGCCTAAAGACAGTGGCTTACCATGGCAGCATGCAAGGTGAATTCTGTTGCCCGGACCTGCGTCTGTGATCTCTAGCAGCAAAGCCACAGGCACTCAATATTAAGAGGCAAAATGCGACCTTGCACAGAAATCACATGTGCTATGTAATGTGAATAGTATACACCGTGAAAGAGTATAAACATTGTTCTGAAAAATGTATCTTTTAAAAAAATTCTCTCCTTTTTTCACTCCCTCCAGCAGGTGCAAATGTTTCAAGCCTCCCTCCTCCTTCCCGAAGGCTATCCCAGATAAGGCGTCGTAAAAAAAAGACGAGAGAAGAGATGTTTGCCGAAATCATGCAATCCACCAGGAGTGAAAGAGCTCATCTGAATGAGTGGAAGGAGACGGTTTGCAAGTATAGGAAAGAAGCCAGTGACCGTGAGGACAGGAGGGACCAACGTGAGGACATGAGGGACCAACGTGAGGACAGAAGGGACCAACGTGAGGAGAGGAGAGACGCTCGAGATGAGAGGTGGTGGCAGGAAGATCAGAGGAGTCGGGAAGCAACGCTGGGGCTGCTGCGTGAGCAAACAGACATGCTCCGGCATCTGGTGGAGCTTCAGGAACGGCTGCTGGAGAACAGAGTGCCGCTACAGCCCCTGTATAACCCCCCTACCTCCTCACCATGTTCCATAGCCTCCTCACCCAGACGTTTAAGAACACGGGGGGGGAGGCTCCGTACACCCTCCCATTCCACCCCAGTGGACAGCCCAAGCAAAAGGCTGCCATTTTTTAAACCTTTTTTTACTGGGCTTTTCCTTCCCGCTGATCCTCCTCCCAAACCCCACTCAGGTTCTGTGCCGCTACAGCCCCTGTATAACCCCCCTACCTCCTCACCATGTTCCATAGCCTCCTCACCCAGACGTTTAAGAACACGGTGGGGGAGGCTCCGTACACCCTCCCATTCCACCCCAGTGGACAGCAAGCAAAAGGCTGCCATTTTTTTAACCTTTTTTTACTGGGCTTTTCCTTCCCGCTGATCCTCCTCCCAAACCCCACTCAGGTTCTGTGCCGCTACAGCCCCTGTATAACCCCCCTACCTCCTCACCATGTTCCATAGCCTCCTCACCCAGACGTTTAAGAACACGATGGGGGAGGCTCCGTACACCCTCCCATTCCACCCCAGTGGACAGCAAGCAAAAGGCTGCCATTTTTTAAACCTTTTTTTACTGGGCTTTTCCTTCCCGCTGATCCTCCTCCCAAACCCCACTCAGGTTCTCTCCCTCTTTTTATAATCAATTAATAAAGAATAAATGATTTTTAAACAATGGTGACTTTATTTCCTTTGAAAGCAAGCTGGGGGAAGGGGGAGGGTGGGTTCCTTACAGAGAATGAGTCAATAAAGGGGGCGGGTTTTCAGGAAGGATAAACAAACATAAATTTCACACTGTAGCCTGGCCAGTCATGAAACTGGTTTTCAAAGCTTCCCTAATGCGCAGCGCTTCATCGTGTGCTCTTCTAATCGCCCTGGTGTCTGACTGCGAGTAATCAGCAGCCAGGAGATTTGCCTCAGCCTCCCACCCTGCCATAAAGGTCTCCCCCTTGCTCTCACAGAGATTGTGAAGCACACAGCAAGCAGTAATAACAATGGGGATATTGGTTTGGCTGAGGTCTGAGCGAGTCAGTAAGGATCGCCAGCGACCTTTTAAACGGCCAAATGCACATTCTACCACCATTCTGCACTTGCTCAGCCTGTAGTTGAACAACTCCTGACTCCTGTCCAGGCTGCCTGTGTATGGCTTCATGAGCCATGGCATTAAGGGGTAGGCTGGGTCCCCAAGAATAACAATTGGCATTTCAACATCCCCCACGGTTATTTTCTGGTCCGGAAAGTAAGTCCCTTGCTGCAGCCGTTTAAACAGATTGGTGTTCCTGAAGACGCGAGCGTCATGAACCCTTCCCGGCCAGCCCACATGGATGTTGGTGAAACGTCCCTTGTGATCCACAAGTGCTTGCAGCACCATTGAAAAGTACCCCTTGCGGTTTATGTACTGGGTACCCTGGTGCTCCGGTGCCAAGATAGGAATATGGGTTCCATCTATCGCCCCACCACAGTTAGGGAATCCCATTGCAGCAAAGCCATCCACTATGACCTGCACATTTCCCAGAGTCACTACCTTTCGTAGCAGCACCTCCGTGATTGCTTTGGCTACTTGCATCACAGCAGCCCCCACAGTAGATTTGCCCACTCCAAATTGATTCCCGACTGCAAGCTTCCACAGGGCTATCGCCACTCGCTTCTCAACTGTGAGGGCTGCTCTCATCTTGGTATTCTGGCGCTTCAGGGCAGGGGAAAGCAAGTCACAAAGTTCCATGAAAGTGCCTTTACGCATGCGAAAGTTTCTCAGCCACTGGGAATTGTCCCACACCTGCAGCACTATGCGGTCCCACCAGTCTGTGCTTGTTTCCCGGGCCCAGAATCGGCGTTCCAAGCCTATAACCTGGCCCATTAACATCATAATCTCCAAAGCACCGGGGCCCGCGGTCTCAGAGAATTCTGTGTCCGTGTCCATGTCCTCATCACGCTTGTCGCTGCGCTGCAGTCGCCGCCTCCTCCTCCTCGCCTCTTTTTTCTGGTCCTGGGTAAGCATAAACTCCACGAGAACGCGCGAGGTGTTTACAATGTTCAAAACTGCGTTCTGGAGCACAACGGGATCCATGCTTGCTGCGGAATGGAGTCTGCAGAGTTCACTCAGGAAAAAAGGCGCGAAATGGTTGTCTGCCGTTGCTTTCAGGGAGGGAGGGGGAGGCTGTACCCAGAACCACCTGCGACAATGTTTTTTGCCCCATCATGCACTGGGGTCTCAACCCAGAATTCCAAGGGGGGTGGAGACTGCGGGAACTATGGGATAGCTATGGAAAAGCTACCCACAATGCAACGCTCTGGAAATCGATGCTACTACGGTAGCTTGGACGCACACCACCGAATTAATGGTGCCTAGTGTGGCCGAATACATTCGAATTTATAAAATCGGTTTCCTAAATTCGAATTATATAAATTCGGATTAATCCTGTAGTGTAGACATACCCTAAGTCTCTAGCTGGATGTAAATACAGGATGTGGGAATTAAAGCAAAGAACAGTCAGTAACAAGAAGTGAAAGTTGGAAAAAAATAATAAAGCAGGGTATCTTCCTGCAAATTGGTTTAAAGATCAGAAGAGAAGAAGACCGGTTTCATTTACTTGGGATTATGCACATTGAAATATATTAGATATAATCCTTTCTTGTAAATGCCTTCTTTAAGAAAGAAAGTAAGTAAGAAAGAAAGAAAGAAATAAAGAAAGAAAGAAAGAAAGAAAGAAAGAAAGAAAGAAAGAAAGAAAGAAAGAAAGTTCTGCTAAATAGATAAGTGAATGAAATCTAACCAATCTTGCCAATATGAAACAGAATACACTACAAGGATTATGGCAAAATCCAGGTCATTTGACTAATGTCGTAATTAGCACACTAGAAGATTGCAATTTTTAAGCATATGGTCTGATTTATTTATTCATCTGTATTCAATTTCAGTAATGTCATGGCATTTTTATCCGTTATAATATACAGAAGAGACTTGGATTCTAGTCCTGGCTCTTCTGCTGAGTTACTTAATGACTGTGGGCAAGTCACTTTACCTCTCTTTCCCTTAGTTTCCTTCATTTAAGAAACGGAAACTATGATGCTTACCTTTCTTAGCAAGAACTTAAAGAACAGGAAACTCCTTCACCGGCTAGTTCTAAAGTCCAGTAAGGTCAATAGGAGTCTTTCAACTGACGTAATGAATTTTGGCTCAGACCATCTAAGTGAAAATTATCATTAGTAATAATAATACAACAACAAAATATTACAACAACAAAATATTTCTCCTTAATATAATACAAAGCAATCAGAACTTTTAATATGAAGCCATTGTTTTATTATGTGAGATGTTATTACATTTGTTAAAATCTAAATTCATAATGAAACCGCACCCTAACTCTCAAAAGATTGTAACATTCCAGGTTGTGGATTTTACATTAAATGTCAAATATAATTGGACACAGAAGAGAAAAAACGGCAATATGTGCCTGCCCTAAGAGGAAATTTGACATCTCCACTGAAAATCTGTATGTGCCAGACTGGTACTGATACCTAACACAGCAACTGAAGAATTTCATGGTTTTTATTGGCGCAAAATCAATTTCTGAATGCCTGAGATTGGACATTTTTGCAATGTTATATTTCAGTGTACAGTGACAGGTTAATTTTTGTAAAAAAGTCAAGTGATGTTGCTGTAAAATCAATGGTTCTGTGATAAAACTGAAACTTCAAAGACTGTGTGAGATTTCTGTTTATTGTGTGTCAGCTAAATAAGACCTTGCATAACCTTTATCAATTCCCATAGTATTTCAATATTCAAAATAAACCCTGAAAGTGGAGAGACATGTGAACATTTTTTTAAAGCTATCTTTTTGAACCTAAAAAATAACTACTGTTAGTTCAAGAAGTGGGGTGTGATTTTGGTCATTTCCCGATTTGGCTGAACCTGTTCATTAATACGTAGTTTAAAACAGAGTCCTATTAAAAATGAAAAAGGTATTTTAAGAGAGTGTATTGTTTGTGAAAGGTGCACAGCTAGAAGTGGAACTGTCACAAATATGTCTTAGGCAAAGTATTCCCTTTTAGGAGCTATGTGGGGAGCACTGCAGCGTAGATCAGTCTAGCAGGGCCAGCATACTACCCTCCGGCTGAGGCCTTCTGACTGTTTCTTCTCATCTCGGGGTTCCAGGTGAACCAAACAAAAGAATCCACAGTTAGAAAACAAGGTTAAATAAAAGCATAAAGGGGGGGAAAAAAGAAAAACTGTAGGCAGCCTGAGTCCAGATATTGTCCTCTCTTATTTCAGAGAGCCTTGGAAGTAAGGAAGTCATCGCCCCCTCTGAGTTCACTGGCTCTCCAGTAGAAGTCTCAGTCTCTTTTCCCCTCTTAGCCCAGGGGATCTGTGTTCTCTTTTCTGCCAGGGCAGAGGCTCTGTAGGTTGTCAGAACTCTCCCTGGAAGCTGAGGAGCAACCCCTCCCAAGGTTGTCCCCGGCTAAGTGGCATTCCCTCCTTTTAACTCCTCCTCCTCCAGTCCTGGCATGATTTGTAGGTGCAGAGGGGCAGGACCATTCTAGCCCAAAGCACCCCTTCCATGGTGGTGTGGAGTTTGTACATCCTGTTACAGGAAAGTTCTGTTTTTAAATGAGATAGGCATAATGGAAGACCCAGGTTCCTCATACTGTTTAAAAATGTGCCCCAAGTCAACAATGACTTAGAAAAGTCAGCCAACTTTCACTGGTGACCATACATTTTATATTTGACAAGGAGTAGTGTCAGAAATGGCTTTCCAAAAATATTTATACATTCCAGTCTAGTCACTGGGAGATGGATCATGTCTAGGGATAACAAGATAGTACAATCTCCTTCCCCATTTAAATCCTGGGACTGTGGATTATCAACAAGGATGTAAATTATCAGTAGTAGTAATTGTCTGTGTTGGGTTTAGAAATGAAACAACTTTATTCACGTAAGCCATAAGCAATTACTATTTTTCATAATGAAACAATGAATACATATTTCCTTTCTACTGAGATTTTTTTCAGAATTCTAGACATCACATTCTCTCTCATTCTCTAAATAGATCTTAGAAGAGAGAGAGAGAGAGAGAGAGAGAGAGAGAGAGAGAGAGAGAGAGAGAGAGA
The DNA here is from genome assembly GCF_028017835.1 of Emys orbicularis. Taxonomy (NCBI): domain Eukaryota; kingdom Metazoa; phylum Chordata; order Testudines; family Emydidae; genus Emys; species Emys orbicularis. The sequence goes on along the minus strand of NC_088683.1, from coordinate 239,999,794 downwards.
CTTACTAGTATTGCTTGTCTGGTACTATAAACCCAATCTTCCTATAATTTTAAAGAAAAAATTCTGCATTGTTGTTGAAAATAAATGATAATGTTGCAGTAAAAATTCCAAGTAGGTGGCAATAAGTTCTTATATAACAAACTGGCAATCAGCATTCCGCACAACTCAGATTCAGGCAATGGGCCCTGACTTCAAAACTCTTAAAGTAGGTGCTCTGGGGATTTTTTGCAGATAGTCTATTTTTTTTAAAAGTCACTAACTGAATATATACAACTCAGGTAGCTTAATTATTACCCAGTTGTGTTTTAATATCTGGATGAACCTGTAGTTAAGGCATAGGACCATCAGCAGGAGCACTCATTTTTAGTTTCTCTGCCAGACTCCTGTGTGACATTATGCAAACCCCCTGAACTCTGTCTCATTCTCCCACCTGTAAAAGGAGGATATTCATTTATTTATTCTTTGTAGTACGGTAGTACTTAGGGAATCCAAACAGCCAGAGTGCCCTTGTGCTTGGCATTCTATAAACTTACTTAAGGTAAAATGCCAGTCACTACCACCAGTCACCATGTTTATTTGAGAGTCCACCATGATTTCCAGTTGCAAATACAGAAAAAATACTTTGATATTTAAGATACCACAGTGTGGTAATTGTTAGCAAATGCTGGTATAACGACCCTTTTAATGAAGACCAGTGTAGGTATCATCTGAAAAGGGAGTTGTGAATAGAATTGGTCAGAGAAATTAAGGAGAAATATTTTGTTGTTGTGATTTGCAGATTCATGAAAATTGAAACATTCTGTGGCGATGGTTCGATTTCAATGAAGTTCCAATGTAACTCTGCCTGCCAAACAGATAACCATTGGAAACATGTCCCATTTCCAGCTAGCTCACCTGCATGGCTCCCGAGCAGCCTGGGCTCTCAAGACTTCCAGAAGATGTGATTCTGAGGTAGATCACCATGCAAACTGACCCAAAGTTGGGAACACCCAGATTTTCATGGTCTGCTGATCTGGGCAGCCTGTCCTGGAATTGGGTTCTACCCTCTTTCATGAAGCACTTCAAAATCCTTGGTTTAGATCTAAGTTGGAATAAAACCAAATTTTGAAATATCAAAATCCTCTACAAAACTGAATTATCTTTCTCCTCCAGCTCTAGTTGTGAAGGAAGCTATTTAATTACTGTTCATAGAGTGTGTTGGGATCCTTAGAAAGAACATGCCTTGTAAGGACAAATCATTATTAAAATTCAGGATATATTTAAAATAAAATAAATAAAAAGCACAACAATATTTGAAATGAATAAGTCTGATACGACTCAACATGAATGAAGGCAGCAGGATAAGACACTATGACATTAAGGCAAAACGAATGGTTTCTCAAGGCAAACACTGTATGGGTACCAAGAGACAGCTCCTGGTCAAAGCCCAGATATATATTATGTTGCTGCCAAGTATTCTCAGATATCACTGGCACAGTTAAAGGGCTCATTTGAATATTTGCCAATTAAACATATGCGGAGCTTGTTTTGGGGCATGATCTGATGAAGGCTCTGTGTGAGAGCAAGGAAGACAGATGAAATCATCACAATGGCTGTATCTTTATATTAAGAAAATTTACTCATAAGGTGTTGTGGCAAAAGAGAGCTTGTGGCCATAAAACGGAAAATTCTCATGGATTGTAACTCACTGAATAAGAATTCTGCTGGAAAAATGCCAAACTCTTAAGAGGTTAGAGTCACAGGTGTCATAGAGGATAATAAACTTAAACACTGGAGCAGGTGCAGTCTGTGATAGTTCCTTTGACCTTTGTATACATGACTGATCCCATACACAGTGTTTGTTACACTACACTTAGTGACAGCAACTACTGAGGTTAAAAACACATAACCACATTTTTATTAGGGCAAGAAATCAGGCGAAGGAAGATTTAACTGTTTAGCTAGAATTTCTGGAGCACTTCCATAGGACTGCCATATAACAGATGCAGTCAGCATAGAACAGAGAGCTTTAGTAATTTGGGATTGTTTTAGGAAGATTTGGCAACTGTGTATTGCTGTGTAGAGACACTGTGTAGAGACACTAACCTTTCAGTGAAGCCCATTCTATATACCAGCGACTTCCTTTACTTTATTTATATTACCTCTCAGACAACTCAATCTCCTACTTTATTCATTTGCTCACTTGTTGGGTCTTGCTGTGCTGCTAACTTCAAATGGTCCCAAGTGTGACAGCAGGGTGAATGTTGAGCAAATAGGCACTAGCGGTAAGACTCCCTCTTCAGTCCCTCTCCCATGAGAGAAGGAAACACCCTCCTTTCTTCCTTCATATCAGGAAAGGAAGAAAACAAGATTTGTGGAGAAACCGTCCTGCACCAGGGCCAGCACAAGCACCCCTTTGGTCGATGGTTTGTTCAGTGACTCAGCCCTCTGGCCAAGTCACACACTGTCTCTAACTGGAACAGAACAAACCCCTTCCAGGGTATAGAGTTTTTTTCCTTCTCCCAGCCCTGGTATGGGGTCATCTCCCCCCAGGGTTTCCTCCCTAGAGGCACTGTCTTCCTGCAGCCCTCCCTGGGCTCAGTCCTTGCTCAGTCCCCACAGCCAGGAAGGTGCTCCTTCTTACCTCCCCCAGTCCCTGCCCACACTGAGCTGTCCATTGTCCTGCTGCTCTTTCAGCCAGCCAGGAACACAGTCCTCTCTCTTGCAGCTCCAGGTAACAACTGACTGCCTCTGTCTTTGCAGATCCTTTTTATATGGCACGCCTAGTGCCTGACTGGTCACTCCTGCAGCCCCTCTAATTGGCTGCTTCCCCTGAAGCCATTATAGGCTGCTTCCCCTGCAGCCACTGTAGGCTGCTTGGAGGATTTCTCTTTTGCTCCCCTTTGGAATGGGGTGTGGCAAGACCCTGAGGCCTCCAGCAGGGGGCCTCTGGGCTTAGTCCACCCATCACACCTCCACTCTCAAATAATAGAGGTGGGGCGGAGAGAAGAGGGGAAGATATTCTATGAATAGAAAAACACAATGAAATAATAAAAAAAATAGTTAATGTTGATACGTGTTGTGCTGTCAACTTTATGGATTGTCAATATGTGATGCTGATGAGGCACATCCTAGCCATGGTATTTCCCAATACAATAACTATTGGACCAAACATAACAATTGAGAGTTTGACATTAGACACTCCTGGGTGGGCTTACCCAGAAATATGAGAGCCACCAAACAAGCATCATTAGCCATCACTACATCTTGGGAAGAAAAGCCAGCAGCAGTTATCTTGTGTTCATGTCCCTGAGATATGTCAGAAAGCCATATCACTCCTGAGTTGTAGCTACAAATACCTGGAACAGATGATCCTACAGAGAATTATGCCCATACTAGAGCAACTTTTGAGAGATGATCAGTGTGGTCTCTGACCCAAATAAATCACCCATGGCCAAGTGTTAGCACTTACTATGTATATTGAGAATGGACTTCAAAAGAAGGAGAAAACTGGATCTGTCTTTTTTTCACCTTACAGCAGTCTTTGATACTGACTGGGTCTGTGATGTAAGACATTAAGAGTTATTTCTAGATGGGTTGTCATAGCAACAAAGCTGATGCTCCAACGTAGACATTTTCAGGTGGCTCTGAGCCGCAAAACAAGAATGTGGAGATTCCAGAAGAAAAGACTCCCACAAGACTCAGTGCTGGCACCAACTTTATTTAATGTATTCACCAATGCCCTACTGCATACCACCTCCAGTTCATTTATATCAACAATATGTGTTTGGCTTCAAAGGACCCTGACTTCCAAAAGATTGAAGAGAACCTGAACAGAAGAGGATAGTGATATGGCTACCAGAGGTGAGTATTGAAAACATGGAGACTGAAACCAAGCACCTCAAAGACTGTGTCAACATGATTCCACTTATACCATGCTCAGAGCCAACTTCAGCTTAACATATTTTTGAATGATCAGCGGTGGACACACGATTCAAAGCCAGATTTAAGCACACACAAATATAAGCAATAGGTTTAGAACATTTTAGATATTTACCTAACATTTGGAACAGTATTGAGTAATTAATAGCAGGTTTGCAGTGGCCAGTTGCTTACCCACTGGTGAGAAAGGGTGTTAGGAAAAATGTTTTTTAAGGTGTTGTTAGAGGACTGCTTTAGGGTATACTTTATTAGCTAATTTTGTATAATTAATTTTTATAAAACATATAGGTTATCATGTTTGTATTGTATTATTATTATTTTAATTTTTAATAAACTTTTAATATTAGAGGTGTTTAGACTTAAGGTGTTTTTAATCACCAAGGTTTTTTGTTTTAATTGTTTAAAGGTTTGTTTCCTTCTCCCATTCTGATTAGCAAAACCTGCCAGCTAGATATGACCTTGCTTCTGAAAGCCTGTTTCCAAATTAACTATGTGGTGTTCAATTTTATTACTTTAGGGTGGCTGAATGCACATAATATGGTTACAATTAGATTGATCACATTCTGGGATATACACACCCCTTAAATGCAGGGTAACAGTGGCTGCCTTTCCAGTGCGAGAATTAAGCTTGTCATCTACAGATATGTTATCTAATACAGTTAATCCTAGATAGCAGAACCTGGGCACTACTCCTAGTGAGTGCTAGCTCTTAAAACTTCTGGTGCAGTCAACACACCTTGTGCCATAATCATTGCCTTCTTTAGACTGATGGTTAGTTCAAATTAATCACAAGCTAGCACAAAGCAATTGCAAAGTTACTGGAGCTCCTCTTCACGGTATGCAAAGAGCACTCCATCATCTCTTATCAGCAGGATATTCCTCACCTCAATCTGGTAGTTTACTGATTTAATCCACAAGATGGCTCTTATACCTATAGATCCATAGAATTTAAGGCCAGAAGGAACCATTTGATCATCTACTCTGACCTCATGTAAATCACATGCCGTTAAATTTTATCCCTCCATTGGGCCCAATAATTTGTGTTTGAATAAAGCATATCTTCCAGAAAAGCATGTATTCTTGATTTTAAGATTTCGAGATGGAGAATCCACCATTTATCTTAGTAATTTGTTTTGATGGGTAATCACTCTTACTGTTAAATACTTGTCTTTTATTACTAATTAAAAATTGCCTGGTTTTAGTTTCCAGACATTGGTTCTTGTTATGCTTTTCTCTGCTAGATTAAAGAGTCCTTTAGTATCTGGTATTTTCTCCCTGTGAAGGTACTTATATGCTATAATCAAGTCATCTTTCAAACTTCTTTTTCATAAACTGAACACATTAAGCTCTTTAAATCTCTCACTGTATGGCTTTTTTTTTTTTAGCCCTTAAATCATTTTTGTGGCTTTTTTTTCTGAATCCTCTCCAGTTTTACAACATCCGTTTTTAAAATGTCGAGTATTCCAGTGTTGTTCTCACCAATGCCATACACAAAGATAAAATCACCTCCCCACTCCTATTTGTTATTCACAGGTATTAAATTGGCCAGCAACATAAAAATGCAAAGCAGGATACAATGTGGCAACCAGAATGAGCATAGGAAATGCCCAGCATTCTGGCAAACATGTACAAACCCAACCACGATCTAAAATCTGCAAAGAAAGCAGGGAAAAGAATAAATTAACTGCAGAAAGGGATTACTCAAGTAAAGAGAAGGGCTACTAGGATGATCTGAGGAATGGAAAACCTACCTTATAAGAGGAGACTGAAAGAGCTTGACTTGTTTAACCTAACTGCCTTGGGGTATGCACACCCCATCCCCCTTTGGGGCATGTCGGGGTTGTGATACTACCGTTGTTACAGTCTATCCAACTACCCCAAGGCTGAAAGCAGCATAACCCAATGGCTGGAATCTGTATGGCAGCCAGAGTTGATACAACTGCCCTTGGAGTCAGGGCAGTGTGGCCCAATGGCCAGAGTCAGTATGGCTGCTCTTGGGATTCAGGGCTGTGGGGCCTAATGACCAGAGTAAGGGGCCACCACCCAGCAGGGGTGACAGCTGGGGTAGAGGGGACCTGGGCCCTCCCTGCTGTACAGGGTCCCGGCCCAGGGCCCTGTCAGCAGTGAGTGTGGTCACCACCCAGTCAGTGGAGATCCTACCACAACACGTTGATCTTACTCAGGTAGGAGATACCACTCACATTGCCTCCCTGGGCCACTTCCTACCATGTCTCCTTAAGCCGAGGTCCAGACATCGTTGGTGTCTCTGAGCCCCTCAGTGTAGGTAGCTCCCTGGGATTCCAACTCCATAGGCAACAGGTCTCTGGTCGGGTCCTTGGGAACTCCCCCCCTCCCCCGAGTGCGCCACATCTCCGCTCCTCTGCCTACCTTCCAGCGCTTCCCACCGGGCCACTGCCAAACAGCTGTTTGCACGCTCTGAGGGTGGAGAAGAGAGGGAAGGTGGCACGCTCAGGGGAGGAGATGGGGAAGAGGTGGGGCCGGGGCAGGGATTTGGGGAATGGTGGAAGGGGAGGGGTGGGAAGAGGTGGGGCTGGGGCAGGGCCTCATGGAAGGGGTGGAGTGGGGGCGGGGCTGGGAGCAGAGGAGGGGGGTCGAACACCCACCGCAAAGAGGGGAAGTTGGTGCCTATGGGTGGGTAAGGTTCTGTGCCTGCAGTGTGCATAAATTAGACATGATGATCATGATGGTCCCTTCAGACCTTAAAGTCTATGAATCTATGAGGAAGAGCTGCTCTTAAACACAATAATGGAGGAGGCTGAAAACTCAGAAGATTGACTAATTAAAAGGTGCGCAAATTGCACTTATGTGACTTACAAGATAGATACTGGAGCACAGGTAAATGAAATAACAAATACTGAATTAGAGAGATGTAAGAAGCACATAAAAGTGGAAGAGTCAAAAGTTTCTGTGAAAGACTATAATGGAGGAAGAATTCCAACGGTGGGAGAGTGCACATTGACACTTCAATTCACTGGATAACTGATAAAACAAGAGATGGTAGTGGTACACAGAGGCAAGCAACCAATCTTGGCCTAGACATGTGTTAGTCGCTTGGCCTTGTTAAGAGGATGTATGCAATAGAGAGACCAAAAGACAACATACAACCAAATCTGAGAGTATTAATAGCATCATATGAAGATATATTTACAGGAAATGGGTACTGCCGGTAACAGAAAAGATATGATTATGAGAAGTTGCAGAACCTATGGTATATGCTACAAAGAATTTCACAAGCCTTCAGAAAGAGGCTAGAAGAAAAGCTGCAAAATATGATAGCAACTGACATAATTTGGAGAATAGAAGAACCCCCAGATTGGGGTCATTCCTTAATAATTATAGGGGAGGGGAGAATGGGTCGTCTATAGCTACATATGGACCCCAAGGTTCAGAATGAAAAACATAAAAAGAGAGCAGTTCCACTGGCTCACAAGAAATGAACTGTTGTTTGAGAGCATAGGAGTCAAATTCTTCATCAAATTAGATACAAATTGGGCTGGATTTGGCAGATCCCCTTGGACACTGGGAGCTCCACAATCTGCACTTTCAACACACCATTTAGAATATATCTGCTTCCTAAGACTGCCTTTCAAAATATATTGGCTCCAGAAGTATTTCACCATAGAATGAGCTAGATGCTAGAGGATCTAGCGAGAGTGAAAGTGTACATTGATAGCATAATAATTTGGGGCAGCATTGTCATTGAACTTAAGGAACGTCTGAGTACTGGCAATTGACAGAGCAAATAATCTTAGGCTTTGTCTTCACTACCCGCCGATCCGGCGGGTAGCAATCGGTTTTTCGGGGATCGACTTACCGCGTCTAGTGAAGACGCGGTAAAATCGATCCCTGATCGCTCTGCCGTTGACTCCGGAAATCCACCTCGGCAGGAGGCGGCAGCGGAGTCGGCGGCAGCGCGGCAGCGGTCGACTTTCCCGCGTCCTCACCGCTAGGTAAGCCGACCTAAAATACGCAACTTCAGCTACGGTATTCACGTAGCTGAAGTTGCGTATCTTAGGTCGGACCCCCGCTGCAGTGTAGACCTAGCCTTAAACTGAAAAAGGCCAAATGTCAATTTCAAGCTGTGGAATCACATACTTGGGAGAGAGGCTGACCTACAAAGGAATCTTGCCTGAAGAGTCAAAGATTCAAGCAATACTTAACATGCCTGAAGATATAAAAAGGGAATTCAAAGGCAGCTAGGCATGTTGAATTATATCAATAAATTCTTACTTAAGTATACAGATCGCACAACTCACCTAAGGCATCTCCATTCAGGTCATTGAATGGGCATGGAAGTAGGAGCATGAAAGAGAGTTTGGTGATGAAAAGCACATTCTGACATTAGCTCCAGTGCTGCAATTTTTTTGACCCACTGAAAGACATCAAACTGTCCACAGATGCTTTAAAAGGAGAGCTGGGAATTTGACAAGATTAGCCCTGGCCAGTCAAAGCTACAGTGATCAAAGAAGCATTACCTTACTCAGACTGAGCCCTAGTCTACACTACAGAGTTAGGTCGACATAAGGCAGCTTACATCAACCTAATTATGTCAGCATCTACACCAGGGATCGGCAACCTTTGGCACGCAGCCTGTCTGGGAAATCTGCTGGCGGGCCGGGCCAGTTAGTTTATCTGCAGCATCCACAGCATCCATCGGCTGATCACAGCTCCCACTGGCCATGGTTTGCCATTCCAGGCCAATGGGGGCTGCGGGAAGCAGCGGCCAGCACATTCCTCAGCCTATGCCGAGAACATCATACTGTTCCTTTACAAATAAAGGAATTTGTCACTTTTGCCTTTTCTGCGTCATTAACAATTTTACCATCTCCAGCTACTTATGAGCCTGTATCTGTGCTAGGTTTTATTTTATTTTTTTTGTTCCTAATAAACTTTAAAAAGTCCTGTCTTTAGCTCTGCCAGCCATGGATGTTTTTCCCTGATGTCTTTAGCTTCCTTGACAATTTTCTACACTTCAAAGCTTCTTATTTATATTGATTGTTATTTCTCTTTTTTCTCTATTTGTTATATATTGCTTTTTATTCCTAACTACTACCTTGACTTCATCACCAAAAAAGATGGTCTTTAGCCAAAGTTGTCCTCTTTCCTGATTGTGGAATCATGGGGTTTTTTTGGCCGTCTAGTAAAGTTTTCTTAACGGATTCCCACTTTTCGTTCATATTTTTATGTATACATTTTTCATCCCAATAAATGTCACTCATAGTTTTCTCACCTTAGGGAAATTAGCCTTTTTGAACACCAAGTATATATATTTCTGGTTGAGACGGTCCTTTGTTTGACCACATTCAATATAATCATGATCACTGGTCCCTAGGAAACCACCAACTTCCAGACAAAGTAATTAATTTGTCTCTATCCATCATAATGAGGTACCAAATAGTGTTAACCTCCTGTTGGGTAACATACCTTGTAGTAGAAAATTAGTGTTATATGCATTAAAGATCCTGTGGTTTGGAGTTATCAATAACTCTAAAACAGGAAACAATGTCTTCAATGCATAGTGCCCCCACTACCTCTTTCACCCTAAACAAGTTATAACCAATGATTTTAACATTCCAATCATGGGAATAGTTCCACTAGGTTTCAGTAATGTCAATTATATCAAATTTCTTCTCATCAGTGACAATTTCCAGCTCCTCTTGCTTGTAGTCCAGACTCTGAGCATTGGAATATAAGCAATTGAAAAATGTCCTCTCTTCACATTCTTTGTCATTTCAGTTTAATTTGTTTGTGATATTGTTTGTAATTGTGCCTCCATGGTTTAACACCCTCCTGACTGCTCCAGTCAGTCTCCAACTGAGAAGATTAGCCTCCCTACCTGTGACATGCAGATTATCCTGTTTATACAGCCCCCCATTCTTATTGAAATGTGGCCCAGTGTTCCACAGACCCAAAACCTTCAGTTTCACACCAGTAGAGAAGCCAACAATTCACCTTCAGTATTTTCTGCCTTCCCTCTCTTTTAATACTGGAAGGATCTCTGAGATCATTTGGACTTTTCTTCCCACACAAGCTCACTCAAGGAAGATCAAAGGACATTTACTTGTCATTCTCTAAAGCTTCTCTCCTGACATACTCTATTTCTGAAGAACAGGCAGGACTATAGTATGTTTTTAAGACAGAGTATTAATATACTGGGTGAACTGACTGGTTCAACATTCACAACTGTTGTATGATATGTATGACAACACTGTAAATTTGAATACACTGTGAAGGATCTGATTGTATGATGTTAATGACCAGATGTTGGTCTATCATTTACCCTTAACATACGTAAGTCAATCTATACAGTCAGCACTTGGAACCATTAGTGTCACGTGTCAATGAAATACACCTGAACGGATCCATAACACACATTTACATGACAGCATGAGAGTTCTGAAGAATCCATTATAATTTTGTACATTATGGTGATCCACAGATTAACGATTCACTAATTTATGTCCATATGGTGTTGTGACATGATGTATCCTGTCAGAGTTCTTATTCCCATTTGGTCATAATTATATAAATTGACACAATACATTTTCATATTTTAAAAAATATATATACTTTATTTTATTTTTTAACACACACTAAAAAGGGACATAAAACCAAAAACATTTTGATAAAATCATTCTTAAATAATCTAATTTAAATGAACTAGCTTAAGTCAACTACATTGCTAAAAGTCTGAAAGTAGTTTGATGGAATAAACTTCAATTATACAAATATGTGCTCTTCATTTTTAAATGTGTTTCAAGAAGTTGCCACATGCTCTCTTTACTGCTTCCCTCAGAACACATTAACTTTACCATTTAATGCAGCAGTTACTGTAGAATTAAATCATTTTCCAAAAGTTCAGTATTTTCTTATTTCAAAGACTTCCTCATTAGCAAGTTTAAAATAAGTATATACTCTTTGGCTTTGCAAAGTATTACAGGAGCTTGAGAGTGAATCATATATATATATTTATTATATATATACTTATTTTATATATATATATATAATTCACTCTCAAGCTCCTTTAATACTTTGCAAACCCAAAGACACCTTCTCAAGAGTTAATTGATACAGGAGAGCAAATTGTCTAGTTTAATTTAGATTGTAATGCAAATTCATGATATTATGGTTGCCCAGTGCTAGGGACAATTAATTAATCAATCAAACTCAGCTTTAGTTGGTGGAATAAACCACCTAAATAGGATTAAATATTGATTATAAATTTTGAAATAGAAGTTCATTACCTGGACAGATAAATGTTAAAGTCCTTGCTTAAAACGTTTAATGCATAACCAAATAAAAGTGATACTGCAATTGCTTTGTAAATACTCATGGATCTTCAGAATTAAGAGTGAAAAAAATCACATCAAGTGTGTATTGGTAAATAAAACCAAACTTTATTGTTTTTTGAATATAGAATTACATTTTGAGGACAATGTGCTCAATGAGGACTAGATTTTGATACCTTTACCCATGTTGATTAGTACCTTACTCTTCAAGTAGACACTCTGATATAATTAATGTCATAGTAAGATACTATTCAACATAAGGGCAGCAAAATCCAGCTCTAAATATCACATAGACATATAATATAACTGTAAAGTTAGCATGTGTGAGCACAGAGTATTAAGTTCACTGTTTTCAAGAAAAGAACATGACTAAGTGTATAAAATGTTAGAATTATAAATAATATGAGTGATATGAGAAACACATCCCTTGAGCTGTAAACTGTAATGTTTCCTTTTAGTGTGGTAGGGGGTAATTGTGATATACACAAATGTCTAAGGAAAGAAGTGGGTATTACAGTAGCACCCCTGAATGTACTCTCTCCTCTCTCCTCTAAAGATCATTCTAAGGCTAAGAGCTGGCTCAGGATAATAAAGCTATCTTATTCTTTTGAAAATGGAAGCCTCCCTGCCTTGTCTACAATTGATTTTTTATTAGCCTATGGAAACAGCATAGTAGGGTCTGAGTACTATAAAAGGCAGACTTTATTTCAAAGGCAGGGAAGATATTCAGCCAACAACCGACAGGAATTCCACTGTCCTGTGTTAGATTAAACTATTAGCAAGGAGCTGGCATTTGGAGATTTTAAGGTGGAGAAGAGCGGTAGTAGTGTGCAGAGAGGGGACCACAGCTTTTTGAGCCAAGGAGCAGCCCAGAGGAAATGAGGTATCAATAGAGCAGCAAGATATAGAATGACAAGGATAACAGAATCTAATGCTGGTCTGGAGTTGAGAAGTTGTATGGCAGTTGGCTCATCTCTGGGTCACTACCAACCAATAAATTGTCCTCTGAGAGGGAAAATGCAGTATGTGAAACTCTGAAAGAAGCTAAGCAGCAAGCATACAAACATCAGCAAAGAATCCTCAGGTCCCTGTCATAGTTTATGTTACCTGCCAGCATCCTGTCACAGTTCATAGGTACATATACCTGTTTTCAGATCATCAAATTTCCCCTACACAGTTTGTTGCAGCAATAACCAGGGGGAATACTCCTGGGGTTCCACTCAGAAAGCCACCAACCTTCTTCCTGGCCCGTCTTATATTCAGTACCTGCCACTCTTTCCGTGTCAGTCTCAACATGTGCCAATGTATTGGATTTGAAAAGTTAAGAATTCTGGCTGAATGCTGGGACGTACTGCTGAGGATCCTGTCTTTTGAGTAAATTCATCCAGTTCATTAACTGACACATTCTGCACCAATGACATCTCTCTCAACCTCACTGTTACTGTAGAATGTTCCTTCTCTTTACATGTAGGTCAGTGGAGTGAACTTTTTCATTCTATTATTTAGACTGGACCAATGAGCCCCATAATTAGAATCATAGGTGCAACCCACATGCCTAATAGGGAGATATCTCTTTAAGAGATCTGAGAAGAACAGGGGGAGTGAGTTGTGTCTGGGTCATTGTTGATAGGCAGATGAACAATTAGTTCTCCACACACAGAAGTTTCTGGAGTTGGTTGTGGTAGTTTTGGCTATCCTCAATAGGTTCCCTGTACTTGGAGGAAGACTTAATTGAGGGCAAGTAGTCAGGGCAGCTGCTCTACAAGAGGCCATGTGCCCTGTGTGGGTTGGGAGAAGTTGAGCCACAGGAGCAGAAAGAGATTTATTGTAAAGTGTTAGAAAGGGTGTAAGTATTTCTAAACAATAAAAAACAATATAAGCAGAGGAGTTTTATGCCTCATTGAGCATAGAGTAAACTTTAAGAACCAAGAGATGCCCTATATTTCAACAAAGACCCTACCGCTTCAAAAAAAATCCTAATACTGCAATACTTACTGCATCATTGTTTTTAAGTCTCTGGGCAAACTTCCAAAAATGTAGATTAATACATTTTTATTTTAACTAATGTAAATTAACTTTAAACAAGTGAGCAATTTGCAAAGTAACACTTATTATTGAAACCTACATTTATGCAATAGTAAGCAATAACTTTATTGAAAACAATGCAGTTCTATTATAGCACTAAACTTGAAGACTGTATAAATCAGGCCAGTAAAATTATGCGAACTTGTCTGTAACGACTTCAAGGCCCATACCTACGTAGTACTCTATCAGCTAAGATCTAAAGGAATAATCACTTAAGTACCTCAGATGTTCCTGTATTTTTAATTCCTTTGCTGCTTTCCATGTTCGAAGAAAAAAATATTACATTATTATTTTGCAATGTCACCAGAATTGGGAAAGTGATTCTTTTCTTTGCTTCTTTATAAGCTCTGTTACATGATGGGCTAGCTTTCTCTCTATATATGATTGTAACTGGAGATGGATAGACATGGCAAAAAAAGTACTTGTGAACATGTATTTGAATGAAAGCTCTGAATTCATTTGGATAGTATTCTGAACTTCTTTTATTCACATCTCACAACCATTCATACAAGTGAAATATTGTTTGTAAGGTCATATCATGCATACTGTTATGAAGTTCTTCCGTGGCCAGCTTGCAATGAGCTAGCTGCAACAGGTGTTGTGGTGGAAAGAGAGGAGGCTAATTTTGATGCCAGGGAGCATGATCTAAAACAGAGAGAGAGGACACTCTAGGGCATATGTCTGCTGGTGCACAGATTGTTGTTAAATTTGTCCCGAATGTATGGCTGACATATAGGGTTTATGGTTTTTGTTTGCTGCATTTAATTTTCACATGCATGGAGTCCTTTTTTCTTTAAATCTTACAGAGCAGGGCAGCCCAGAGGATTCAGGGGGCCTGGGGCAAAGCGGGGGAGCTTGTACTCACTGGGCGGCACTCCGAGTCTGCGGCAGCGGCATTTCGGCGGCGGGGAGCCCTTCAGTTGCTCCGCGTCTTTGGCAGCACCGAAGGGCCCCCCGCCGCCGAAATGCAGCCGAAGACCCGGAGCGACTGAAGGGCCCCTCGCCACCGAGATGCCAAAGACCTGGACCGCCGCCGGGTAAGGAAAGGGATTCTCGGCCAGGGCTCGCGGAGCCCCTGCGGGGCCCGGGGCAAATTGCCCCACTTGCGCCCCCCCTCTGTGCGGCCCTGTTACAGAGACCAACTTTACGAGGAACTATTTTTAGAGTTTAAACAATCTGATTGCTAAGGCCTTTACTATTTTTCTGAAGCCAGTTTTCTAACAGACCTTGTGGTCTTTTCACGGTTGAATAAAGTGGAATTTACCAAGAGACGAATGGAGAGAAATGCTGCACCTCAAAACGTCTTCTCATTGTTTTACTGAATGCAACCAATGCACTTCACATATATATGAAATATTGTATAGAGATTTGACAAAGATGGAACATTTGAAATGCAAAGCATTTCCTCAAGTCCCCCACCCAGAAGCCTAACACTGAGCTAATTAAATAAGAGAGACAGAGGCCACTGTTCACCATTTGCAATTGGGATTCCACGTGTACATGTAAACACGACTACTTTTTGTTGATGTTACAGGGAAACAATTGAATTTAAAGCCTAGTAGCCTTTATAGCTGTCTTAGGTCTTTCACTCTCTTTCATTTAGGAAGCATGGGCTAAGTATAGTGAATTCACATAGTCAATGTACTAGCCTATAGTAGTGATATTCCTTGTGGAAAATAGTAAAGAAAAACATTTAAATTTTCTACAATTCTCCAGCCTTCCTTATTTCCTGCTATGTCTCTCCCTATGTGACACCAACTTCTCTCTGAAGGGGCAAAACAGACAGTAATCAATTTGTAAAGATTATGTCATCTTATCGGGTATCATTATATATACGGATATATACACCATCTGACTTAGTTGACCAATGACACAGCATGAATATTGGATAGTCTACTGATACTCACAATTAACATTTTGTAAACAATCTATATGCTATAATTAATTTCCTCAAAAACCCAGTTGAACAAGTGCAGATAGCGAACAAATTAATGAAAAAGAATAATTTATTTTGTAGATAAGTGACAAAGAGGAAAAAGGACTTAATTTGCCAGATGAATTGTTCATTGTGAATTGTTTCCATAGCTGTCCTTACTAATCTTTTCTCTGTCCTCTACAGCTCATTTTAAAACAGAAGAGGTATTGGGCATGAAGTTTTCAACAATAAATATATGTGGCCATGCGTTTTCTTGTCAACAGGGGATTGGCCAAATGTGAATTAGAGCATACATTTCAATTCTGCAAAGATGGACTTTTCAGAAGCAGATTTTATGCCTTCCTATTAAGCATCCACCACTGGTAGATGACAGAGACAGGATACTAAACTACCTAAACCACTTATATTCCTAAAAGTTAACTAAGAAAATAGTTGGTGTTCTGAAAGAAAACAATGCTTTGAGATGGCAGATACTCAGTGACCCAACAGTTTGTTTTTATTCCAATTTTTCTTCTGTACAAGAAAATCTACCTGTATAGATTGATTTGTCATTGTGGTTACTTTTATAAACTCATTTCCATTTCATCATCAGATTCAGGACTCCCATGATAATTCTACAGAATAAATAAAAGTAAAATAAAAGTTTAAGTGTATCCAAACAAAAATGAAAGATTTTTAAAAGTCAGATTTTTTTCCTAGTTTACACTTCTGTGAAAATAATAGGTATGTTCATTTATTTGGGTTTCCCAATGGCGCAGCCCTTCTTAAGTTTCTCTATGATATAAAACCCAAGAGAATTGGTTATGAAACCAGGATTTTAGATCTGCAATTTTGATGCTTTGCTATTTCAAACAAGCCTGGTTTTTTTTCCAGCTAGCATTATTTATGTATTCCAATTTCTGCTCATTGATTTACACTATATGGAAAAAATGGCTTTATAGTTTTGGACTGACAAATATATAACATTATTTGGGCAGCATTTTTCTTATTAATGGAATGGGAATGAAACAGTATTGCAATCAACTAGGGCTATACACTAATGATCAGGAGAAGAAATAGAAGTGTCAAGTACACAATGTTTAACACCTGACTTTATGTAGATAATGAAAACTGTCATTGACCTTATTCAACTCACTTCTTACATTAAAGGTACTTTCTCACTTAACAAGTAAGGTCATTCCACATGATTTAATATTGACTAAGGTGTTTGTTCTGATTGTCAAATGAAAGAGCCCTTCTGTACTAAACCTACCAATGAAATAGCTGCATTCTTCCAATTTGAGGTCTAGAATCCCTCAATTACTACCTCAAGACCACACTTAGACTGAATTTTGCTATATATATATAAAATACTGGTTATTTTCATTTGAAACAGCATCAGAACAGCATGGCTGGGTTTAGCCTGGTAAAGCATTAAGTGTATGCTGGAAGTCATGCTGGGTGATCAATGATTAGTCGGACCTCTGTATGATCAAATTGCATTCCATTTTCTTACAGGCCTTCCAGGAATCCTCTTTAAATAAATAGAAACAAACAATGTGGCTCACCATTTAAGCATAATTTTCTGACTCACTTTATTGGATTTTCTCTGACTAGAATTGGAAATGTACAAGTCTTTAGTTGCTTAGATCGATTTTTCATATACATCATTAAGATTTACTCTAATGGGTATCTTCATAATTCCTCTTTCAATTGTAATTTCATTGTGGGTTTCATGGTGCAGAGTTGCAGTCTAGAGCTTAGCAAAACTACATTTTGAGACATATGCAAGTAGACAGCAGGTTTTCTTCTATTGATGAACCCTGCTGGAAACTTAAGAATGGGAACTTCTTTTTGTTTTGTGTTTGTACAGCAACTAGGCAACAATGAGGTCCTAGGCACAAATGCAATACAAATAATGAATAATTATAATAATGAGAAGCCAGGCTCCTACAATGCATTGTGTTTTGGGATATTTATTTCATTGCTTTAACTGTGAGCATTGTGCAAAGTATACTTATTTTAAGCCCAAACCAATCTTTTACTGAAAGTATTACTGAGCACAGGAAGAGGGATAAAATATTTTGTCACTGCATTTCAATGAGATCTTCGGGTCTTGATAGTTCAGATACAAGTAACTTTTGTCAGAGACTTCAGAAATCCCATTCATCAATCCCAAGTATCTTGTCTAAAGGTGTATAAGTTCCTTCCACAAAGACATGGTTTCAATCCTCTAGATCACCCCAAATTATCCCCAATTCTTGTTAACCCTTCCCATAAACAGTTGGATATCATTTATACCAATAATTCATTACATACATTCTGTTGGTCCTTTTATCATAATAATGCTATTTGCTTTTGGTAGCAGTAATAAAAGAGCCCAATGAAATGAGAGTATTATAGGTATTTTTCACATCTCTGATAGTATTCACTTAAGATCTATCCTTTTGTAGTTAATAAATTTGTGTATATTGTTTTATCTAAACCAGTGTGTTTGAACTGAAGTGTTTGGGAAACTCTATTTGGGATAACAGGATTTGTGCCTATAATTTTCTATTAATACAATGATGGACTTTATATGAGCTTGTATTGTACAGGAGAGAGCTGGGCAGTACAAGATGTACATTTATTGGGAAAGTCTGGGACTGGGAGCTTGCTGGTGTCAGTTTGCAGTGTAATTCAAGAGTCGTTGGCTGCAGCACTCACACAATGTAACTGGGAGTAACTTACATGCTGGAGGCTGTGGTTGACTGCAGCACTCACACAATGTAACTGGGAGTAACTTACATGCAAAGCCATGTAAAAGGCTGTGTAAAAGAAAGCTTAGGTGGCATATCAGTCCAGACTGTACCCCGGGTATATCGCAATTATATATAATCTTCCTCACCTTTGAGTAATATATTGAAATCTGAGAAATTGCTTTTTATATGAATTTTAACAGCATGGATTCTGTCCTTTGTATGGATTTGTAAAGAGATGTTAATATCTTGAAAACAATTTTTGACAACCTCTTTGACTTTGTCTTTATTTTGAGTAGGACTGATTGAAAAAAAAATGGAATTTCTATCCCACAGGAAATTCTAATATTTCAACATTTCTTTTCATTCAGAATCTAGATGAATAGTTTAAATAATGAAACTTTGAGGAATGAAAGTTAATTTCATTTAAATTGAAACAAAACATTTCAATATTTCCAGATTGAAACATTTCATTTTAGGTCAATTTGTCATTAATTTGCATTTTCCTGAGCTGCTGCAGAACCTCATCTGCAGGGGTCCCCAGCTGGACTACCTTTCCCATGATGCACTGTATTGGCTCAGCCAGAAGGAAGACCATGGTGCATGATGGGAGATGTAGTCTGGCCAGTATAATAGCCTCCTATGAGGCCTCAGGGTTGTTCACGCAGACACAGATTAATATTGAAATGTCAGGTTTCTTTTCTCCCAATAGGAAATTGAAAAATTTCAGCAAAATCAACTTTTTCTTAATAAAAATATCAATTTTGCAAAAAAAACATTTTTTCTCTAGAAAAAAAATTTACAGAAAATTCACAATCAGATATCATTTTGAGCTCTGCAAATATGAAACACTTCTGCAAATAGGGTGACCAGACGTCCCGATTTTATCGGGACAGTCCCGATTTTAGGGGACTTGTCCCGCGTACTGACCTTACATTGGTCGGGACGCACTTTGTCCTGATATCGGGGGACCGTCTGGTGGAGGACGCAAGCCGGCACTGCCGGCGCCACTCACCTCTTCTTCCTGGGCCCTGAGGCAGCTCAGCTGAACTCCCAGTGCCTGCCTGCCCGCCGGCCAGCAGGAGCCTGCAGAGTGCTGCAGCCCCACTCCCCAGGCACGCACAGAGACGGCGAGGAGGTCTCCACTGTGTGCTGCAGGGGCGGGGGGGCTTGTAGGCGCTGGCAGCGAGCCCCCCGTCCCTGTTGGAGCTAGCCCATGGGGGCTTGGAAGCAGGGTGGACTGGCAGCCCCCCTATAAGCTCCCCACTCCCCTAAGTTCCCTGTGTGGCAGCCACCCAGCAGGCTATCAATTGCCGGGCAATTCAGCTGTCCCTCCCCCCACTGCCCTGTGCAGCTCCTGCCCTCTGCCTTGGAGCTGCTCCCAAGAACCTTCTGCTTTCTGTGCAGAGGGGTAGGGGAAGAGGGCTGCTAATGTCAGAGTGTCCCCCTCCCCCTCACTCTTGCCCCCTGCTCCTGTAACCCATCTCCACAGAGCGGGGTGGGAGGGGACGACACGACAGGGCTCAGGATGGAAGGATCTTGCTGGCAGCAGCTGCTGTCTCAACTTGATGATCTACTTAAAAAGGTAGTGTACATAGAGTGGGGTCAGCGTACTTAAAGGGGCAATGCACGTCTCTCTCTCTCACACACACACACGGTGTGTGTCTCTGTCTCTCTTTACCATGCTGTGTCTCTTCCCTCCAGTTGTGCTGCCTTGTAGAGTGTGAGGCTACATTAACAACAATGTGTTACCCTTGAGGGATCAGCCGAGTGCTAGTTCATATAAATATATATATATATATATAGTCTTTTGTCTGGCGAAAAAAATTTCCCTGGCCTAACCCCCCCATTTACATTAATTCTTATAGGGAAATTGGATTCGCTTAACATTGTTTCGCTTAAAGTAGCATTTTTCAGGAACATAACTACAATGTTAAGCGAGGAGTTACTGTAAAGGTATTGGTGTACAGTGGCTACACCTGCTTTTCTGGTCCAATTTGCATACTAATATCACCCCTGATGACTGGAAAAAGGGTGTTATTCTGCCTCTATTCAAAAAGAGCAACAAGGCCAAATGTAGCATCTATAGAGCTATTACGCTGTTGTTGGTACCAGGGGAAGTCTTCACTTCTGTGTTAATGTCTTAAATCAATGATGTACTTCATGGCAAAGGCCAGTATACTCAGGGTAGCAGTAGATCGGGTCATTCCACTGTGAACCAGATCTTTACCTTGAGCCGGCTTTGTTATGCTGTAATGCCTATTTATTTATTTATTATTTGTATTGCGTAGTGCCTAGAGGCCAGGATCCTATTCTGCTACACACTGTACAAATATACAACAAAGGAACAGTCTCTAGCCTAAATCTAAGCCCCGGATCCTAAAAACACTTAGGGTTCGTCTACACTAGCAAGTTTTGTCGCCAAAAACTGCCTTTTGGCGACAAAACAGGAAGAGTGTACACACTATAATGGGAATTTTTTCACAAAAAACGCCCGGTTTTGGTGACAAAAAACTTCAACCCCTATGAGAGACTTTTGTCTTTTCCCTTCCCTTTATTGTCGACAAAGAGCCAGTCTAGACACTGCTGATTGTTTTGTCGACAGAACTGGCTTCCCCCAGTATCCCACAATGCCTGCCCTGATTGCTCTGCTCAGTGCTTTGATCTCTGCTGCCCTGCAGGCATGCGCCCCTCCCCTTTCAAAGCTCCAGGAAGTATCTGTGTGCTGGTCTGTTTGGGGAACAAACAAAGAGCAAATCATTGGACTGCTCCTGTTCTGCCCTGCACTAGGAACACAGCAGCAGGCAGACTGCTGTTGCAGGGGGAGGGGGACAGACTGCTGTACTGCTTTGCTGTTCCTCAGCACGGAGGGCTCACGAAGCTACTCATGATGCTGCTCTCCGCAGCTGAGGGGGCTATGGGAGAACTTGGAGAGAATCCCAAGATGCGCAGCAATCAGCTCTTCCTTCCCACAACACTGTACTGTGGGATACATACCCACGGTTCATTGCTCACCCTGTCGATGATGGTGTCCCCAATGTGGACATGATCTGCTCACAGAGGGAGCAAGTGTGAACACCCTTTAGCAATTTTTGTTTTGTCGACTTTTGGGTGACAACATAAGTTTTGTTAACAGAACTTGGTAGTGTAGACAAACCCTTACACACTTATGCCCCCCAGGGGATACTGACAATTGTAAAATTAAGCATGTGCATATGTGCAGGATAAGCATATGAGTATAAGGCGGTAGTTAACAAATAGATACAACAGATGGAGGGGGGGCAAAATTAAAGAATGAGATGGTTTGCAAATCAGATGTCTTTGATAACATTAGGCATGCGTACCCTTAGCTGTTATCATTTTAGCAACACAATAACACAAATCTAATTTTGATTGTGTAGCCAGTTTTTAACTAATTAGATTGGTTATTTAAAAAAAGAAAGAAAGAAAAAGATTGATATGCTGAGAGATTAGATATGGGCCTGAACTACAAAATTTGTGTCCAGATCTGAACTTTCACAGTGTTTAGTGGTATTTGGACCTGAAATTTTCTTTCAGTCTATTATATAGCGAGTAGCATGCTGTTGAGGTCAAATCAGGATCAGGGATATGCAGAATCAAGGGATTAGATTTGGTTAAAAGGGTTTGTTTTGATTTAACACAACCTTCTTCTCCATAGTAAGCAGATGACAATTAAATATTGCACTACAATGGCAGCCCTTAATTTTCAGTAACCTAGGAATCTCCCTGGATCCTACCCTTAAACCCTACACTTACTTCCAAATAGGAATCAGAGTATTTACTATGTTACACATTGGTTTAGTTATTTACAGTTATAACTAAAGTTCAACTTATAACAAGTTTGTGGGTTTTATTTCCATTACACCAGACAACAGACAGCTCTCAGGTTCTCTTGTGAGCCACTTTCTCATAAATACTGCAGACTTCTATATTTACCAAATGTCACATTGCCTTCTAGTCAAAAGCTGACATAATAAAAGAACTATTATTAGAATCTTTGGACCAAAGTTGTTCTTGGTGTAACTCAATTGGTTTCTATTGTGTTGCCTCAAGGGTGAATCTGGCCGATTGTATCCCTCACTTAAAATGAAGTGCAGAAAAGTTAACAATAAAAATGGTCTCTTCTGTAAAGGGGCATCTTAAGGATCAGATTGTTTTGTAATTCTCAGTTTAAAAGGGGGGGGAATAAATGAATACATATACTTACCATTACATGTAAAACCAATTTTAATATTCAAAGCCCTTTTAATTCCCAGTGTAAAGAACTCTGAAAGTATGCTAGAGAGACAGGTAGGTGAGGTAATATCTTTTATTGGACTAACTTCTGTTAGTGAGACAGACAAACATTTGAGCTACACAGAGCCCTTCAGAACTAAGTACCTTTCCCAGATTGTCACAGCTAAATACAAAATCAAACAGATAGTTTAACTTAAGTAGTTAGCACACATTCTAAAGGACCATTCAAGTTCAAGTGTCCTATTAACACCCATGTAGTCATAGGACAAAAAGGGGGGTTAGCGGGTTACAGATTGTTGTAATAAATCAAAGGGAAATGATAAAAAACAAAAACACCATATTACCTGTGGATGAACACTTTTCACAAGACAATAAAGGTTGGGGTCATGCATTAAACCAGGGGACGGCAACCTTCGGCACATGGCCCATCAGGGTAATCCGCTGGCGGGCCGTGAGACATGTTGTTTACGTTGACCGTCCGCAGGCACGGCCCCCCGCAGCTCCCAGTGACCGCGATTTGCTGTTCACGGCCAATAGGAGCTGCGGGAAATACTGAATAGCTGCTCATTAAGTGAGCACCATCCATCCTGGAATGGATAAGGCAGGGATCCTGTGGAAAAACATATTATGTGATCATGTAATTAAAGACTGTTTTATAATGCATACACATAAGGGGGGGTGAATTAAGGATGCATTGGCCTTTCTTAACTTTTGAGAACCTGAGTTTTCAATCTTAATGTTGTCTGAATGTCATTTTTTGTAAGTAATAAGTATTTGTATCCTGATTTTTCTCCCATTTAAATCTGTAAGTTTGACTATTGACTTCAATGAGTGTAGGATCAGCTCTTTAGGGAACGCTCCTATACAAGTTCAGTTAGTAGGATTTTGTTTTATTTTCCCCCCACCTGCTATTGTAATAATAAGTTATTGTGTTACTCTTGCTTATTTAACTTCACCTTGAACTTGGTTTTGGATTAAGTACTGACCACTATAGAAGAAAGCCTGATTATATTTTCTAATTTAATTTGCCTTTTGTTTTTAAAAGAAGTTCTTTCACAATATTTCATCTGTTTCAATCCTATTTCTCACTGATGTTTGGACATTCTTTCAAAGAGGAATTTATCATGGTTTATGGTTGTGGTTATTGGAGTGGTTGCCTCACATACTAAATCAAATAGAAAACCAAATTAAAACTGCACTTCGTACCATTTTGGGATTCACATTCTCACAGCACAGCTGCTGTCACCAATTCAGAATCCTTTGCTTCCTCCCACCACTTATCAGTGCCCCATGTTCAGTTGTTTTAGAGAAGATCAAATACACAGGCTTGAGGCAATAATAGCACAGCTAGTACAAAATGTGAATCCACTTACTAGTCAATTTCAGAGATCAATTCAATCAATTACCGTACTTTAGTTATAATTGTGATCTTGTTTTTTCCCCAGCAATCATATGTAACAGTAACTTCACTGGATCTTTCAGATTTAAGAGGAAAGAAGGCAGTGGGAAGATATCTTAGCAATAACAGGAGGCAAATGTTACCCTTCCATAATCATTCCCTTTCCCTTAACTTTGCAGTGTTTTTTCAGTATGGGGCCTTAAAATTCCACCTGTTTTGTGTCTATTGTTAATGGTCTCTCAATGTTATTTAATACAATTCATATGTCAGAGCAGTATATCCCCTGCAGAACATGAGACTTTAAAACTCTGTGACTGATATTGAAGGTTTCCATCCCAGGCGTCCACCTATGATATTTGTTGCTGCAAGCTTGTACCATATGTGCCTCTTTCCTCCAGAAAACTGAAAAGCACTTCCTCAAGCAGTCACTCATGTCTTTTAGACAAGCATTTAAAAAATAAATTTACTTGGTCCAGTTACCTGTGCTTTGCTCATATACCGTTGTGGTGAGCCTGGTAAAAAGACCAGGTACCAGCAGATAGATTAGACAGAACTAAAAAAACTAAAACTTGTATTGCCTTGGTAACAATAAATATAAAAAGATAACTATTAAAGCACTACAGATTGTACATTAACTTTCTCCTCAACTGCTTTCTAGGACCTCAACCCTTTATTTCCTCACTGCCTCCTGACAATGTGGGGGGCTGGGAGATTGCTAATTTGTGACAGTGACTGAATCTTGAAGTTGTGTATGTGACATGCATTCACCAGCTGAATTACATATATAAAATTACTTCTGTAGCTCCAATCTCTGCTCATGAGTTTAGTCATGAATTGAAATAGTAGAGTTTAGGAAGAGAGGAGAGCTGCAACTAATGCAGCACTTATTGTGACATATTATACCTCAAAATAGCACCCTGTAACACTGACATTCCCTACTTATATGTGGTTATGATATGTTCTACAAAGAATGCCTTGTAAAGTATCCCATGGAAAGTCATGATTTGCTGAAACTCACTGTTCTGTCAAAATATGTATATTATCATCATATATGAAGTTATGAGATTTTGCTATATGGTTGTTATTGAAATATGTTGTGAATCTGGGAGAGGCCCACAACTAATTCTCCAGTGGCAACAAAGGGGTGACCCATACCCAGACGGGTGTTAAGACCATCACCAGCCATTAACCCGTAGGGGGATTGTAAATAAGAGATTTACAATTCAATAAAAGACAGTTGCTCAAACTCTACACAATGGGAGTTTGCTTAAGTCTGTGACTCAGTAAAGTATCAGAACATAGAATCATAGAATCATAGAATATCAGGGCTGGAAGGGACCTCAGGAGGTCATCTAGTCCAACACCCTGCTCAAAGCAGGACCAATTCCCAACTAAATCATTCCAGCCAGGGCGTTGTCAAGCCTGACCTTAAAAATATCTAAGGAAGGAGATTCCACCACCTCCCTAGGTAACCCATTCTAGTGCTTCACCACTCTCCTAGTAAACAAGTTTTTTTCTAATATCCAACCTAAACCTCCCCGACTGCAACTTGAGACCATTACTCCTTGTTCTGTCATCTGCTACCACTGAGAACAGTCTAGATCCATGCTCTTTGGATCCCCCTTTCAGGTAGTTGATGTGATGGTTGACTCCATATTGGAGCCAGTATTTTTCCAGACACATGAAGTGAGAGTATAAAATAAGGGACAGTGGAATAGTGAGTCCACCTCTCTCTTCCCCCACTTATTCTGAAGGCAACAAGAACATTTGGAAGAAAAGACTTTGAACTGGGGAGATTGGTCCCAGGCTTAACAGGTAATTCAGCCTGTGAATTAAGAACTGTGAACTGTTTACAATGCCTAGTGGAGTGAGAAAAACTGCTTGATTCAACTCTTGCTTAGTCTGATAAAGTTTAGGATTTAGGCTGTAATTTTACCTTTTATTTTTTATATAACCAGCTCTGATCTCTATGCCTTACACTTATAATTTATTTACAGGTATTTTTAGTAAAAGTCATGGACAGGTCATGGAATAAGCAAAAATTCACAGCCAATGACCTGTCCATGACTTATACTAAAAATACCTGTGATTAAATCTTGGGGGCAGGTACTGGGGGAGGGGGCATGCGGGGCTGCTGCTGGGGGAAGACACTGGGAGGGGCACCGGGGCCAGCGGCCAGGGAGCGAGGTCCGCAGCTGCTCTGGCCGGCCGGGGCCAGCGGCTGGAGCCAGTCGACTGCGGTTGCTCTGCCCCACCAGACGGGTACTTCTGCCTGGGACTGCAGACCGCGCGGCTGCTCTGGCTGGCCACCTGGGGGGGTTGCTGCTGGGAACCATGGACTGCGGCTGCTCTGGCTGCTCTGGGATTCCTGCCAGGGGCCGCCAGAGCAGTGGCTTGTGTGGCTGTCCCGGGGGCCACTTGAGCAGCTGGCTCCAGAGCCTGGGGTCAGCCACACTGGCCCCTGCTGAAGTCACCAAGGTCACAGAAAGTCACGGAATCTGTGACTTCCGCTACCTCCGTGACAGACATGGAGCCCTACTTATAATCAATTAAAATTGATCTTATCTATCCTTCTGTAGTTGATAAACTTATTTTAATGTTTTATCTTTACCAGTGAGATTGTATAAAGTGCTTGAGGAATCTGCTCAGGTTACAAAGTCTAGTGCATGTCCACTATCCTTTGATGAAGTGGCAAACTAAATAATGAGCTTGCATTGTTCAAGAGAAGGTCTTGAACAATGTAAAATGGTACATTTCTGAGGTGCAAGGCTGGGCTGGGGGATTTGCTAATGTTTCCTTGGGTATAATTCATGAGCGTCTGTGAGAGCCTGCACGTAACTTTCAGTGTGCCTTCACATGCTAATGGCTGTGTGAGAGTGAAGCCTGTAGGGACTGCTTGTCACTAGCAAAGCAGTATGAGAGATACCCTGATCCAGAGTGTTAGAGGGGACACGACAGTCCTACAGTCCAGGTTGTACCATGGGGGGGTGTCACACCTATCTAGCTGAAACAAGTACTATTAAGGACCTGATATGATGAAGTGATGGGCACCTTTTACAAGGTGCTGGCACCCCCAGGTTTTATTGAAGACAATAGGAATTCAGAATTCTGGTCACTTCAAAAGAGTACTTTAATGAATATTCAATACATTCAAGCTGAAAGGGCATATTGAGTGGGGTCCTGCAGGGATCAGTTATGGGTCTGGTTCTTTTCAATATCCTCATCAGTTATTTAGATAATGGCGTAGAGAGTACACTTATAAAGTTTGCAGATGATACCAAGCTGGGAGGGATTGCAAGTGTTTCAGAGGATAGGCTTAAAATTCACAATGATCTGGAAAAACTGGAGAAATGGTCTGAAGTAAATAGGATGAAATTAAATAAGGACAAATGCAAAGTACTCAATTTAGGAAGGAACAATCAGTTGCACATATGCAATGGAAAATGACTGCCTAGGAAGGAGTACTGCGGAAAGGGGGTCATAAGAGATTGCAAGCTAAATGAGTGTCAAAAGCAGCATTCCCTCTAATTTTTTACATCCATGTGCGGAATGAATTTTGTTATGTGCACCAATATGGAGGTGAGGTGTGGTGAGGGTGGGCCTGAGAGGTTCGGAGTGTGGGAGGGGCTCAGGGCTGGGACAGAGGGTTGGGGTGTGTGGGGGGTGCAGGCTCTGGGGTGGGGTCAGGGATGAGGGGTTTGGGAGAGGGCTCAAGGCTGGGGCAGAGGGTTGGAGTATGTGGGGGGCGAGGGCTCTGGCTGGGGGTGAAGGCTCTGGTGTGGGGCCGGGGATAAGGGGTTTGGGGAGGGGACTCAGGGCTGGGGCAGAGGTTTGTGGTGCAGGGTGGGTGCAGGCTCTGGGGTGGGGCTGGGGATGAGGGTTTGGGGTGCAGGCTGCCCCGGGGCTACGGTGGGGAAAGAGGACTCCCCCAGTCCTCTCTCACCACAGCAGTTGGGGCTGGGTGCAGGGCTGGCACAACCCATTAGGCGACCTAGGCGGTCGCCTAGGGCACTAACATTTGGGGGGCGGCAACCGCGGTGGTTGGATCTTCGGCCACCCCAGTCGTCGTCGTCATTTCTGGGGCGGGACCTTCCGTCGCCTTTGTTGGGGGTGGCATTTCGGGGGCGGGACCTTCCGCTGCCTAGGGCGGCAAAAAAGCTGGCGGCGCTCCTGGCTGGGTGAGAGGCACCTCTCCCCAGCCGCAGCAGTTCTGGTGAGGCTGGGCTGGGCCGGGTCAGGGCAGGGGCTCCTCTTCCGAGAAGCTCCGTCAGGCCTGGGCTGGGCCAGGGGAGGGTCTCCTCTCCCCAGCAGCTCCGGCGGGCTTGGGATGGGCCAGGCTGGTGGAGGGGCTATTCTCCTCGGCAGCTCTGGCAGGCCTGGGCTGGGCTGGGGAAGGGGCACCACTCCCCACCTGCATGGCCCTTGATAGGCTGCTGCGCGGCAGCATGGCCGCACAGCTTACAGGGAACTTAGGTCAAGAGTGTAACACTGGCAAAAAAAAGCAAACATCATTGTGGGATATATTAGGAGTGTTGTAAGCAAGACACTAGAAGTAATTCTTCTGCTCTACTCTGCGCTGATTAGGCCTCAACTGGAATATTGTGTCCAGTTCTGGGGATTACATTTCAGGAAAGATGTGGACAAACTGGCAAAAGTCCAGAGAAGAACAACAAAAATGATTAAAGGTCTAGAAAATGTGATCTATGAGGGAAGATTTAAAAAATTTGGTTTGTTTAGTCCGGAGAAAAGAAGACTGAGGAGGGACATGATAACAGTTTTCAAGTACATAAAAAATTGTTACATTGAAGAGGGAGAAAAAATGTTCTCCTTAACCGCTGAGGATAGGACAAGAAGCAATGGTGGCTTTAAACTACCGTTACCCCTTCTCCTGATTCCCTTTGCCTCCAGCAGGAAAGATTCTGTACAAGGGAACTCTGGCCTTGATTTCAGTGGCAGCAGGGGAGTGTGTCAGATTATTTTTCCTTGCCCTCCTCTGAATAGCCCCTCTGACTTTAATGGTTTTTCACAGATATATTTGAGGGCAGAAAATGGCCCAGCAAGTCATTCTTAACTTTGCATTTTCTTGTTGTTGTTGTTTTTTAATTTAAGCTTAGCTATTATTTACTACTTAATAATCCTTTGACTCAAGATAAAAGTTAAAATAATCAAGTTTCACGGTGCTAAGCTCTCATTTAAACAACCCATAGATAAAGGTGGAATAATTTGCTGCATAAGCAGACTTAAGACCTGAAATCTTCAAATAGTAAATGGATAAAAAAACACTTTTCACTCTAACCCAATACATGTCTACAGTAGTGTATTGATTTCAGTTTATTAAACTGTTCCTCAACACTAAGCTTCCCCCATTTATAATTTTCTGTTAAGGAATGCTTTACTTTTAATATTTCTATACAATACATACCAACCTCTTTTGAAATGTAGTAAAGTTTCAGGTTTATTTTACCTGATTCTTGACCAGATCACCTCAGACCTAAATATCTCACCAAGACATGGCCATGTACTTTATATGCAATAAATATGTTATGTAATTACAAACCACGAACACAACCAGTGTGTGCTATAATTGCTGTGTAGTAATAAATGGGAATGCTATGTTCCATCCCACATAAAATATATCAAGGCATTTATTGATTTGCAATAGTCTGTCATCACCACAGTTAATAACACAAACTAATTATACATGTGATTTTGGTTCTATGTTTGAAAGGAGCAGTCAGATCCTTGTATGACTTGTTTAATTGCTCTGTGCCAGGCAGAGCTTTAACACAGCCAGCTTGCTCCTATATACTGTATTAGCACCTCTCTGAAGCTATTATATTGTTCTCCAGAATCTCATTTATGTAGAAAAAAGTTAATCTCTAGCTGTTATGGTTGTGGAAAAAACCTGAGAAAGTTGAACCAAGTGTAACTGATGCAGCTATCTCTATGTGAGTCTGCAGAGTGCCTGGAACAATATCTGAGTAGTGTGCCCCATTCACCTGAAGTGAAGTGTTAGCTTCAAATGACCAGAGAGGATAATTTACATGTGAACATTGTCACCTGTCTGATTTCTTGTAACAAAGGAGCGGGAAGGTCACAGATCTGCACAATTTACTCTGAGTGATGTTTCATTCCACAAATGGGTGGCAGTTGGAAGGGTTTTTTTTCCGCAGTCAAGAAGGAAATGAGTCCAAGGAACCCAGCAGAATCCATGGCCATATTCAAACCTCACTGAAGGGGAGTCAAGCAGCACAAATGATTGTATTTGAATCTTTGTACAATCTACCATAAGCAGAGTCATTTTGATGTGCTTATTTTGCAGGTGGAGCTTGGAAGAACACGTTCACCTTTTTCTGTTCAGTCTGACCCTTTTTCTACTCAGTCTGATCCTTGCCTGGGATCTGACAAGGAGATTTGAGAACAATGTTCCCTTGCTGTGTTAATAAGCAATGTTCCATATCAAATAATAACTCCCTTTACTAGTCTTCAACATGTAATGGAAAAATAGTAGTAACAGCAGCAGAGGACAGAGATATCTTTATCCCCAAAAGGCATTTTTAAGTTCCAGGCAGATGCAAGTGTCCTGTCCTAGTATCATCACCAAAATAGTTTCATCATCATAAACGGGCACTTCTGCTAGCTGCAGATAACAGCAAGCTGCTTCAGAGAAATATCAGTCTGCTTTGCCTAGTTTGACAGGGACAAGCAGTTATTCATGAACTTGTCTTTGGCTGGAGAACTTGGGCCACATACTGTGAATCCAAAGGAGGTCCTACAGTCCCTAACTGCCTGTTTGTCATAGTCAAACAGCAACAGCATCTGAAGTTATTGTACTACATTCTGGAGAACATAGTTCATCTAAAAGTAGCATGCATGTAAGATACATGAAGATGTTCCCAACGAGCGTTTTAATCCTGCTGGGGTAGAGGAAGAGCTGGAAGATGCTGAAGTGGAGTGCTAATGAGGAAGTACAAGTGAGCAGCAGTGAGGACTGCAAAGGTTTTTTTGGCACATAAGACCATAAAAATATTCTGGTGTCACAGTTAGAGGGGGATATAAAGTGGCTTTTTGACTGGTTATGTGCTCTCTTGACTAATCTACTCCCCACTTTCCTAGCAAGTGATTGGCTTCCCTAGAAATTACAGAAGCTGCTGCTACATTAGAATTAGGACCACCTCCAGGTTGTCCAGATCCTCTCAGTACTGAGATTCTCTTGGAACTAGCTTTCAATGAATGTCCAAATGAGAATTTCACAGAAGGGTCTGGAGTTGGTTCTGATTCTAAATTGGCCCTAAAAGCAGTAAATGCCTCCTCCATAAGTATGGACAGGAGCCAAATCTCCCAATCCTTGTAGGCCAAACTAGTGAATTCAAGCCATATTTCATACTGGTCAGGTCCATGTCTTTCATCCAAGTGCCTAAGGCATTGGGAATGAGGGTCTGAGACTAGGAAATTTATTCTACAAGATGCATATTCCTCAAACCAAGACTTTGGTGGCTCCACCATCCACAAGGGCAGGATAGTTCCTAGAACCAAAGTCCCCAAGAAGAAGTCATTTCCCTCTTGAGACAAAAAATAAAGTTTTACATTTTCTTACAATTATGCAGCTATTTACAAGAAACTAGCCCCAGTTAGGGGAGAAAAAGAAGAAAGTAACGGCAAATGAGCTAACAAGTTGGGGGACCAGAGGGCGTGCCAACTTGCTTCTGTAGTGGCTGGAAGGAACTGAGGGTCTGTGGAGGCCAGGCCTTAAAATCCAAATCTAAGCCTCACCTAGGAAATTCCATGCCTCACGGAAAAGTTTGCTCAGACCCTAATTTCTAAAGCTTTCTAATGGGTTTCAGGTTTAATTCAGTGCAGAGGTGCTCCCAGAGTAAGGATCTGTTCACTCAAAGAAGAGTTCTCCCAAGACAATTCTCTCCAAGATAGAAACTTTTACAAGTATTTTGGCATTCAGAAAGTTTTTGAAAACCCCACTGTCTGTTTCCCTGTTAGAGTATGTCAGATTTTCACAGGTTTTTATCCACTTTGTTTGATTTATTTGCTTAGGTTACCCAATATTCTGGTTAAACTATTATATCTGGTGCTACAAATGTTGAAATGAATTTGCTCCTGGCATCCAAATAGTTGAAAGAGTTTCATATGCAACTTCAGTTAATGATACACCGATGCTGAAAATACTGCATTTTCCACAAAAGCTCTGTGAGGCCAATAGTGAAAATTCTTAGTATTATCTATTTTGTAGAGTGTTTTTACATAATCTCCTTTGGTTGGTTTCTGAGTATGCAACTAAGAACAAAAGAATTAAACACCAATAGGAACAGTGCACCATTTTAGAGATCACCTTGCATGTGTTACATTAGATAACTGAATTTATTTTTCTTTATAAAAGTATGTAAATAGGAGAGAAAATGAGCTGGTGTGCTGCCATATTGAATTGCCAGGAATCACTTTTTGTAGGTTAAGATATATAGGTATTTTATGAGAAAGTCACCCAGACTGTTAGCCAAAAAGACAATACTGTTTAGAGGAGAATTGATTATTTTTAAATTTATTTTTTAACACGGCTTGTTGCAATCAGGCTCTATAGATCAAGAGTAAGGTCTATAGTAACCAGAAGGCCAGGTGTATTGTGGTACCTCCTTACACAATACAACACTATTTTGTATAGCACATTTCATATTTACCCCCAAATGCTTTCTAATAATAACTGGCTCCAATTAGTTTTCTAGACTGTAATAATGTAATAGATAACTGCAGGGAGGGAGAGAGAAATTGAGAAGTATCAGCAATGGAGAAAATGCATAGCCTCATCTAAGGAAGTAGTTTCCAACTATGGAGTGAATGGATTTTGTTATAGGGCTCAATTAGTTGGTTCAATGGAAATAGATAGTTAGAGCTATATCTCCATTTCTTGCTCATTTTCTCTTTTGGAAATTATACTATGAAAGTCACTTACTTTAGCTAATGAACTATTGCTAATGACATGCACATGTCAATATCTTGTTGTGATTGATCTAATGGTTTGTTTTATAATTGAATTTTACTTAATATATTCACTGGTTCAATTCACCGATACTTACCTACAGCATTAACTGCTTAAGATATGAGTATTAAATTTAATGTATTCAGTGAATTAGTTTACTTCATTTAGTTTATAGCTTTAAACTTAAACTGTTGCTAAAAATGCCCCCTACTAACACCCATAGCAAAATAAACACTATTCACAAACTGAATCTAAGAATTATAAATTGCAGTTCTTTATACGGAGATTCAGATTTATGAATCATTTCTAACATTTTTCTAGTTATAGTGGACCAACTTCTCATCAATACACATGAAGCACCTGTCCCAAGTCAGTATTTCCATTGACTTTATAGGAAGCTGGACTGTGCTACAAAGGTACATATCACTGAAATAGCAATGCAATAAAACATTTTTGAATATTGTACAGCCCATTGATGCCATAGTCACATCATGACTGAATGTGTAGAATGAAGTCCAGGCTGGGATCTAGAAACCCATTTGGCTTCCACAACTACTATGAGCTATTGCAGATCCAAGATGTCTCACACATAGAGCTAGGCCACCTTTTTACCGAAAGGTAGAAAGAATTACTAGAGATCATTTTCACATAGATGGAGATTGCAAAACCTGTCCTTCATTCATTCAAACTCTCCATTCCCAAAAATCTGCCTTCCTTCTTCATTGTTTTGTACTGCATTTATTCCAGCCCTGAGATAGAATAAATTGTTGGCATATTCCATCTAGCGTGTCTATACATTGAGGTGGTGAGCCTACACAGAGTGTGTCTATTGGTGTAACATACTTATTTTCTCCCTGACCACACTCCCTTTTCTCCCTTCAAAATATGGAGACAGCACACATATAGCTCTGTTATTCTGTGATTTTTCCTGCCTAGCAGGATTTGTGTGAATTCCATAAGCAGTTCCTGACGACATGAGCCACATTACAACTGAGGTCTGCAGATTTTTGGCCGTACACATTGTCATAAGTTTTCTCAGAATTTGGCTCACTACTTTTTGGCATAGTTGTTATTAACACAGCGTATAGTACATAAGCATTGCATGGTATATTACAAAACATGCTGAGCCAAATTCTCATTTACACTATAGTCCATTTACACCACATTGCCAGAGTGGTGAAAATAGCAATGAAAATTAAGCCCCACATGTCAAATCAAGAATCCATGGGCAATAAAGTAGGAACGGGGTCTATGGTGAGAGCTATAAGTAAGAGCCAGAATGCCAGAGTCCTATTCCTAGTTCTATAGTAGGGTAACTTTTGTGACATCAAACAAATCAAACACCCTCTGTGGGGTTATTTTTAACTATCCCCCATATTTTTTCCATATGCAAAAAGGAACCATAGACTTTCAGTC
Source organism: Emys orbicularis (assembly GCF_028017835.1). Classification (NCBI taxonomy): domain Eukaryota; kingdom Metazoa; phylum Chordata; order Testudines; family Emydidae; genus Emys; species Emys orbicularis. The sequence goes on along the minus strand of NC_088683.1, from coordinate 239,965,767 downwards.
TGATTGACTTATTTTAGGTCAAAGACAAAACAGAAGTCTCCATGAGTTTCCATGAGAGAGCACAGTGTGTGTTTCCTTAGCAACATGCTGCATCTGTTCAGCCTTACAAAATAGCAGCTGCCCCTTCCTCACTACCCCCTCAGACAATAGCCCCTGAGGGTATGTTTACACTGCAGTTAGGCAGCCACTTCTGGCACAGGCCAGCTGACTGAGACTCGTGGACCTCGGGTTAAGGGGCAGTTTAAGTGTGGTAAAGCTGTTTAGGCTCAGGCTGCAGCCCGAGCTCTGGGGCTCTCTCATCTTGCATGAGCCTAGAGCCCAGGCTCCAGACTGAGCCCAAACATCTACACCACAATTAAACAGCCCTTAACCAGCTATGAGTTTTTAATTGCAGTGCAGACATACCTGAATGTTCTGAGTGTTTTCTTCTGCAGTTCAGGGTGCATTGGTGGTTTTCTGCAGGCATTAGGTAGAAGGGAACAGAAAGTCCATTGATCAGTAATGGTCAGTTTTATTCCACAAGTCATTAAGACGAAGGTTTTTTAAAAGAGACTAGTGATTTGGAGATCTCGTTTCTTTGGGTGCCTAGCATACGGCACATTAAAAGAGTCTGATTTTCAGAGGTTGTATGCACAGGGGAGCAGGAAGCAGATGAGATGTCGAGTAAATTGCTGTGGCTTGTGTAGGGAATTTAAAAGTGGGAGGCAGGTAGTGTTTTATGTGAGCTGGACGTTGCCCTGTGTAGCATATAGACTGGGGTGAAAGCTGCAAGCATGCAGTAGTTGTGCCCTGGTTTCCCTGCTCACCCTCAGCAGTGAGATGTCAGCAAACAGGTTGGCTGCCTGTGAAAAAGTGTGTGATACTTTTAGAATGAGTTCCCTGCAAAGCTGCCCTGCAAGCCACAACCGTTTTGTCTGTACGCACAACCACCTTCCCCCTACTCCCGACACTCACCATGATTGGGGTGCTCACGGAGCTGTGTGCCTGCCTAGAGTCAGTGAGAAATTGATTGCTACTAGTTGCAAAAGCCCCTTATTACTGAAATGTTTCAACCGTTTTCTGGAATGTAACAATCCCTCTTCTGTGCATTGTCCACAGTAGCAGAAACCTTGAGGAACACAACACGCACCCCTGCCGACCGGCTTCGGCAGATAAGGAAGAAGCTGAGGCACAGCAAAGAAGACATGTTCTGGGAGGTGCTGCAGTGCCAGGAGAGAGAGCAGGGAATTGAAAGAGTGCTGCGAAGCCAATGCGACATTTGCTAGGCAAGTGACAGAGCAGATGATAAAAGTTATGGAGGATCAGACAGAGATGCTCAAGTCTTTGATACAGCTGCAGACTGAGCAGATCTGTGATCGACCTCCACTGAGCACATGCACATGTACAATTCTTTGCCAACCCACCCACATCTGTGCCCACACATTCCTTTTCAGTTCACAACGTTCCTGAGTTTCCCCATCACTCCACCCCCTCTCACAGCTTGAACAATGATAGCTGGAGCTACATTCAGTTGTGAGGTTTTACCCTTTTTAACAATAAATAAAGGCTAAGGTATTTAATGGTGCAGAGTTTTTTTTCTGTGTTCTACAAAAGCATATAGCAATCAATTCACTCTTGAGAACAGGCTTCTAAAGCATTGTGTTGCATGGATCTTGGGCCCCAGAACTGTACATGGATGCACCAGGGAATCAACTCCAAAGCAGACGTGTTACTGCCCCTCATTGTCAAAGTGGTTCCTCAAAGCTTCTCTGATGTTAATAGCAGCCCTCTGGGCTCCTCTGACAGCCCTAGCATCTGGCTGTTGAAACTGTGCAGCCAAGTGCTCTGCCTCAGTGCTCCACACCTGAGAAAACATTTCACCCTTAGATTCACACAGATTATGCAAAGTGCAGCACGCAGCTATGACCACAGGAATATTATCCTTGGTAAGGTCTAGCCTGCCATTGAGACACCTTTCAAACGTCCAAAGGCACATTCGACTACCATGTGGCACCTGTTCAGCCTGTTGTTAAAATGCTTGTTGCTGCTGTCCAGGTGCCCTGTGTAAGGTTTCATGAGCCAGGGCTGTAAGGGGTAAGCCAGGTCTCCCAGGGTTACTATGGGCATTTCCACATCCCCCACTGTGATCTTGTGGTCTGGAAAGAAAGTCCCCACCTGCAGCTTTCTGTATAGGCCACTGTTCCTGAAGATTCATGCATCATGCACCTTTCCAGACCAGCCTGCATTGATGTCCATGAAACGCCCCTGGTGATCCACCAGCGCCTGCAACACCATGGGGATGTATCCATTCCTATTGATGTATTCAGAGGCAAGGTGGTCTGGTGCTAAAATTGGAATGTGTGTGCCATCAATCGCCCCACCACAGTTAGGGAAACCCATCTCTGCAAATCCATCCACTATTTCAGGCACATTTCCCAGAGTCATGGTCCTCCGCAGCAGGATGCGATTTATTGACCTGCACACTTGGAGTAATACAGCCCCAACAGTGGACTTCCCCACTCCAAATTGATATGCAACTGACTGGTAGCAGTCTGGATTTGCCAGCTTCCACACAGCAATTGCAACACACTTCTCTACCAAAAGGGCAGCTCTCATTCTGGTGTCCTAGAGCCACAGGTCGGGGGCCAGCTCAACACATAGCTCCATGAAGGTTGCTTTATGCATCCTAAAGTTCTGTACCCACTGGTCGTCATCCCACACCTGCATGACAATGCAATCCCACCAATCAGTGCTTGTTTCCCTAGCCCCAAAGCGACAGTCTACCGTATGCAGCTGCTCTGTGAATGCCAAAAGCACTGATAAGTTGCTGCTGTCCATATCATAGTCGGGTGCCTGTGATTTATTCTCTGTCAGTAACTTTGCGAGTAACTCTGCTGCCATGCGTGATGTCCTCACAACAGTTAACAGCGCATAGGAGAGAAGTGTGGGATCCATCCTCTCTCACTGCAGATGCTGGTGCGCACTACAAAGACTGGCAGATGGAAAAACATCATGAAAGGAAAGCCAGAACGGCATGAAAGGAAGCCAGAAACCATTGATGGGCAGGGACACAAAGCGGTGCATGACGGTACATTTTGGATGTCCCAGGATGCGCCGTGCTCCGTTTCCACCTTCCCACAACACCTAGTGACAGATGGTGTCGCCAGATACCGTGGTGTGACAGTCAGCAGCGACCCTCTCCTCCCCGCCCCCCCTTAACAGCTAGCAGCCGTTATAGCAGCCAGCGGCCATTAGGGAAAAGCAAACACCTCAAGTACACAGTAGCCTAAACTTTTTAACTGTTTTTTTTTTTAAGGCCTTGAGGTAGTTGGAGCTGGTCCCAAGCCGGTTTTCACTGACCAAATAGCAAAAGCACGGGTCTGGCAACCAACAATCAAGTGTTAACACGGCAAGGGACTTTGTCTAAATATGTATAAAAAATCTATAAAATGTGTGTAAAACAAAGTTTTTGTACCAAGGTGCAAAGCTCTCCTTTCTTCTGCAGAATAAAGCAACTCTTCCTTATCCCTGTCTGGCTGTTATTGGCTCTCAGCTAGGTGGACCCGATATTTCGGTGACATTGGGATACGTACCCACAGTGCATTGCTCACACTGTTGACAATGGTGCCCTGAATTTGGACATGATCTGTCAACAGAGGGAGCAAATGTAGACTCACTTTGGTGACTTTGCTTTTGTTGACTTTTTTGTGTCGACATTAGTCTCATCAACAAAACTTACCAGTGTAGACAAGCCCTTAGGCTGGCAACTTTTTCTCCATCCTTACGGTTCCACCGCCTATCTCCTAAATTTTCAACCACCTGCAAAATAGACTTTGTTGATTTTATTTCTCATAGTTATAAGTACAGTGATATAGAATGAGTTCCAGGTATTGCTCTGTACTTCAAACTCAGTCCCTCATGGCCCATTAGTGGCTGAATCTTACCATATATTTTACAACTCCACTGGGGATTCCTGAGCAGTACCAATATTCAGATCTGGTCTCAGCCTATTAGGTCAATCTTCAAGCAATTATGAGCTTCTGGTTGCAATTGCTCAGTCTAACTAGAAATTTTTGAATGCTTCTCATCTTCTCTTGTATCTGACACAAGGGAAGGAGTGAGCTAACTTTAAAACTCGTCTGTCAGGGAACCGAAGAAGTGATTAAAAAAAGCTTCCTTGTGACTTTCTTTAGGGGGCACCCTGTTCCTGTTTTTAATATAATTTCCTGGAAGCCTTCAGCAAGTTTCCCTGTAGGCTTTCCAAGAAAGCTGTAAAATGTAGTCTTGGCTGCCTCTGTCACTTTTACACATTTGCTTGTTATTTGATTTTTTTAACCTTTTGCTTTATGGTTTTGTGTTTCAACAGTACCATTGTGATGATGAAGTTAAGGGTTTGCAAACTTTATGAGTGTAACTGGGCCTAGTTTCAAGTGTGCCTGGGCTGATTTATGTTTCTGCATCTAGACCACGTTGCATGAGTTCAACCTGCGAACAGGTGAAACCTAGTGATTTTTTTACTGCAAGTTTGAAACTAAAACACAGAGGTGAATAAAAAATTATGTAAGTATCACCAGTTCATCAGAAGGATTACAAATTTAAACCATAAGGTTTCACTAAAATACATATTGTGAAACCTGTTTTTAATTGACAACACCAAGGAGTGGCATACAAAAAGGCCCATTTTTTCCTTCCTACCTCACACTTGGTATCTTACTCTGACTGTAGTCCCACTGATATTATTATTCATGTAGGCCTTGATTCAGCAAAACACTTAGTTTGACTTTGGGGGGAATTAAGCACATATTTCAGTGCCTTGCTGTAAAGGTGTGGGAATACTCCACTGTTTAGTTTGCTGAATTGGGGCCTGGGTTTTGAGATCAGTGGGACAAATGGTGGGAAAAGATACTACTCAAGCTACTTCTGGGCTGGAAGCCAGCACCGCTTCTATCACAGCCTGACCCCACCCTCTTACCACCAAATAACTATTTATCTTGCCTGGTGGTTGTTATTGTAACACTAATTATTGTCTGGGTGCTCAGAGCTTTCACATGAACATTAAATCTAAAGAAACAAACAACACGGCTAAGGGTTCCAAAATCAGAAAGGCTGCTCTTTAACCAGAGGACATTTTTTTTTTACTGGAAACCTTGAAAATAAGTGGTCTCTTAACATGGGACTGCACACTCTATGTGGTCATTATTTCAGGTGTTTCACAAACACTGTAGAAATCATGTTCTGTCTGGTTACTAAAAACAACTAAAAACAAACATAAAACACTATTTCTTAACTTCCAACAATGCAGCAGACAATGGATTTCAATGCAATTCCAAGATATATTGGTCTTTACAGTGTGTGATAGTCTACACCTGAAATTATTTATTTTTCCCAATAAAGGAAATAAATTCTGTCCTTCAAAATCACAAAATGAAACAAACCCCCCCACACACTTTTATCCCTTAATTTTGATGGGTTTTGCTAGAGTGTTAAGTTTTGCTGCAGAATAGATGTAACTGTAACCTAAGAGATGCAATTGTTTAACAGATGGCTCCAGAGCACAGTAGTAGTTCAAATGTAGTAAGAAGATATGGGAGATTTCAGCAAGCAAAATGAAATTTCAGTCATAATATATCAGACATATAAGAATTAAAACTAAAAAAGACATAATTAATATGTCCAACATTCAAGAACATATATCACAGGATGAATCACAACAATTTGAAGCCTACTATATTTATGGCAATATTAGATCCAATCCTGTACTTCCTGACCATCAACTAATTCCATAAAGTTAAGAGGTTGTTCTGGTGCTACAGTGTTAAGTCTTGTTGTATTTAAAATACATTTCAATATATCACACTACCATGTAGAAATGTAGTAGTCGATGAGATAGAGCCAAAGACAAATTTAAAGAAGAATGACTAAGCATAAGGAAAGTTGGAGGCTTCAGGAATAAGATGTGGATCCACAAAGATACTTAACCACCTAACCCAGGGCTGTCCCTAGGGGGGTGCAGGACCTGGGACAACACCCCCTCTGGCCCAGGCCCCGCCCCCACTCCACCCCATCCTCCAAGCCCCCCCCCCGCCCTCTTTCCAGCTTCTGCCCCCTCCCCCAAGCATTGCCGGGAGCCAGCGGGGTGGAGCGGGCTGGGACCAGGTCACTCACTGCTGCTAAGCCCCCCCAAGCACAGGGTCCCCCAAAGTGCAGGGCCCGGAGCAGTTGTCCCAGTCTGTCCATGGAGGGGACAGCTCTAACCTAACCCACAGATTTAGGCACCTAAATCCCATTTTTAGGTGCCATTCTGATCCATGAATCCCCAACTTGGCTGCTGTCAAACAGTGTAAGTGGCTAAACTCACTCAGCACCTATGCTTTTTTCCCAGTAAAAGTTCCCTAGGCACCTATGTTTCTGCCTCTGGGCATACACACTGCTGCCTCCCTCTAGGTGTCCAGATGCCTACCTACTGCCTAAGCCCCAGATTGATCCACAAACTGGGGGAAATAGGTAGATGAACACCCATTTTGCATGCAGGGTCCGATCCGATCGGAGTGCTCACAGGAACCCAGCTCCACACAAAGTGGGGGAGAGGAGGAACCCCCTTATAACTCTTAGCCTTATGGTTTGGGTACTCACCCCGGATCAGGGAGACCCCAAGTTCAAGTCACCACTCTGCCTGATGAGGAAAAGAGATTTGACCAGTGATCTGCCATCTCAAAAGTGAGCATGCTAACTACTGGACTATATTGTATTTTGACCTGGGGACCCCTCATTCTGTCCTGTGGAAATCATTCTCCTTTAAATAATTGAATAATTAAATATTATTTGGTCCACAGAAAGAGTGAGGGCCATTCTATAGTCCAGTGGTTAGCACACTCAGCTGAGAGGTGATCGATCCCTGTTCACATCCCTTTGGGAATGGCAGAGGGGGGAACACCAAGTGGTGGCCTCCCGCATCCCAGATAAGTACCCTAACTACTGGGCTAAAAGTGATGAGGGCTGTTTTGTGTGGCGTTACATAGCCTCTGAGTATGTCAACCACATCCATCCTTGAAAGCAAGAGGCGTTTGTTCCCCTATCTTTCCCCAGTTCATGAATCGCAAGCAAAGATAGGCATCTTCCTGCAGCCCAGACTTAGGTGACTATCTCTATGAGAGGGGTGTGGCTTAGGAAACACCCTTTTCATCAGTATCTCCCATTGGCTAGCAATGGAAATAGCCGTGGCACCTGAGATGATCAGCCAGAGTTACCCTTCTCAGCCTTACCAGTTGAGAGTTTGCTACTGTTAAGCTATGTATCAGCTTCCTGACATGCTGACTTGTCTGCCCTGCCAGCAAACTCTTCACGACTCAGCCAGTCCAAACCTGGACTGCAAGTAACAACCAGTGAAGCTCAACTCCCGAGTTCCTCAGAGATGTGTCTTTGCAGAGTCCAACCCTCTGACTGAACACTCGCAGAGGTTATTAATTTCTCTACTCCCTTAAAGAATAAGTACCCAGCAACTTATTACCTTAAATGGGGTTAACAAACAGTTTTAATTACAGCACTGAACTGGTTTATAGTAAGGGCATGGCTACACTTGCAGATGTAGAGCACTTTGAGTTAAACCAGCCTTCATAGAGCGCAGTAGGGAAAGCACTGTAGTCTGTCCACACTGACAGCTGACAGCGCACTAGCGTGGCCACATTAGCAGCTCTTGCAACGGCAACAGAGAGCAGTGCATTGTGGTAGCTATCCCAGGATGCAAGTGGCTGTAACGTGCTTTTCAAGTGGGGGTGGGGTGGAGTGTGACAGGGAGTGTGTTGTGTATGTGGGGGGAGACAGATTGGGTTTTGGGGGGGCTGAGAGCATATCAGCATGCTGTCTTGTAAGTTCAGACAGCAGCATCCCTCCCCCTCCCCCCGCTTCTCTCTCTCACACACCGCATTCCACAGTAACGGCTTGCATGCCAGCTGTCAGAAACAGAGTTTTGAAAGGGCATTTCCACATTCCTACAGAAGTTTAAAACAATGACAAGAGTTCTGTAGGCTGATCAGAGCGCAGTAATGTTACACCTCATTCACACTGACACCCGTGCATTGTAGCCAAGGTGCAGCAAACGTTATTCCTCTCGCCAAGATGGAGCACCAGGAGCACTGTAGCCACAGAGTCAAAGCGCTCTACGTGTCTTGCCAGTGTGGCCGGGGAGTGAGCTAATGCACACGGGGCTCCTTTATTGTGCACTAACTTGCAAGTGTAGCCAAGCCCTAGAAGATGTTAGAGGGCTTTCCCTTCACCCTCTCTTCTGGGTCTTGTCATGCAGACAGAAATCAGAAGACCAGAAGTCTGAAGAGCAGACAATGAGATGTTTATTGGGGTTAGTTTCTAGCAAGCATGTGTCCCATAACTCTGACGCTGCAGAGCCTTATTTCTCAGTGTCCCTCTCCCACTCCTCATCAGGCATAATTATACCTGAAATGCACGTCCACAGTCCCACCCTTACAATTTATGGTCATGTTCCATTTTGAGTCTGGGGTCTTCATCCCACCTCTTTTGTACCCCATGGGAAGGATAAGGAGTGAGGTTGTGCTACAGCCAGGGACAGGCATTTCTTTGGTCTTTTAGTGTTTTATCTTCCCCCAATCTCCTTTTGCCCCTCCAGACTGGTTGCTTGACCTTGCCTTGAGATAGGAGTTGAGGCAATCTTAAAGTGTGCACTGAAGTAACACTTTAACTGCTCTTATCTGTTCCCATAGTACTAACAAACCCATCTGACTAGGCAGAAGCAACATACACAGTGTCTTTGTTCTTTGATTACACATATTAGTATAAGATATAAGGGTATCAAAAGTCAAAATCAAAAGTCTATCCCAGGCTAACAAACAGACCTATATCCTAACGAAATTAAAATGAGTTTATTAAAATAAGACATAGGTTTAAGTGATACCAAGTATAAGGAATAAAGACAGAAAGGTTTACAAGCAAACAAAAGTAAAAATATGCTTCTAAGACTAAAACCTGATTTAACAAATTAGTGTCTCTTGTTCAAATAAGTGTTTCCTTAGTCTCTTTTCCAACATGGCTGACCAGGCTCTCTGGCCAGGACCCTTCACAGAGCCCAGAGTGCATGGTTCCTTTGTCTCCTCAGGTGAAGGATAATTTAGGGATTATCTCCCCCTTTCTTTATAGTGCAGTATATATTTGAAATGTATTTTCAGAAGGGTATCCTCAGATAAAGTTCCTTTCCTTTGCTGAGTGTAGATGCCAGGTTCTCTGGTGTATACTCCATGGTGGTTCCTCCCTCACTGGTGATGTTTACAGTGCAAATGATCTCTTCCTGCAAACTCCAATACACATGAATAACCCACTGATTTTGGCCACACGTGGTTTGAATGTTGGTCTCTTTCCTTTGTCTGGAGAAAACGTATTTATCAACTCCCTCAGACATGCCTGATTTAAACACATTTTAGGGTATGTCTACAATGCAATTAGATGCCATTGGCTGGCCCATGCCAGCTGACTCATGCAGTCAGGGCTCGGACTGTGGGGCTGTTTAATTGCATCATAGATTTCCAGGCTTGGACTGCAGCCTGGGCTCTAGAACCCTGTGAGGTGGGACGGTCCCTAAGCTCAGGCTGCAGCCCAAGCCCAGAAGTCTACATTGCAATGAAACAGCCCCGTAGCCCAAGCCTGGTAAGCCCAAGTGAGCTGGCATGGGCCAACTACAGGTTTTTAATTTCAATGTACACATATCTTCTGTCACATATTTCCAGCACATCTGTAAAATTCTTTGTGTGTTAACTGTACATACATCACACAAGAATATGAATGATAAGTTAGTTATTAGTTTTCTAATGATATATTACAAGCCACATTTTCGGTAAATATTGACAACACTGTGCATTTTGGCACTGGAGTGCCTACCTTGCTAGCTTTTGTGAATCACATTCTAAGGCACTTATCTCTCCCCATGCATCATCTAGGGAGCCTAACAACCTAACTTAGACTTTGTGGTTTGCAGTGTTGTGTTTGTGAGTTTCTAGGCACCTAAAAGTTAGGTGACATGCATTGCATCACCTCAGTCCCTTTCTGGATCCAGGCCCAAAGATACATAAGTTGTTTTCCAAGCCAAAGAAATGAATTACAAGTCATAAACCAAAGGCAGAAGTGTGTGTTGGTTTTGAGATGGCATTGGAAAACATTCTTACGGAGTCATGGATTGTGAGGCAATTACAGAGAGTAGGGGCAGTGTAGGAGCATAATTTGACCACTCATTGTACAAAGATTGGGAAGGGGATAGAAATAGTCTGCCATTTGAAGATGATGGGTGAAATTGTGGCTCTATTAAGTCAATAGCAAAACTCCCATTGACATCAATGTAGCCAGGATTTCACCACAAATCCATAAAGCTAGAGAAGAGAAAAATATTAAGATAAGGAGACTGTTTGTATAAGTAAAAAAGGAAATCAGTGGATGCCTAGAAATTTGTACTGGGTTCGAACGTGTCAGGATGCCAGAGACAACTTGGATTAATTGAACTGAAGATAAATGTATTTTACTTTGATTTTACTTTCTCATTTTTCAGAGAGGCCAAGTTATCCCACTTGATAAAAACTGTCACTGATGTGGAGCTCTTTGTATTTTTTATATTAAAAAGCATATTTTATATAATTGGTCATTTAAAAACAAATTTTGGCTATTATGATGAAGTACACCAGCCTGAGTGCACTTTGTGAATCAGAGACAGAAACAAAACACAGCCACCAAGACTGCAAAAAGAGCTTCTGAACACTATTAAAAAACAAAACTCCAATAAAGGACTCGATTCTACAAACATTTATGCATGTTCTCATGAAATCAATGGGACTACCCATGTGCATAAATTTAAACAAGTTTGTAAGTGTTTGCAAGATCAGGGCCTTAACGTGCCCTCTCCTTCCCCCCACCCCCAGAGAACACACCTACTAAGGTAGGTGGCAGAATGTTGTTTTACTTTTAATATAAATCAGTGTTTCCCAAACTTGGGATGCTGCTTGTGTAGGGAAAGCCCCTGGCGGGCTGGGCCGGTTTGTTTACCTGCCGCGTCCGTAGGTCCAGCCGATCGCGGCTCCCACTGGCCGCGGTTCGCTGCTCCAGGCCAATGAGAGCTGCTGGAAGCGGTGTGGGCCAAGGGACGTACTGGCTGCCACTTCCAGCAGCTCCCATTGGCCTGGAGCAGTGAACCGCGGCCAATGGGACCTGCGATCGGCCGGACCTGCGGACGGGGCAGGTAAACAAACCGGCCCGGCCCGCCAGGGGCTTTCCCTACACAAGCAGCATCCTAAGTTTGGGAAACACTGATATAAATGATGGGACTCTATGAGTTTAAAAGGGTATTTTTATACCAATTAATACTTTGGTTTTGACATTTTGTAGATTTTTTCCAGGAACATATTGCAAAATGAAACACATTACATTGATAGTCCTCAAATTCTGGGCATATGCTGTGCCAGCTTGAACAAATAAAATAGAGTACAACAGTGTTTACTGACCACTTATATAATATCCAATATCTATAACATTGCCCATTTTAAACTATGTTTATATTGTCAGGCAGCAAGTGGATTAGGGCTCAGAATTCCATAGCTGATTTAATTAATAGCTATTAACCACTAGTCTGGAACAGGTGTTATTTATACAATTCACTCTGGTACGGGTGTGAAAAGACTGATTTCAGAAATAGCTGCACATTTTCCTGCAGCCAGAGTAGAAATGTGCTGTGCTCTACTTCTGCCCTCTGTCATGGTCTCACTTCAATAATTTGTATTCTTGAATGTATTCTGTATCACAAATAACAAATCCCAGGGCAGACAGTGGTTGTAGAGAGACTTGGCTGTTGGTTAGAATTGATTATTATATTAAAATGTTAAAATTCACCTCATTATCCAGCATGGTTGGTTCAATTATTTATCCCATTAACCTGAGTCTAAAGATGCTGTATATGATATCAGTTTCTCAAGAGCTTTATCTCAATGAGTCTCTGTCAAGGATAAAGACTTGTTACAGGCTGGAGTGCATCAACACCACTTTTAGTGTCCCATCCTCCTTTGATATACAATTTAAAACAGTGAACCTGCAATTTAAAAATAAAATGCCCACTGTATTTTATGTTTTCATATAATTTTACATAAGTATTTTAGTGCTCAGAAACGGAATGTTGTGTATTCATGAAAATCTATGAAGCTGGAAGGTGGGCAAAGCAGTTCTGAGGGGTTCATGGCAGGGTGGGAACTCCCCTTGCTGGTAGTTAGTTCCAAACTCCCACCCCTTGCTTAGGCTGGAGACCCCTCCTACAGCTTTTGGGAAGCAGGAACATACCCAGCCATCACTCTCCTTATCAGCAACAATCAATCACCTTAACAGCAACAGTCATCTTTGTCAGCAAATAAATAGCCCAAGTCTCCCTGCAACAACAGTTTTTCAGTCACCAGTCAGGTTGCTTCCTCTGGCCTCTAGTGGTTTCTCATATGCCGGTGGGCCTGTCTTCCAGTCCTGAGCTCAAACATTCAGCCCACTGTGCTCCACCAGCACCATGGGTAAGCCACACAGTCCATTCTTGAATGGCATCCCTCTCCTCCAGTCAAAGGAAAGCTGGCAGCAGGAAGTAAAGGTGGGGTTTTCCACGGTCTCCCTACCCAGAAGTGGCCATTTTATACTGCTGATATGTGAATGGGGGCTGCACAATTGATAATAGGGTGAGAAAGAGCAGAGATGTCTGAAATGGTTTGAGATGGAATGGGGAGTTGGAATGGGGAGGTGTGGGAAGTGGCTGGTGACATATAGAGATGGGTGAGGAGGAACAGTGGTGAACAAAGGCAAAAGACGCACTGTCCTAGGGATGAGGGTTCCACAACCACCACTCCCAAGAGGAGGAGGAGGGTGGTGGTGGTCGGGGACTCCCTCCTCAGGGGGACTGAGTCATCTATCTGCCGCCCCGACCGGGAAAACCGAGAGGTCTCCTGCTTGCCAGGAGCTAGGATACACGATGTGACGGAGAGACTGCCGAGACTTATCAAGCCCTCGGATTGCTACCCCTTCCTGCTTCTCCACATGGGCACCAATGATACTGCCAAGAATGACCTTGAGCGGATCACTGCAGACTATGTGGCTCTGGGAAGAAGGATAAAGGAGTTTGAGGCGCAAGTGGTGTTCTCGTCCATCCTCCCTGTGCAAGGAAAAGGCCTGGGTAGAAACCGTCGAATCGTGGAAGTCAACGAATGGCTACGCAGGTGGTGTCGGAGAGAAGGCTTTGGATTCTTCGACCATGGGATGGTGTTCCAAGAAGGAGGAGTGCTAGGCAGAGACGGGCTCCACCTAATGAAGAGAGGGAAGAGCATCTTCACAAGCAGGCTGGCTAACCTAGTGAGGAGGGCTTTAAACTAGGTTCACCGGGGGAAGGAGACCAAAGCCCTGAGGTAAGTGGGGAAATGGGATCCTGGGAGGAAGCACGAGCAGGAGAGCGCAAGAGGGGAGGACTCCTGCCTCATACTGAGAAAGAGGGACGATCGATGAGTTATCTTAAGTGCCTATACACAAATGCAAGAAGCCTGGGAAACAAGCAGGGAGAACTGGAAGTCCTGGCACAGTCAGGGAACTATGATGTGATTGGAATAACAGAGACTTGGTGGGATAACTCACATGACTGGCGTACTGTCATGGATGGATATAAACTGTTCAGGAAGGACAGGCAGGGCAGAAAAGGTGGGGGAGTTGCGTTGTATGTAAGAGAGGAGTATGACTGCTCAGAGCTCCAGTATGAAACTGCAGAAAAACCTGAGAGTCTCTGGATAAAGTTCAGAAGTGTGAGCAACAAGGGTGATGTCATGGTCGGAGTCTGCTATAGACCACCAGACCAGGGGGATGAGGTGGACGAGGCTTTCTTCCAGCAACTAACAGAAGTTGCTAGATCGCAGGCCCTGGTTCTCATGGGAGACTTTAATCACCCTGATATCTGCTGGGAGAGCAATACAGCGGTGCACAGACAATCCAGGAAGTTTTTGGAAAGTGTAGGGGACAATTTCCTGGTGCAAGTGCTGGAGGAACCAACTAGGGGCAGATCTTTTCTTGACCTGCTGCTCACAAACAGGGAAGAATTAGTAGGGGAAGCAAAAGTGGATGGGAACCTGGGAGGCAGTGACCATGAGATGGTAGAGTTCAGGATCCTGACACAAGGAAGAAAGGAGAGCAGCAGAATATGGATCCTGGACTTCAGAAAAGCAGACTTTGACTCCCTCAGGGAACAGATGGGCAGGATCCCCTGGGAGAATAACATGAAGGGCAAAGGGATCAAGGAGAGCTGGCTGTATTTTAAAGAATCCTTATTGCGGTTGCAGGAACAAACCATCCCGATGTGTAGAAAGAATAGTAAATATGGCAGCCGACCAGCTTGGCTTAACAGTGAAATCCTTGCTGACCTTAAACACAAAAAAGAAGCTTACAAGAAGTGGAAGATTGGACAAATGACCAGGGAGGAGTATAAAAATATTGCTCAGGCATGCAAGAGTGAAATCAGGAAGGCCAAATCGCACTTGGAGTTGCAGCTAGCAAGAGATGTTAAGAGTAACAAGAAGGGTTTCTTCAGGTATGTTAGCAACAAGAAGAAAGTCAAGGAAAGTGTGGGCCCCTTACTGAATGAGGGAGGCAACCTAGTGACAGAGGATGTGGAAAAAGCTAATGTACTCAATGCTTTTTTTGCCTCTGTCTTCACAAACAAGGTCAGCTCCCAGACTGCTGGACTGGGTAGCACAGAATGGGGAGGAGGTGACCAGCCCTCTGTGGAGAAAGAAGTGGTTCCGGACTATTTAGAAAAACTGGATGAGCACAAATCCATGGGGCCGGATGCACTGCATCCGAGGGTGCTAAAGGAGTTGGCGGATGTGATTGCGGAACCATTGGCCATCATCTTTGAAAACTCATGGCGATCGGGGGAGGTCCTGGATGACTGGAAAAAGGCTAATGTAGTGCCCATCTTTAAAAAAGGGAAGAAGGAGGATCCGGGGAACTACAGGCCAGTCAGCCTCACCTCAGTCCCTGGAAAAATCATGGAGCAGGTCCTCAAGGAATCAATTATGAAACACTTAGAGGAGAGGAAAGTGATCAGGAACGGTCAGCATGGATTCACCAAGGGGACTGACTAACCTAATTGTCTTCTATGATGAGATAACTGGCTCTGTGGATGAGGGGAAAGCAGTGGATTTGTTATTCCTTGACTTTAGCAAAGCTTTTGATACGGTCTCCCACAGTATTCTTGCCACCAAGTTAAAGAAGTATGGGCTGGATGAATGGACTGTAAGGTGGATAGAAAGCTGGCTAGATCGTCGGGCTCAATGGGTAGTGATCAATGGCTCCATGTCTAGTTGGCAGCCGGTTTCAAGCGGAGTGCCCCAAGGGTCGGTCCTGGGGCCAGTTTTGTTTAATATCTTTATTAATGACCTGGAGGATGGTGTGGACTGCACTCTCAGCAAGTTTGCAGATGACACTAAACTGGGAGGCGTGGTAGATATGCTGGAGGGTAGGGATCGGATACAGAGGGACCTAGACAAATTAGAGGATTGGGCCAAAAAACACCTGATGAGGTTCAACAAGGACAAGTGCAGAGTCCTGCACTTAGGACGGAAGAATCCTGTGCACTGCTACAGAGTAGGGACTGAATGGCTAGGTAGCAGTTCTGCAGAAAAGGACCTAGGGGTCACAGTGGACGAGAAGCTGGATATGAGTCAACAGTGTGCTCTTGTTGCCAAGAAGGCTAATGGCATTTTGGGCTGTATAAGTAGGGGCATTGCCAGAAGATCGAGGAACGTGATCGTTCCCCTTTATTTGACATTGGTGAGGCCGCATCTGGAGTACTGTGTTCAGTTTTGGGCCCCACACTACAAGAAGGATGTGGAAAAATTGGAAAGAGTCCAGCGGAGGGCAACAAAAATGATTAGGGGTCTGGAGCACATGACTTATGAGGAGAGGCTGAGGGAACTGGGATTGTTTAGTCTCCAGAAGAGAAGAATGGGGGGGATTTGATAGCTGCTTTCAACTACCTGAAGGGGGGTTCCAAAGAGGATGGAGCTCGGCTGTTCTCAGTGGTGGCAGATGACAGAACAAGGAGCAATGGTCTCAAGTTGCAGTGGGGGAGGTCTAGGTTGGATATTAGGAAACACTATTTCACTAGGAGGGTGGTGAAGCACTGGAATGCGTTACCTAGGGAGGTGGTGGAATCTCCTTCCTTGGAGGTTTTTAAGGCCCGGCTTGACAAAGCCCTGGCTGGGATGATTTAGTTGGTGTTGGTCCTGCTTTGAGCAGGGGGTTGGACTAGATGACCTCTTGAGGTCCCTTCCAACCCTGATATTCTATGATTCTATGAACAGAGAGGTGGGTACAAAGGAAGAGTTGGGAAAGCTGAGTATCCTCAAATCCCATTGAAATCAATGGAAGTTGCAGGTAGGTGCTCAGCACCTTAGAAAATTGGTCACTTTTTTTTAGGTGCCTAAATAATAATTTTAGAAAGCAACTTCAGCCACCCAGATTTGAAAATATAAAGTCTTAATTAAAAATCCTGGCTCCACTCATGCTGCCTACATATTTGATCCGGATGTGAAAATCATAGTCATCAAACTTCTGCTCTCTATTTAGTATAGCGTACTCATTTTGCAGCTAAAGTAGTTTGTCTTGGATGAATTATAGATTGTTATGAAATTATATGTTAATTTTATTATTTGATTTGCATTAGTGTTTCAAGTGATACAGTAGCAGCAACCCTTTAAAATATTGCCTGAGGGTGTCTTTTAAAATCCTTATTTCTATATGCAAGAATCTATAAAGCTTGTAAAAACAACTAAGCATTGATTAAAAATTCTATTTGGAGTGCAAAGTGTTTGGGGCACTCTTTGTGTTCAAAAGTCACTTTAATCTCTACAAAGCAAGAAAATTGATATATGGATATTACTTACTTTGTTAGAGGTTAGGGGAAAGATATATTGTAGCACTTCATATACACACCATTGATATTATTGTGGCATTTCCTTTTCCAATAATAAAATATGCACACAACAACAATAAAAGAGATGGATGCCATTAGAGGTCTATGTGGCCTTGGGGAGAATGGCTGGGGAGAAGGTTGTTTTCAGACAGTTATATATAGGTGAAGCTTTTATAATTTGCTATGAAAGCACCATAGAAACATTGTGGTTCATCTGTAGCTAAGTAATGGATGACCTTACTCCACTTTTGTGTTAGCTTACTGCAGGGGTCGGCAACGTTTGGCACGCGGCTCGCCAGGGTAAGCACCCTGGCGGGCTGGGCCAGTTTATTTACCTGCTGACGCGGCAGGTTCGGCCAATTGCGGCCCCCACTGGCCACGGTTTGCCGTCCCGGGCCAATGGGGGCAGCGGGAAGCCGCGGCCTGCACATCCCTCGCCCGCGCCGCTTCTCGCTGCCCCCATTGGCCTGGGACGGCGAACCGCGGCCAGTGGGGGCCGTGATCGGACGAACCTGCCGTGTCAGCAGGTAAATAAACTGGCCCGGCCCACCAGGGTGTTTACCCTGGCGAGCCAAGTGCCAAACGTTGCCGAACCCTGGCTTACTGTATCGGAGGGCTTGTCTACATTACCCGCTGGATAGACAGGCAGTGATCTATCCAGCAGGGGTCGATTTATTGCGTCTAGTCTAGACGCAATAAATTGACTGCCGAGCGCTCTCCTGTCGACTCTGGTACTCCACCAGGGTGAGAGGTGCAGGCGAAGTCAATGGGAGAGCATCAGCTGTCAACTTACCGCAGTGAAGACACCGCGGTAAGTAGTTCTAAGTATGTCGACTTCAGCTACGTTATTCACGTAGCTAAAGTTGCGTAACTTAGATTGATCCCTCCCCCAGTGTAGACCAGGCCTGAGAGCTTTCCCAGGTTGTACCTCAGGTCTTCTATAACTAAGTATTAGGTTAAAGCTCTCTTGTTTAGCTATATAATTCAAATCCATTTATTTATGATGCTTTTCCTTACAGTGAAGCATAGGAATTGTACCAATAAGTGATGGCTTAATTTCTTTATCCACAGGCAGTCTGAACACATAAACTAATGTCTATCTGTACGTTCTTTCAGAAGTCCTGCACAATGTGATTTTTATAATTCTTACAAAAAAGAGTGGACCTCACAGCTTACATTATAACAAGTGTATAAGCTTGTATAAGCTCCTGTATTTTACTGTACACTGATGGAATTACAGAGTGAAACCCTAGACCCCTTGAAGCCAAAACTTCCAGGAGTTCACTCACAGTTAATACAATGTAAAAATGGCATTTGCCTCATTTAATAACTTCCAGAAAAGGCAGTTATGTAGCCTTCAGTAACTCTTCACTTCGACTAGAGGTCTTTATTTCTTTTTTGTTTCTTTGTTTAGTGTTATATTTTGACACGTTTGGGCCATCATTGCATTTTCTGGGTTGGGGCAATTTCAATTTATTCATTCTTTAAGACAGATGTTTGCCAGGTTCTGCTCTTCTGTCTTAATACAGCTGATGCCAGCTTATAAACTTGTTGTATTGATCTTCAGGGCTATAGTATGGGTGTCAGTATTGCTTGTGACGGTGTCTTCTCTCAGATATACTGGTGCCTTAGGGATTTGTCTTCACTGAGTATGGTATATGCATCAGAAAATTAAGTGATTTGTACTGTTGCCACAAACAGCAGAACCATAATGCCTGAATGATGTTAGCATTAAAGAATAGGGATGATGGCAGAGGTAGGAATTGTAACTTTACCTCAGTGTGCTCATAGTGAACTAGTTGACAAGAAACAAAAACGAAGTTCCAGAATTGCCACTAAGAACCTGGCACCATCCAGCACAACTAGAACCACAATAGTGGAGTAAGAAAATGTCTCAGTCATGTCTACCCTCCCATTGCCTTCATTGTGCCCATGTTCCCAGCCTTTAACGTGCACCAAGTCACTTTCACAAATATCTTTGTACATTCTCCCATGTCACCCCGTATGCAAGGGGGAAAACTTGCCAAAAATTGCAAAGCCACTACCTTATCCTCCTTCAAATCTCCCCTTAAGATCTACCTCTACTGTTATGCAGAAGGAACAAAAACTTTTGATAATGGCTATGCAGGTGGTGAGCTGACAATATATACATAAATATATACTGATTGTGCATGTTATAATGCAATTAGAAAGAAGTATTTTAAAATGAAAGGGTTTAAACTATCTTAAATTATCTTTTCCTGTGTGAGGGAAATTAAACACACAGATGGAAACTATAATTCTTTCCAATTATTAAATTTTCAATACTTGTGCATCTTAAAATAACAATGACTTTGCTTTCTTTTTAATGATTTACGGATAATTGTAATTGATAAACAAGGTGGTTTGTGGAAAAAATCAAGGCCAAAATATCACAGGTATATTTTAAAGAGCAGAGAAAAACATGGATTTAATCTTTTCTTTTTTTAGTCACTTGGAGATGTTAATATGTTGGATGCCTTTGTGATATAACATTTAAAAGTTTGTAAAGAATTGTTCTTTAAGCAATGGTATGAGAATCTTTTTTAAAAAATACCATTCAAATCTAAACTGACATTTGCATGTTTTAACTGTACATACTGAATAATAGAATACAATATAACTTGTATTTTCAAATTAACATATTAATTGAAGGTAGGAGTACATAGTGCGTTTTGAAGTCAAAAGATAACTACTTAAGCTTTAAGATAAAATATTTATAATATTTGTGCAAAGCTAGCCAGGGTCTGATCCAAAGTCTGTTGAGGGTACTTCAGAAAGCTTTGGATCAAGCCTTTAAAAACAGGAAATTATTATAAGTATCTCACTGAACTAGGAGATACTCTCTCCAGGAAGATTTATTATGGAGTTTTAACAAGAATTTGAAATGTTATAGGGCTTTATGCTTGAACAAAGTCAATTGGGACTGACATCACCTGAGTTGCAGCTAAGTATTTTTTAGTACTTGCTGGCCTTCTGTATCTGTTGTTCCATTTCTTGCGGCACATCTATTAGATTTCTTTCTGTGTTGCTGTGACAAGCTGCACTACCCAACGGGCTCCTATCAGGCTCCGGGATGCCTGGCCATGGATCCACTGGTATGACCAGAACTGGGGTTTTCTATCAGGTCTCCAGGGGTATATAGTCAGACAGGGAAGCATTGAGAGGTGTAGAACATGTACATCTGAGCACAGGCACCTATCAAGCCCAGATGCTCTGTATAAAAGGAGAAGGAAGCAAACAGTGGAGATACCAGGCTCAAGGGAAGGGTGAATGCTGCTCTTATGACTGAACCCCAGAACAGGAGACATTTGTGTTTTTAAAAATTTGCATGCATGTTGGGAAAAGGAAGAACGTTGTACATTATTATAGCCTGGACAGGCAAAATGCTTTATGGTAGATGGCTCATTTACTATACCCCACATAGGGCAAGACCTAAGAGTTTGGTTAGATAGTGAATCTTGCATCCAGCGAAGAGCGAGAACCCACATAGTGACAGGCTCAAATTTTTAAAAGTGTGCATTTTTCATATGCCTGAGTTGTGTATGTTCAGTGTGTGCACACAAGTTGAAAATATGGACAAGGATATGCCCCGGTGTTTATGCAACCCTGATTGGACACATGCATTGGATATGCTCACTTCAGGTGCATGGAGAGGTGCTTGTGCACTATCCCAGGCACTCTTTTTAATATGTAGACCTCATAGACTCATAGGCCTGGTCTACACTAGGAGCTTATATCGAATTTAGCGCCGTTACATCGAATTAACCCTGCACCCGTCCACACCAGGAAGCTACTTAGTTCGAAATAGAGCTCTTTTAAATTCGACTTCTGTAATCCTCGAAAACGAGAGGAGTAGCGCTAAATTCGAAATGGCAATATCGAATTAGGCTAGGTGTGGATGGAAATCGACGGTAATAGCTCCGGGAGCTATCCCACAGTGCACCACTCTGTTGACGCTCTGGACAGCAGTCTGAGCTCGGATGCTCTGACCAGCCACACAGGAAAAGCCCCGGGAAAATTTGAATTCCTTTTCCTGTCTGGCCACTTTGAATCTCATTTTCTGTTTGGACAGCGTGGAGAGCTCAGCAGCACTAGCAACGATGCAGAGCTCTCCAGCAGAGTTGGCCGTGCAATCTAATAGAAAGAGGGCCCCAGCATGGACTGATCGGGAGGTCTTGGATCTCATCGCTGTGTGGGGCGATGAGTCCGTGCTTTCAGAGCTGCGCTCCAAAAGAAGGAATGCAAAGATCTATGAGAAGATCTCTAAAGCCATGGCAGAGAGAGGATACAGCCGGGATGCAACGCAGTGCCGCGTGAAAATCAAGGAGCTGAGACAAGGCTACCAAAAAACCAAAGAGGCAAACCGACGCTCCGGATCCCAGCCCCACACATCACGTTTCTACGAGGCACTGCATTCCATCCTAGGTGCGGCCGCCACCACTACCCCACCACTGACCGTGGACTCCGAGGATGGGATATTGTCCACGGCCGGTTCCTCCTCGGAAATGTTAGGTGACGGGGAAGATGAGGAAGGAGATGAGGAGGACGAGGCAGTCGACAGCGCTTGCACCGCTGATTTCAACGACAGCCAGGAGCTCTTCATCACCCTTACCGAGATCCCCTACCAACCGTCCACAGCCCTTACCCCGGACACCGAATCAGGGGAAGGATCAAGCAGTGAGTGCTTTAAACATCTAAACATTTCATTTTAACATAAGTGGAATATTTATATTGTTAAGAATGGGCTTTTCAGTCACTCAGTTAAACATAGAAACTTTTATTTATAACAAAACAGGAATAATAACTATATCAGTAATTTGTTGTTCATGATTTAGTTGGCTTAGTAAACTTTTTTCTACTAACTATCTATTTAAAATCAAGTACTGTCCGGATATTCATGATTAGTCCACAACACGGCCCCTCCACTCTGTAGTCCGTTATGCTCAACTTAAAGGAAAAGGCGGTCAATGTGCCCGGGAATGGACAGACAGTCCTCCTGTGATAGCTCCGCATAGCTCTCCTGGAGGTACCGCTCCAGCATGCGCACGAGGTTCAACGGCAGGGCAATCTTGTTTGGTCCCCCGTGGTAGCACACGTTCCCACGCCATGAGTCCATGAGGTAGTCGGGGATCAGTGCGCGGCACAGCATGGCGGCATATGGCCCAGGCCTCTGCATGCATTCACGCAGCATCCTTCCCCTCTCGGTCTCCGAGATCCTCATGAGGGTTATGTCACACATGACGCCCTGCTTTAAATTAGGGAGGGGAATGTTAGTATTTGGACTGCTTTACAGCCACGCGGTGGAGGCGGCAGAGGGGCAGCATACAGGGATCTTTCCCGGGGACAGCCGCGAGGTGGTGGGACAGGGGCAGAGCTCATGCTTCCCTGATTGCTGCCAGCAGAGAGTGGCCTTGCATTCAGTGCGAAAGGAGCCCAGTGCTACTATTACATGTTTAAGCTGCCACAAGTCTACGGCTTACCATGTTTTCCCGCAGCAGAAGTAGAGGTGTCCTGCAACGCTTCTCTGATCGCAACTGCAGGACCCCAGACACATAAGGCGAGGGCCGAAAATTCGACCTTGTCCTGAGTGCGCATGTGAAAGGTGCAGTGCATGGTGTTGTTCACAGAGAAAGACTATGCTCTTTGTTAGCAACTTCATTTATCTGTCTCAGGAATTTACTCCCTTTTTCCCATTCCAACAGACACATCTGCGACTGTCTCCCAACCCAGCCTGGCATCACACTCCCAGAGGCTAGTGCAGATTAGAAGAAGGAAGAGAAAAACTCGTGAAGACATGTTTTATGAACTTATGGAGTGCTCACGAGAGCAGGCAGCCCAGACGACACAGTGGAGGGAGAACTTGTCACAAATGCACAGAGCAGTCATGGAACGGGAGGAGAGGTGGCGCCAGGAGGACCAGCAGGCTACTCAAACCCTGCTTGGACTAATGAGGGAGCAAACGGAGACGCTCCGGCGCCTAGTGGATGTTCTGCAAGACCGGAGGCAGGAGGACAGAGCACTGATGCTGTCTATCTCTAACCGCCCTCCCCCGCCACCAAGTCCCACACCCCCCTCACCAAAAGTACAAAGAAGGAGGGGCGGCAAGGGCCGTTAAAACTGTCAGTCGGCCACTGCACACTGCTGCAGCAATGGAAGGCTCTCGTTCCAAAGTTTGAAAAGTCCTTTCCTACCCATCTCACACTAGCCCATGTCCAAGTTTCCTTCCCCCCCCCCCCCCTTTTCATGTGCGGTTCGTAATAAAACATCGGTTTCTGTTAAGTACTGTTTCCGAGAGTGTCTTTTGGAGGGGATTCTGTCTGAAGGGGGGGGGAAGGGGTTTGTTACTTGGACAGGACAGTCACCTGTAGCAGGCTACAGAGGCGGGGGCAGGTCCAGCATCAGGACACATACACAGCACAGTCACCAGTTACCCTGGTCAGTCTGGGAGGCGGTTTTCTTGTTCTGGGGTGCGAGGGGGTTGATCTGTGACTTTGTGTCGGGGGAGGGCAGTTAGAGATCCTATGCCGCGGTCCTTATCCTGGATCACAGAGCCACGCAGCAGGGGATCTGTTACCCTCCGCCCCCTGCCAGAAAGTCACTTGGCCGACACATACATCCAGTCCCGCCCAGGACTGCTGGCAGGCTGCGTTGAAACAACCAATGCAGCACTGCGGAGCCTGTCATTCCCGGACTTTAGAAGCATCATTTGCATCAAAACAGTAAGCCCGCCCCCCGCCACAGTCTGCGTCCCCGGTTTAAAACATTCCCGCGAAAACAGTAAAAAAGAGAACCTTGTTCATTAACAGAACAGAACAGATTTTATTTGTTGGGAAGGTGGGGAAGGGGGTATGTAACTTGGAAGGATAGTCAACAGTAACTGGGTAAAGAAACGGGGGCAGGTTCAGCATCTGTGTCCACAAAGTAAAAAGTCACTGGAGACCCTGTTCAGTCAGGAACCTGGCTTTCAAAGCCTCCCTGATGCACAGTGCGTCCCGCTGTGATCTTCTAATCGCCCTGCTGTCTGGCTGGACGTAATCAGAAGCCAGGCTATTTGCCTCAACCTCCCACCCCGACATATAGGTCTCCCCCTTGCTCTCACACAAATTGTGGAGCACACAGCAAGCAGCTATCACAATGGGGATATTGGTCTCGCTGAGATCACAGCGAGTGAGTAGGCTTCTCCATCTGCCCTTGAGACGGCCAAAAGCACACTCCACCACCATTCTGCACTTGCTGAGCCGGTAGTTGAATAGTTCTTTCCCTGAGTCCAGTGCGCCAGTGTAGGGCTTCATGAGCCAGGGCATTAGCGGGTATGCAGGGTCCCCGAGGATGACTGTAGGCATCTCCACATCCCCAACAGTTACTTTGTGGTCCGGGAAGTAAAAACCTTCCTGCAGCCGTCTACACAGACCAGAGTTCCTGAACACCCTAGCGTCATGAACCTTGCCAGGCCATCCAACGTAGATATTGGTAAACCGTCCCCGATGGTCCACCAGTGCTTGCAGCACCATGGAAAAGTAGCCCTTCCGGTTGATGTACTGGCTAGCCTGGTGGTCCGGTGCCAGGATAGGGATGTGAGTCCCATCTATAGCCCCACCGCAGTTTGGGAATCCCATCTCGGCAAAGCCATCTCTGATGAGCTCCACGTTTCCCAGGGTCACTACCTTAGATAGCAGTAGCTTGACGATTGCCCTGGCTACTTGCATAACAGCAACCCCCACGGTAGACTTGCCCACGCCAAACTGGTTAGCGACGGACCGGTAGCTGTCTGGCGTTGCGAGCTTCCAGAGGGCTATGGCCACTCGCTTCTGGACAGTCAGGGCTGCCCGCATCCGGGTGTCCTTTCGCTTCAGGGCAGGGGACAGCAACTCACACAGTTCGAGGAAAGTCCCCTTCCGCATGCGAAAGTTGCGCAGCCACTGGGATTCATCCCAGACCTGCAGCACTATGCGGTCCCACCATTCCGTGCTGGTTTCACGGGCCCAGAATCGCCGTTCAACAGTATCAACAAGACCCAGTGACAGCGAGATGTCCTGGGCGCTGGGTCTCATGTTCTCAGAGAGGTCGGAGCTAGTGTCCGACTTCATGCCGTCACGGTAGTGCCGTAGCCTCCTCTCATGATTGATCTGCAGCTGCCTCTGGTACAGGTGGAGGA
Source organism: Emys orbicularis (assembly GCF_028017835.1). Classification (NCBI taxonomy): domain Eukaryota; kingdom Metazoa; phylum Chordata; order Testudines; family Emydidae; genus Emys; species Emys orbicularis. Next base: position 239,940,628 of record NC_088683.1, on the reverse strand, counting down.
GAAGCTGCGAGGCGTTGAGAACTGCCACAACTGCAGCGATGGTCGCAGCGGGATCCATGCTCGCACTGCTGTGGCGTCCGCGCTGTCAGTAATCAGAAAAGCGCGCGAAATTATTTCCCGCCGGCGCTTTCAGGGAGGGAGGGAGGGAGGGAGGGCTTGAGTGACGGACGGATGACGACAGGCGCCCAAAAGCACCCTCGACACATTTTTTTACCCAGAAGGCATTTGGGGCTCGACCCAGAATTCCAAAGGGCAGGGGGGACTGCGGGAACTGTGGGATAGCTGCCCACAGTGCACCGCTTCCAATGTCGACGCTTGCCCCGTTAGTGTGGACTCACAAAGTCTCACAAAGTCGAATTACTGTCCTTAGTGTGGACACACACGTTCGACTTAGTAATATCGATTCCACATAGTCGAATTAACTAAAATCGAAGTACTCTCGTAGTGTAGACAAGGCCATAGACTTTAAGGTCAGAAGGGACCATTATGATCATCTAGTCTGACCTCCTGCACAACGCAGGCCACAGAATCTCACCCACCCACTCCTGTAACAACCCCCTAACCTATGTCTGAGTTATTGAAGTCCTCAAATCGTGGTTTAAAGACTTCAAGGTGCAGAGAATCCTCCAGCAAGTGACCCGTGCCCCACGCTGCAGAGGAAGGCGAAAAACCTCCAGGGCCTCTGCCAATCTGACCTGTATGTCTCTTTCTGGATTGTACTGAGGTTGTAGGATAGTACTGCTAATACTGGCAGTATTATCATCATCAGCAAGATCAGCAAGGTCATATTGGCTATCTCAGAACATTTGGAGACAATTTCAATTCCTGAGGATTTCGGGGGCCAAAGATTTCCAGAGTTCTTATCACCTACCAACATCTGATGTATTTGTGTTTGTCATAGAATGATGACTAATTAAAATAATGTATTTGCATTTTTGCCTATATAGGAAGGATGGCCTTGTGATTCAGACAATGGCCTGGGGCTCATGAGACGTATACAGATTCTGGATCTGCCACAGACTTCTGTGTGACTGTAGGAAAGTCATTTAATCTTTCTGTGCCACAATTCCCTATCTATAAAATAAGGATAATACTTCACAGGGGTACTGTGAGGATAAATCTATTCATGTATGTGAGCTGTTCAGATACTCTGATGATAAGATCTCATGTTAGGCCATGTCTATACTAGCACTTATGACGGCAAAAATTTTGACACTCAGGGGTGTGAAAAAATATCCTCCTGAGCAACATAAGTTTTGCCTGCATAAGTGCTTGTGTGCACAGTGTGATGTCGGTGGGACATGCTCTCCTGCTTACATAGCTACCACTGCTCATTGAGCTGGTCTGCATAATGCAACTACACAAGCGCTCTTACAGTGGCACAGCTGTGTCAGTACAGCTGTGCCTCTGTAAGCTTGTCAGTGTAGACATGGCCTTAGTCAATACACAGAATGGGAAAAAGTTGTTGCTACATGTCTGTATAAGTTATTGCTGTTAAGGGAAATACTGTCTAGATACCTAACTAATATATAATCCTGCATATGATCAAAATAAAGCTGTTAAGATACTTGTCCAGAGTTATAAAAATATACACCTAAGATTCACATGTAGTAGTAAAATCAGAAATGAACTCTAAGAATATAAAGCAAGAAAATATTCAGTACAGTTCTTAAATATATTTTCTGATTTAATCACTGTACATTCTTGTATATCTTTTAGTTATAGTAGATTTTAAGTCAGCCAGAAAACATACTCGTTAAGATAACCTAATTGCTAAATTCCTGAAAGAGGAGACTGTTTTCCGGTACCCTGGGGACACACATGCTGCAAGTCCAAACTTCTCTTTATCAGATGTATATTTTATTCCAGAAATAAACTGTACTAAAACAAGAGAGATGATGAATATGGAGGATCATTAATTTGTGATCTGAATTCAAATTACCATCTTTAGGTAGAAAGAGTGTCTGGGCTGCATGCTGTTGGATCCTCACTGGGAAGACATACTGGTGATGAACCTAAATTACAATCTGATGTTACTGTGTAATAGGTCCTCATGAATCCAGCTGAGAAGGCATTATTTTTCATCCAGGAAATCCTAATGCTTTAGAAAAAGAGTTCACACTCTGAAAGTTTTCTGTAGTGCAGCATCTCTCAAGTTAAAGAAAAAAAATAAAAAAAAATAGAAAGAATTGTATTAGACATGAAGAAAACAGCAGTTTTAAATCCATAGGCATATTCTACTTATTTAAAATCATTAGAAGGAAACCACAGCATTTAAAAGCAGTTTATGCTGTAGAGACACAATAATTTACATTAGTTTATTTAACATTAAGGTGGCTCAAAATATATAGAAAAAAGCTATAGCAATTGTTTTTATATTACTTCAATGGCTGGCCAAAGGGATATTTTGATAGAAAGTATCTTGTTTATATTTTTAACTTTAGCTGTATTATTCAACATTGACTGTTCAAAGCCAAATTCTGAATGGACTTTAGGCTGCTGTCCTGTCTGAGTTTGAACCTATGATCTAAAAACCAGTATGTTCCCACATAATTTCTTCTATAAAATAGTTGTTTCATATACCTATTACCTAACTAGGATGCATATTAAAAAGTAGTAGGGCATAAAATGCACAAAATCATGTTTCTACTACTTAGATTTTTTTTCAAAATTATGAGTTTATAATTACATAATATACCAGTAATTATATACACTATTTACAATTTTAGAAAAACTAGAAATTTACTGGCAAATGTAGTCCAATACAATGATGAGATTGTGTTCCTATAAACCAGTGTTTTTCAAAGTTCGGGTTGCGACCCAGTACTGGGTTGCAGCATGTAAGGCACTGGGTTGCTTTGGTCAGCACCACTGACCGAGACATTAAAAGTCCCGTCGGCGGTGCTGCCCAGGTAAGGCAGGCTAGTGCCTACCTGTTCCGACACCGTGCTGAGCCCCGGAAGCAGCCAGCAGCAGGTCCGGCTTCTAGGCAGGGGGGCCACTTGGCTCTGCGCGCTGCCCCTGCCCCGAGCACTGGCTCCGCCCTGGGGGGGAGGGGCATGCCTGCGGATGAGAGCCACGCCGAGCTGCTTGCGTGCCTCCACCTAGGAGCTGGAGCTGCTGCTGGCCGCTTCAGATACAGCGCAGTTTGCAGTGCCAGGACAGGTGGGAAGCCTGCCTTAGCACTTCCGCTGCACCACTGACTGGGAGCTGCCGGAGGTAAGTCTGCGCCCCAACCCTGCGCCCCAATCCCCTGCCCCAGCCCTGAGCTCCCCGCAAGCTCAAAACCCCTTCCTGCACCCCAAACCTCTTATCACCATGCCACCACAGAGCCTGCACCCCCAGCCTAAGGCCCTGACCCCGTCCTGCACCCCAACCCCCTGCCCCAGTCCAAAGCCCCCTCCCACACCCTGAACCCCTCATTCCTGGCCCCACCCTGCAGCCCTCACCCCTGCACCCCAACCCTATTCCCCAGCCCTTAGCCCCTCCCACACACCAAACCCCTCATCCCCAGCTCCATTGGATCGCGGGCATGAACAATTTTCTTCAACTGTGTCCCCAGAAAAAATGTTTGAAAACCACTGTTATAAACTGTACCATGGGATTTTTTAACATCTCGAAACAGTAGTAATACTGGAGAGGGTTGCATCCTGCTGTTCTAATAATGGTCATGGATCACCCATTTACAGTATATTTTAACTTTAATTTTACTGGAAACCTCTGTCCATGCTGCCTACAGACCATTTTCAAATAAGTTACAACCTTATGCCTTTTTACATATCCAGCTCACACCAGGATATTTGGAAGCCTCCTGGCAACTGATTCCTAAAGAAATATGAAAACTAAGTGCTGGAGCTTTCTTATTTCTCACATATGATCACCTTAGAGCTTCTGCATATAGTATCTGCTCCTGTGTTTCCTGGTTAGTGCAGATGAACAAAGCAGCATCGCTTCCCGACAAAAAGTTCCCTGGAGAGTCCCCAGCCCCTTCCTCCCCACATCAAAACTCCACCTTTTTTTAATTAAAAAAAATATATTAATGAGTTTTAAGTGCTGAGAGGACCATTCTGTCATCTAAATTGTTTTTTTTTTTTAATGTAAAATGATACTTTTTAAAGCACATTTGTTATTTAAATGTTGCTAGATCTTTACTTCCTTCTAATTTTATAAGCTTAAATTGCTAAAGGAAGAGTTTGTTCTTGCTTCTTTAATTACAGTTTCTAAATTGTTAATCGAATCTTAGACTTTATCTAAAGGTTTTTTCCTACTAAAAAGAAATCACACTTTAAATGTTAATCTACGTGAAATGAGTCCTAGATCTTTATTGAAATAATTTGTTATGAAAATAACAGAAACTTTAAACAGAAAATTGTTAAGCAAATAAATCATAGTATGTTTGCAATCACACCAACCGTTTGACATATTGAGTATCCCCAAGTAAAGAGAACTCAAATGCTTCAGTCTGTCTATTCTGCTTCATCAGGGTTTCCAGTAGCTGCAGATTGTAATATCTTAATGACGAGCAGATTGGTTTCAAGATAAACCCTTTATTAAGAATAAAAATGATATAAGGTAATAATGTTACAAAACTTCCTAATACTCTTTGGTCTGTAGTCTGCGACTGCCCTGTGCTGGGTTCCTTTCTTTTCTCTGTCCCAGCATGCAGTTCCACACATGCAGTTCCCCAAAAGACTGCATACAGAGTCAACAGGAAATGTGGCATTACTGGAGGATTTAGTCTATTGCACAGATGTCTTCTAGATGAAGTTTTTCAAAAGGATTCGTCTATACTGCAAAAAAAAAAACAACTGTGGCAGCAAGTCTCAGAACCTGGATCAACTGGCTCGGGCTAGCAGGTCTCACATTATGCACCTAAAAACAGTAGCGCAGGTGTTCCCATTTGGGCTGGAGCCTGGGATCTGAAACCCTTTGAGGGAGAGAGGTCTCATAGCCCAGGCTTCAGCCTGAGCGTGAGCTTCTACACTTCTATTTTTAGCCTCATAACTCTGAGACTCACTGCTGTGGGTTTCTTTTTGCAATGTAGATGTACGCTTAGTATCTGTCTATACTGGGGATATTTTTTGCCAATGCAGATACTGATTCAGCTACATACCAGTGCAATGGGTCTACACTCCGGATATACACAATTGTGTCATGTTTGTAGCTAATCCAGTATAAATATGCCCGAGATAGATGGATGGTGTAATGGTGTGCTGCCTGCCAGGGACCCATATTTGAGACATTACAGAAGGATTGTTGAGGATCATCCAGCCCTCTGACTACTACCCCATATTACTCAACCACATGGACACTAATGATACTGCGAGGTATGATCCTAAGCAGATCAGTAGTGACTACAGAATTCTGGGAGCAAGGGTGAAGGAGTTGGGGGCTCAGGATGCTGTTCTGGGAAGAAATATTGCTGATCAGAAATGGAGTCAACTACTGAGGAAGGAGAGGAGTATCTTTGGAAACAGATTAGCTAACCTAATGAGGAGGGCTTTAAACTCGGTTCAACGGGGGCAAGAGATAAAAGTCCACAGGTAAGTCAAAAACATGGAGATTTAGGAAAAGGGTCAAAATTTGTGGAGGGGTGGGGTGGGGCATGGGCCATTATAGCAAGGACAAGGGAGAGACAAGAGAGAATATAGAGGGGGAATCAAATCAGTATATTATATGTCTGAATACTAATGTGAGAAGTATGGGGAATAAGCAGGAAGACTTAGAAATGCTAGTGAATAAACACAACTATGACATAGTTGGGATCACAGACACTTGATGAGATAATGCACATGACTGGAATATTGGTATAGAAGGGTACAGCTTGCTAAGTAAGGACAGGAAAAAAGGGGAGGAGATGTTGTTTTATATATCAAAGATTTATACACTTGAACTGAAGTTGAGATGGAAATAGGAGACTGACTTGCTGAAAGTATCTGGGTAAGGATAAAAGGGGTAAAAAACAAGGGTAATTTCATAGTAGGAATCTACTATATGCTACCTAACCAGCAAGAAGAGGTGGATAAGGCTTTTTTTAAACAACTATCAAATCATCCAAAGCACAGGACTTGGTGGTGATTTGGGATTCAAATACTCAGACATCCATTGGGAAAATAAAGCAGAAGGGCACATATTATCCAACAAGTTCTTGGAACGCATTGGAGACATTTTTATTTTATTTTAGAAGGTGGAAAAAGCAACTAGGGGAGAGGCTGTTCTAGATTTGATGTTGACAAATAGGGAGCAACTGGTTGAGAATTTGAAAGTGAAGGGCATCTTGGGTGAAAGTGATCATGAAATGATAAAGTTCATAATTCTAAGGAATAGTAGGAGGGAAAATAGAAGAATAAAGAAAATGGATTTCATGAAGGCAGACTTTACAGGGAGTTGGTAGGTAAGATCCCATGGGAAACAAGTTTAAGGGGAAAAACAGTTTGAGAGAGTTGGCAGAGTTTTAAATAGACAAGATTAATGACACAAAAGCAAACTATTCCACTGCACAGGAAAGATAGGAAATATAGCAGGAGGCCCCGTGGCTTAACCGAGAGATCTTCAACAATCTGAAACTCTAAAAAGAGTGCTACAAAATGTGGAAACTATGTCAAAGTACAAACAATGAATATAAAACCCCCCAATCATGTAGGGAAAAAAAATAGAACAGCTATGTCACAAAATGAAATTAAACTAGCTAAATACATAAAGGGTAACAAGAAAATATTCTACAAATAGATTAGCAGCTAGAGGAAGACCATGGACAGTTTAGGCCCATTACTCAATGAGGGGTGAAAGACAATAACAGAAAATGTGGAAAAGGCAGAAGTGCTAAATGACTTTTTTTGTTTCAGTTTTCACCAAAAAGGTTAGTAGTGATTGGACATCTAACATAATGAACACCAGTGAAAATGAGATAGGTTCTGAGGCTAAAATAGGGAAAGAACAAATTAAAAATTACTTAGACAAGTTAGCTGTCTTCAAGTCACATGGGTTTGATGAATACTCAAGGAGCTCACTGAGGAGATACCTGAACCACTAGCGGTTATCTTCAAAAACCCATGGAAGGCAGGAGAGATCACAGATGACTGGAAGAGGACAAATATAGAGCCAAACTATAAAAAGGGGGAAAAGGACAACCCAAGAAATTACAGATCAAGCAGCTTAACTTCAGTATCCAGAAAGGTAATGGAGCAAATAATCAAACCATCAATTTGTAAACACCTAGAAGAAAATAAGGTGATAAGTAACAGCATGGATTCGTCAAGAACAAATCATGTCATACCAACCTACTAGCTTTTTTTGACAGGGTAACAAACCTTGTGGATAGAGAGGAAGCAGAAGATGTGGTATATCTTGACTTTAGTAAGGCGTTTGATACTGTCTCGCATGACCATCTCCTAAACAAACAACAGACATGCAACCTAGATGGAGCAACAATAAGGTGGTGCATAACTGGTTGAAAAACTGTTCCCAAGAGAGTAGTTATCAGTGGTTCACAGTCAAGCTGGAAGGGCATATTGAATGGGGATCCCAGAGGGATCAGTCCTAGGTCAAGTTCTATTCAATATCTTCATCAACTATTTAGATAATGGCATAGAGAGTATACTTATAACATTTGTGGATGTTACCAAGCTGGGCGGGGTTGCAAGTGCTTTGGAGTATAGGATTAAAGTTCACAACCATCTTGACAAACTGGAGAAGTGCTCCGAAGTAAATAGGAAGAAATCCAAAAAGGACAAGTGCAAAGAATTCCACCAAGGAAGGAATGATAAATTGCGGCATAAAAATTGGGAAATTCCTGCCTCGGAAGGAGTACTGCGGAAGGGGAACTGGGAGTTATTGTACATCACAAGATAAATATAAGTCACTAATGTAACACTGTTGCAAAAAAAGCAAACATCATTCTGAGCTATATTAACAGGAGTGTTATAAGCAAGACACAAGACATAATTCTTTCACTCTATTCTGCACTAAAAATAGGGCCTCAACTGGAGTATTGTGTCCAGTTCTGGGTGCCACATTTCACGAAAGATGTGGACAAATTGGAGAAAGTCCAGAGGAGAGCAACAAATATGATTAAATGTCTACAAAAATGACCCAGGAAAAAAAGATTTTAAAAATTGGGTTTGTTTAGTCTGGAGAAGACTAAGAAGGGACATGATAAAAGTTTTCAATTACATAAAAGGTTGTTACAAGGAGGAGGGAGAAAAAATATTTTGCTTAACTTCTGAGGATAGGACAAAAAGTAATGGGCTTAAATTGCAGCAAGGAACATTTACTTTGGACTTTAGGAAAAACTTCCTAATTGTCAGGATGGCTAAGTACTGGAACAAATTGCATAGGAAGGCTGTGGAATCTCCATCACTGGAGGTTTTAGGAACAGGTTAGACAAATACCTATCAAGAATGGTCTTGTTATTACATAGTCCTGCCTTGAGTGCAGGGGACTGGACTAGATGACCTCTTGATGTCTCTTCCAGTCCTACACTTCCATGATTCGATGATTGTTGGTGGCATTCATGGAGCAGCTGCAGACGGTGGGACACCACTGGTGGGCCTGATAAATGAGCTCTGACTGGTGGGATTACATCCTAATGTAGGCTTGGGATGATGAGCAGTGGCTGCAGAACTTTCTGATGTGAAAGGCCACATTCCTGAATTTGTGTGCCAACTTCACCCCAGCCTCCAATGCAGGGACACCAAAATGAGATCTGCACTGACAGTGGAGAAGGAAGTGACAATCACACTGTTGAAATTTGCAACACCAGATTGCTATCGATTAGTGGGAAATCATTTTGGATATGGAAAATCCACAGGGGGGCCATTGTCATGCAAGTGTGCAGGGCCATTAATTGTCTCCTGCTACACAGGACTGTGATTCTTGGTAATGTGCAGGATATATTGGATGGATTTTCAGCAATGGAGTTCCAGAACAGTAGTGGAGTTATAGATGGAATGCATATCCCTTTTTTAGGGCTAGCCCACCCTGCCACATAAAAAAATGGATACTTTTCTATGGTTATGCAAGCATTGGTGGATCACCAGGGACACTTCACCAACATCAATATTGATCAGTCAGGGAAAGTTCATGACATTTGTGTCTTTAAGAACACAAGACTGTTCAGAAAGTTGCAAGCAGAGCCATTCTTTACTGACTGGTGGTTTACCACTGGGAATATTGAAATGCCAGTAGTGATCCTGGAGGACCCAGCCTACCCTTTGCTTCCCTGGCTCAAGAAGCCTTACACTAGCCATCTCAATTGCACCAAAGAAAGTTTCAACTATGTCTCAGCAGGTGCACAATGACAGTTGAATCTGCTTTTGGTAGATTGAAGGGATACTGGCACTGCTTACTCACAGATTGGACTTCAGTGAGACAAATATCCCAATGGTTATAGCTGCCTGCCGTGTTCTGCATAACATCTGTGAGGCAAAGGTTGCCACAGGAATGGATCATGGAGTGGCTGTCTCCAGAGATCGAAGAGCCTTATACAAGGGCTATTAAAAGAGTTCAGTGTGGAGCAATATGGCTGAGGGAAGCCTTGAAAGAGCACTTCCATAGTCAGCCACTGTAATGAGGTATGGTGGATTGTGCTCCACCTGGCTCCTGAAGTTTTGGGGTTGTTAGGAATTGTGTGGTACTTGGTGTACATTTATTAATATAACACTGTCTGTTACTGGACCTATTAATTTTGTGGTGATTGCTGTAAATGTATAGTTAGTACACTGTGTTTGTTACTGATTCTATGAGTTTTATAGCCCTGTACAACAAGAAGTAGTAGGTGCTTTCAGTAGCACTAGGCATTCTGCAGCGTATGTTGTGAAGTAATAAAGATTAATTATTTACCAATAGATTTTTATTGCATACCAAAACCAATGCAAAAAACAATGTGCAATTTAAGAACAAATACAATAAAAACTTCTGAAACAAATTAACAGACCAGAACTTAACAAGGATAAAAGAACATTCATGTCCATATCAGCTCATTTTGGCTACAGATACAGCAACCATGGTTCTCACAGGTCAGTTTATATGAAACTGTGATTGTCTTTACTGTCCCCCTGCCCCAGCATGGAGTGATAGGGGTAGGGATGTGGCCACTGATGCCATGTAGAATACTGGGGAGGGGGGTGTATGCAGTTCTCCACGGATTACAAAAGAAAGTGAGGTATGCTTGTTGGACATGTAGGTAAACAACAGTCTGCAGCATCGGTGTTTGCTTCCAGAGAAGCCCCATTATGTTTTGGTGCATTTCCCTCTCCTTTTCCTGCTGTGACTCCTGGGCCTTTCTCTTCTCCTCTCTTTCCTTCTCCATACTGTCTGCCATATTCACCCTCCAGGCCCTCTGTTCATGGTCTGATGCAGCACTAGCTTAAAGGGTCTTGCTGAACATATCCTCCCATGTTCTCTTCTTTCTCCACATTATCATGGTCAGCCGTTTTGCGGGTTCAGAGGTGGTACCCTTCTAGATGGCAAAGTCAGAAACTACAGATAAAGCACACAAAGGTATCATTGTATGTATCATCACAACGGAAAGCAAAAGTTAAGTTTCAGAGCTCCCTTCCCTTGCTTCTCTGAAGTTTTAACAAGACATGCTTTTTGAGCACTGCTCTCCAGCCCCAGCCATATTGAGAATGGACCAGCAAGGACGTGGGGGGGCAGGGAGTAGGAGTAGGAATGAATTGTTTAAGTGCATGAAACAATAAAATTTCACCCCCGGCTGAATGAGGCCCCACTGTTTGGGTCACCATAAGTCTCACAGTTTCTATACTCGCACTGCATCGACCACTTTAGGTTGACCATGTCTCAATGCCATTCAGGGTAGAGATGTTACTGCATTACCATAACAGAGCATTTAAACTGGTGGGAGACAAATTTTAATGTAGACACATGCACAAGTCACTTGACGGTAGGTGACTTACATCGACCTAACTTTGTAGTGTAAACCAGGCTTTGGTAAGTGAGCTCAAGGTTTGAGAGAGCTGAACGCTTTGATGGATCTGGGCCCCAGGCAGCTTTAAGCCATCACTGGAAATAAGCGAATTTAAATATTTACTATGTGAGTAGCTCTGTGTATTTATCAATTCTAAATTGGGAAATTTTCACATGCCTAAAATTATAACATCTGTTTCTATCCTTCAAGAATAAGAATGTGTATACTTCAATATACAATGTTTTTAAATTAGTTTTTAAAATATGCTGTAATAGCAAAATTAGTAAAAGGCAACACAATCAGCTTAATATACTAAGCTTTTAATGCATTACTTAGGTACTAGTGTCATTTTGGGTTCTAATGCAAAATGTCTTCAGCTTCTCTTTGAAACCCTACCTCCTCCCCCTTTGTTTTTATGCCCTTATCCCAGTGGTGTAGCTAGGATGGAAAATCTGGGTGGGCCCCAACTTTCAGGTGGGAGGGCAATGATGGGGGGATGGGGATAAGGGGCAGGAGGGATGGGGGGCCCACTTCCCCCTACTCCCTCCAGCCGGTCCTTACCACTAAATATGCAACAGAAGACACAGACCTGGGGCGCATAGGCTGTAGGGCTCCACCCACCCCTCCTGATTCCATCCATCTGCATCCCTCTGTCCTGCCGGAGCCGCACACTGCTGCCATGGTCTCTGGTGCCCTGCTCATGCCCAGCCCAATCATTCACCTACGTGCCCAGCCTGGATCCACTATGGCCCCAGCTCTAGCCCCATCCAGACCCACTCCCATGAGACTCACCCCCTTCCAGCCTGTGGATTTGGGGGGATCTGGCCCCGCCCATGCTATGGCTCAGATTTGGGTGGGCCAGGATGCTAAGTGGGTGGACCGCACCCACCGAGGCCCACCCTTGGCTACATCCCTGCCTTATCCTCTCTTTATTTTCCTCCTACCTTTTTGCCCAAGGTTCCTTTTCATCATATCTCTTTGGGTTCTGCCCTTATCCTCCTTCAGATCAACCTCTGCATTTTATTCTTGAGTAAACGTATACATTCACACACATTCAGCTATCATTTCTATGCGACTCTCCATTCAACATCTTAATCATAGAATCATAGACTTTAAGGTCAGAAGGGACCATTATGATCATCTAGTCTGACCTCCTGCACAACGCAGGCCACAGAATCTCACCCACCCACTCCTGTATTAAACCCCTAACCTATGTCTAAGCTACTGAATTCCTCAAATTGTGGTTTAAAGACTTCAAGGTGCAGAGAATCCTCCAGCAAGTGACCCTTGGCCCACACAGCAGAGGAAGGTGAAAATACCTGACATGTCTCCATCCATCATCTCCAAGTGTCTTTCTAAATTTATCAGAGGCTGCTTGCCACCAGCACAGACTTAGCACAGCCAAAATCAAATACCTTATTTGACTCCCAAAATTCTCAATTAATTTTTTTCTATTACTGGTCATATAGGGTATGTGTACACTGAAGTGTAAGTGCTTCAAACTCAGGCTCAAGCCTAACCCCTCTTCTGTCTACACACAAATTGGACTGATCCACAGTTCGGACACAGGGTCCAAGGGTGAGCATGAGTCAAGCTGGAACCCATGCTTCACCTCCTATTGCTTTGTAGTGTAGATGCAGCTCCACTGGCTCTGGACAGTCATGTTTGGTGGACAGTCAAATGTTCACACACTGCACCACAAACAAATGGCTAGAGCATCCACATTTTGGGAAGGCGCTAAGAAGTCTGGGATATAGTCACTTCAATCTCCCTGGTCATTCTATTACAGATTTAAAAGTCACTATCATTGAACAAAAAAACTTCAGAAACAGACTTCAAAGAGAAACAGCAGAACTAAAATTCATTTGCAAATTTAACACCATTAATCTGGGCTTGAATAGGGACTCGGAGTGGCTGGCTCATTACAGAAGCAACTTTTCCTCTTCTGGAATTGACACCTCCTCATCTATTATTGGGAGTGGACTACATCCACCCTGATTGAATTGGCCCTGTCAACACTGGTTCTCCACTTGTGAAGTAACTCCCTGCTCTCCATGTGTCAGTATATAATGCCTGCATCTGTAACTTTCACTCTATGCATCTGAAGAAGTGAGGTTTTTACCCACGAAAACTTATGCCCAAATAAATGTTAGTCTTTAAGGTGCCACCAGACTCCTTGTTGTTTTTGTAGATACAGACTAACACGGCTACCCCCTGATACTTGGGATATAGTTGACTGGACTCAGGTCTGTGCATTGCAGTGTGGCTGCTGGAGTGCTGGGTTCAGGCTCAGGATAGAAAATTCTTAACCTAGGGTTGACTATCAGGATATGTCTACACTACGAGAGTAGTTCGATTTTACTTAAATCGAATATGTGGAATCGATATTACAAAGTCGAACCTGTGTATCCACACTAAAGGCAGTAATTCGACTTTGTGAGTACACACTAACGGGGCAAGCGTCGACATTGGAAGCGGTGCACTGTGGGCAGCTATCCCACAGTTCCCACAGTCCCCGCTGCCCATTGGAATTCTGGGTCGAACCCCCAATGCCTGCTGGGGAAAAAAATGTGTCGAGGGTGGTTTTGGGTAACTGTCGTCATCCAACCATCACTCCCGCCCTCCCTCCCTGAAAGCGCCGGTGGGCAATCAGTTCGCGCACTTTTCTGGTGAGTGACAGCGCGGACGCCACAGCACTGCGAGCATGGAGCCCGCTGCGACCATCGCTGCAGTTATGGCCGTTGTCAACACCTCGCACCTTATCGTACACCTTTTCCAGAGGCAGATGCTGAGAAATCGGGCGAGGAGGCTATGGCAGCGCGGTGAGGACATTAAGTCTGAGAGGGGCACAGACCTCTCGCAAAGCACGGGACACCGCGCCGTGAACATCATGGTGGCAATGGGTCATGTTGATACTGTGGAATGGCGATTCTGGGCCCGGGAAACAAGCACGGACTGGTGGGACCGCATAGTGCTGCAGGTCTGGGATGAATCACAGTGGCTGCAAAACTTTCGGATGCGGAAGGGAACTTTCCTGGAACTTTGTGAGTTGCTGTCCCCTGCCCTGAAGTGCAAGGACACCCGGATGCGAGCAGCCCTGAGTGTCCAGAAGCGAGTGGCCATAGCCCTCTGGAAGCTTGCAACGCCAGACAGCTACCGGTCAGTCGCGAACCACTTTGGTGTGGGCAAATCTACCGTGGGGGTTGCTGTGATGCAAGTAGCCAAAGCAATCGTTGAGCTACTGCTGTCAAAGGTAGTGACCCCTGGAAACGTGCAGGTCATCATAGATGGCTTCGCCGCAATGGGATTCCCAAACTGCGGTGGGGCTATAGATGGAACTCACATCCCTATCCTGGGACCGGACCACCAGGCCAGCCAGTACATTAACCGAAAGGGCTACTTTTCAATGGTGCTGCAAGCACTGGTGGACCATAGGGGACATTTTACCAACAACAACGTTGGATGACCGGGCAAGGTTCATGACGCTCGTGTTTTCAGGAACTCTGGTCTGTTTAGACGGCTGCAGGAAGGTATTTACTTCCCGGACCACAAAATAACTGTTGGGGATGTGGAGATGCCTATAGTGATCCTCGGGGACCCAGCCTACCCGCTAATGCCCTGGCTCATGAAGCCCTATACAGGCGCCCTGGACACTGAAAAAGAACTCTCCAACTACTGTCTGAGCAAGTGCAGAATGGTGGTGGAGTGTGCTTTTGGACGTCTCAAGGGGAGATGGAGAAGCTTACTGACTCGCTGTGATCTCAGCGAAACCAATATCCCCATTGTTATTGCAGCTTGCTGTGTGCTCCACAATCTGTGTGAGAGCAAGGGGGAGACCTTTATGGCGGGGTGGGAGGTTGAGGCAAATAGCCTGGCTGCTGATTACGCCCAGCCAGACAGCTGTGCGATTAGAAGAGCCCAGCGGGACACGCTGTGCATCCGGGAGGCTTTTAAAGCTAGGTTCCTGAGTGAGCAGGGTAACCAGTGACTTTTAAGTTTGTTTAAAGAGAAGCTGAACCTGCCCCCGTTTCTTTACCCGGTTAATGTTGTCTATCCTTTCCAGCTACATACCCCGTTCACCCTGTCCCCCCCCTTCCAACCCACATTTAAAAATAAAATAAATGGAACTTTGTTAATGAACCCCGTTTTCTTTATTACGGGTTTCGCGGTAAACTGTTGAAACTGGGACGCAGACTGTGGTGGCGAGTGGGCGTAGTGATGGAAAGGACGCTTCTAAACTCGAGGAATGACAGGCTCCTGCTCCTAGAGGGGTCGACAGTGGTGGACTGGTTGTTTCAATGGAGCCTGCCACCCCTCCGTTTCAGGACTCTGTGTGTGGGGGCTATGTGACTTTGTGGCGGGGGAGGACGGTTACAGATCCCCTGCTGCGTGGCTCTGTGATCCAGGATAAGGACCGCTGCATAAGATCTCTAACCGCCCTCCCCTGCCACAAAGTCACATAGCCCCCCCCCCCAGAACATGAAAACCACCTCCCAGACTGACCAGGGTGCCTACTGACTGCAATGTGTGTGTGACCTGCTGCTGAACCTGCCCCCGTGTCTGTACCCTGGTGAAGGTGACTGTTCGCTCCAATTACCAACCCCCTTCCACCCTTTAAACATACTCTCCTGTAAAAGAACATGATGGAAACAGTAATTAACAGAAACATATTTTTTATTAGCAACTACACAGTTAGGGGATGAAACTGGGACGGGGGCTTGGGTGAGGCGGGAAGGAAAGGACTTATCAAATTTTGGGGAATGAGCAGTCTGCAGGGGTGGAGTGACAGTTTTCAGGGCCCCTGCCGCCCCTCCTTCTTGGGACTTTGGGTGAGGGGGGTATGGGACTTTGTGGCGGGGGAGGGCGGTTAGACAGAGACTGCAGCGGGGCTCTGTCCTCCTGCCTCCGGTCCTGCAGAACATCCACAAGGCGCCGGAGCGTGTCCGTTTGCTCCCTCATTAGTCCAAGCAGCGTTTGAGTCGCCTGCTGGTCTTCCTGCCGCCACCTCTCCTCCCGTTCAATGTTTGATCAATGGTATTGTGACATGTTCTCCCTCCACTGGGTCTGCTGGGCCGCCTCGGCTCGGGAGCAGCCCATAAGTTCTGAGAACATGTCGTCCCGTGTCCTTTTCTTTCTCTGCCTAATCTGCACCAGCCTCTGGGAGGGGGATGCCAGGGTAGGTCGGGAGACAGTCACAGCTGTGGGATGGGAAAAAGGGAGTGAATTCCTCAAAAAGATAATTTTTTGTGAACAATGAACATAGTCTTTCTCTGTGAACAAGATCATGCACAGCACCTATCACATGCGCACTCAGGACAAGGTCGAATTTTCGGCCTTCGCATTCAGTGCCTGGGGTCTTGCAGTGGAGATCAGACAAGCGGGGCAGGACAGCGGAATTCGGGTAGCAGGCTGACATGGTATGCCGTAGACTTTTGGCTGCTTAAAACTTAAATTATAGCAGTGCCCTCCTTTCACGTTCAAAGCAATGCTCCTAGTGTTGGCCAGTTCCTGCTGCCAGCAATCCGGCAAGCATGAACTCTGCCCCTGTCCCACCCCCTCGCAGCTGTCCCCGGGAAAGATCCCTGTATGCTGCCCCTCTCCCGCCTCCACCTCGTGGCTGTAAACTGCCAATTACAGTTCTGTAAAGGAACAGGCAAGCAGTCCCAATAGTAACATTCCCCTAATTCTAAGCAGGTCACCATGAGCGACATCACTCTGCTGAGGATTTCTGAGACAGAGAAAGAACGCATGCTGCGTGAAAGCCAGCAAAAACCAGGGCCGTATGCCGCCATGCTCTGCAAGGCAATGATACCAGAGTACTTGATGATAGCCTGGCGCTGAAAAGTTTCCTACCACGGAGGATGCAATAAGGCCGCTCTCCCCAGGAACCTCATGCAAAGGCTTTCCAATTACCTCCAGGAGAGCTTCCTGGAGATGTCCCATGAGGATTTCAGCTCTATCCCCGGACATATAGACCTTATTTTCCAGTAGCTGCACTGGCAAGGACTGAAAAGTAGAGTGCCTAGGGCAAACTAATCATGATAAACTGGACATTGTTAGATTCTTTTGCAGTAGTTGGACTTCCAAGGACTTAAACGTTAAGCGCCTAGGGCAAACCAATCATGAAAAACTCATTGTTAATGTTCCTGTTTTGTTCAAAATAAATGTTTACATGTTTAAAACACTTACCGACTGATCCTTCCCCTGATTCAGGGTCCGGGTTAATGCCTGTGGACGGTTGGTAGGGGATCTCTCTGAGGGTGATGAAGAGATCCTGGCTGTCGGGGAAATCAGCGTTGTAAGCGCTGTCGACTGCCTCGTCCTCCTCATCTCCTTCCTCATCTTCCCCGTCCGCTAACATCTCCGAGGAACTGGCCGTGGACAATATCCCATTCTCAGAGTCCACGGTCAGTGGTGGGGTAGTGGTGGCGGCCGCACCAAGGATGGAATGCAGTTCCTCATAGAAACGGCATGTCTAGGGCTGGGATCCGGAGCGTCCGTTTGCCTCTTTGGTCTTCTGGTACCCTTGTCTCAGCTCCTTGATTTTCACGCGGCACTGCATTGCATCCCGGCTGTATCCTCTCTCTGTCATGGCTTTTGAGATCTTCTCGTAGATCTTTGCATTCCGTCTTTTCGATCGCAGCTCCGAAAGCACGGACTCATCGCCCCACACAGCAATCAGATCCAAGACTTCCCGATCAGTCCATGCTGGGGCCCTCTTTCTAGTCTGAGATTGCATGGTCACCTCTGCTGGAGAGCTCTGCATCGTTGCCAGTGCTGCTGAGCTCGCCACGATGTCCAAACAGGAAATGAGATTCAAACTGGCCAGACAGGAAAAGGAATTCAAATTTTCCCGGGGCTTTTCCTGTCTGGCTGGTCAGAGCATCCGAGCTCGGACTGCTGTCCAGAGCGTCAACAGAGTGGTGCACTGTGGGATAGCTCCCAGAGCTATTAGCGTCGAATTCCATCCACACCTACCCTAATTCGACATGGCCATGTCGAATTTAGCGCTACTCCCCTCGTTGGGGAGGAGTACAGAAATCGAATTTAGGAGACCTCTATGTCGAACTAAATAGCTTCGTTGTGTGGACGGGTGCAGGGTTAATTCGATTTAACGCTGCTAAATTCGACATAACCTCCTAGTGTAGACCAGGCCTCAGTGGAAATGCTCAAGCGCTGGATTCTCTATCTCAGGGTCCACTGATTTGAGTTCCACTAACTCTATCCTTCATTGCAGTGTAGACATACCCATAAACAACACCATCCTCCCTGTCACTCAGACTCTTACCCTCTGGGTTTATAATTATTGTTATTTATTGTTTGTATAGTAAGGGAAATCATGAAGACATCTAATGGGTGCAGCCCTCAGCAATTTTTAAAGGTTTAATTTAAACAGTCCTACAAGTAACAAACTGCTCGCAGTGGAATCTCTACAGAAAAAGGCAAAATCAATTAAGACATTTATTCTACCTCTAGTTGCTAGCTCCATGTTTAAAAGTATCAAATTTTCAGTCAAGGTGCTGGGCTCATTTGGTACTAAGTCTGATTACTTATTAACATGATTTTATTTACAATAACAAGTTTGCTATTTGCATAATTAGCATTCTATGCTTTTAGAAAAATAAAAATTCGGGCTGATTTTATTGTTGCTTCAAACATAATTCTAGTAGGTTTCTTGCCAGTTCTGGAAGGAAGACTCTGCAGGAGGTGGAGGAGTAATACAGTTTGGCAAAGATATATATGTTTTCTTCTCTCTAAAATGCCTCAATATGAAGATCTGTTTTGTGATATGTCAAGATGTCGTGTACTTTAAACAAAATGCTTTAGGGCAATTCATACTTAGAGCAATAGAAGCAACAATGAAAAGGGTAGGAAGTGGAAATTAAGCAGAGTATGAAACCAGCTTAAAGCATTTACCCTGAGGCAATGCTAAGATTGTTGTTTACAATCATGCAAGTAGAAAAATCATGAACTTCATTAATTTAATGTGGCTTAAAACCAATGATTTCTTGCTCAGCACTGGTAAATACTAGTCATCCAAGCACAGATGTTGTTTTTTCTTCACTGAGATGTGAAAAAAAAGATCATGGACTCTGTCTCTGGTAGTTAAATATATTCCAGCTTCCTGGAATAAGTTCAAAGAATAATTTCTGACAGGTGACAAGTAGAGATCCTCCCCCCAAACACACAAAGGAAAAACAAAAACAGAGGAATTTAGAAAAGTCTGGCTGAAGCTATCAGGAAATATTGGTGTCATGTCTTTAAGAAGGCTTTTTCAGTTTTTATTTAAAGGATATAAAACTTTTAATGAGTATGAGTTACACATCAAAAAAGCAAACTCAACCTACAGAATCAACAATATTTTTCTTAAGAAAACTCTGAATAATGTTAGGTGTATGGTACGGTGGAATTTTAGATATATTTCAGTTCAGTATAAAGTCGAAGAGTAAAAATACATTTTGAAAATCAAAAGAGATACCTGCGTTGTTGAGCATTATGAATTCCCACCATCATTAAGAAGGATACCTAAGCAAAGCACAGGAGATTTGCAATTTTACTGTTTAGTGAATTATAAACTGAAGGATAGATTCACCAGCTGAGGAAAATAAAAAAATAAGTTCTAGAGACAAGTCACTTCAAATCACTTTCCTCAGCATCAGTTCATTTTACAAACACTCAATAACCCCTCAAGGTTGCTTCAACATCTTATACTGAGCTCAGGATATCTCCCTTGTATGTCAAATGCTGTCACCTGGTTCCCTGGTCACATGGCCTCTGGAATCTCTGTCCCTCCTGGGAACTATATTTCTTAGAATGGCCCAAGGGCCATAAGTGGCATACTGGGATGTGTGCATGTGCACCAAGGCCCATTACCCAGTTGAAAGTACATTTACTGTTTCAAAGTTGGCTGGATTCACAGATTGTATCTTGCTGAGATTAAACGTTATTTAATTTGAAAATATCTGGGTGATTATGTCTTGTCCTTACAGAGGAGGGAGGGATCCAGTTGGTGGAATAAGATCTTTTCTATTGTTTACTACTATAGGCCAAATTATGTCTGCCCCAGCACAAGTGAATTGGGTGAAGAGAGAAGCCATAGGGAGCCCATTCCCATTCTAGTTGTCCTAAACAGCAGACTGCCATAGTGCTGCAGTCAGTGCTCCCTGGTGGTGCTGAAAAGCCAGCAGAGGTCTATTTGTGTGAAGATGTCCTGTGCCTCTTAAGGATCCCCTCACAGGTTTTAGGTGTCCAAAGGACAAGTGGGAACACTGTTTTGTGATGGAGGACAAACCTCACTCCATTGATGTAAGAATTTAGGTAACTCAGTGGGTATCAGTTTGCAGAGTCTTCTTGCCTCATAAAGGAGAATAGGGTCCTAAGGGCCCAATCCAATATTAATTGGATCAAGGATTATATTAGAAACTCATTCATGGCTGAAGGCTATGAAACTATTTGGGTCTACAGTGAATACTCCAACTAATTTACAATTCAACCCATGTCAAATTTAGAATAGTAGAATCATAGAAATGTAGGGGTGGAAAGAACCTTGAAAAGTCATCAAGTCCAGCGTTGGTCCTTCTGTGGCAGGACCAAGTAAACTTTGACCATTCCTGAAAAGTGTTTGTCCAACCTATTTTTAAAAACCTCCAGTGATGAGGATTCCACGACCTGCCTTGGAAACTTATTCTAAGAGCTTAACTACCCTTGTAATTAGAAAGTTTTTCCTGATGTCTAACCTAAATCTTGCTTGCAGCAGATTAAGCCCATTACTTCTTGTCCTACTTAGTGGAGACAGAGAACAATTGATCACCATGTTCTTTTTAACAGCCCTCAACATATTTGAAAACAGTTATCAGTCTTCTTTTCTTAAGACTAAACATGCCCAGTTTTTTAAACTTTTCATCAGAGGTCAGGTTTTGTAAACCTTTGATCATTTTTGTTGCTCTGTGGACTCTCTCCAATTTGTCCACATCTTTTCCAAAGTGTGGAGCCAAAACTGGACACAGTACTGCAGCTGAGGCCTCACCAATTCCAAAAGGAGTGGGACAATTGCCTCCCTTATCTTACATATGACATTCTGTTAATATAGGATATTAGCTTTTTTCACAGCTGCATCACATTGTTGATTCATTCAATTTGTGATTCACCATAATCCCAGATCCTTTTCAATGGTACTACTAACTACCCAGTTATTCCCCATTTTGTAGTTGATAATTTGATTTTTCCTTCCCTACTTTTCATTTGTCTGAATTGAATTTCATGTTGTTGAATTCAGACCTGTCCTCCAGTTTGTCAAGGTCATTTTGAATTCTCATCCTTTCCTCCAAAGTTCTTGCAACCCCTCCCAGTTTTATGTCATCTGCAAATTTTGTAAGTATAGTCCCCATTCCATTATTCGAGTTATTAAAGAAAATATTGACTAGTATTGGATTCAGAACTGAGCCCTGCGGGACCCCACTAGATACATCCTCCCAATTTGACAACAAACCATTGATTGCTACTCTTTAAGTATGGTCTTTGAACCACTTTATAGTAATTTCATCTAGACCACATTTCCCTAGTTTGCTTATGAGAATGTTCATGTGGGACTGTGTCAAAAACCTACTAAAATCAAGATGTATCACATCTCCTGCTTTCACTCACCCACTGGGCCAGTAACCCTGTCAAAGAAGAAAATTAGGTTGGTTTAGAATGATTTGTTCTTGAAAAATCCATGCTGGATATTACTTATAACCCTATTATCTTCTAGGTGCTTATAAATTGATTATTTAATAACTTGTTCCAATATCTTTCCAGGTTTTGAAGTTAGGCTGACTGGTCTATAATTCCCGGGTCCTCTTTGGTCCCCTTTTTAAAGTTAGGTACTATGTTTGCCCTTGTTCAGTCATCTGGAACCTCACCCATCCTCCAGGGATTCTCAAATATAATTACCAATTGTTCTGAGATTGCTTCAGCTAGTTCCTTAAGTACCCTAGAGTTAATTTCATTGGGCCCTGCTGATTGGAATACATCTAACTTATCTAAATATTCTTCAGCTTGTTCTTTTTCTGTTTTGGATTGCATTTCTTCTCTCTTGTTGTTTATATTGATTGCTTTGAGTATCTGGTCACCATTAACCTTTTTAGTGAAGACTGAAGCAAAATAGGCATTAAATACCGTAGCTTTCTTGATGGCATTAGCTATTAGCTATCTTTTCTTGCTAAGTAGAGGACCAACACTTTCCTTCATCTTTCTCTTGTTCCTAATGTATTTAAAGAACCTCTTCTTATTGCCTTTTATGTCCCTTGCTAGGTTAAACTAATGTTGTGCCTTTGCCTCTTTGTTTTTGTTCCTACATGCTTGTGCTATACTTTTTGTACTCCTACTTAGAAATTTGTCCATATTTCACTTTTTGTAGGAATCCTTTTTGATTTTCAAGTCCTTAAAGAGCTCCTGATGGGGTTGAATTGGCCTCTTACTATTCTTATCTTTCCTTCGCATTAGGATAGTTTGCCTTTATCATTGTTTCCTTGAGAAATTGACAGCTCTCCTGAACTCCTTTTTCCCTTAGGTTTCAAATATTATGCTAGTTTTATGTCTCCCTATCAAAGTTATCTTTTGAACCTTCTGCCTGCAGAGATTTCAGGGTTTCTACTTTCTCGTAGCAGGCAGAGAGCAGAGCCAGATCCATCTTGGCTGGGGCGGGAGATGAGGAGCCCAGAGCTGCCTACCCCATACCAGTGCCTGGACAGGAGGAATGTAAACTGTAAAGTGCTCTAAAGTGTTGAATTCTAACAAGCCCATGTGGCTCCTGCAGGCTCATTTTAAAAGGCACCTGAAGTGCATTAATTCACTCCTGTTTGAAATGTGACTACATCAGTGTGAACTAGATACCTTTTAAGGTATGTCTATACTTACACGTTGCACAACTGTCAGTTGATTCGGGTTTCAGGGCTAAATACTGTAGTGTAGACATTCAGGCTTGGGCTGCGTAGGAGCAGATTTTTGATAGCCCAGAGCCCAATAACATGCTTAAATCACTGTCAGCAGCTGGAATACCAATTGTTATGCTTATTGCTGAAAACACCGAAAAGGAAGCCTTTCTGAGACCTTAGCACAACTAACAGACCAGGAGGGGAGAGTAAAGTGAGTGATCATGAGGAGTAAACATGACCCTCTGCCCTCTTGACTTGAGTTGATTTTTTCTAAAGCATGCAGTTTTGCAAGATGGAAAATCTGATAATAGTTAACTATTGCTATACAGCTGGTTAACTGATGAAAATTTCCCCAAACTGACTGATGGAAAATTCTCTACCTCATTAGTCTGGAAATCTCCACACTTAACTTAGCTTCTGCTCAGCAGTTTTTTGATGAACAAGCTATGTAATACTAACAAATTAGGTATAAAAAGAGGAAGAAAATCTGAGCTCAATGGACACTTGAACGCTTGGACATCTCTAAAGTTCCCCTGCAGATGGAAGGCTGGCCACTGGACATTTGCAGTTATCCACTCGAGACCTCCTCAAGACTGCGTAAATATGAATCTGGGATTTTGGGGGTGTTTTACTAACCTGTTGCGGATGTGTGTAAGCGTTGGAGACTAAATAAAGTAAAGTTTTAATTGAAAACACTCTTGTACTGTTTGTGCCAACCGCTATTGGTCATTTCCCCCATTGATTTATTTCCTGCCACTGCCTCGCCAAGAGTAAAAGTTACCAAGAGCTTTGGGTTCAGAAACATGAGTAATAGTTGGAGCCCGCCGAGGCTTTGAGACCTTCCCCACTCGCATGGTCTCAAAGCTCGGGCTCCAGCCCCAGCCCAAAAATCAACACTGCAATTTTTAGCCCCACAGTCCAAGCCCGTGAGCCTGAATCAGCTGACCAGTGGCCATGTAACAGGTCTTTTATTGCAGTGTGGACGTACCTATGAGTGAATGGCAAGGTAGAGCGCAACAGTTTAGAGCACAGTATAGTCACCACAGACTGTGGCTTGAAGAGTGAATCCAGTGCCCCACGCCCTGCTGAAAAATGTCCCTTTTTTGCCTCCTGTGGGATTTTGACTGCACAGTCTATGCAGATGCCACGAGGATGCTGGCAAAGGATGCAGGCTGCTCTAGATTTGCTGTGTTTGCGATATGTGTTTAGTGACACACACATGGTAGGGTGGTTGCCTCATTTCCCTCTATACATGAGTCACCACTATTTATAGCTGAATTACATTTTGTGGGCCAGATCCTCAGCCGGTGTCAACTGGCATAGCTTTACTGACTTCATTGGAGCTTCACTGAATTACACCACCTGAGTATTTGGCCTTGTATTTTTATATGAAATTATTGTGTGTATTTACCACTGTGAGTGGACATTTACATTTTGGGGAAGATTGTGCTTTTTCTATTTAAACTGACCAAAGGGTGGTGTGCAACTGCACCACCCCAAGAGAGGACCTTGGATGTAGAAAGGTAAGTTACTTCTCCTGAACCATAGAGTAAGTTGGACTCCACTTTTGCACCCAGCCAACTTCTCTGGTTAGTGAGTAGGGAGCTAGTACAATGAAGGTGCCTTCCTCTCCTTTCTGTCCCATCCCCTGTCCACTCCCCCCCTTCAAAGATTTGGTGAATGGCCCCAACGCTGTCATCAGAAGATGAGCAGCCTTCACTCAGCTGAGTCGGAGTAAGTTGTGTCTTATTTCTGAGTCTCCTGTGTCAATAAGGAAGGGTTGTGACAAATTAGACTTTTGTGATTATTCAAGGCTGGTTATACACCCTGGGGTTCATTTTATGTAATCATAATTTAGACATATTATTATTTCTAACTGGCAGTTATTGATGTCTAATGTCCGTTGAATGGGGATCCTAATCACATGACTTTTACAGGATCAGGGCTTGAAGAATATAATATAATATAATATAATATAATATAATATAATATAATATAATATAATATAATATAATATAATATAATATAATATAAACAAACCACCTGTATAAAGAACTTGTATGCTGTACTTCACCATATTTTCTGGCATTTAGAGCCACCAATCTTTTTTTTTCCCTTTCATATTCATTGATGAAAGAAAAGCTATACAGTTACTCCTCACTTAAAGTCGTCCCGGTTAACATTGTTTCGTTGTTACGTTGCTGATCAATTAGAGAACATGCTCATTTAAAGTTGTGCAGTGCTCCCTTATAAGGTTGTTTGGCAGCCGCCTGCTTTGTCCACTGCTTGCAGAAAGAGCAGTCCATTGGAGCTAGCTGGTGGGGGCTTGGAACCAGGGTGGACTGGCAGCCCCCCTATCAACTCCCCGCTGTCCTAAGTTCCCTGTGCAGCAGCTGCCCAGCAAGCTATCAGTTGCTGGCAGTTCAGCTGTCCCTCCCCCCACTGCTATGTGCTGCTCCTGTCCTCTGCCTTGGAGCTGCTCTCGGGAGCCTCCTGCTTGCTGTGCAGGAGAGAGGGGGGAAAAGGGAGGCTAATATCAGCATGTCCCCCTCCCCGCTGCTCCTGCCACCCGCTTACCTCATCTCCATAGAGCGGGGGGGGGGGGGGCATGAAGGGTTCAGGAAGGGGGAGCTTGCTAGCAGCAGTTGCTGTCTCAACTTGTTGATCTACTTAAAAAGGCAATGTACTTAGAGTGGGGTCAGTGTACTTAAAGGGGCAATGTGCATCTCTCTCTCTCTCTCACACACACACACACAGGGTGTGTGTCTCTGTCTGCCATGCTGTCTCTCCTACCTCCATTTGTGCTGCCTTGTAGAGTTTGAGGCTACATTAACAACAATATTTTAACACTTGAGGGCTCAGCTGAGAGCTTGTTCATCATTTAGCAGTAAGGCATTCCCTGGGAAATATCCCATCCTCTTCCACCCTCTGACTTCACACCTCAATCAAGCTTCACAATCATCATTGCTGTGTACAGTATTAAATTGTTTGTTTAAAACTTATACTGTGTATATATATATTTTTCCCCCTGGAACCTAACCCCCCCTATTTACATAAATTCTTATGGGAAAATTGGATTCGCTTAACTTTGTTTCGCTTGAAGTCACATTTTTCAGGAACATAACTACAATAAGCGAGGAGTTACTGTTCTTTAGACATTTTAAAATTTAGAACATGAATGTACATTTAGTTTTTAAAAAGCACAAGTGTATATTTCCCTTTAAAGATCACCAGAATCTTACTTTCTGATCTGATGGAATCCAGGAATCCTGGCCTTGATTTTACAGTAAAGATTGCTTAAACAATTGAAGGATATTTAACTAATAGCTTAAGACAATTCAGAAAGCTGTATTCCACTACACTGGATAGATAGATAGATAGATAGATAGATAGATAGATAGATAGATAGATAGATAGATAGATAGATAGATAGATAGATAGATAGTTGCAAATCCATAAAAAAATCTTGGAGGAGAAATTTTTTTTTTTAGTCAGATTGGTAGGAATCACAAAGACTGTGGCTTTTTACAGGGGAAAATCCTAAGAGATGTTTTTTGTCATGGAAGTCATGCCTGTGTTTTAGATGTACAGTCTTAGATCCCAATCCTCAACATTTTGCGTGCCAGCAGATTGCAGTGGTTATGTGGGCTTTCACTGACTTCAGTGGTGTTGCTTTGCATAGCTGCAGCAACCCACCTGTATACAGGAAGTTGCAGTCTCAGTCACAAGCCATCAGAAGTACAGATGGGAACTTTATATCTTTGACAGCCAAGTATCCCCTTTTCTAATAGGCCACCACATTTGTCTATAATCTTGACTAGTTATATGACGTTGGGCCTTCATAGCATCACATCATTATGCATGGAAAGTCATTTTAGATTAATGGAGTGTTTTATAAGTCCTCCTTTGGGCTGACCTCAGTGACTTACTTGTGGCATTTCTACTTGTGAATAGCATAATTAGCCAAAATTCATATCAATAAAGCCTTTATTTCAATGGGAATTGTTCCTGTGTATAACTAAGAGCGGAACTTGATCTGTGCTATTATATTTGATTATCCATTGTTTCTCTGCTTTCACAGTGTACATTCTATCATCAGTCTATCTTGTATTTCTAAGGCACTTAACACTTAGATGTTTAAGGGTACGTCTACACTACCCGCCAGATCAGCAGGTAGTGATCGATCTATTGAGGATCAATTTATCGCGTCTAGTGTAGACGTGATAAATCGATCCCCGATCGCTCTGCTGTTGACTCCTGTACTCCACCGCAGCGAGAGGCGGAAGTAGAGTTGACGGGGGAGCGGCGGCAGTCGACCCCGCGCCTTGAGGACACGAGGTAAGTCGACCTAAGATACGTCGACTTCAGCTATGCCATTCTCGTAGCTGAAGTTGCGTATCTTAGGTCGATCTCCCCCCCAGTGCAGACCAGGCTTTAGTGTTTATGCGTTAGAACATATCTTCTGATTTAAGATATGAAACCAATAATCATACCATCATGTGGGACACTGATCATTTTGAAAAGCTGGTGCCTGTTGAAAGTTTTGTATGTCTATTTAAAACTATGTATAATATGCCATTCATTAATAAGTTATTGATAAAATGGCACCTTTCCAATACATTAATATTATTTCTGAAACAGCCAGATGGCTAAAACAATAATACACTTTTTATGTAACAGGAAATGCTGTGGTAAGGATGCTAACATGTCTGCAAAAATATTCTTTCATCTCTGTGATTAGCCTACATGTACTTACTAAGAGAAACACTAAAGATAGTGATATGTTTTATTATACTTCTTTTCAATTCAGCATACTGTTGAATAAATTGATTTTATACATACAATATAGTTCAACTATCTTAAAATACTATAAATAAAATGTATTTGATGAGATAAAGAGGTATAAAGTAATGGTAGAAACATAGGCTCATAAAAAACCAAATCTGGATAAGATTGTTTCCTTGTGCTCAGCCATCTGTCTTTACCCATCTGTTGTCTCTTGTTTTATATTTAG
Organism: Emys orbicularis; assembly: GCF_028017835.1. Classification (NCBI taxonomy): domain Eukaryota; kingdom Metazoa; phylum Chordata; order Testudines; family Emydidae; genus Emys; species Emys orbicularis. The sequence continues at coordinate 239,912,772 of NC_088683.1, read as the reverse complement.
ATTTTAAACTTTCTGGAGACGAGATTGTCTTGTTGTTCTGTGTTAGTACAGCACCTAGTACAGTGGGGTAATGGAATAATAATAATAAATAAATAAATAAATATCTGGTATAGTGATTACATGTGACTAGCCATACACAGGTCATCAACTTTGGTAAGGAAAACAATTTCACCAGCCAATATCAAGTATCATCTGCCCTAGAATGATATTATAAAGTAGCTGAATGCCTCAGTACATTTCTTTATTTTTTTTAAAAAAAGGTTTCCTATTGCATACAACTACAGCTGTTCAACATTTGCCTAATTTTGAACAATATTTTTTGCTAAAATTTCAATTTTCAAAGAAAAAAATGGGTACCATTTTCCCCCAAAATTTTCATTAAACTTCCATCCCCCAACAGTTCAACTCCTGACTTTTTACAAATGAATAATGACCACATCCATTATAAAATGATGAAGCCCAAGAAAAATAAAACTTTGCCTTAATTTTAGAGATGCAATCAGTGCAAATCCTCAGCAGTGTGCTTTGAAGGATACTGTTTTCTTTGGCTTCAGCATTTCATATGTAAAGTATTCCTACCTCTTACAAGATTATTGTTCTCAACTTAATATTTTTTCTCTTATTTCTTTAAACCCTTCTCTCTTTCTGTCCCATTTCCCCTGATCTTATTCTCACAATCCCATGTTTACCTTGCCTATATTTAATAAAAATAAATAATTTATGATACCCATCCCTTTATTTTATCAACTCTTTCTCTTATCCTCTGGATGCCATGAGAAATTGGCTCTCCCAGAAGCAAATACCCTTGTCTGTCATTCAGGACGCACAATTCTGTAAAAGTGCTTAATTAGTATAACAGTGGCAGGGGAAGGATTAAAGCCTTTCATAAAAATACAAAAGATTTTACAGAAAATAATGGGGCATCTGAATTCAGAAGTATGTTTTGCTACTTCAAACGTGCATATTCATATTCAAGTATGTATTTGTTCCAGTGCCCTTATACCAACCGATCAAATTATACAGCTTTGCTATGGTCCACAGACAGTCCTGTGGAGTCTTATTTTTCACAAAATGCATGAAGGATTAGAAAATCTCATCCTTGTGATGCAAATTGTAAAAAGAAGAGAAAATAGCACAACATGAATCCTTTTGGGACAATGGTAGGACCGGAAAATGATACTATTTTAGCTCATTCTCATTACTCCCATAAGATTGCAATCTTGTGGTCCTCATCAGATGAAATGCATATTTTTTGTGCTCTTCCTACATATAGTAGGCTTTATTGTTCAGTACAATGTGTTATTTTTCATGGTACATAAATCAGTTGTAAAAGAAAAAAGAAACTCTCAAAGGACAGCTTCTTGTTGCTTTGTGAAGAAGACAGATTGTTCATTAGCTTTATATTCAGTAGTATTCTTTCGCCTCTTTCAAAGTGCACCCATGCTGCTCACAGAAATCAGTGGTGGGAGTGAATTTCACTCTGCTGCTCCTTAGCTGGGATGTGCGCTGAACAGAAAGAGATGCACTTCCTTTAAATCTCTTGTCATAGGTCTACTAAATTATTCCATAGTTTTGATGGAAAACATTACAGTTCATACTCACTAGGCAGACATAACAATGAGGTTGTTTTCATAGTGTTATATAATGAACAACTACATGAACATTGTAGTATAAAATTGAACTCTCAGGAATAATGGAAAAATGCAATAAGGTTGGCCATCCTAAATCCTTCCAACTCTTTTCGTGTTTTCCAAGAGGATTTTTATTTCTATGGTCTTGATCCAAAGTCCAGTGAAATCAATGGGAGTCTTTTCATTGAGTTTTGGATTAGGCCTGTTGACCTTTCATCCTGACCTGATCTTGGAAGGTCGATACCTAAATCAAAGTATAATCTATATGTTAGAAAAAGCTAAAATGTTATAGAAAGTGATAATCAAAACAATTAAATCTATAATATCAGTAGAGAAAAATAAGATATAAAAGGATTAGAAATAGACTTAGCAATAAGTTTGAGGTCAACAGGATTTGAGTAGTTAACATGAGTGTTTGACTTGGAGTTTTAAGGTTTAGCAATATGCATCTTCTGATACACACAAAACTAGAAAATTAGCTTAATTTAGCAGATTTTTAGGGACTTTTTGTAAGCATGGAGAAACCAAATTTATGTATGGAAACCATTAGAAAATGCATTGATGCAAATATCTTAGGCTAGTAGCCAGAACCTTAATTATGGTTACCTGGAACATTATACATGGGTAGAGGGCTAAGACCTAATTAAATATGGCCCCTGATGTGTAGGGGATATATGGAGAAAAGGTATAAAAAGGTTGTCAACTCAACCCCTAATGGGCACATCACGGTGATAGGATAGTGTAAACTGGATCATCACTTCCCACTTATGATGTTCTCCTCTTACTGTGTTTTCCTTCTTCACTTTTGATGATCTTCATAAAGCTGTGAGTAAGCACAATTGTTTTCTTATGTTTATCTTGTTTTTCTATGATTGCTCTTAGACTTCTTTGTATCTATGAAGTCTATGTATCTATTGGTGAGTCTTCATATCTCTATTTGTGTGACTCACCAATCTCAACTTTAATAATAATTTTATGTAGTCACCTGAGTAAAGAACCTGTTATTAGTAATTGGTCCAATCTACACTCTAATTTAATCAAAGTGTACAGGCCCTAACATATTTTTTAGTAATCTTTATGTTTTTCCCTTAAATGTTTGCTGGTTGACACTCTACTGTTCATATATGTCATTCTCTCAGGGGATAATACTGATCCCGCACTACAGAAACCAATGGAAGTTTTGCCCTTACCCTCAATGGGAGCAGGAGCAGGCCATCAGTAAGCACACACACACAGTGTGAGGCTCTATACTTGTGTCTCTTCTGTTACCTCCACCATCTGTGCTAGTCCAAAGACTGAATGTTCTTGTGAAGCTTTTGAAGGAGGACCCTACCAGGGAACATGATGAAGGAACTCTTCACTAAATATATGATGCATTCAAGATGAGATATAGCTGAAGAAGCAAGCGGGGAAGGGTTCTTCAAAGATTCCCACTGTTATCTCCAGTCACTGAACATTGACCTCCACCCTGCCCCTCATATGGGTCTTCGTATAAATTACAGAATGTAGCTTAATATTATAAATTCCCTATCTCTTTCAAATAGCTTCTATTTGTTAATACGTTTTTGGATATCAGAAAAGATATTTCTCAAGGATGAAATCTTAAAAACTTCTTCAGGATATGTACATTTGTTTACCAAAAATCAGAATAATTGATGCCATACTTTCAGTGGGCAGTGGGTGAACTGAAAACATCAGTAGCAGAAAGTCAACTGGAAAGGCCTGTAACATATTAGAATCATCCCTAATACGTTTAAGAAGCTGCCTATAAATACCCTTCAATAGTTTGAGACAAGCCAGAATCAAGTTCTAACCTGCCACATAACCAGAACCTTCAAACACTGGTTAAGAATAGACGGGATCAAAAATGAGGGGGGGGGGGAAATAATGCAAATCTTGATGAAAAATTTGTCCTTTTGTCAAAAATGTTTTTCTTTTCTGCCAGCTCTAGTTGAGAATGACTTGAATGTATATCTGTCTCACCAGAGACATATCCACTAAGTCTACCCAGCTGGACTCAAACTGGAATTTCATGACTGAAGAAAAAGATTATGTCATGGCCAACTCAAGATACTTTTAATAACCAGAACCAAACTGGAATATAACTTTGTCTTAGGGGCCAAGATTTGCCAACATGGATGTTTAAAGTAGGCTCCTAAAATCATATTTATGTATCTTAAGTCCCACTGATTTAAATAGGAGCTGCTAGGTATTCAGCAAGTTTGCAAATCAGGCCATTATTTAGGTGTGCAAATATGATCTTACCATAATTTTAGGCACGCATGTTGGTCTTAATATTTAACGACCATTCTGCGTCCTTATTCCTGGTACCACACAGCATTAAGATTATAGTTGTTTTCCTCATTTTTGTGGTTGAAACTTTAATTTTCTGTGGACAGGTTCTACCTTTGGGCTCAGTTCAGTGTGAGCAGGGCAATGTGTAACTATATTGCTTCAGTAGGAGCAGGAGTGACCTTCTCAGGTGTAGCATGCTGAATCCTACCCCTGTCAGACCAGCTGAGCTCTGCTGGCCAGTACCTTGGGAGCAGACAAGATTCTATCCATTTCCTGCCTCTTCTTGCCTCCTCTCTTCCCAGGTATCATGCAGGGGGGAAGTAAATGCCACACAGAGCCTGCTCTCACATCCTACACCTGGTACAGAGATGCAGGGTGGTTGTGGAGTGGAGGGGGAAGCATTTGTCTCCCTATTAGTCTCCTTCAAGAGCACACAAAAGCAAGTCACAATACATCCCTGCATGACTTTACATACTGAAGAGTTACATACTGAAGAGATAACATAAAAGCCACTATTTCAGCTCATACCAATGGTCCATCTAGTACACCATCATTTATCTGGGTGTAGACACTGTGAAGGAACTGTAGATATTCTGTAATAATTCATTAATTATTATTTTGCATTAATTGAATTAATTAATAGTATGTTTTGATCTGATTATTGTGATGTTTATTATATGAATATATTGGTTGAGATTAATAGGGATCTATAAGAAAGAAAAAAAACAAGCAAGAAGGGAAAAGAATGACTCAAGGTAAGCAACTTCTCCACAAATGCTTAAGAGTTGTTAAAATATAATGCCAGGACAATAAAAGTCCCATGCACACTGGAGATCAAAAGGAGTAGCAGTTTAAAAAGGAATTCTTTCTCAAAATAGAGAGGAGTCATCCAGGGGAACCAGACTGACATATAAGACCTTCTGGGGGTGTCTGAAGAAGATAGGTCTTCCTAGGTCACCATTACAGGTCATGCATCTGACGAAGTGGGCATTCACCCACGAAAGCTTATGCTCCAATACATCTGTTAGTCTTAAAGGTGCCACAGGACTCTCTGTTGCTTATTACAGGTAGATATGTGTGTAGACTGCTTGTTGTTTTGAAATCTTTGTTCTCTAAATGCTTTGTTCCTACTGTTAAAATAAGCAATACTTTGGTTTTAAGAAGGCTGTCTGGTCACTATATACACCAATGGTCACTAACTCCTGGTGTCCAAATTCAGTCAGATCTGTCGGGTAAGCATGGTCTATACACAGGGTGCTGTAGCCCAAGGTTCGGTTTAAGGCTATGTCTACACTACAAACTAGGGGTATGATTCTACAGCTTGTGTACAAATACTCACACTAGCTCTCATCAAGCTAGTACAAGTATGTGTACATAAACAGTGGAATCACACCTCTAGCTCATTGTGTCAGTGTAGTCTAAGAATGGGAGAAGTGCAGAATTCAATCCCAGCAGATGTAAAGACACAAGGCTTGAGACCTAAGGAAGTGCACTTAGAGACCAGTGTGACGGGATCCCTGGGGTGCAGCCTGGGACTGTCTCTCACGATGCTTTGCTCGTGACAAGCTGCAAACCCCTCCAGGAGCTGTGATCACTCAGTACAACAGCATGTGGAGCCCCACACCCAGCTAGATTGCATGAATGCTCCCAGAGCCACTCATTAAGCAGTTTTTCTCACCCCACTGGATATTGCAGTTCATAGTACACAGGTTTTGCCCTTGAAACCTGGGCCAGTCCCCTCTGTTGGAGTCTTCAGAATGTCCTTGTTGCTTGCAGCATAGGTGGGGGCAGGAGAAAGGCTAAGCATGGGTTCCCTGTGTTCTGTTTATTCCATCAGTCAGTGTGCTTGGGGAAGACAAATTCACGCATGTCTGGTGGGCATTTCTGAGTCTCCAGGCAAGGTTGAGCAGTCCCCCTGGTGTGGCCTCATGCAGGTGAATTGTAGCTCCCTTGCTGGACAATGGCTGTTGATGGGTTCTTTGAAACCCCACCCAGGCATTGGTTACTCTCCTTGCTGCCTTCTCTGGGGAGCTAATATCTGGCTACTTCCCCAATGTACAGCATGTTTTAGTGACAATCAGACAACACAATTCTCATAACTTCATATGCATTAATGATATACACCTATGGATAGAAAAATGACTTTCAGCATATCATAACCTTTCCCCTGATACCTCACGTGGCATGCTTTATATGCAAGATCACAATTATATATACAGATGAGGAATATGGGGGGTACAAGACACTCCCCCATAGTATAGAATGCCACAACCAGAAAGGGGCCATAGGTGCAGGTAGCCCTGTAACCATGAAAGGCTGCATCCAGAATTTCTTTAGCTTCCTGCAGAGAAGGTCACATCTTGTATTTGTGCTCTACAAAAATGATGTACTGATGTTAATATACATTCAATATAATGAATAAGTACTACAAGAACATTCCAAACCACAGTCTAATAATATCAGATAAGCTTTTCTGTTATAATTCCAGCTCTAATGAGAAATTGTGTAAAAGTACGATATGAAGCCTTCAAATAATTAGAAAAATCAGAGTTGATAACAGCAGCCTCCAAATCTATTAATTCTGCATTCATTGCATAAATACTTTCTCAGTTACAACCTAAGGACAAAATCCTGGCCTCATGGTAGGTGCTGTAGTGCTGAGAGGAGCAGAGTATTGTTGGTCATGCGTTGGTCATAAAAAACATTAAACCACTTTAGACTAAAATAGCTCATCAAAGAGGGGTCAGCTATAGCACAACATAGAAATACATAATAGAACTCAGTGAATAATTTGCAGCCAGTAATTTACTTGGTGCATTTAGCCTTTTTTGTGTTTGTAAATTGTCCATGAATAGACTGAACAAATTTTAAAAAATAGCAATGGAGAGGAATATGAAACCTTATGCTCAGGTATTAAGCCTATCTATAATAGTAGATATTAGCATGAGACATTCATAGAGAGGAGATTATCCCTTCCTATTGAAGAATTTATTGCACCTTCCTCTGAAGCTTAGCCATTGTTGGAGACAGGATACTGGATTAGATAAACCACTGCTGTCATTCAGTGGGGCAATTCCTACATTCTTATGCATTTATTTTCTACTCAGTGGACTGATCATGCAAAACTAGAGCTAAGTGAAAAATGTTTTTTCCATCTTGCAACTCACAAAGACTTTTGAGATTTCAAATATTTTCCTATCCTGAATCAGGATGAAAAGTCAAGATCTTGGCAATTTTCCAGAAAAAAAGAAACGGATTGGGTCAATCAGAAAGGTTTGTTTCAATAATTTCAAAATGTTCCATTTTGATTCCAGCCTTTAACCTTCCCCATGAACAGTTTCAGTTAATTCCCATTTTCTGGTAAAAAATACATTCAGTCCAAAAATTCCCAACCAGCTCTATGCACACTTCACTATGAATATTTGGCACTTAATACTTGAGCTGTGTTGAATAATTGGGATTGGTCACATAAATCATTTGATAACATTCCTGTCCCTTGACTGGATGAGCATAACTATTATAATTAGAAGGATGTCCTGAACAAACAAGTAAGATCTTTCAGGATGAGGTAGCAGATAAGAAGAATTAGATAATTATAGAATATTTTAAGCTATTTTCCTTTCTTGTAAACTGGTCTCTCTTGAGGCATCATTCCTATAAAAATTAGGCTACAATAACATTTATTTGCTCAATGCAAAGTGTAAAGTTAGGCTTTGTTTACAACTGCATGCACACCTGAGTACTGGATCGTGTTCATGACCACATGTGCTCTCCATACCCACACATGTGAGTCCATGTATGCTGTGCTGGACATGGGTAGAATGCTGTGTACATGTGTATACCTGTGTCCACACTGCTGATGTAGGAATGTGATTTTAGTGCTACCATTTCAGGGGCGGAATCCCAGTGTTCAGTACATCACAGGGAGACACTCTAGGAAGCTTTTTGCTGTTTTGTTGGTGTTGCCCCCCCACACACACACACATCTGCCAATGGCAGTTTCTGATAACTTTGCCCCTCAATGTTATTTCCTGCAAATTATGCAAAACTGGCTGGAAAGCATGGAGCAATTGGATGATGATCTGGTTATGCTACTGCTCCTTATTGCGAGACAAAATGTTTATACGGTGGATTAGGTTCTTGGCAAGATGTTGGATGGAATGTAGGCAGCATTTTCTAACACATCAAAGACGGTTGACCTTGAGAGTCAATGACAATTTATTCAGATCACACTGTATAGATATGGTGAATGCCAGTATTGTCACAGTGTGTCCTTTGGTGGATGTCACTTCTGGTGCAGGAAAACAAGAACAGTGTGGTGGGATCATATTGTCTTGAAAACCTGGGATGATCAGCAGTGGCTTCAGAGCTTCTGAATAGGAAAATAGACCTTCATGGAGCTGTGTGAAGAGCTTGCACAAACCTTCCAGTGCCTCAACACTCAGGGCTTGTCTACACTGGCAATATTAAAGCACTGCCACAGCAGCACTTTAACATGGATTGTGTTGTCATGACAGAGTGCTGGGAGAGCTCTAAAAAACCCACCTCCACGAGGGGAGTAGCTACCAGCACTGGGCTGGTGCACTGTCTACACTGGTGCTTTACAGCACTGAAACCTGCTGCGCTCAGGGGGGTGTTTTTTCACACCCCTGAGCAAGAAAGTTGCACTGCTGTAAAGTGCCAGTGTTGACAAACCCTCAGTTCAGGGAAGCCATAGTTCAGAATTGGGTTGTGATTGCCCTGTGGAAGCTGGCTACATGAGAAAGCTATAGTTCTATTGTAACCCCTTTAGGGCTGGAAAGTCTGCTACTGGGTTGTGGTTGTGCAAATTTGTGAGGCAATTAACACTGTTATTTACCCACTGTTAGTTGCCATATGAAAAGTTCCAGAAATAATAGCTGTATTTCAGAGGATGGAGTTCCTGGACTGTGCAGGGACATTGTTGGCACTCTTATCCCAATAGTATGCCCATCCCAAGGGGCAACTGAGTATGTCAACTGAAAAGGTTTGATCCAGTTATTCTGCAAGGCTTAGGGAAACACTGTGATGTTCTGTACCTCAGGGGAACACCTAACACCCCCATGTTCATCTTTATAATATGATTGTGTGATATCTCATGCAAACTTTGTCATCTCGGGTGTCTTCAGAAGGCTCATGAGGCACTGAGCAATGTTGTTATAGTAGTTATAGTAATGTTATGGGTTGTAATTTCATGTATATAGTTATAAGGCTGAGAATGTGTCCTCATGGCTTAAAGCAAGCCCAGGCAAAAACTCTCCAAGAGTTGAGGGGGAAGATCACATCTAATCGGGGCATGTATGGGACAAACCCTGCCCAGCCTCACAGAAACAAAGGACACTGGCCTAGGCAACAACAAAGGATCTATTGGATTCTCGAGTGAGTCACCCCCCTTCCTTTGGTCAGTTTGGGACTGTGATGAGGTAATGCTTATCTGACTCTGAAGGGGGGGTGGGGGCGCAAAGCCAAGAGGGAAGAAAGAACATGGTAAAAGGAAGAGACATTTGCCATGCTCTTTCTCTCTCTTCCACCTACATCTACAGACACAACCACCACCAAACAACTGAAGGGCTGATCAAAGGGGAGAACCTGGCTGAAGGGCAACAAACCAGCCTGTGGTGAGAAGCATCTAAGTTTGTAAGGGTACTGAAAGTGTTAAGATCAGCTTAGAATGCATTTTGCTTTTATTTCATTTGACCAAATCTGACTTGTTGTGCTTTGACTTATAATCACTTAAAATCTATCTTTATAGTTAATAAATCTGTTTGTTTATTCTACCTGAAGCAGTGCGTTTGGTTTGAAGTGTGTCAGAGACTCCCCTTGGGATAACAAGCCTGGTGCATATCAATTTCTTTGTTAAATTGACAAACTTATATAAGCTTGCAGCGTCCAGTGGGCATAACTGGACACTGCAAGACGGAGGTTGCTAGGGTTGTGTCTGAGACCGGAGATATTCGCTAGTGTCATTTGGTTGCACAGTCCAAGGATCAGCTTACATGCCAGAGGCTGTGTGTGAACAGCCCAGGAGTGGGGGTTCTCACAGCAGAGCAGAGTAAGGCTGGCTCTCAGAGTCGAGGATTGGAGTGACCTAGCAGATCACCGGTCCAGATAACACCAGGGGAATGTCACAGTGGCGCAGCGAGCAGGATGAAAGTGCAGCTTGTTACTCAGTGTTAGTTCTGCTGTTCTCAACACAGAACCCCCCCAAGCAATTGAAACCTATCATGCTGGTTTTGTGAGGTTAGCCTCTGCAGAACCAGATATGGAGCATGTTAAAGCTATCCAAACTAATGGCAGAGAGTATTTGGGGCAGAGGGATACAGGGGCCCAGATCTCTCTGGTTAAGCAGAGTATGGTCCCAAAGGCCAGTATGTTGCCTTGCCAAATGGCAGACATTGTGGGGGTGGGCAAAAGCAGATTCCACTAGCTAAAATCCATGTGGTTTGGGAAGATTTGGAAAGTGTTTTGACTGTGGGGGTAACAGAACACCTCCTAGTTGACCTGCTTCTTGGTAATGATGTTTTCCGTGTAGCTCAGGTTAAAGTATTTGCCTGCAGCAGGAGGAAGTTTTATGCTGGGACCCCTCAGGGAAAGGGTAAGGTCTCAGGAACAGCTGACAGAATGGGAGATAGTCTCCTTGATTCTTCTGCAGCAGGGGAAGCCACATGCTTCCAGGTGGGAAGGTGGTTGAGACCAACTCCTGCACTGCAGCTGGAGGCAACACCACATCAGGAAGGAATGGGGGTGTAATGCCTGCCAGGGAGAGAACTGTGCAGGTTGTTAGCTGTCAGCAGGTTGCAGCTGAACCAGAGGCAAAACCGGCTATAGGGAGCATAGAGAAATGTGTCCCAGAGAAGAGCCCAGGGAAGGGGCAGGGAATTTCAGAAACCACTGAAGTGCGTGAGGATTCCTGTGACTCTGTAACACAGGGAAGCAGTGTGCTTCCAAGTATGGGAGGGTCTGAGACTAGCTCCTTTCCAGCAGAAAACAACATGCCCTCAGGTGCAGGGGCAGGAGAGGTGTTGTCAGTGATTAAGGAAACTGTCCCAGTTGTTAGCTGGCAGAGTTTTTCAGATGAACAAGAGACAGAATCCTTCCTAGGGAATACAGATAAATGTGTCTTAGGAGGGGGCCCAGAGGAGGAAAGTGGGGAAGGAATAGTGGGGGTACAGGAATGTCTCCTCACTAGTCACATGGGACAGGATGCCCAGGACACTAGGAGAATGGCTGGGTCAGCATCCGTGCACCCAGGCACTCAGCCTGTGACACAGGTTTTGAGAAGGAACTGTGTAACTAACCTCGTGGAGGGGAGAAGTCACATAGCTGATTTCTCAGAGACAGAGAAAGGGGTGGCAGAGGGTACCCCAATCCAGGGTCCCAGTTTTTCAGAATGCTATTTCTGATACATTTTTGGAAAGTAACTGTGTCTCTTTAAATCAAGATGCAGCTCCAATGTCTGTGATAACAGAGGAGTTAGGACCAGGAAATTGCCAGGTGGTAGTTTGCCAGAATACAAATGACCCAACTAACAGAGAAGCGGGTGTTTTCTCCCAGGCTGGTGAAACACAGAGAGCAGTTATAGGAAAGCTGCTGGGAAAAGGTGCATCCAATTAAAGGGTAAGCACACCTAGACCACAGAGCACAGATCACAGCCCTCTAGGGAGCAGGGAAGGACTCAGTGCTGGGAAGGGGAAACACAGGGTAACCCCCAAAAGGGAGCTAGATTTTCTGCATATGTACAGTCCTGGCATTGGGAGATCACTCCTCAAAGGGCCAGCCAATGTTCAGGATCCCCCTGAACCCTTATCTTGCCAGAGTCCGAGACACCAAAATTCCAGAAACATGATTAAATTAAGAGCCCACACAGAGGGGAACACTGGAGGGAAGGAAAAGCCAGTGACTCATTACATGGGCGAGAGTCAAAGGACACCCTGGGTAATGAACAAACTAACCTCAAACTACAATATCTGAACAGAGGGTGTGGTATCATAAAGATACTTCTAAACGCACATCTGAGATAAAAAAATGGTATTAATGTTAAGTTTTGGGGATAATAATTTTGACATGGATGTTAAACCTTATGATAATGCTACTTTTCAATTAATATCTGTAAACAGGTTTAAAGCTTATCACAACAGAGAAACCATAAACAACCTGGTTTGCTGTGTGTGAATGGGGAAACTGAGGTACACCGCCTCCTGGCCTGAATGACTGGATGCCAAAAGAACTATAACACAAACTGCCTTCGAAACAGTCAGTGACTAACCCTCTTGCAGTAAACTAAGGGGGGAGGTGTGACATTCTGTACCTCGGGGGAACACCCAGCACCCCCATGTTCATCCTTATAATATGATTGTGTGGTATGTAATGCAAAGTCCTGACAGCTAAAGTATCCAGGCTGCTAAATAATTCATGACTACATAGTTGCATTAATCGTCCTCCATGTCATTGTTTTTTCCTTTTTCTAATCACAGTTGCTTTGTCAATCTCTCATTAAATAGTTCAGTATCAATCTTCCAGCTTTCCTCCTTTCCAAGTTTTGAGTCGTGATTCACTTTGTGTTTCAGGTGTTTTTTCTGGGACAAACTTACCAGTTGGTCAGGTTCCCTGAAATGGGGCAGGATGTTCAGAGAAAGTCAGCCAGAACCAAGTGAAAATCACATCATTTTCACATCTATTGTCCCTATGATTTCTTAGTCTAGGGCAGAAATCTGAGTTCAGATACATGTACATTTCACTGAAGTCTGTGACCATTGTGTGTCTATATCTGGAAATTTAAGTTATCTCAAGGGTCAAGAAAAACACAAGGGAAAGAAAAGATAAATAGTCACTTCCACTTCCCGTAGGCAACTTGCTGGTGCTACAAGTGAGTGGGAAATATTTTTATAACTGCTAGTGGTAGTAAATTAAATCATACTCTTGACCAGCTTCCAAATTCAACATTCTCCTGGTCCTATTCTCTAGGCAATATCTATTACAGCAGAGAAGGGATCTCTAATTTGAAATGAGATTTTTCATTGCAAACCCAAAGTTCATTTTAATCTCTTGCAAAAATAGAACAACAACAAATGCTCACCACAATCGTGCAAGAAGCCTAGGAGCCACTACACACAAAGTGGTCCTGACACACAAGACAAGAAGACCCAGGGTATCCAGCATAGTTACTTAGCTTAATTACAAGTGTGACACATGGCTAGAAAGGGTTAAACATCCTGCAAAATAAATAACCCTCAAAACACATGTGGGGAGATAATGTTTGTGGTGTTGTGTATTTACATATGAATGAGTAGGGTCAACAATGTAATCAGCAGTCCTGGTCTATTCTGTATTCGGATAATTCAGAGGTCAAAAGAACATCCTATCATTTAAATGAATTATAAACATGGGATATCTCTGTATTTATCTCTCTTTGAAATGTACAGAAAATGCTTCTGAAATAAATGTAGTCAAACTTTATTAATTCTGGGTCACTGAGAACGAAAATGATGCTTAAAATTGTTGATTGGCTCTAGTTCTCAAGATATGCTATTGGGTCAGTATATATGACCCTTGACTTGGGAATGGCGGAGGATAAGTGAGTTATAAAGGGAAGGGATCTCAATTTAAACCAGAAATGACTAAAATACATCTTTGATTGGATCTATGAATAAATCTATGACTGGGTTTGGACAGTACTTGCATTTTAGGCAAAACAATGAAGGATGCAATCTGAAGCTGGTATTGCGTCATACATGATATGAATTGCATCATGTTATTCCTAGAAGTCATGGATGATGCAATCATAACGAAGCTTACATCACTCTGCTGAACAAATTGCCCTATATCAGCTCTAGAAATCATACAGTGTCGTGCTCTCTTATTTGTCAGTGTTTGATTTTGCAAAGGGACACATTTCTGTTTAGCCAAAGTGAGCAGAGATGCCTCGTACTTGTGTGAACAGTGCAGATAACTTCTGCTATGTTTGTGGTGAAGTGACTTTTGCATCACAAAAGCTCAGTATAACCACTATGGTTAAGAAAGCCTATCACCTTTATTTTGGCTGCAAAATTGGAGATCAGGACAAGAGGTGGGCCCCACACATATGCCGCAACACTTGTGCAACAAATCTTCGCCAGTGCTTGAACAGGAAAAGGAAATCTATGCCTTTTGCAGTGCCAATGATTTGGAGAGAGCCAACAGATCATACCAGCAATTGTTACTTCTGCATGGTGCCTCCAGTTGGGAAAGGTTTGTCAAAGAAGAAAAAGTGGACTGTGCATAATCCAAACATTCCATCAGCTATACGCCCAGTACCCCACGGAGAAGGACTGCTGGTTCCTGATGCACCAGAATCATTCTCACTTGAGTCAGACGAGGAAGAGGAAGAGGATGAAACTTCTGGTCCTGAACCATCAATGTCACAGGACCCACATTTTCTCCCATCCTCCTCCTCTGAACCACACCTCATAACACAAGGTGAACTGAATGACCTTGTCAGGGATTTGGAACTACCCAAGAGTAAGGCAGAGCTGTTGGGCTCCAGACTACAGCAGTGGAATCTCCTGGCAGGTGATGTTAGGCTTTCCATGTTCCGTGACCGTCAAAAGGATCTTGTCCCATTCTTCTTCATGGAAGGTGATCTTGTAGCCTGCAACAACATCGATGGTGTGATGGCAGCCCTCAACATCGTTCATGATCCAGATGAGTGGAGACTGTTCATTGATTCATCGAAGACAAGTCTTAAAGCTGTTTTACTGCATAATGGCAATGTTTTGCCATCAATTCCAGTTGGTCATGCAGTCCATATGAAGGAAACCTATGACAACATGAAACAACTTTTGAGGTGCATAAACTATGACCAACATCAGTGGCAGCTTTGTGGCGATTTGAAGGTTGTTGCTCTCTTGCTTGGTCTGCAGACTGGATACACAAAGTACTGCTGTTTTCTCTGCGAATGGGATAGTCATGCAAGAGATTCCCACTACATCAAGAAAGATTGGCCACTCCGACAGTCATTGGAGCCTGGGAGGAAAAGTGTTCAGCATCCACCACTTGTTGAATCAAGGAAGATTTTGTTACCGCCCTTACACATCAAGCTGGGTCTAATGAAGAACTTTGTCAAGGCCATTGACAAAACACAAGCAGCTTTCAAGTACCTCCGTGGAAAATTTCCAAGGTTAAGTGAAGCTAAGATAAAGGAAGGTGTCTTTGTTGGTCCTCAGATTCGTGAACTTCTTTGAGATGATGCATTTGACCATGCACTGCGTGGCAGGGAAAAGACGGCATGAAAAGCCTTCCAGTTAGTGGCAATAAATTTTCTCGGAAACAACAAGGCAGACAACTACAGGTTGTTGGTGGAAAACCTCCTCAAGGCATACAAATGCCTTGGTTGCAACATGTCACTAAAGATAAATTTTTTGCACTCTCATCGAGATTTTTTTCCACCAAACTGCAGAGCAGTGAGCGACGAGCACGGAGAGCGATTTCACCAGGACATTGCAACAATGGAGAAACGCTATCAGGGCAAATGGAGCCCATCAATGCTTGCAGACTATTGCTGGACAGTGACAAGAGATGCTCCATTTAATGAATACAAGAGACAAGCCAAGAAGCGCCGAGTAGACACTGAATAGGACTAAACTATATTCATATTACAGGAGGTCAGACTGGATGATCACAATGGTCCTTTCTGGCCTTGGAATCTCTGAATACTATAGAATCATAGATTATTAGGGTTGGAAGGGACCTCAGGAGATCATCTAGTCCAACCCCCTGCTCAAAGCAGGATTAATCCCCAACTAAATCCCCAAATGGCCCCCTCAAGGATTGAACTCACAACTCTGGGTTTAGCAGGCCAACGCTCAAATCACTGAGCTATCCCTCCCCCCAAACAGAAATTCTGTCATGTGGAACCACACTGACCTCTCCTCCCCTTGACCCCAACTTGGGTCATCAGTGGGGTTTGAACATTTAGATTCCCAGCACAGACCTCTCTTCAAGCTAACAGAGTAACAGTAGTAGGCTGTTATCCTCTAGTATATTCACCATAGGGTACTTTTAGAACTAAACAGCCACCAGTAACTTTTCTGAATTCCATCCCAGGTAATGAAGCATACCTGCACTATCTATTTTTAGCAAATTTGCTTGAACATTACCTTTGGGCCTCACTAATAGTAATTGTGAATCAACATATTCTATGCTGCTTCCATCCTCCAGGCCTCCTGTCCAACCAGTTGCTAACTCAGCTAAAATTCACTCTCCCTAGGGATAATCCAATTAACTGCAATTCCTTGTTCTTGGCATTAGGTTAGCCGGTCCAATCAAACCAATTCATTAAAAATGCTGATCTTTCCTTTTGCTTTCCAGAGGCAAAGTTAATGTAGCCAGTTTCAACTTTTGTACAGTTGATTACTATTTGTCAATGAAGGTATCCTTGATATTAAAGTGCTCATTTTTGTACAAGAAAATCACTGTGTCTTCCCCTATATTGTGTATTTAATACTAAACACTTCTAATTCAATTAGAATATTTACGTTCAAATACAAACTCCCTAATGATAACTAGATGCATTTTATTTTGTTCAGTTGTTTTACTAGAAAAACATAGGCAGGACAGTCATAAGGTATAAATTCATACCTAAGTGTCACAAGTTGTTGTGAATTTTAATCTTTCCTTTGCCCGGAAGAAAATATTTGTGGGCCTGTGTGAGAAACAAAATGAAAACAGCTGTTGTATGTGGTGACAGATAGTGTGTGTACACCATGGTCACAGATTTACATATCTTCCCACATGTCGTGCACAGAGACATTTGAACACCAACTCTGGCTGTGCAAAATTTTTGAACTCTGAGAGAACTAGAAGAAAACTTGTTATTTTTGGTTTCATAAGAAGAGAGTAAAGAGAGATTTATTTGCACTCTGAATGTCCTCTATTCATTCTATCTCTCTGAACAGATATGAACTTAACAGTTACTTCACTGTTAATACTCATGCACTTATGCATTTTGACAATTTCAAACTCTTTTCAAAATTATTCTGGAAATGGGAAGTTTGTCAAAATGACTGCACTGCATCTTTAAGTTGGGGGGAATTTGTCTGGCTGGTCAAATGAGAGCTTCATGGCTGGAGGGGGGAGAGGTCAAACTGCTGCAAAAGGGGACAAGGGAAGTCTGGCGACAGTGACTCATCCCCTGGGAACCGTATGGGTGGATGAGTTTAAAAGGGGCGGCCCTGAGTGTGAAGCCACCTTTTACAGGGAGAAAGCTAAGGCAGCAGCACAATTCAGCTTGGATCCACATGGACGCAGGACTGGAGCAGTAGGGTTGCCAGGTGTCTGGTTTTCAACCAGACAGCCTGGTTGAAAAGGGACCCTGGCGGCTCTGGTCAGCACCACAGACCAGCCCGTTAAAAGTCCGGTTGGTGGTGCAGCAGGGCTAAGGCAGGCTCACTGCCTGCTCTAGCTCAACACATATCCCAAAAGTGGGACATGTCCCTGTGGTCCCTAGGTGCTGGGATCAGGGAGGCTCAACGTGCTGGCCCTGCCCTGAGCGCCGACTCCACAGCTCCCATTGGCTGTGAACCACGGCCAATTGGAGCTGCAGGGGTGGCGCCTGCAGGTGTGGGCAGTGCACACTGCGCGGAGCCACCTGGCCACACCTCCGCCTAAGGACCAGACATGCCAGCTGCTTCCCAGAGAGGCGCAGAGCCAGGTCAGACAGAAAGCCTGCCTTATCTCCACTCCACCGCTGACTGGTAACTACCTGAGGTCAGCGGCGCCCAACCGGAGCCCGTACCCTAACCCGATACCCCAGGTCAGAACCCTCTCCCGCACCCAAACTCCCTCCCAGAGCCCGCACCCCACACCTCTTCCCACACTCCAAACCCCTTGGCTCCTGCCTGGAGCCCCCTCCTGCACCCCAAGCCCCTCATCCCTGGCCCCACCCCAGAGCCCACACCAGGAGCCAGAGCCCACACTCCCTCCTATACCCCAACCCCCTGCCATAGCCCAGTAGATTACTGTGGGGCTTAGGATCCTCTTTATGGGGACTAGGAGACATGTAATATCAAAAATGGATGATCTATGTTGTAAAGAAAATGATTCCACAGGAATGGATTGAGGGCAGCATGGCAGAGCCATTCATACAATGGTCTGTACAGAACTTGCTGGTTTTCCCTCCAAGGCTTGGTCCTCTAATAGGCTCTAATAGGAGAATATAAACTACTTTATCACATTTTCCAGGGTTGCTACTCACACAGCAGATACCTTGCGTCACTTTCAGATGCTCAGGTTTTGGGAGCTGGCACCAGAAGCCAGCCAAGAACCTGCGCGGATGCTGCTAACACTATGGAATGTTGGGGTTGGATGGTTATCAGTGTAGTGCAGAGATCAGCTGGCTCCGCAAACATGGCAGAGCTATAAGACAAATTTTAATGAATTAATACAATTTCAGGAGTGGGAAGGACGGTCACTAAATGGCCCATTATGGAGGAGCGGGTGCTATGGTACATAGTGATGCTGGCAACCTGTCAACTGGCATCCTCAACAACCTTGAATCGCCTCCTGGCTGTTATGTTCATCAGTAGGTTAAATGGTTATACATATCCAGACAGCAGTTTGATCTCAAAGGTTTCTGGCAGGGTGGTTGCATTCCAACAGCTCCATGGAGGAGTCCTGTCTTCCCGTCATGGTTAACATTCTCAGGGATCTAGGTGATCTTGTTCAGATAAATATTCTTGATAGCAATTTTTGGTGCTTTTGGAATCAGCAAGCTCTGGTGGAGGGAACTTGGAACTGCATGATGTACACTGGCAGGGACAAGCAGGGATATTAAACTTGAGATGGTCAATGAGTGATCAAGGAGGACGAGGAGAATCTGTTATCCTCCAGGAAGGTGGTGAGCCTGGTTCTGCACCATGGAATTTGGTTCCCACTCATTCGGAATTGAGGCCACAACAGCAGCAGTACAGCTGGGTATGGGAGTAGAAGCAATTCAAGCAATCGGGTGTTGGCATTCGGAAGCATACAATACGTGTGTGCGACCTCGGGTTCTAAGGAGTTTTATGTCATTTGTTGTAAAAGATCGGGAAGACCACTGGGTCTAGGTCACGTGGTATGGCTGAGGGAGAGACTATACAAGGGGAGAACACACCTGAAGTGGGACTGTCCTTCTGAGTGGCAGCCTATGGGTTGTGCACTCTGAGAGGCAACATACCATCAAAAGAGCTTACCTGATCTCCATCCAAGGTGCTCCATAGCCATGGTTTATCCAGATTCCGTGTTCCTCTTGCCGACCATTACCTAGGCAGTAGGCTAGGTCTACACTGCAGCGGAGGCAGTCCGGGATCCGACGTTGCAGTCACACAGCCTATCCCTGTCCAGAGGTCCATCTGCAAGTATAGTAACATCTTTGTTAGTCACCCATATTTGTAAGGGGTAATTGGGTCCGGGCTCAATGCCCACTCTTCCAAGTTCAATCACTGACTTATTTGTTGTACTAGCTTTCGTTTAATAGATCTTTCCTCCGTTTCATTTCCCCAGGGATCAGTCATCCTTCTAGTGATTCGGAGGTGGGAGGGTCTTACAGGTGATAGATACTGAGTTGAGTCGAGCCATTACCATATGTGGCATACCTTTAATATTGCAACTTCTAGCCACGCAACAGGGTGGTGAGTCAAAATTAATGTGTTATGATTTCATTCCAGATGTTGGAAGACTGTCCATGGAAATGGTGGTGTGCATCTGTGGGACAGGATTGGTTTTTATGCACATAGGCTGACATCTTAGTGGCCTTGAGGGTTGGCAACCAAAATCCAGGGATGGGACTAGCCTGAGTTGGCATGGAAGAAGGATCATGTTGTTGGACCAGCTGATGCCACTGCTGTACGCTGGGAGAGTCCCATCAGCAGTCACCAATATAATGGTGGTGCACCTTGGAAAACACTATTTGGGAATGTGTAAAGGGGTTGAATTAATGCTCAGGGCAAAGAGGGACTTGAGGCTGATCCTTTAATTTTTTTAGGAGAAAATAAAAAGTGTGTGGTTGGACATGCATTAAGGCAGGGCCTGGCAGCCTGGGTATATGGATTTTTAGGGCAGTTTTAAGGCTAAAAGGCGTGCATGGAAAGGGTTGGAAACTAGACCTGCATCTTTAGAAAATGGCTTAGACTAGCACAACAGATTTGAAAACATATGACAGGGATCCTGGACAAGTGTTGCTTGAGCTGGATAGTCAAAAATGGGCTCGCTGAAAGTCTATAAATTGTTTTTTTTTTCATATTAGTTACCTGATTTTATACCAGCATAACTCTGCTGTGAATAGAGAACAAAACTCCATGTCTTTCCTTTAACGACCTGAATTTTTCCAAGAATTCTGGTTAAAGCCCAGCACAAAATATATCCATAAGTGGAGACTATTTAGGTTAATCAAATATGACAATATTTATTCTACTTAATCCAAAATCCAAGTTGAGCTAAATGTCACAACTCTAATTAGCATTATTACTGTTCACTCCTCGCTAGAGCAAATTTACAGAAGAGATATACCATAAGTTTGATAGTATACACTAATCATGTATACTGCAGAATACAGATTTCCTGATGGAATATCTTTAGCTGACAAGATCTAATTTTCTAAGAGTTAAGGGTATGAAAGGGATGACTAATTTTACTGCCTGAAACAATATGTAAGTGGGGTGGTGTAGAGATTTTTTCTTAAGTTAAATGAGACGCTGTTTCTGTGTGGAACGAAAGCAAAATGCCTTCCTTAGTTTTCCCAGTAAACATAATTTAAAACCACATAGGATGTAAAGTTCTTTTATATATATATATATATATATATATATATATATATATATATAATCTACTTACGTTGCACAATTTTGCATCTTTTTTTATTTTTTAATTATCTGCACTGTGTGTACTCACTGGGCAAGTTTTTCCATACAGCTCTGCCAATGACCCTCAATCCTGACTTGCACACCTTACTATACCTAACATACTCTTCAGCAGAGAATGCCAGTTATACAAACTGATGATTTTGCAACATGCAGCTGTGGAGACTGATGCAATGGCCCAAAACATTTTAAATCGTAGCTTTTACTGTGATAAATCTGTTCCTCCACCTATGTCCTTCTCTTATGTCACTGTTTTTTGTTTGTTTGTTTTTCACTTGTGCGAAGTGATAGTTTGTGACTTTAGGCAGAAACCTGGACAAAGTCTGGTGTGTAAACTGCACCACCCCAGGAGTACAGGAGGGTAGTATTGTTTCACAGTGTCACAACTCTAAACTGTTCACTCCTCGCTAGAGCAAATTTACAGAAGTTTGATAGTATACCATAAGTTTGATAGTATACACTAATCATGTATACTGCAGAATACACCCTGACAGTTTTGAATTAAATTTATTTTTAAAAAGTGTGAAGAAAAGTGCACAAAACCATCCTATAACTTGCTGCAGCTGTAGACATGCCTTTAGTAGGAGGTCTGTTACTTATTTCAATGCTATGCACAAATCACTCTCCATCCCTTATAGGTAGAAGATAATCAGTTGAGGAAGAGCGTGAAATATTTTTTACAATATTTTTTTTCTGCTTTCCAGGCTAGTGGAGGAAACTTGGAGGAACTAATCAAAGGTAAGCAACTCTCTTTTGGGGAGTTTATCTGTGGGCTTCTTTGGGTGGTGGTAATATAGTTGATGATGGAGGGAGCCCCATGTCAGCATGTGCTAGTCATGAAGGCCCTCTTGAGTGACTGGCTGAAACCTGCCTGCTGTCTTGCAGCCATACATATTACTATAGCACCTTCGGGAGTACATCCAAAATCAGGGTATGGGGCCGATGTACTAGCTAAACAGACTGGATCTTAGTTCATAAAACTCCATTAAAATACTGTTAAGAGCCAGGCTTTAAACGATAAAGGAAAGAAAATTCAGTAGCATAAATTAAATCTCCTGTGTCTCATTATCATTACCTTTCCTCTGTCATGTTCTATTGAGAAAAGATGCTTTTGAATTTTTTTCTGAATTTAAGACAAAGCTTGAATACATTTTTAAGTGTATTCAAAGGTACATAACCAAAGACACAATCATTGTCAGACTTGGTTTTTATGAGGAACTTGAAACAAGTATCTTGGGCTTGATCTTGCTCGCAATCGAGTCAATGGGAGTTTTGCCATGAAATTGAAAAGAGCAGGATCAGGTTACTGACATCTCAGCCAGCTGTTACTATAATAATACAATTCTACCATGTTTTTTTATTGATCAATTGTGAGCTGGAATGTTAAAATGACCCAGGGCCTACACTTGTTTAAATTGAAATCAATGATCAAACTCCTGTTGATTTCAATGCATGCAGGTCTGAACCACTGATAGTTACTACACAAGTCCCATTAAAGGTTTGCATTTTGTTTTCTGTTTGTTGTTCTTGCTTTTTAATTAGCTGTCTTGTTAAAAGGTTGAACTTTGATATTTCACTGTACCCTGCGGCTTTTGGAGAAAGGAGGATATAGCAGCTGCAGTGTTGCTATCTCTGAATGAAGTAGTCCCTATATTCTGATGAAAGCTTGTTGTGTTTGGTACTTGTGCTTCACTTTCAAAGTCTTTCCTGATCTAAATGCAAATTAGACCAAAACCTAATGGGAATTTTCAAAAGGGAACATTAATTAATATTAAAAGAGGACTGCTAATCTAGTTGTACATGAATTTTAAAAATTCTTTTCATTTTTAACGTTTCAGATCTCTGCCCACATGTTTTCTGAGGGGAAAAAATGGATGTGCAGTACTTTGCATTTGAGAATTGCCAGTGTTGTTTATTTTGTTGATTATTAACCCAAGTAATATCGAATGACAACCCTGCAGCTATATTCCATTCCATTATTACATACAACTTCTGACACTACATATGTTGGCACCAACAGCTGGGAAAGTGTTAGTGATTCACCAAAGCAAATTTCTCATGTGTTTTATAGTGGATCATTCTTTGATAAGTTTTACACATTGTAACTTCACACACTGCAAGACAAAAAAATAATAATTTATGAATTATTTTGAATCACAGTAGTACCTATAGGCCCCAACGAAGAGCACACCCCTTTGTATTAGGTGCTGTAGAAACACATTATAAAGGAGAATTCCTACCCTAAAGAGTTTACAGTTTAAATAGACAATAGATGGGAGAAAGGATTGATACATTCAGATTAAAAAACACTATACAAAATCAATGAAGCACCTATTAAATATATTAACTGGCTAAATGATAGATCTCAAAAAGTAATTGTAAATGTGGAATCATCATCCAAAGGTGGTGCTTCTAGTGAAGTCCTCCAGGGATTTGTTCTTGGCCCAATGCCATTAAATAACCTTATCAGTGATTTGGAAGAAAATATGAACTCGTTGCTGGTAAAGTGTATCCTCAGAACCAATAAGTCTGAAGAAGACGTAGCAGTCATGTAGATAAGTATCTGAACATATTCTGCCAGTATGATGCTTTGTCTAAGAAGGCTAACGCAATTCTTGGAAGTATAAACAAAGGAATATTGAGTCATAGTAGGGAGATGGTATTACCTCTGTATACAGCATCAGTGAGATGATTACTTGAACACCGTGTCCACTTTGTTTGTCCACACTGCAAAAAGGATATTGAAAAATTGGAACAAATACAGAAAAGAACTACAAGAATGATTCAACATGTAGAAAACATGTTTTTCACTCAAAAAGAAAGTTGTTTGTGGTGGTGGTGTAGCGATGTTGATCCCAGGATAGCAGAGGGACAAAGTGGGTGAGATAATATCTTTTCTTGGACCAACTTTTGAAGAAGAGCTTTGTGTAGCTCAAAATCTTGTCTCTTTCACCAATAGAAGGTGGTACAATAAAAGATGACTCTCAGAGAAATTTAACAGGTATCTTTATAAAATTCTGTAGACACCTACAGAGAAGAAAATTGCTGACAGTAGAAAGCTCTTTAATTTAGTGGACAAACGCCTAAAAAGATCCAGTGACTGGAAGCTGAAGGTGGATACATTTGGGTTAGAGTTAAGGTGCAACTTTTTTAAGAATAGGGTAACTGACCATTGGAACAACTCACTAAAGAATGTGGTGGATTCTCAATCACTTGAAGTCTTTTAATTAGCACAGATGTCTTTTTAAAAGTATTGTATACCTCAACCACAAGACATTGGCTTCATGCAAGAAAAAACAAGTGAAATTCTTTGGCTTTTGTTGTGCAGATGCTCAGATTGGTCCCTTCTAGCCTTAAAATATCTCAATCTATGCATCATCCCCATCTTACAAGTGGTCAACTGAGACACTGATGCTGTAACCACAGGATCCAGATTCATCTTTTTGCCCACATACTAAACTTTGGACACTTTAAAAATAAGTACCAAATAGACAATCCATAAACCATGAAACATTGTCAGTGTTAAAATAACAAGGTTCACACTAGTACCTTTTCAGTGAGAAGGGTAAGAAGCAAATTGAAAGCATATTCTTTGGCAGTCATATAAAAATCAGGAAAAAAAATCCAGCAAGGTAAAAAATACAGCTATTAGTTTGAAACAGGCTAAGAAGTATTTTGTGACAGCAATATCTTCCCTGAAGGTGCCTTCTGAAGCCAAAGGAAAGGAATAATGGAAAGCTTAGGATAACATATTACAGAAAGGGTAATCATTAAAAGCAATAATTAATTATTAATCGTTAGAAGAAATAAGATTGCCAATTTATAATGTACTGTAAACCCATTTGTTATATAAAACTGTGATTGATGACTGAAGGCTTCATCTGCAAGTGTCTAAGAGCTAGCAGGTTAAAAATATCTCAAAGCAACACAAGTGAATTCAAACAACTCTAGGCTGTGAAAAGGAAAACAATGAAATAAACTTTACTTTTGTTACCTTTCATGCGGGGGTTGTATGATTTTCATCTTCACTTTTGCTAAGTATCACAGATAATATTTTTTAAAAGTAGTTTTTCCTTCACTGTCCATATTCTCCTTCTCCTTTAAAGGATGGATCCAATGCTCAAATGCAAACTAAAGCCCTCAAAAAAGTAAAACAAAACAAAAAACTGTAATTGTATTTGAGTTTCCTGTTATTGCTATGGACACTGTTCCTTTCATTTTGATTTAACAAACAGAACGTACTGTAGATGAAAGACTTGCATTGAATTCCTTTTACCATTTTTATCTCACCTTGTAATGTCATTTTAGTAGGCACTCTGCACACCTGAATATATTAGACTCAGACTTTAAGGTCAGAAGGGACCATTATGATAATCTAATCTGACCTCCTGCACATTGTAGGACACAGAACCTCACCCACCCACTCCTGACCTCTAATTGCTGGCTGAGTTACTGAAGTCCTCAAATCATGGTTTAAAGACTTTTAAGTAACAAAGAACTCACCATTTACACTAGTTTAAACATGCAAATGACCCCTTCTACAGAGGAAGACGAAAAACCCTGAGAGTCTCTGCTAATCCAGGGGAAAATTCCTTCCCGGCCCCAAATAGGGTGATCAGTTAGTCTCTGAGCATGTAGTCAATACCCACCAGGCAGAAACGTGGGAAAGAATTCTCTGTAGCAACTCAGAGCCTTCCCCATCTGGCCATTGGGGATTTTTGCTACTGGCAATCACTGATGGGCCACATGCCATTGTAAGAAGTCCCATCATCCCTTCCACCCCATAAATTTATCAAGCTCAGTTTTGAAGCATCTTAGTTTTCTGGCCCCCAATGCTCCTTCCAGAATTTCACTCCTCTGATGGCTAAAAACCTTCACCTAATTTTGAGCCTAAACTTGTTGATGGCCAGTTTATATCCATTTGTTCTTGTGTCCACATTGGCGCTTAACTTCAATAACTCCTCTTTCTCCCTGGTATTTATCCCTGTGATGTATGTATAGAGAGCAAATCAAATAATTGTTTTGCTCTCTCACATTGCAATGCGTTCTTTGAAATTCTTTCACCACTAGAAGGATACTATGAAGGAGTCTAAGACTACTTAGTGACATTGTTAAGAAATTGTTTGGAGTAACTGGGGGATACCAGGGAGAGTATTTTGTATTTTAAATGTTAACAAATAAATGGCATTCCTCACTTGTATTTATCAAGTTAACCTATTGAATTAATAGATCTAGTTATATTTACTAAATTTCTGTGGGCCAAATTCTGAGGCCCTTTTTTTGGTTTTTACACATGTATGCATTTTACTTCAAGTCAATGGAGCTTTTAACTGCATAAAGATTGAATAAGAAATCTCATTGTTAAAGAATGAGTGCAGAAGTGCAGAAGAATTGGAAAATTGATCCAAGCTTACTTGAAACATTCCTTTCTTCTAGTAGGAAGATATACAAATCTACTCCACTGTTGGCAATTTTTTTAGAAAATAGAACACAAATTGGTCACCTTCAGGTAGAGGAGAACATATGATCTGCAGTGAGCGTGTTATGAAGTAATGAGATTGTGCTCCTTATTTATTAGGAAGTTAATGTACTGTCATGGCACAGATAAGTTAGCAGCTGTGGAAAATTTCTATAGCAGCAGCTGTGGAAGATCTCAAAATTGCTTGACTTTTTGGGTGAGGAGCCACTCCCATTCTTCCAGTGACTGTGACAAGGTCTTCCTTCTAAACTGAGAATCGGCTAAAGACAAAGAGGGTCATAGATAGCCTCCAAAAGATGTCTGATCTGAAATGCATTATCATCACCTCTCGTCAGTGACCTGGGAAGAGGTATGGGTCTGAGAAGGGAGTATCACCACTTTCTATTTAAAGGCAGGGAAAATGTAATTATTTATGTATTCACTGTAGTGGAAATAGCCAAATCACCATAAAAGCATGCATAGAAAACACTGACTAAAGCAAACTTTCTACAAAAAAATATTCAACATTGCTTTCTATTTTCCTTCCTCCTTCCCTTTTCTTTTCTTATTCCCCATTTCTTCTCCTATATTTTGATGCAAATTATCATTCTTTTGTAGTCTGTGTTTTCCTTCAGATTAATTTTCTCAAATGTTTAATCCTGACTAAATCTCTTCTCCCTCTCCCCATTTTTACTTCACCTGTCTCCCCCGTTAATGTGTTAGTGTTCTTTTCTCCTTTCATTTTTCCCTTTCAATCTTTCTCTCTCATATTTTCATCTTCTGTGGTCTTTGTTTGCCCCCTACTCTTTGGTCCACTCCCCCACCCTCAATTCCTCTCCAGTGTTCCAGTGGTCCTATGTTTTCTACTGTATCCCTCCAGTTGGTCTTCCACCATCCTGGTCCTGGTGTTATTAATGCTGCCATTTGAGTGATCTCAGAGTGTGAGTG
The DNA here is from genome assembly GCF_028017835.1 of Emys orbicularis. NCBI lineage: Eukaryota > Metazoa > Chordata > Testudines > Emydidae > Emys > Emys orbicularis. Next base: position 239,885,551 of record NC_088683.1, on the reverse strand, counting down.
GCAGCTTGAGGACTTTTCTTTTTTAAAATTCACTGTATCAAACTACAGAGAGGTCCTCTTGATGCCTTATATTGTCTGACTCTATGGATCTTTTTAACACCACCATCCATTTCTGCCCAGTGAATTTTTCATGTTAGGAAGGAACCAGAATAATTTAAAGACAGCAATACCTGCCTTTATCAGTCCAAGATGGGACAGGCTAGATAGTCAGTTTTGAGAATATTAAGTTATACAGAGAGACTTCATTTTCCTGCCAGGTGGATGTTGATTATTATACTCTCTTCGAAAGCAAGTCTGCAAAAATGTGCTTTCAAGATAAAAACTTGTTGTCAAGATTGCCAAATGTCATGTATGTTTGTACAAATAGGATTCAGCTTACTGAATAATAACATCAAAATTGTTATTGTTTTCATAAATTATTAAGTGGTAGCTTTTATTTTGTATCCTATTTCATTTAATTTTATATTCACTGTGTTCTGTAGGATGGATCTCTGTTTGCTTCTGTGTCAAACAAAATCTTGGACCAAGAAGTCAACATAGGGAAGTGAGACAAGCAGGGAGGGTGCAAGGATGTTTCGCGCGCTAGGCGAAACTTCCACCTTGCCCCCCCCCCAAGCCCTGTGGCAGCTCTCCGCACTAAGGCGCAGCCCCCCCCCCGCGGCAGCTCCCCACCCCTCCCGCCTTGAGGCACCCCCCCCCCCCCCCCGCCGCAGCAGCTCCCCCCGGCCTGGGGAGCCGTGCGGCAGCTCCCTGCCCCAGCTCACCTCTGCTCTGCCTCCTCCCCGAGCACGCCGTCGCTGCTCCACTTCTCCTGCCTCCCAGGCTTGCGTTGCCAATCAGCTGTTTGGCGCCGCAAGCCTGGGAGGGATAGAAGCAGAGCAGGGCGGCGTGCTCAGGGGAGGAGGCGGAGCAGAGGTGAGCTGGGGCAGGGAGCAGTTCCCCTGTGTGCCGCCCCCCCCCCCCCTTACTTGCTGCAGGCGGCCCTCCCCATGTCCCCATGCCCAGCTCCCTCCACCTAAATGCAGATGATGACCAGGGCGGCCGAAGATCCGGCCGCTGCCGAAGGACCCGAAATGCCGCCCCCCAAATGCTAGTGCCCTAGGTGACCGCCTAGGTCGCCTAATGGGTTGGACCGGCCCTGGAGAGAAGCTGACCTCTATGCAGTCACTCTCCTGTATGGCACAATTTTATATTTGTGGAACATCTTCCTGGATGTCATTTTTTTGTCGAGCCTACTCCATTTGAAATCTGCAATCTGGCATTATCTAAATCTTGGCAAGATCCAGAATTAAATCTGTGCGTTCCTATACAGTATTAAAATCCTCTTTTTATTTCAGCATTTTATGTGAATTTCTTATTCAGTAACATGTAAATTTCTATGAGGAGCAGTATTTGTTTCTTTCATTGGTTAACATTTTTGGGGAGGGGGGGAATTCAGTTTGTGCTTAAGGCAGATATCAGTGCTTTCACTTTTGAGATAGGAGGCATGGTTCTGAGATGCCCTGTGCACATTCTCAGCAGGAAGAAAGAAAAGTGACTCCTCTGACCTAATCCTTCGGTGAACCAGGGGCCAAAATAGTCGTAGTGTAATGTAGAGCACCCTAAGGGCCTCTCAAAATTGCACTGGCCAAGAATCAAATAGAGAGCACTATGTCCCACCTTCTCCTATTCCATGACACCGTTCCCTGTCCCCAACATACTCCCTATGCGTTACACAGGCCAAGGATTCTCCTAAGCAAGGGGAATCCTTAGCTACTTCTTTATGGTAGCTGCGTGGCCCCTTTACCCTGCCCACTCAATTAAAAACAATTGGATGAGGTGCCTATCTGGCCCATACCTTATACCTGTGGCAGGCAAAGGTAAATTAAATAAAACCTATGGGATGGAAACATTATTTCTCTTAATAGCTTCTCTTTATTTTTATCAAGATAAGTGTGACCTTAAAATTTGTAGACTAATATAAATTGGAGTTACATTTTAAGATTATGAGGCATAGGCTGCACATAGGCTTCATATATTTTCTGGATAGAGCTCTAAAAACTTGTAACTCAGCAGTCAGCAACTGAGTTCAGTGTGCATACTTGTAGTATATAATTGCTGTCAATTAATGCAAAGCGTTATTCTTTAAAAAGTACAACAAGAGCTGTGCTAAAGAAGACAAGTCCATTTGTGTTCCGAACAGCTGAAGATCTGAATGCTAGACCATCTGTTTGCTGAAATAAAACGGCATGTTATCATGTTCTCATGGAATCCAGATTAAGTGACAACTTTGATTGATACTCCCAGGAATTGCTGGTACAGCTATCTCCTAATACCATATATCACCCTCACAATAAGAAATGGATTCTTTTGCAGATCTATCCTCCTCTTTAATGCTTCCAACAGAGCAGCAAGGGGGTTTAATTAGACTTTTCTGTTTGCTCTGCCATTTTCTGCCAGACAATCTGAATTAAGATAATACCCCACAAATGCAAAAAGCTACATTGATGGATCATTCCAGTTGCACAGATAACATTTTTTAGAAGTTAAGAAATGCCGGAGTTAATATTCCTAGAAAAACATGGGTTCAGACGTTGTACACATGGAATGCAGTTTTGTTTTGTTAGTTTTCTGATTAAATGGGTATCTTACTATATTTTTGTTTATGGTATTTACTGTATACCAAAAAATGTAAAATATACAGAATGAATAAATGTAGAAACTGTCCTTTCCCGTATCTGCTGTGTGTTTGTTGGTGTATGTATGTCTGTGTGCAAAAAAACTACATTACAATAATTACTCCTGGGGGAATTCTGCACCACTTCACGCACACAGAATTCAGAAAATACATTCTGCACAAGAAGCCTTTCACCCACCAGAGGCTGCTGTGGCAGCAGAACAGTTTGGCTAACTGGCAGTAACAGCTAGCAGACGTCTGCATTCATCACAGAAGCCTGCCCATGGAGTTAGGTTAGGAGGCAGCATGGGGCACATGGACTGCTGGGGAGTGACAGACTGGGGCATGGTCTCAGGAGCTAGTGGGATGACAGTATTGAGCCAGGGGCTGAAGGGAAGGGGGGCGCTAGGGCCACCTGGGGATGGAGGTTAGAGGGGTGCAGGGCCACATGGGGGCAGCGGGTAGGGGTCTCCCGGGCCACATGAGGATGAGGCAGTGAGGCTCCAGGGCCACATGGGGATGGGGGGGGCAGAGACACAGAGGGACAGGGCAGTTGTGGCTGAGTGAATGGGAGAAACTTGGGGTCAGACAGGGTTTGTATAGGGGAGGCTCCTCAGCTCACTTACAATCCTTCTCCCCCAAAATAAACTGTTCCATACTTCTCCCACCCACACCCAACAACTCTCCAGGTTCACTGCCAGACTCCTTCCCTCTCCCTGAGCTCTTCGTTACCTCTGATTCCCCCATGCCTTTGCACTGCTTCTGAGAGGTGCAGGAAATACATTTCTGTATTGTAGTTTAAATGAGTTACTCAAAGTTCTGTATTAATATATTTAGCAAGGAATCTATTTGTCAAAAAACATTTCCTGATTTTTTTTCTGTATTGTTAAAGACAAACCTGCTGGCAAGTATTTTGAAATAAATTACCGAAATAATTGAAACTGGTGTGATTATATTGTGTTACTTTGATGAATAAAATATGCAGAATTTTGCAGAATTTTAAAATATTATGTGCAGAATTTTCAATTTTTTTGGCACAGAATTCCCCCTGTAGTAAATAATGTTAAGCACTTAAATTAGGAATTTTGCCAGATTAAATTGGCATCTTTTTTCAGTTCTTTTGTACCTATGAATTATGGCATTCTTTAATTACATGAGCACATACTATTTTTTCCACAGGACCCCACCTCATTCAGTGTATGGATAGTTATTCAATATTTCATTACATTCCACATGGGGCCACAATCTTTATTTAATATACAACATCTAATCCCTGCATTGAATACAAAATTAATAATTTCCTCATGGCTTTTTCATAATGCTCTCATTATAGTATCTGAAGGCTTCACAGCCGTTAATATATGTATCTTCACAACACCCATGTGAAAATGGGTGGTATTATTCACCTTACCCTCTGCACCCTCCATTTTATACCTGGGGAACTGAGACAAGAGATATTAAGGCCAAAATGATCCACTAATTTTGAATGCCCAAGTAGAAACACCTAGGGCCTGATTTTTCAAAATACTTAGCACTTTTGTAGCACTTTATATTTTCAAAGCACACCTCCACCTGACTTCAGTTACAGCTGTGAATGCTCAGCACTTCTATAAATCTGGTCCAAGAATATAATCCACAAAGGGGATTTTGGCCCAGTGTTGAAATGACTGGCCCAATGGCTATTTTTATTTTTTTCATAAGTAAAAGACCCACCTCAGAATACCCAGTATCCTGGTGGTTAGGACACTCCCAGTTCCAAATCAGGCAGAGTGGGGATATGAAAACTGCCCTAACTGCTAGACTATTGGACTTATACTCACCCACCTGATCTGGTCATTTTTGGCTGTCTTTTCTGTAAGAACCAAGCTTGTAGGCATTCTCTGAAAATGCCTGCTGGAATAGGGCAAGATAGGTGGGAATCCCTAGATTGAGAATCCCATCAGGGTTTAGGCATGAGCTAGGTCACCAAGCAGCTCAGCAGCATCAGGATTTAAGTGATTTTGCATATGGCCGCCAGTGGGAATTTAGGTGCCATGGGGACTTTCTTAGGAGTAACGTAGGCACCTACAGGGTGAGACAGCAGGTGAATGGGGGTTTTGAGGATCTCAGTGGTGCTTAGATAATAGACTCAGGTACCTAAAGTGGCAGTTATGTGCCTAAGTCCCTTTGGGGATCTAGTCCTGCATCTTTTCTATGAATGTCATTTTTATTCTGGCCTACTCTGTAAAAGGGGTATATTCATACCACTTCTCTCAAAGAAACTACCACAGACTGAAAAATGTATTTCTAGTGCAGTAGAAAAGTCACATAATGGGTCTTTGGTTTTAAGAAGTAAAAGTCATGAGAGGCCTTCAGCATATTTAACTTGGACTTCAGTGTGGCAAAACCACTCTGAAAGATGTGGACCCTTATTCATACTAGCAGCTGTTCCCTACATTCCTTCCAAACCTGCACACAGATTATTAATGCTGGGCAGGAGTAATCTGCATGAGATATAGATTAACAAACTCCTGAACATGGGCTCTGTCAATGGACCCCTGGCTGTATCCCAGGATATCTCCTTTGAGGCTTTGACAGTTTTGGGAACAATAGAGAGAAGCACACAAGTTGTACCCATACTCTTCCTCACAGGCATGTATGATCAGACATGAATCTACAGAATGCACACACCAAAGGCTAACTTTGTCTCCTTGCTCTTACTAATCTTACATCTCCTGAAACCTGGGGCAGCATACTAAAAACTCAGAATGAGGAATCAAATACAGCAGGCAAATACCTCACGTAAAACCAAATCCAAAGCACCTAGAAATCAATGGAAATTTTCCAGTGACTTCAAACTGTCTTAGGATAGGGCCCTTAAAACCCAAATCATACCATATTCAATAAATTATACTACAAGGTTACTCTATAACATTACTATGAATTCATTTAATAGATCATGTAAAATACTTTCTTTACACTTTTAAGTTGACAAATACCTATGCCATGTATCTTCTTTCGATGGTACTTTATTTATTTATTTATTTATTTAGATAGATAGATAGATAGATAGATAGGTAGGTAGATAGATAGATAGATAGATAGATAGAACCAGTGTTCCATTACAAAGCTGTTAACTGCACTATGTATGTAATATTCTGTAATGCTATTTTATTTTTGTACTTAGTATAATCTCATGATAGAAGCACGTTAGTATTAATTGGTAGGTCGTGTATAAAAAAAGATAGCAATTATATTCTTCACTATTCTGTTAGTAATTCATGTTGCTAAAGGTAGAAGACTCTGAGTATATTTAACTGTATTAAAATCCACAACATACTATAAGTACTTTTTCATTTTATGAATTAGGAAGTAAAGTGGAATGAATGTCAACTTCAATTATTATAATTAAAGTGTTTCCTGTAAAAACAAGCTTATAATGCTATAGCATATTTACAATTATAACAAAATATTATTCTGAGGTGAATGCTCAGTTTCCTATTTTGAAAGGAGGTGTATTAAACAGTGCTGTTTTACAAGTTTAACCCTTTAGTGCATTTTGCGGGAATACAAATGCAGGAGGAAGGGGAGAGCATTTAAAAATATGTACAAGAAATACTGTGGTTAATATTGTTTATATTAATAATTACATCAAATTATAAAATGACATGTTTATGTTGATCAGGATCAGTAAAATACATTTCAACATAGGTGATTATAACTACACTGAGGTATTAATGAAAGCAAACTCTATTGCTTTTAAAATCTCTATAATGCCATTTACTTTAAAGGAAACATTTTGAAGGTCCAGGTTTTTTGTATTCTGTTCTATTCTACATAGATTCTTATTCTGTCATAGTATCTGAGCATCTTCCAGGGGTGCATTCAGCAACCTGACTAACACCACTCACTCATTCGACATTCACAGTTTCTATTGAATATTTTTAGAGTATAATTTCTAACCTTGCTGTTGTACAGAAATACAGAGCTGTGATCACTGGAACTTTTAGTGTTCCACAGGGAAATTATAGGTAATCAGCAAAATCAACTTCCACTGAAGTTGATGGATGCTTAAACCTCTCAGAATCTGGCCATTAAATACAAAGGAATATATAAGCACTTTTAAAAGCAATATTCCTTTTCTGCACACGTCTATTTATTTACCATCTGTCAGGAAACAACCATAGCCAGCAAATTAATATGTGATTTGGTAAATGACATTTGCTTTTCCCTGAATCCACGGATAAATTAAAATTGTGTTGCTGGATTCACAGTAATGGTCCTTACTGCTCATTGTGTACATATAGAGTACGGACATGTATACTAGAACTATGGTACATCAAGAGACTGTGATAGATTATCCACTACTGCATATAAAAAACGATAACTATATTGTTTCTTAAAACACAATTAGACTGAAAATTCAGAAAATACTTCATTTGGAAGTGAAGTGGCTAAATTCATACTTGGAGTAACTCCAGGAAGGTGAATGCAGTTACTTCTGGGATTAACTTGTCCCAAGATTTTTTTTTTTAAATCATTTGTTTATCTGAGTGTACAGTTCCAACCCATCCATCCCAAAGCAATGTTCTCAGAGACAAAGATGTGTTTCTGTGCTGCTCAAATTCAGTTCTGTTTGTACTCTTCTCTGTCATTTAATGAAAAGAGACATTCAGATTTTCTTAGCTTTGTGTATTATGCATTAGGTTCTCCACTTCATCCCATTATAATGACATTAAAACTGGCAAAACTGTGGAGAATAAGGTTCTATATATTTTAAAGCTGATATACATATTGAATTGAAACATAGAGAATAAGTGGTTTATATGAAGGGGTATAGCAGACCTTGTTAATTATAAAGTAAAATTACTATGCCATGGGAGCAATACATGTAATTTGGTTAAGAAAAATATTATGTAATTACCAGTGAAAAGGATGAATGTTGAAATGGTATGAAAAGAAGCTTTTTGGATATGTTTTTTACCCTCTACTATTCAGCTGACAGTGGGGAGGGAGTGGCCAATTAGCTTTCTGGCATTATTGGGAAACAAATGGAGGGAAGTGGTGGGAACAGAGGATGCAGCTCCTAAAAGGATCCACAGTTTTTCAGACTAATTTTTAAAGACCAAAGAGCTTTATAGTGTATTCATGGTGGCAATTTTCAGGAATTGCTTTCCAAAACTGAGGTTCAGCTTTAAGAAAAAATTTAATCATAGGCACCTTAGAGGATATTCTACAGAACAACTATTGGAGGCATTGAATTTTCCAGACAATTGTTTTAATGAAGCATTACTGAATTTATGTAATAAAAAGGGTTGCATTACACACAGGAATATTCAAGGGCAGGTGTCCTACACAACTCTGTGTGTGAAGCATAAAAATAAAGCCACAGTTCAACAACAGGTCTTAGGCATTGCAACAATCAGTCTCACAGCACCTAATCTTTAGGCACCTAGAAAATCACAGGGACAACACAGCAATCCATGAAGCCTAGGCTCCCTATACAATGAATGAGAGAGATTAGTATGTGATCCAACACACTAGGCAGGGAAATGCCTAAGATAGTCAATGGGAGATGCTGAGGACAGTGGTGTGTCTAAGCCCTGCCTCTCTCATAGAGATTGGTGCCTAAGTCCAGGCAGCAGGGAGGCTCCTATTTCTGCTTAGTAATCCATGAATGGGAACCTGTCCCTGGAAGTCAGGTAGCTGAGGCACTTAAATAATTTCTAACAGGAATGAGTTAGTCACCTACCTCGTTCCACACAAAATATGTGGAGGTGAAGGAGGCTGCAACCACCTTATAACTTTTAGCTCAATAGATAAATATTTAAATAGTCATAGGGCCAAAGAACGAGAGAGAGAATGAGTCTATTAGTCCAGTGGCTAGGGTGTCCACCTGGGAGGTGGGAGACCCAGGAGCCAGTCCCTCTGATCCAGTGACTCTTTAAGTATTTTTCCAAAGCGGAACAGCTTTAACAGAAGAGATTGAGGAAGCAAAATATCCCATAGCTCAATAGTTAAAGCAATCACCTGAAAGGCAGAGGACCCCTGATTATATCCTTTCTCCCCCTGTGGCAGAGGGGTAGAATTAAACTGGGGTGTCTCACACCCAAAGTGAGTGCTCTACCCACTGAGCTACAAGTTAGCAGAGGGGTAAGAGCCCCATCTCCTGTGCCTCCTCCAGACAGATTTTGAATGGGAGCTGATTCAGTAGGCAGCCTCTGAACACACCTACCAGAGCAAGCTCTGCATGTGACTTGGGTGGCTGAATACCTATCTTCCCTTGGTTCATAGCTCACTCTAGGGCTTAGGTGGAAGATAGGCATCTGGACAGCTAGCGGGCAACAGAAGTGCATATACCCAGAGGCTGAAACTTAGGCACTAAGGGAATTTTTGCACTGGCAATGTAGGCATCAGGTGTGTTTAGGTGACTAAAGGATTCAGTGGGAATTTTGTGAATTGCAAATAACCAATAACTGGAGTAAATCTTTGGTTTAGGCACCTAAGTACCTTTGTGTATTGGTGCCAAAGTGCCTGATTTAAAGCCTATTGAAAACTCCCATTAATTTAAATGGGTGTTGGATCAGGCCCATACTGGATAAGGATTGTCCAAGGTAAGTTGGTTCAGTGATTATGTGAGATGTTGTCAAGGCTGTATCCCCACTTTGAACTTTAGGGTACAAATGTAGGGGCCTGCATGAAAACTCTAAGCTTATCTACCAGCTTAGCTCTGGTCCGCTGCCACCATCTTAAGAATTCCCTCCCTGGGAAGCCTTGAGAAACCTTTCACCAATTCCCTGGCGAATACAGATCCAAACTGCTTGGATCTTAAACAAGGAGAATTTGACCCTTCCCCCCTCCTTCCTTTCACCAACTCCTGGTGAATACAGATCCAAACCCCCTTTGGATCTTAAAACAAGGAGAAATTGACCCTTCCCCCCTCCTTCCTTTCACCAACTCCTGGTGAATACAGATCCAAACCCCCTTTGGATCTTAAAACAAGGAGAAATTGACCCTTCCCCCCTCCTTCCTTTCACCAACTCCTGGTGAATACAGATCCAAACCCCCTTTGGATCTTAAAACAAGGAGAAATCAATCAGGTTTTTAAAAAGAAGGCTTTTAATTAAAGCAAAAGGTAAAAATCATCTCTGCAAAATCAGTATGGAAAATAACTTTACAGGGTAATCAAACTTAAAGAGCTCAGAGGAATCCCCTCTGTCTTAGGTTCAAAGTATAGTAAACAAGATAAGCACTCTGGTAAAAGGTACATTTACAAGTTGAGAAAACAAAGTAAATCTAAGACGCCTTGCCTGGCTTTTACTTACAATTTTGAAATAAGAGAGACTTGTTTAGAAAGATGGGGAGAACCGGGATTGATGTCTGGTCCCTCTCAGTCCCAAGAGCGAACAACCCCTCAAACAAAGGACACACACAAAAGCCTTTCCCCCCCCAAGATTTGAAAGTATCCTGTCCCCTTATTGGTCCCTGGGGTCAGGTGTCAGCCAGGTTACCCGAGCTTCTTAACCCTTTACAGGTAAAAGGATTTGGAGTCTCTGGCTAGGAGGGATCTCAGCACTGTACACAGGAGAGCTGTCACCCTTCCCTTTATAGTTATGACAGATGTAGAGCAAGAAAATTGGAAATTCTTATGCTGCAGGGACATATCTATACACAGTTGACTTTTGGACTCTTCCACAGTCAGGAGCATGGCATATCTACTTCTGCAAGAAGGAGAGGCAGCTGCCACAGATTCTCCTGGAGACTCTTTCAGTTGTTAATACTGTAGTTCTGTATTGTTTATGTCAGAGTCACTATCTGGCCTGTTTTAAGGCAAAGATGTACCATTAGTCTGAACTATTTATGCACCTACTGAGTGTTCTACAGTGGCTGAGAAGAACCCAATGGCTTCTGAGAGGTGGCTGTTGGCATGGGGGTAGATGCTTTGAAGTGGTTTTCTGTTTTTTAAGGGTTGTGGGCAGTGGTGTAGAGTGTCTTTTTGTTTTGTTTTTGTTCATTTTGGGGTATATGTTTACTGTTCTTACTGAGGATGTAATATTAGTCTTGTATTCCGAGTTTATACCTTATAAACATGAATATATGAAGAGAAATTTAAGGCAGACAACTACTTTATTGTACAGGCAATATTAATTTTGTTTTCATTTGGCAGCAGTTGGTAATGTGCCTCCTCCTATCAAGTAACCCAGGAATGCCTGTAATTTTACCCCTTGGGGCTGCTTCCAAAAGCAGAGCATTGATCTAATATGTTTTGGGTGGATTTGACAAAACTAGTCTCTCATTTTACAACTTGTTAGCTCTATTTATAGCATGAAATGGAACTTGGGTGATAAGGTGCAACCAGGAGGAAAATGTGGTTCCCATGTTTGTAAATTGCTTTGGACAGAGCTGTTTGGGCATTTATGCAGCTTTGCTTCAAATTAAAGAGCTGTCTTCTTCAGTTAGAGATTATATCATTCATTGAACAAACAAATCATAGTATTTACAAATCATATTTAGAAGAATCGAAGCATCAAATATTTAAGAGCAACAAACAATTCTATCAATTTACAAGTAGGTATGTTTCTCTACAAGTCATTAAAAAAGATAGATTTTGTATATTGACATGCTGTGTGATTTTGCATAGCATAAGTTCGTCTTATCAGTCTGACTTAAAAAAACAGAAAATGGCTCTTTGTATCATAGAATGTAGTAGGAAATAATTAAGAGTTGTATTGGTAACCTGTAGCTGGTGTGCCTTTTGGGCCTGCAAATTTTCAGAAAACTTGACAGTGGTGACAAAGATGATGGGTCCATGATAATTATATCATTGCACTGTAAAGACCTAATTTCCTAGTTGCAGGGGGAGCTCACAACAATAAGAGTAGCTGTTTTAAATGTCAAGTTACAAAGTGAGTCTTGGAGTACATCTTGGAGATAAGAAAAAATCTTACTTCACGGAATGTCAACAACATATGCGAGGGCTTAGCTGCAGCTGTTCCAGGAGAAAACCAGAATTTCTATCTTCCTTCACACTAGAAGCAGACTCATTGCAGAATTTACTGTAGGGATGGAAGACTACACTTTCACTTTAGCAGGAGAGTGCTTTTAAAGCTTAGGTATTTTAGTGGAAAGGGTCGAGTTTGTATTTGTGGCTGCCCAAGTATTGTTCATAAGGGCATTAAACAAGGCAGGAAAGCCATCACTTCATTAAGAGTTTCCTCATGCAGAAAAAGGAGAAGTTTCCCAAAAGACATGACTTAGGCAGTATGGTTTAAGTAGTTTATTTATATTTCTGCATTGATATGCAGATCTTCTTGTAACTATTCTCTGAATCCTCCCCAATTTTCAACATCCTTGTGAAGTGTGGGCACCAGAAATGCACAGGGTATTCCAGCAGAGGTCTCAGCAATTCTGGATGTAGTGGTAATACCACCAACTCAATATTCCCCTGGTTATATGTCCATTGGTTGTGGTAGCGATCCACAGGGAGCTCATGTTGAGCTGTTCCCTTGTCCTTTGTAGAGTCACTGCAGATGTACAGTAGAGTTTCACTGTCAGAAGGTTTGCTACTAACTGGTTTGGGCTTCTACCTTTTATTTACAAGATAACAATTACTGACCCAACATTTCCAGACTTTTTTAGTCACAAAAAAATCTGCATTTAACACAAAATTCAAATTACTGGAATGTCTAAAGGTATATTTATGTTGCCAGCGGTTCTACAGTTACTTTTGAATAGGAATTATATCAAAGAACTTTAATGCTCTCCTTCTGTGGGTTTCTTTATCAGTGGTAATAACGATGGTTTTATTTTTTTTTGTTTTGTTTTGAGGAGTTATCTTTGAAACATAAATAACATTTCAGAGAGGTTTCCAATAGTTACCATTAGGGTTAAGAATGTCAGTAGGTAGCTAATTAAAGCTATGAAGCTACCAAGGTCAGAAAATAGTTGTTAACTTTTTAATTAATGGTGTCTCAATAAAATTAAGGAAAGGTTTAAATGAAACATGAATTAAAATATCTTAACAGAAGTATTTTATTTTGCTGGTAGGGGCTGGGAGCCAGAACTTCTGATATTTATCCCAGAAGAAATTTAAAAAATAAATTGCAATTTTTAACCATTTGAGCATATAGACAGTTCTAGGAATTTGACATATGTCTGTGAGGCCTGCAGGTTAATCTTATATTTAATGCAATGGAGAAATGATGTAACTAAGAAAAAAAGTTAGACCTGGCTAAGGACAAAAAATGTGAATTGTAAAGGATTTCAATTATCCATAATTTAAGTTATTAGAAACAGAAAAGATTACCAAATGTGCAGATTCAAACAGATTTAGAATATAAACTTAATCTTATATCATATAATTGATTAGCAAATTTGAAAAGTGAGACTATTACTAGAATGCCATGTGCTGAACTAAAAGGGACCAAATGGAGAAATATATGGAAAAACTGGAGAAGATTTAGAGAAGACATCTTCACATACTATAGTGATAGAGACCATAAAAATACCAAGATAGACAGATGGATAGGCATATGTCTGGGATTAGGAACATAAAAAAAATTACAGAAATTGCTATATTGTGTAAAGCCAATGGTCCATCTAGTTCAGTAGCTTGTCTCTGACATCAGCCAATAACAGGTACTTTAGAAGAAGGTATAAAACCCACAATGGACGATTTTGCTATCACATGTCTATGAGGGAAGTTTCTTCCTAACCCCAGTAATAGAACAGGAGTACTTGTGGCACCTTAGAGACTAACAAATTTATTTGAGCATAAGGTTTTGTGGGCTACAGCCCACTTCTTCAGATGCAACTCTAGCCCACGAAAGCTTATGCTCAAATAAATTTGTTAGTCTCTAAGGTGCCACAAGTACTCCTGTCCTTTTTGCAGATACAGACTAACATGGCTGCTACTCTGGAACCCAGTAATAGAGTGATTTATGTTCGGAGCATAGAACTTCATATTCCTTATAAATACTTTTCTTTGCTATTGCCACTGCATTTATTATTCATATAAACGTTTGATCCTACATCAAATCTTAGTAAGCTATTTGCCTCAATGCTATCCTGTGACGGTGATTTCCACAAATTGTGGAAAAAGAGAGAAAAAAAGTTGTATCAATTTTAAATCTGTTGCTTTTTAATTTCATTAGATGTCCCCAAGTCTTTTATTATAAGAAAAGGTAAATAGGCACCCCTGACTGACTTCCATACCATTCATTATTTCATATACCTTTCTGTCATCACCTTATTTATTTCCTCTATAAAAGAAAGAGTCATACTCTTTTTAGTCTTTCATCTCTCCCTGGGTCTAATCACTTTTTATCCTACTCTAGACCTTTTCTAGAGCTGCCAGAAGATCCAGCATTGGCCCTCCTTCTGAGCACTGGCATAGGGGGCATGTCGAGAGTGTGGTTGGGAGATGGAAGCATAGCAGAACTTCTGGCTCTCAGCCACAAATGCAAGAGAACAAAGGTACTTAAACCCATCTTTTCTGCCTCATCTTCCTGCAACAATGTAGCAACAAAGAATTGGACCCCAAAATTGTAATCAACATGCCAATAATACCAGAGCAGCACTCTGACAACATAATTTCCCTTGTCCTGACCAAACAAATCTTGCATAGCTTACATATCCTTAATCCAGGTCCGCATTTCAGCATGTTCCAACCAACTTCTGCTTCGTTTCATGCATGCTCATATTGGGTCTTTCCCAGGGCCTGATTCCAGGCCAATGGAGTTCTTCCCAATTACTTCAATGGTTGCTGGATCAGGCTCCAGGTCCAAAGTGTTTTATTAGGCTGTAGACCCTTTCCACTACATTCTGTAAGAAAAACAAAATTAAAAATGAAAATGATAAAAGGAATTTTAGAACTCAGTCCAGTGGCTGTGCTTATATTCTACTTCTTGTTGTAATGGTTGCCCACAGTTAAAAATTCACAAGGATGGCTCATTACAACGTATTTTGGGTGTCATCACTGAAAGTGTCATGCAAAGCTCACATCCAGACTTGTTGAATGATGCAGAGATTACTGCAATTGCCTATAAAATGGCATCCATGAACATCAATGAAATTATCTTACCCGGGACCTTGGATAAAAACACCCGATCCTCAATTGCAGTAATTGAATGTACCTCTGTAGTCAATGGGACAGATTCACCATTGCCCTGCATGTGTGTAGACATTTACACGAGTGCAAAGTGGGTGTAAAACTATCATTCCGATTTTATTGATTTTTTTTTCATGAAAGCGTAAATTTGGGATGCCTGATTCATCTTCTCTATACCATTCTTTAGTTGTTTATAACTCTTCTGTGCCTCTTCTTTTTCACCTTCTCTCAAACCTAAGCAACAGATTTAGGTGCATAATCCAAGACATCCACTGTATGGAACCATTCCACCATCCAAGAGGCTGAAGTCCAGAAAAAGCTTTGCCTCTGAAAATCCATTACCTCTAAAATACCAGTAGAAGGCTACAGAGTAACAAAATAGCAGGGAATGCCAGTGGTCTTGGAGAACCTATTTCCTTCAGAATAACACCCCACAGGTGCTGACCTCAAACACAAACACTAGTGTATTCTAAACTGAGAGAGAAGTGAGGTAGCAAAGATTTGTGACAATATGAGCAAGTGGATGCTGAGGAACTACCACAAATGTGAATGTGGAAAGCCTACACAAATATTTAAACACTGCCTGAAGCAGTGCATCCGTCAATATTCTGTACTCCCGAGGAACTATTTCAGATAAGTGACGACACCAGGTCCTGGTTATTATTTAGAGCAGGGGTCAGCAACGTTCGGCATGCGGCTCGCCAGGGTAAGCACTCTGGCGGGCCGGGCCAGTTTATTTACCTGCTGATGTGGCAGGTTCGGCCGATCGCGGCCTCCACTAGCCGCGGTTCGCCGTCCCGGGCCAATGGGGGCAGCGAGAAGCGGCGCGGGCGAGCGATGTGCTGGCCGCGGCTTCTCGCCGCCCCCATTGGCCCGGGACGGCGAACCGCGGCCAGTGGGAGCCGCGATCGGCCGAACCTGCCGCATCAGCAGGTAAATAAACTGGCCCGGCCCGCCAGGGTGCTTACCCTGGTGAGCCGCGTGCCGAACGTTGCCGACCCCTGATTTAGAGCAACAAGCTACAATGATGATCTAAGTACAGTAGAAGTAAGAAAAGAAGGTGGCAGATGTCAGGGAGTGTAATGAGAGAAGGATTGCTGATGGAGAAATAAGACAGAGAGAGAAATTTAATGGGGTAACAGGTATACGACAAAAGTAAGGGGCCAGAGAGATAAGAATAGGAGGAGCAAATGTAGCAGAGAGAAAGAGATAGAGAAACAGAAAAGGGCAAGAGACTAGAACTGGTTGACAAACATTAACATTTGTTCCCTTTTCTCACTGGGAAATTTTGAAATACCATATTTTTCAACCAATTCTGGAAGAGGCAATGCAACATGGGACAGAGAAACAAAATGGACAACAGAAAAAGGTCAAATATGGAAGAGAGAATAAGACAAAAGGAGATACTGCTTTGCAAATAAAAGGGAAGAAGACACCAATGAGAAATAATAATACTTAATAATTTAATAAATTAAGGACTGAGATTTAATGAGATTACACCAAAAAATGGCATAGAAATTGGTAGAATGGATTAGAGATGTAGGGAGAGAAACAGAAGAAGGGAAAAGGTAAGAAAAGACTAACTACTTATACGTTACTGAATTATATTAGATATCATCTGTTTATACGTCTATATTTTATTGCATTTTCCCAGCAGATGTATCCTGGGATAGATCATCTTCAACAGAGCTATGACAATTTACACAAGTTGAGGATCTTCCCTAGATGTCTACATTGGAGGAAAAGGGATAGGATGGGTATTATGAATACTTACTTTGTATTGATGGTAAACTGGAACAAACAAAGAAAAAAAACAACTTAAGATTCACTCACTCACAAATACTCATCCCCCTAGATGGAAGCTTAGTGTTTCCTCTTCAGATCCACCATTTATTTGAAGAACTATCTCTTGAAGAAAACAATATTGTGGGTCTCAGCACAAGCAGTCAAACACAATTACTCATGTATGTGAAGAAGATAGCTGTAGTTTAAAAATCCCAATCTTCCTCTTTAAATGAACCACTGACATTTGGAGAGGTCCCTAGCTGAAAAATCAAGTCCATTCCCTCCAGCAGTCCCACCCGGATCTATGCATAATCTTGGAGAACTGTAAAGATTGAGGACAACCTATTTCATATGGGGGCAAACCCTGCTTCCACCAGCAATGGAACAATCAGGGAGCAATCTCAGCATGCAGAATTTCATAGTGCTTTCCTCTTCTTTACCCCCTTCCATGAGATCGCCAAGTGGAGGTGGTGATCAGACTCAGAATTTAGCCTACAGTGTGTATTATATAACACTCCTGTCCAGTCTATTTGTTTTTATGCATTCTGATACTGAAACAAACTTTCTCTTCTTTCTTATGAACTATTTCTTTTTTTTTAAATGAGATTGTTTCTGTAAATATTGTTTAAAATATTTTCAATTCCACAATGACAAAAGTTAATTTTTCGCTTTTACACAATGCTGTGCTTGTATGTGTTTAAGTGTACATACAGTGGTGTATGAAGTGATGCTATTTTTTAAAGCATAACATACTGTATTAGCTAAGAAACAACAAGTTAGAATAGGAATAACACAGTGCTACATTATTCTAGGGTGACTCTGACCTTTCATTTTATCTCTCCTGAATACATTTATCTCACACTAAAAATCCACTGCCATTTATTATAAAAGCACTAGTTAATTACATGATATATCATGAAATATATAATCAGGGCAAAATAAACAGCTATTGAAAAGTAGCCAAATGAAGGCAAGACTGTTCATTCTTGTAAAGGATATTAAATTATGAAATAATTAAATAACAAAAGAAAAAAAGATTGGCTGAGGATCATACAGAAAGAGTTTTACTGGCTTGCAAGAGACTGCCAATCTGTATGTAAATGTATGCATATTTGGATTTATTCACTAAAATTCTGGCAAGAACAGACATAAGAGGCAGGATTCCTATTAGACCTGCATAACTGTCATTCCTATTGCCATGAAGGATTTTCAGGAGAGTTTAGAATTAAGACTAGTTTCTATTTCTACTGAGAGCTACTTCCGAATACATTGAAGGAGTTTCAGATAGATTTAATTCTTGTAACAGTGACAGGCAGAAACCCAGAAGAGATTGGTGGGATAAGGAAGAGCATCCTGATTTGCAGAATTTTTAAAAATACACATTCTCTTGTTTCCAGCTTTTAACATGTCTCTTATTTAATGCAAAGCATTCTAAGAGAGAGAAAGAGAGAACATTGTGGGTACATTTTATAGGACAGAGAATAGGTATTTATGTATTCCATTAAAATGTGCATTTCAAATATGTTGCATCATATATAAAAACTAAAGAAAAAGTACATTGTTTAGTAAATTAGAAAGGCTAAGGCACAAAGTGAGATTAAATTAGCTAGAGACATAAATGGTAACAAGAAAACATTCTACAAATACATTAGAAGCAAGAGGAAGACATAGGAGAAGGTAGGTCCATTACTCAGTGAGGGGGTAGAGGGGGAAACAATAACAGAAAATGTGGACATGGCTGAAATGCTCAATGACATTTTGGTTCAGTTTTCACCAAAAAGGTAAGTAGTGATTGGACATCTGACATAGTGAACACCAGTGAAAATGAGGTAGGATCCGAGGCTAAAATAGGGAAAGAACAAGTTAAAAAGTACTTAGACAAGTTAGATGTTTCCAAGTTGGCAGGGCCTGATGAAATAAATCCTAAAATACTCAAGGAGTTGACTGAGCAGATATCTGAATCATTAGCGATTATCTTTGAAAACTCATGGAAGACGGGAGAGATTCCAGAGGATTGGAAAGGGACAAATATAGTGCCAATCTATAAAAGAGGAAATAAGGACAACTCAGGAAATTACATACCAGTCATCTTAACTTCAGTACCCAGGAAGATAATGGAGCAAATAATCAAGCAATCAATTTGCAAACACCTAGAAGATAAGGTGATAAGTAACAGTTAACATGGATTTGTCAAGAACAAATTGTATCAAACCAACCTAATAGCTTTCTTTGACAGGGTAACAAGCCTTGTGGATATGGGGGAAGTAGTGGATGTGGTGATATATCTTGACTTTAGTAAGGCTTTTGATACTGTCCCGCATGACCTTCTCATAAACAAACTAGAGAAATGTAGGCTAGATGGAGCTACTATAAGGTGGGTGTATAACTGGTTGGGAAACAGTTTCCAGAGAGTATTTTTCAGTGGTTCAGAGTCAAGCTGTAAGGGCATATTGAGTGGGGTCCACAGGGATCAGTACTGGTTCTGGTTCTGTTCAATATCTTCATCAATTATTTAGATAATGGCATAGAGAGTACACGTATAGTTTGTGGACGATACCAAGGTGTACGGGATTGCAAGTGCTTTGGAGTATAGGATTAAAATTCAAAATGATCTGGACAAATTGGAGAAATGGTCTGAAGTAAATAGGATGATGACAATTCAATAAGGACAAAATACTCCACTTTGGAAGGAACGATCAATTACACATATACAAAATGGGAAATGAGTGCCTAAGAAGGGGTCCTGCAGAAAGGTATCTAGGTGTTATAGTGGATGAAAAACTAACTGTGTGTCATCAGTATAACACTGTTGCAAAAAGGGTGAACATCATTCTGGGATATATCAGCAAGAGTGTTGTCATCAAGACATGAGAAGTAAATCTTCCACTCTACTCCACGCTGAGAAGGCCTCAGATGGAGTATTGTGTCCAGTTCTGGGTGCCACCATTCAGGAAAGATATGGACAAATTGGAGAAAGGCCAGGGGAGAGCAACCAAAATGATTAAACATAGAGAAAAGTTGACATGAAATTTTTTTTATGTTTAGTCTGGAGAAGGGAAGACTGAGGGGGGACAGAATAACATTTTTAAGTACCGTATATAAAAGGAGGAGGAGTGAAAAGTTGTTCTCCTCAACTTCTGAGGATAGGACAAGAAGCAATGGACTTTAATTGCAACAAGGGAGGTTTAGGTTGGACATTAGGAAAAAACTTACTATCGGAGTAGTTAAGCACTGTAATAAATTTCCTGGGGAGGCTGTGGAATCTCTGTCATTGGAGGCTTTTAAGAACAGGTGAGACAAACAGCTGTCAGGAATGGTCTAGATAATACTTAGTCCTGCCATGAATGCAGGGGAGTGGATTAGATGACTTATTGAAGGCCCTTCCAGTCCTAAACTTCTATGACATTATGAGAACTACACACAAAAACTATCCCCTTTATCTTTCCCATGGATATTTTTTCTAGCTAATGCTAACGTAAACTCCTTTTTCTCTTTCACTGATGACAGTTCATGAGGAATATAGTAAAGGGTTGATTATTATATGTTAAATCCTTTCCAAGCAAAAAATCATCATAATTAAAAGTACTACAGCTTGGAGCCTCAGTCTAGCAAAGACCATGCTTAACTTTAAAAATGTGAGTAGTCCCATTGACTAACCATGCTCTTAAAGAGCTTTGCTAGGTTAAACTGCTTTGCTGGATCAGGACCACACAAATCATTATCTTCAAAGAGAGAAGGATCAGACCCTTAGTGATGAAAAAATAAAACATAAGACTAATTTTCAATTTAAATAAAAGGCTTCAGACCTGAATTCTTCTGGATGGAGTAGGTTAAGACTGTAAAATGGAAAGAATCCTCTTGACTACAATGGGATTTGTGTCAGGCAAATAATTCTTTAGGACTTTAGGGGAGATTTTCAAAGGCACAAATGACAGCTAGATGCCCAACTCCCATTGTGGTGGCTTGTCTGTATTAGAAAAATTTATCATAACATAGAAATGGCCATACAGGATCAGAGCAATTGTCCATCTAGCCCAGTATCCTGTCTTCTAGCAGTGGCCAATGCCAGGTGCTTCAGAGGGAATGAACAGAGCAGGATAATTATCAAATTATGCATTCCCTGTTGTCCATTCCTAGCATCTGGCAGTCAGCGACCTAGGATCTAGGCTATGTAGGGACACCCAGAGTATGGGGTTGCATCCCTGACTATCTTGGCTAATAGACATAGATGGACTTATCGTCCGTGAATTTATCTAATTCTTTTTTTAATCCAGTTATAATTTTGGCCTTCACAACATCCCCTGGCAACGAGTTCCACTGGTTGACTGTGCATTTTATGAAGAAGTACTTTTTGTTGTTTTTTTTAAACTTCTTGCCTTTTAATTTCATTGGGTGACCCCTTATTCTTTTGCTACATGAAGTAGTAAATAACACTTCCTTATTTACTTTCTCCACACCTGTCACAGTTGTATAGACCACTATTATGTCCCCTCTCAGTCGTCTCTTTTCCAAGATGAGAAGGCCCAGTCTTTTAATCTCTCCTCATACGGAAGCTGTACCATATCCCTAAGCATTGTTGCCCTTCTCTGTACCTTTTCCAATTCTAATATATCTTTTTTGAGATGGGATGACCAGAACTCCACACAGTATTGTAGGTGTAGACATACCATTGATTTATATATTAGCATTATGATATTTTCTCTTATTATCTATTCCTTTCCTAGTGGTTCCTAACATTCTGTTCATTTTTTGACTGCTGCTGCACATTGAGTGGATGTTTTTTGGAGAACTATCCACAATGACTCCAAGATCTCTTTCTTGAGTGGTAAGAGCTAATTTAGACCCCATCATTTTGTATGCATAGTTGAGATTATACTTTGCAATGTGAATTACTTTGTATTTATCAATACTAAATTTCATCTGCTGTTTTGTTGCCCAGTCGCCCAGTTTTGTGAGATCCTTTGGTAACTCTTTGCAGTCTTCTTTGGACTTAACTGTCTTGTATAATTTTGTATCATCTGCAAATGTTGCCACCTCATGGTTTACCCCTTTTTCTGATAATTTATGATCATGTTTAAACATGGCTGAGAGCTAGAGGAGTTAAATGGGACAACGCTGACCAAAACTTTGTGGCCAACATAGACAAGTTGTGTCCAGCATACCATGACAGTTAATCATGGTTAAGCCCTCCTGAGAACTATTCAAACTCTATAAAGAACCCTTCATTTTGTGATGTAGACATATCCTTACAATTCAGTCAATATTAAACCTCTTCTTCCATAATAAGAGATGTTTATTTTGAAAGCTTAGAGTTCTATTATCAACAGTTTATTCCCTTAAACATCAGCATTTATCTTCAGATGGATGATTTGATTAACAAGACATGTCTGAATACATACTGCCGACTTGTTCAAGAGAGAGACAGCACATAAGCATGCCAGTTGGTGATTGTGGATTAATGGAATTAGAGTCCAGTTGTTAAGAAGCCAGGACAGATATTGCTCCTGCTTCTGACTCTGAAGTAAAGATGTGTGAAAAATCTCAAACTTCTGGGAAAACCAGCCAAGACTTTGGACATTCATAAATAGTCAGAAATGACAATGAGATGCCCCCCTACCATTGCAGTGACAGTGGGACACTAGCAGCCATTGGGTCTTTAAAAATCTCTCCTTTAATTACTTAGGGGCTTCTGTGGACTAGTACTATAAATTGAGTCTGAAGTGGTAGTCAAGGAACCTAGGTACCTATTTTTTACCAAGTGTGGGTGGCATGATACAAGGAGAATATTTCTCAACATACACTTATGGAGAAATCTTGTAGAATGTGATAACCATTTTTTAACCATTCTATAGCAAAAAATATCACTGCCTATTAAATTCTATAGGATTTCAGACAGTATTTTATAGAACATAATTGAATTAATCTTTGTTACATTTTATAGGAATTTTCTATAAGGGCAAAGAGGGGGTATTATTTTTAGAGTTTTGTTATTTTAGTCATTCCCCACATTTTCCATCAAACAAGTGGAAAGGCAATTGGAATTACAAAATGTTTCTATTTTTGAAAAGTGAGCATTCATTAAGGATCAGATTCCATCATGTTTACTAACATTTTATAGTACCTTACTCTGTAAATAGCTCCATTTGAAATCAATAGTCCTACTCATGGAATCATAGAAATGTAGGGTTGGAAGGGACCTTGAGAGATCAGTTAGTCCAGCCTCCTGCACTGAGACAGGACAAAGTAAACCTAGACTATCCCTGATAGGTGTTTGTCTAATCTGTTGTAAAGCAACACCTTCTCCCTTTTTTCTCTGCCTGTCCTACCTGAACATACTATACCCCTCTATACTAATATTTCAGTCATGAGATTTATCCCGCCAAATCAGTGATTCCAATTAAGTCATAATTTAGCTTATATACTAATACTTTCCCGTTCTTCCTGTCTATTCCCCCGACTGCTTGCATTAGCATATAGACATATAAGATATTGAGCAGATTCCCCCACTTAGATCCCTCTTGTTGGTCCTGTGACCTACCCCAACATTGAGTCCTCTGTTAAGGTCATCTTTTTTTTTAATACATACCTTTGGTCACCTGCCTGCTTTGCACCTAGTTTAAAGCCCTCCTCACTAGGTTGGTGAGCTAGTGTGTGAATAAGCTCTACTCCTTGGTAATGTGCCCCCCATCTCTTCCCAGCAGTCCTATGGTTCAGGAAGCCAAAGTCCTCCCATCGACTCTATCTTTGCAGCCATGTATTAAGTAGGAGGATAGATGAGAACACCACCTACCCCCTGACCCCTTTACCCTCACTCCTAGAGCCCTGTAGTGAATGCTGATCTGCTCAGGATCATACGTGGCAGTGTGATGAGTGCCCACATGGATGAACAGCATGGGTCAGTGGTCAGAAGTCTGGATGATGCTCAGCAACCTTTTTGGTAATGTCTCAGCTGCAGACTCCAGGCAGGCAGCATGATTCTAAAGATGTCATGTCAGATTGCCAGATGGATGCCTCCATCCAGCTCAGAAGGATGCCTCCATCCAGCTCAGAAGGGAGTCCTGAACCACCACTACCCTTCATCTCCTCCTCTTGTCTGTGGTGGCCATGAGTCTCCCAGCCTTGGGGGCAGGTGGGTCCGCCTTTTCAGCCATTGGGGTCTGCTCCTCCCCTCATGCAGTAAGGTACTACTCAACATGAGTAAGGGGAAAAATTTGGCCCTTAAGTAACAGAGTTTTGCTTTTTCTATTGCTTCCATAAATGTTGAGAAAAATTCTATTTACTTTCACCTCCTCTCAACCCTCCCACCCCAAGAAAAAAAACCCTCCAATTAAAAACAATATATTCCACATATCTTAAAGAAGAAAATGATGCAGCTAGTGCACCACCTCTTGCCAGTGGCTTTAAATTGCTTTCTTGCTGATTCTGCTTGGTGGTCCCTTGCATATCACTCTGAGCTCGATTGTGTTTTCCCTTCCTGTCCAGAATATAGCTTTGGCCATAGGGGTGCTGCCTCAAAAGTAGAGCAGTATGCTAAGATCTCCATGTAAAAAGTTGCATACCAGGAGCTATTGCCAGTACTCAAAAACAAGCTGTATTGGTCATACCCAGGAACTATGCTACATATTCTCAAGTGTCGTCTAATGGCACCTTATCTATTAACTAACTATTTACATACATAGTGAGAGACATCTCTCACAAACCAGTCCTGTAACACAGGAATTATATGAAAGACACAACTCCTTTCCTGCTCTCCCATTTGATTGAAGCAATTGATGGAAATTTGTGATTGGTCCATATACTTCCTCACTCCTGCCCAGCTGTACCACCACTCCATTGGATTGGGAAAAAGGCAAAACAAAGGCTCCACCCACTTCCTGTCACTTCCTGTCACTTCCTGTCTACGCCATACATCCTGCTTGGCTGTGGGATGAGGGGAGGAAGTATCATGTGCCTCCCCCCAGTCAGGGGATGCTAAGAAGTGATGTAAAAGGATCTTCTTGCCTCTTACTACATGACCACATACCTTGGATCTTGACTGAGCCCTCTGCCTCTAACTTCCAGATGGAAGGAAACATGTGAAACCCTACTGAGATTTATCCATTAATTGTTTTCTCCTTGTTCTTCTTTGCTTATTTTCTGCCATTTTCATGATGTTTGCATCAGGTTGAAAATTAAGAAGCACAGGTTCCTGCCAACATCCTCAAAACTCCTTTCCAAAAGAATAAGAAAAATAAAATGTCTCATTTTCATTATAATGCTAAAGAAAAAAGAAAAAAAGAAAACTGCAGCTACAGCAAAAACAGTAATTTCTTTACCCCTGCCACCAATTTTGATATTTGTTTTCAAATATCTCTGAATTTTGTAAGTCCTTTTTTTACCTGCTCAAATAATAAAGTAAAAGATTAATTAGAATTAGATAAATGGAGAAAGAATGGCTTGTGTCTCTTCAATGTGCCTGAAAGAGAAAGGGCGGAAATAAAACAACATTTCAAACAATCTAATCTGACAAAGCTCTTCATAAGTCACTGATCTCTCTTATTCCCTTCTATTATTTCCCTCTCCTTTCACATATTATGTAGCATGCTGTGCTTTCCACATAATACACAACACATTTAAGCATCTTTAACCATGTGTCACTCAATGCTACTCCCCAATTTTGTTTTGTTTTGTTTTGTTTGGGGTTGGATTGGACATTAGTAACCCCTCCCCCACAGTCTTTTATTTTCCTTTTAATGTGTAAGGGACCAGGGCATACCAGTCACAGCTGGGTTGGGTTCTGCACATCTGGGATGGTATTCACTGAGCAGGAGTCAGAGGTATCAAATAAGCCACATTCAGTAAGGAAGATTTTGGGTCAGAGTCAGGCCAAGATTGGAAATCAGAGGTCAGATGTAGTGCCAGGAGACAGGAGGCAAGAGTCAGGATCAGAGTCAGACCGAGACCAGAGATCAGGGGACAAGGCAAAGTCTGGAGTCACAGCAGGCCAAAGTCTGTGTAGTTGTCTAGACAACCTCCTGGGGCAACCCCTGGGGTTAAATATGGCACTTGACCAATCAGAAGGCCTCAGAGTACTGTCACTCTGGCCCACTTGGGTGGTAATTCCTGCAGCACCTATTCTCTACAGTGCTCCCTGGATGTAGATCTGTGTGGCACTGTAGGAACATCAGCCATCCCAGGCTCTGCAGACCTATGTTCTACCCCACGGACTCTTACATAAGGATCTGAGAGTGAAATGTAAACATTTTTCATAGTTTTAGCTCATTGGAAGCTGTACTATTTCCCTTCTGCTTACCCAGGGACTACATTAAAGGTACATTGTCCAGTTAAAACTAACGGCCCACATTGTTTCCTACATAACAGAACCTTGAAAGAATACAAACCAAGCAGATCACCAGCAGAGTCACTGCCTCTGTGGCTTCAATCCTTCTCTGCCCCTGGAAACAACAATACCCCTCCACAGGTATTGGGATCTACAGCTCAGTATTGGTGGGTGAGTGGGTGGGTGAGAAGTTGCATAGGAATAAGACAGGCAAGGCTTAGTTAGGATTCATGTTAGTGCTCTCCCTCCATGCTGCGGAATTCCCAATTCAGGATGTTCCTGGGAAGTATATGGTGAGGAAGGACTGGCAGCATGAGGCCATTGATGTGTACCACCAGAACTCTGGAAAAGGCCTGGCAGAGCCAGAGGGAAATGTGAAGAAATTGCTGATAGCCCTAGCCAGATCTCTGGGGATCCACAAGCATGAGGGGGCTGAATACTCTTTGTTCTGGAAGGATTAAAAGCATGCCCTCCACTCCTGCGAGAAGAACCTCTGAGTTTCTGCTCCTTCACACAGGATTTCTTAAACAAAACACTAAAAATACTTTAGGTGATAAAATAGAGAGAATCTCAGCAAGCTAAGGCTGGCCTGTGTAGTGCATTTATTTTCACGATCAGATGCCATGTCTGGATTCATCTCCAGTGTAGCAGTGAGCTGCATGTACAGTATTTGGATGATTTGATCAAGTTAATAAGTATGGCTTCCACACACACTTATGGTTGTATCTGTATTGGGCTTTAGCCTTTTATCGAGTAGGTGAAAAGGAAGGAACATGTCAACTAGGCTAGAATATGGAGAACGGAGTGTGGTATTAAGAATATTGATTGGATATCAGATCACGCCAATTTAGTGCTCACAGACTGAAGGAATACGTGCATGCTGATAGGGCCACATGGAATTTACCGCTACCTGTAGTAAAATGCTTGTTATAATCTGGTATTGAAAGACTCTGTGGCCATGTGCATTTTCCAGATGGATTCTCAGTATGTCCAGCTGGGCTTGGTGCCACTAACTGTCTCTGATGAAGCCCTGCATTTGTCTCTAAATAAGCAGTGACAGCAGGAGAGATATAGTTTACAGGAAAGAACATATTAACTGTTTGTTGACTAATATGTGCATAGAATATATTAGAAGAAACTATGAACTTTTAGAAATTAATAAAATGGCACAAATCATGATTTTCAAGAATGGATGCCTAAACTTAGTTACTTCATGTGATCCATAACATTTAGTTAAGCATGCTCCACTGCTGAAAGGTACAAGGTACCAGAGTAAGCCAGGATGACAAAAAGAAAAAAAAAATAGCTGTAGCTGTAGACCATACAAATGAAAAGTCCTTGTTTTAACAGAAATATTTAGATGAGAGAAAATAAATGTCTCCTCCCTCCATCATATCTGCATCCCCTGTATATTACAAATATATACTTTATAATATACCGAACGTACCCTGGTGTCCACACCTTACACACTGTTGTAATGATCTTTGTACATAGTGTGTCTTGTAAAGTATAATCTGAAAATTCATAATTTAGTGGTCAATACTGTCATGATAAAATATCAGAGGGGTAGCCGTGTTAGTCTGAATCTGTAAAAAGCAACAGAGGGTCCTGTGGCACCTTTAAGACTAACAGAAGTATTGGGAGCATAAGCTTTCGTGGGTAAGAACCTCACTTCTTCAGATGCAAGTAATGGAAATCTCCAGAGGCAGGTATAAATCAGTGTGGAGATAACGAGGTTAGTTCAATCAGGGAGGGTGAGGTGCTCTGCTAGCAGTAGAGGTGTGAACACCAAGGGAGGAGAAACTGCTTCTGTAGTTGGATAGCCATTCACAGTCTTTGTTTAATCCTGATCTGATGGTGTCAAATTTGCAAATGAACTGGAGCTCAGCAGTTTCTCTTTGGAGTCTGGTCCTGAAGTTTTTTTGCTGTAAGATGGCTACCTTAACATCTGCTATTGTGTGGCCAGGGAGGTTAAAGTGTTCTCCTACAGGTTTTTGTATATTGCCATTCCTGATATCTGACTTGTGTCCATTTATCCTCTTGCGTAGTGACTGTCCAGTTTGGCCAATGTACATAGCAGAGGGGCATTGCTGGCACATGATGGCATATATAACATTGGTGGACGTGCAGGTGAATGAGCCGGTGATGTTGTAGCTGATCTGGTTAGGTCCTGTGATAGTGCTGCTGGTGTAGATATGTGGGCAGAGTTGGCATCGAGGTTTGTTGCATGGGTTGGTTCCTGAGTTAGAGTTGTTATGGTGCGGTGCGTGGTTGCTGGTGAGAATATGCTTAAGGTTGGCAGGTTGTCTGTGGGCGAGGACAGGCCTGCCTCCCAAGGTCTGTGAAAGTGAGGGGTCATTGTCCAGGATGGGTTGTAGATCACTGATGATGCGTTGGAGAGGTTTAAGCTGAGGGCTGTAGGTGATGGCCAGTGGAGTTCTGTTGGTTTCTTTTTTGGGCCTGTCTTGTAGCAGGAGGCTTCTGGGTACACGTCTGGCTCTGTTGATTTGTTCCTTTATTTCCTTGTGTGGGTATCGTAGTTTTGAGAATGCTTGGTGAAGATCTTGTAGGTGTTGGTCTCTGTCTGAGGGGTTGGAGCAGATGCGGTTGTACCTCAGTGCTTGGCTGTAAACGATGGATCGTGTGGTGTGTCCGGGGTGGAAGCTGGAGGCATGAAGGTAGGCATAGCGGTCGGTGGGTTTTCGGTATAGGGTGGTGTTAACGTGGCCATTGCTTATTTGTACTGTGGTGTCCAGGAAGTGGACCTCCCGTGTAGATTGGTCCAGGCTGAGGTTGATGGTGGGGTGGAAGCTGTTGAAATCATGGTGGAATTCTTCCAGGGTCTCCTTCCCATGGGTCCAGATGATGAAGATGTCATCAATGTAGCGTAGGTAGAGAAGGGGCGTGAGTGGACGAGAGCTGAGGAAGCGTTGTTCCAGGTCAGCCATAAAGATGTTGGCATATTGTGGGGCCATGCGGGTGCCCATAGCGGTGCCACTGGTCTGGAGGTATATATTGTCACCAAATTTGAAATAATTGTGCGTGAGGATAAAGTCGCAGAGCTCGGCAATAAGTTGTGCTCTTAGTTATTGCCGAGCTCTGCGACTTTATCCTCACGCACAATTATTTCAAATTTGGTGACAATATATACCTCCAGACCAGTGGCACCGCTATGGGCACCCGCATGGCCCCACAATATGCCAACATCTTTATGGCTGACCTGGAACAACGCTTCCTCAGCTCTCGTCCACTCACGCCCCTTCTCTACCTACGCTACATTGATGACATCTTCATCATCTGGACCCATGGGAAGGAGACCCTGGAAGAATTCCACCATGATTTCAACAGCTTCCACCCCACCATCAACCTCAGCCTGGACCAATCTACACGGGAGGTCCACTTCCTGGACACCACAGTACAAATAAGCAATGGCCACGTTAACACCACCCTATACCGAAAACCCACCGACCGCTATGCCTACCTTCATGCCTCCAGCTTCCACCCCGGACACACCACACGATCCATCGTTTACAGCCAAGCACTGAGGTACAACCGCATCTGCTCCAACCCCTCAGACAGAGACCAACACCTACAAGATCTTCACCAAGCATTCTCAAAACTACGATACCCACACAAGGAAATAAAGGAACAAATCAACAGAGCCAGACGTGTACCCAGAAGCCTCCTGCTACAAGACAGGCCCAAAAAAGAAACCAACAGAACTCCACTGGCCATCACCTACAGCCCTCAGCTTAAACCTCTCCAACGCATCATCAGTGATCTACAACCCATCCTGGACAATGACCCCTCACTTTCACAGACCTTGGGAGGCAGGCCTGTCCTCGCCCACAGACAACCTGCCAACCTTAAGCATATTCTCACCAGCAACCACGCACCGCACCATAACAACTCTAACTCAGGAACCAACCCATGCAACAAACCTCGATGCCAACTCTGCCCACATATCTACACCAGCAGCACTATCACAGGACCTAACCAGATCAGCTACAACATCACCGGCTCATTCACCTGCACGTCCACCAATGTTATATATGCCATCATGTGCCAGCAATGCCCCTCTGCTATGTACATTGGCCAAACTGGACAGTCACTACGCAAGAGGATAAATGGACACAAGTCAGATATCAGGAATGGCAATATACAAAAACCTGTAGGAGAACACTTTAACCTCCCTGGCCACACAATAGCAGATGTTAAGGTAGCCATCTTACAGCAAAAAAACTTCAGGACCAGACTCCAAAGAGAAACTGCTGAGCTCCAGTTCATTTGCAAATTTGACACCATCAGATCAGGATTAAACAAAGACTGTGAATGGCTATCCAACTACAGAAGCAGTTTCTCCTCCCTTGGTGTTCACACCTCTACTGCTAGCAGAGCACCTCACCCTCCCTGATTGAACTAACCTCGTTATCTCCACACTGATTTATACCTGCCTCTGGAGATTTCCATTACTTGCATCTGAAGAAGTGAGGTTCTTACCCACGAAAGCTTATGCTCCCAATACTTCTGTTAGTCTTAAAGGTGCCACAGGACCCTCTGTTGCATGATAAAATATGTGCAGCAACATTGTAAAGTTACAAAATTCCACTGTATGGTGATCTTAACACATGTTCCAAACTGAGGTTGGCAAACAGGTCTGTCTCCAACAAATGTAGCCTTTTATTTTATGTAAAGTGAATTTGGTAATGTGGTATTACACCACCATGGGTTCGGCTCTGGTGGCTACAGTTTCAAGCTTAATAGAGTGAATGTCACCTCTGCTACTTTCTTCAGATTTAGAGTCTCTAGGAACCCATAAAGACCAAGGGTGGTGCCCACACATACATTTACAAGTATAAGGTCTAGTCTGTTTTACAAGTTTTATTAAAGTTGCAATTAAAGTTATGATTACCTAAGCATATATAAATTCCATAAAGACAAGTTATTAAATATATTTATACTTACATCCTCCTAGATAGTGTTAGGGTTTGATGGGTCTCTTATGTAGAGGGATGGTTCCTGTGGGAGTTTCCCATAGGGAGGTCAATTTTCCTAATCTCAGCACCCTCATTTTATAATGTGATTCTGACTATACCTCATTAGCATTTCTGCACATAGTGCACTCTGCGGTTAGGGCATGTGTTAGAAAAATATGACTACCGGGTATCTTGTAAGCAAAACATTACTTTTACTGTTAATTTTTTTTGCAATATCACCCATTGGTACAACTTTTTTCATTCTTTGGTCACTTAATTATGTTAAACATTTCTTAACTCTATGGCCTAGTATGGCTAAGCTAAAATCTTACTGACCTTAGCCTGTAGGCCTGGCATTTCAACTCTACTTATTTAGATAGCTAATACATAATTATCCCTTCTAACAACTAATCAGTCTTCTACTTCTATAATCCTACACATAAATCTTTGCAGCTGAATGTTAACTTTCCAAATCATTCTTGCATTTATTTCCCAAATCAGAGTTTTCTTGGGATACAGTGATTATGTGTGTCTCCATCTCTCACCAAACACAAATAAAGTGAGCTGAACAACAAATATTACATTTGGCTGTTGCTAAACTAAAATAATTTGAGCTGGA
Organism: Emys orbicularis; assembly: GCF_028017835.1. Taxonomy (NCBI): domain Eukaryota; kingdom Metazoa; phylum Chordata; order Testudines; family Emydidae; genus Emys; species Emys orbicularis. The sequence continues at coordinate 239,854,108 of NC_088683.1, read as the reverse complement.
GATGATCCTTCCCTATTCCCCCATCTTCCTCCTGCTAGTCCAAGCCTTTGTAGAAGGAGTCCCATGGAGTGAAAACTTCCTCTCCTGCTTTCCCTACTCTGTTCTGGGCCTCACAATGTTCCTTCCCCATTGAGTAGGCAAGCCCCTAGTAGGCCCTTGTAGCTGCATTACAACCACCCAGTGCTCTATTCTGGAATGGATGGTTGATGATGATTGACTGTGGAGGGGTGGTTGAGGAGCCACAATGGGCAAGAAGAGAGCTTTGTCTATCCCATCACCTCAACGTTTTCAGCACTGGCTTAGCTGGGCTCCTCCCCTCATCAAGTGACAGACATCTGGCATACTGTCCATATCAGGGAATCTGCTATATATGAAGCTTCTGCTCTGCCCCAGATATACAGGAAAGATCTTCTGTAGGCAGGCACTTTGCCTGCCACCAGTTCTATCCAAAAAACAAAATAAGGTCCCTCTGCTATTTACCAGCTACTGCTTTCCTTCACACTGGGCCTTGCGATGCCCTAGAATGCACTCGTGTAATAGAAAAATGCCCAGAAAAAGGGCTATTACCAAATTTTGCTTATACAACTCATCAACAAGAATCCTCCTATTCCAAAACTTGGCACCTATTTAAAGAGGGTAAGGGAAAACACTGCATGTCTAAGAAACCTTGGAACTTAGTGAAATCCAGTGATGTATAAAGAACCTCTGAAGATCATTTACCTGGAGAGGTCACACAGAGATGTAACAGAATTCAACTGTAACACAAGGTACTTTTGTAATTTAACTTAGGCCTGGTCTACACTAGGCGTTTATGTCGAATTTAGCGCCGTTACATCGAATTAACCCTGCACCCGTCCACACCACGAAGCTATTTAGTTCGACATAGAGGTCTCTTAAATTCGAATTCTGTACTCCTCCACAACGAGGGGAGTAGCGCTAAATTCGACATGGCCATGTCGAATTAGGCTAGGTGTGGATGGAAATCGACGCTAATAGCTCCGGGAGCTATCCCACAGTGCAACACTCTGTTGACGCTCTGGACAGCAGTCCGAGCTCGGATGCTCTGACCAGCCACACAGGAAAAGCCCCGGGAAAATTTGAATTCCTTTTCCTGTCTGGCCAGTTTGAATCTCATTTCCTGTTTGGACATCGTGGCGAGCTCAGCAGCACTGGCAACGATGCAGAGCTCTCCAGCAGAGATGGCCGTGCAATCTAATAGAAAGAGGGCCCCATCATGGACTGATCGGGAAGTCTTGGATCTGATCGCTGTGTGGGGCGATGAGTCCGTGCTTTCCAAGCTGCGATCGAAAAGACGGAATGCAAAGATCTACGAGAAGATCTCAAAAGCCATGGCAGAGAGAGGATACAGCCGGGATGCAACGCAGTACCGCGTGAAAATCAAGGAGCTGAGACAAGGCTACCAGAAGACCAAAGAGGCAAACGGACGCTCCGGATCCCAGCCCCAGACATCCCGTTTCTACGAGGCACTGCATTCCATCCTAGGTGCGGCCACCACCACTACCCCACCACTGACCGTGGACTCTGAGGATGGGATATTGTCGACGGCCGCTTACTCGGACATGTTAGCGGACAGGGAAGATGAGGAAGAAGATGAGGAGGACGAGGCAGTCGACAGCGCTTACAACGCTGATTTCCCCGACAGCCAGGATCTCTTCATCACCCTTACAGAGATCCCCTACCAACCGTCCCCAGCCGTTAACCCGGACACAGAATCAGGGGAAGGATCAACCAGTAAGTGTTTTAAACATCTAAACATTTATTTTTTACAGAACAGGAATATTAACAATAACAACAATGGGTTTCTCATGATTAGTTTGCCCTAGGCACTTAATGTTTCAGTCCTGGGCAGTGCAACTATTCAAAAAAAATCTAACAATGTCCGGTTTTGCATGATTGTTCTGCCCAAGCCGCTCTGCTGTTTAGTCCCTGCCAGTGCAGCTACAGTAAAATGCGGTCTATATGACCGGGGATAGAGCAGAAATCCTCCTGGGACATCTCCACGAAGCTCTCCTGTAAGTAATTGGAAAGCCTTTGCATCAGGTTCCTGGGGAGAGCGGCCTTATTGGGTCCTCCATGGTATGAAACGTTTCCGCGCCAGGAGACAATCAAGTACTCCGGGATCATTGCCCTGCAGAGCATGGCGGCATACGGCCCTGGTCTTTGCAGGCTTTCCCGAAGCATTCTTTCTTTATCGCTGTCTGAGATCCTCATGAGGGTGATGTCGCTCATGGTGACCTGCTTTGAATTAGGTAGGGGAATGTTAGTATTGGGACTGCTTGCCCGTTCCTTTACAGAACTGTAACCTGCGGTTTACAGCCACGCGGTGGAGGCGGGAGAGGGGCGGCATACAGGGATCTTTCCCTGGGACAGCCACGAGGGGGTGGGACAGGGGCAGAGTTCATGCTTGCCGGATTGCTGGCAGCAGGGATTGTCATTGCTTTCAATGTGAAAGGAGGCCAGTGCTACTATTAAAGTTTTAAGCAGCCACAAGTCTACGGCTTACCATGTCTGCCTGCTACACAAATTCCGGTGTCCTGCCCCGCTTCTCAGATCTGCAGTGCAAGACCCCAGGCACTGAATGCGAGGGCCGAAAATTCGACCTTGTCCTGAGTGCGCATGTGATAGGTGCTGTGCATGGTCTTGTTCACAGAGAAAGACTATGTTCTTTGTTCACAACGAAATTTATCTTTCTGAGGAATTCACTCCCTTTTCCCCATTCCCACAGCCACATCTGCGACTGTCTCCCAACCCAGCCTGGCATCACACTCCCAGAGGCTAGCGCAGATTAGGCGGAGGAAGAAGAGGACACGGGAAGACATGTTCTCGGAACTTATGGGCTGCTCCCGAGCCCAGACAGCACAGCAGACCCAGTGGAGGGAGAACTTGTCCCAAATGCACCGATCACACATGGAACGGGAGGAGAGGTGGCGGCAGGAAGACCAGCAGGCGACTCAAACGCTGCTTGGACTAATGAGGGAGCAAACGGACACGCTCCGGCGCCTTGTGGATGTTCTGCAGGAACGGAGGCAGGAGGACAGAGCCCCGCTGCAGTCTATCTGTAACTGCCATCCCCCGCCACCAAGTCCCATACCCCCCTCACCCAAAGTCCAAAGAAGGAGGGGCGGCAGAGTCCGTGAAAACTCTCACTCCACCCCTGCAGACTGCTCAAGTAGCAGAAGGCTGTCATTCCCCAAAATTTGATAAGTCCCTTCCTTCCCGCCTCACACAAGCCCCCGTCCAAGTTTCACCCCCCAGTTTCATGTGTAGTTGCTAATAAAAAATACGTTTCTGTTAATTACTGTTTCCATCATGTTCTTTTGGAGGAGAGTCTGTCTGAAGTGGGGGAAGGGGGTTGGTAATTGGACAGGACAGTCACCTTTAGCAGGGTACAGAGGCGGGGGCAGGTCCAGCAGCAGGGCACATACACAGTGCAGTCACTAGTTACCCTGGTCAGTATGGGAGGTGGTTTTCATGTTCTGTGGGCGGGGGGTTGCTCTGAGACTTTGTGGCGGGGGAGGGCAGTTAGAGATCTTATGCAGCGGTCCTTATCCTGGATCAAAGAGCCACAGAGCAGGGGATCTGTAACCGTCCTCCCCCTGCCACAAAGTCACATAGCCCCCACATACACACAGTCCCGATCAGGAGGGGTGGCAGGCTCCGTTGCAACAACCAGTCCACCAATGCGGAGCCTGTCATTCCTGGAGTTTAGAAGCGTCATTTGCATCACTACACTACACCCGGTCCCCATCACAGTCTGCGTCCCAGGTTTAAAACATTCCCGCGAAAACAGTAATAAAGACAACGGTGTTCATTAACAAAATAGAAGTGATTTTATTTTTTTGGAAGGGGATGAAGGGGGTATGTAACTGGAGAGGATAGTCAACATTAACTGTGTAAAGAAACGGGCGGCAGGTTCAGCTTCTCTGTACACAAACTGAAAAGTCACTGGTTACACTGCTCACTCAGGAACCTAGCTTTCAAAGCCTCCCGGATGCACAGCGCGTCCTGCTGGGCTCTTCTAATCGCCCGGCTGTCTGGCTGGGCGTAATCAGAAGCCAGGCTATTTGCCTCAACCTCCCACCCCGCCATAAAGGTCTCCCCCTTGCTCTCACAGAGATTGTGGAGCACACAGCAAGCTGCTATAACAATGGGGATATTGGTCTCTCTGAGATCACAGCGAGTCAGTAAGCTTCTCCATCTCCCCTTGAGACGGCCAAAAGCACACTCCACCACCATTCTGTACTTGCTCAGCTGGTAGTTGAAGAGTTCTTTTTCACTGTCCAGGGCGCCAGTATAGGGCTTCATGAGCCAGAGCATTAGCGGGTAGGCTGGGTCCCCGAGGATCACTGTAGGCATCTCCACATCCCCAACAGTTATTTTGTGGTCTGGGAAGTAAATACCTTCCTGCAGCCGTCTAAACAGACCAGAGTTCCTGAAAACGCGAGCGTCATGAACCTTGCCCGGCCATCCGACGTTGATATTGGTAAAACGTCCCCTATGGTCCACCAGTGCTTGCAGCACCATTGAAAAGTAGCCCTTTCGGTTGATTTACTGGCTGGCCTGGTGGTCCGGTCCCAGGATAGGGATGTGAGTTCCATCTATAGCCCCACCGCAGTTTGAGAATCCCATCGCGGCGAAGCCATCTATGATGGCCTGCGCGTTTCCCAGGGTCACTACCTTTGAGAGCAGTACCTCAACGATTGCGTTGGCTACTTGCATCACAACAACCCCCACGGTAGATTTGCCCACGCCAAAGTGGTTCGCGACTGACCGGTAGCTGTCCGGCGTTGCAAGCTTCCAGAGGGCTATGGCCACTCGCTTCTGGACAGTCAGGGCTGCTCGCATCCGGGTGTCATTGCGCTTCAGGGCAGGGGACAGCAACTCACAAAGTTCGAGGAAAGTCCCCTTCCGCATGCGAAAGTTTCGCAGCCACTGGGATTCATCCCAGACCTGCAGCACTATGCGGTCCCACCAGTCCGTGCTTGTTTCCCGGGCCCAGAATCGCCGTTCCACAACATCCACATGACCCATTGCCACCGTGATGTCCTCGGCGCTGGGTCCCGTGCTTTCTGACAGGCCTGTGCTACTCTCAGACTTCAGGCCCTCACCGCGGTGCCGTAGCCTCCTCGCCTGATTTATCTGCATCTGCCTCTGGGAAAGGTGGATGATAAGCTGCGAGGCGTTGACAACGGCCACAACTGCAGCGATGGTCGCAGCGGGCTCCATGCTCGCAGTGCTGTGGCGTCCGTGCTGTCACTGACCAGAAAAGTGCGCGAACTGATTTCCCGCCGGCGCTTTCAGGGAGGGAGGGCGGGAGTGACGGACGGATGACGACAGTTACCCAAAAGCACCCTCGACACATTTTTTTACCCAGAAGGCATTGGCGGCTCAACCCAGAATTCCAATGGGCAGCAGGGACTGCGGGAACTGTGGGATAGCTGCCCACAGTGCACCGCTTCCAATGTCGACGCTTTCCCCGTTAGTGTGGACTCACAAAGTCGAATTACTGTCCTTAGTGTGGACACACACGTTCGACTTTGCAATATCGATTCCACATATTCGATTTAAGTGAAATCGAACTACTCTCGTAGTGTAGACATACCCTTAGTTTCAGTGAGTGTTCTGAGCCACTCCCTGCTGTAGCAAGTCTTCCTTTGAGTATGGGAGTTTCAGTGGGGCTTTATATTGAGTCAAATTGAGCAGATGGAAATAAACGAGTCTGAGTAACAAACTGTTCCCTTTAAACAACACACATAATAGATAAAGTAGAAAAAAACAACAACCTTAAATCCACTGCAGCCTACATATTATGGATATTAATAGTTTTTTTTACCTCTCAGAATGGACAGGGAATTGGTAATGTGCCATAACAATGAAGATGGGATAAAAATCAGAGCTAAATATTTTTGGTCTTTACAGAGCAAAATTCATGGAAGAAAACTGCAGTTACTTAATATTGTGTATTGATGCAACAAGCAGACAACCATGTATAAATACAGGAAAGTAGGTTATGTAAAACTTATTTTGATAAATATGATACATATGTTATGTCAAAATTAAACCAGTTTTATACAAATTCCACGAAAAGTCACAGACCCTGTCTTGATGGGCAAAAATGCTTTACTCCGGTGTATGAGCTCAATCAAGCTCGTTTAATATATTTTAAAAGCCCTCATGGGCTATGTCCTCAATGCAATCTAACCTCAAGTTGAACAGTCACAAGTTAGTTGTCTGGCTCTTGCCTAATTCCATAGAGGGCTACCACACAGCAGAGCAGCCACTGAGTTCTACGCGCCAGCTGTCAAGCCACATGTCTGCACTGACACTGTATCCAGTTGTGAGATACACAGAGATTTCTGCATGCATATCCCATGATTCATAGCACAACACCTCACTGTTTCACTCTATGCCTCTTTTTTGCAGGGTGTTGTGGGACAATTTGTCATCTCTGTGGATTGTGTGAGAAAGTGATCTAGTTCTGGAATTTCATTTCCTGGCAGGACCCCAATCTGGTGTGCTGCTGTTGCCTCCTTGCTTCTGCTCATCATAACAGCTAGGATTCACAGTTGCTGCTTTTTGTGAAGGCAATGTTTCTTTGGGATGCCCTCTGCAGCTGCTGCTGACGAGGGACAGTGGTGAGTGTTTCAGATGCATCTTCTTGTCTAGAGAACAGCAGTGGGTTGCAGTTAAAAGCAAAAGGAGACAAGGTCAGCACCATATGATTGGATATTAGGAAAAACTATTTCACTAGGAGAGTGGTGAAGCATTGGAATGGGTTACCTAGGGAGATGGTGGAATCTCCATCCTTAGAGGTTTTTAAGGCCTGGCTTGACAAAGCCCTGGCTGGGATGATTTAGTTGGGGTTGGTCCTGCTTTGAGCAGGGGGTTGGACTAGATGATCTCCTAAAGTCTCTTCCAACCCTAATATTCTATGATTCTATGACTCTAAGATATGGATGTAGAGGCATGGACACAGTTGATGCTGTATTTCATGGCAGATCCCTCTACACAGATATGCCACTTCTGGACCTTGAGTACAAGCATGGAGTTGTAGGACTGTATGGTGATAGACATATGGGAAAACCAGTAATGGGCCGAGAACTTTTGTTTGAGGAAAACAACATTTCTGGAGCTGTGTGAGGAGCTCAACCTGTCCCCTGAGCACCAGGACAGCTGGATAAAAGAGGGAATAATGATCTAGAAGCATGTTGGTATTGTTCTGTGGAAGCTGGGAACCCAGGATTGTTACATATATGTTGATAATCTGTTCAGGGTTGGCAAATTCCTATTCTTCCATTGCTTGGCCTTCAAAGTCTTTAGACTCTGGTTCATAGTGAGGTCTCTTGGCATCCTTCCCTCCCTCACTGAATTGAGGTTGGCTCCAAAATGCCTAACGAGCAAACAAACAAAAAGGTTTTGAATGTCCTTGAAACCCAGTATGGTTTTATACCCTTTGGTCAACCCAGAAATAAATGGGATTTTCATGGTGAAACAAAGCAGCTTTGGTGATAGATTTGCAAACATCTAGAAGATAACAAGGTGATAAGTAACAGTCAGCATGGATTTGTCAAGAACAATTAGTGTCAAACCAACCTGATAGCTTTCTTGGACGGGGTAACAAGCCTTGTGGATAGGGAGGAAGCGATAGACATTGAATATCTTAACTTTAGTAAAGCTTTTGATACAGTCTTGCATGACCTTCTCATAAACAAACTAGGGAAATGCAACGTAGATGGAGATACCATAAGGTGGGTGCATAACTGGTTGGAAAACCATTCCAAAAGAGTAGTTATCAGTGGTTCACAGTCATGTTGGAAGGGCATAACAAGTGGGGTCCTGCAGGGATCAGTCCTGGGTCCGATTCTGTTCAATAGCTTCATCAATGATTTCAAAAATGGCATAAAGAGTATGATACCAACCTGGGAGAAATTGCAAGTGCTTTGGAGGATAGGATTAAAATTCAAAATGATCTGGACAAACTGGAAAAATGGTCTGAAGTAAATAGGATGAAATTCAATAAGGATAAATGCAAAGTACTCTAGGAAGGAACAATCAGTTGCACACATACAAAATGGGAAATGACTACCTAGGAAGGAGTACTGCAGAAAGGGATCTGGGGGTCATAGTGGACCACAAGCTAAATATGAGTCAACAGTGTAACATTCTTGCAAAGAAAGCTAACATCATTCTGGGATGTATTAGCAGGCGTGTTGTATGGAAGACACAAGAAGAATTTTTTCTGCTCTACTCCATGCTGATTAGGCCTCAACTGGAGTATTGTGTCCAATTCTGGGTGACATATTTCAGGAAAGACCTGGACAAATTGGAGAAAGTCCAGAGAAGAGCAACAAAAATGATTAAAGCTCTAGAAAACATGAACTATGAGGGAAGATTTAAAACACTGGGTTTGTTTAGTCCGGAGGAGAGAAGACTGAGAGAGGACATGATAACAGTTTTCAAGTACATAAAAGGTTGTTACAAGGAGGAGGGAGAAAAAATTGTTCTTCTCAACCTCTGAGGATAGGACAAAAAGCAATGGGCTTAAATTGCAGCAAGGGCGGTTTAGGTTGCACATTAGGAAAAACTTCCTAACTATCAGGGTGGTTAAGAACTGGGGTAAATTCCTTAGTGAGGTTGTGGAATCTCCATTCTTGGAGATTTTTAAGAGCAGGTTGAACAAACACCTGTCAGGGCTGGTCTAGATAATACTTAATCCTGCCATGAGTGCAGGGAGCTGGACTAGATGACCTCTCAAGGTCCCTTCCAGTCCTATGATTCTATGATTATTTCAACTTATTCCAGGCTGCTGTGCCCTTACATGCTGGAGTCCTGTTGGATCACCTGGAGTAGAGAAAAGAACGATTAGGTTATGTCTACACAGTAATAAAACACCTGTAGTTGGCCTCAGTCAGCTGACTCCAGATTTCAGGACTGAGGCTGAGGGGCAAAAAAATTGCTTTGTAGATGTTCAGGCTCAGCCTGAAGGGTCCCAGATCCCAGACTCCAACCCATGCCTGAATGTCTACACTGCAATTTTATAGCCCTGCGACCTGATCCCTGTGAACCCAAGTCACCTGACACAGGCCAGAAGCGTGTGTTTTATTGCTGTGTAGACATGCCCTTAGTTATTCCAGGCCTCAGGGTGGAGACATTCTGGCTACACAAAGGGAATCTTTTTGTGTTATATAAGAACAGAAGAAATGATAAATCACTGTGAATTTCAGGGGAGGCAGAGGGAGACTTGGACTTGCCCAGAAATTTGATAGATCACCTGGAATTTCTTCTGTATGAAAATGTCTACTTTATTACTCATGAAGAATGGAGGAATATAAGATCTTCAATAAACCAGCTGTTACACTAGTGGGAGAGTAATACCACATATTGCTTTAATGTGCTGTCCAGCCCTGTGGTAATGCCTGCATGGATTGTGTTTACAAACTGTATTTTGTCATGGCTTTGGCTACAATGCTTTTTACTTTTAAGTCTTTTGCACTCATGACTCATGGGGCTCTAGCACCCCACTGTGCTCACTGGGTCTGCCTCACCTAACAGATCCTGTGATTTAAGGCTTCAGGCTTCTCTTGGCTGGCTGTTCACAGCCAAGGGGGAGGATTCTATGTCCTCACGGACATACAGATGCCAAATCTATAGGTGAGTCCAGACGGAGATAGGGCTCTGTGCTCAGGGAGTGCTCAGCATGTGGTCCACCTCCTCCTAAAATGGGCAGCTCATTGGGGCAGCCCCAGATTTGAATTGTTTTTTTCACCCTCCAGTACACCTCAAAACATGTTATACCTTTCTCTGTTAGACTGAAGAGCCCATTACTAAATATTCATTTCCCATGTAGTTACTTACAGACAGAAATCAAGTCACCCCTTAACCTTCTCTTTGTTAAGCTAAATAGACTCAAAGATGCTCAATCTATTTTAACTTGAGTACAGTCTATAAGTATCTACATGGAGAACAAATATTTAATAATGGGATCTTCAATCTAGCAGAGAAAACTATGACATGATCCAATGGCTGGAGATAGAAGCTAGACAAATTCAGCTTGGAAATAAGGGATACATTTTTAATGGTGATGGTAATTAACCATTGGAACAATTTACCAAGTGGATTCTCCATCACTTTACCTGGTGGATTCTCCATCACTAACAACTTTTAAATCAAAATTGGATTTTTTTTCTAAGAGATCTGCTCTAAGAATTATTCTGGGGACATTCTATGGCCTGTGCTATACAGACTAGATGATCGCAATGGTTCCTTCTGGCTTTGTAATCTATTAATCTTTATTTTATCCCTGAACTGCTTTCTGCTTTAGTTGATCCCATGATCAGCCAGCAATTTCTGAGTTATGTTGTGCTGCTCTGGGTCCCAAGTCAGGGTGGCATGCTTTGGGCCTACGTTCAACCAAGGCTTTGGAGTCAACCATTGGCCATGAGGTTGCATAGTGATAGAGTCATAGAGGCATAGACTTTAAGGTCAGAAGGGACCATTATGATCATGTAGTCTGACCTCCTGCACAACGCAGGCCACAGAATCTCACCCACCCACTCCCGCAACAAACCCCTAACCTATGTCTGAGCCACTGAAGTCCTCAAATCATGGTTTAAAGACTTTAAGGTGCAGAGAATCCTCCAGCAAATGACCCGTGCCCCATGCTGCAGAGGAAGGCAAAAAAACCCCAGGGCCTCTGCCAATCTGCCCTGGAGGAAAATTCCTTCCCGACCCCAAATATGGCAATCAGCTAAACCCTGAGCATGTGGGGAAGACTCACCAGCCAGACACCCAGGAAAGAATTCTCTATAGTAGCTCAGATCCCACCCCATCTAACATCCCATTGGGCATATTTACCGCTAATAGTCAAAGACCAATTAATTGCCAAAATTAGGCTATCCCATCATACCATCCCTCCATAAACTTATCAAGCTTAGTCTTGAAGCCAGATATGTCTTTTGCCCCCACTGCTCCCCTTGGAAGGCTGTTCCAGAACTTCACTCCTCTGATGGTTAGAAACCTTCATCTAATTTCAAGTCTAAACTTCCTGATGGCCAGTTTATATCTATTTGTTCTTGTGTCCACATTGGTACTGAGCTTAAAAAATTCCTCTCCCTCTCTGGCAATTATCCCTCTGATAAATTTATAGACAGCAATCATATCTCCCCTCAGCCTTCTTTTGGTTAGGCGAAACAAGCCGAGCTCTTTGAGTCTCCTTTCATAAGACAGGTTTTCCATAGGCTTTTTGCAGAGCATTCTTTTCACTGCTGTATCAGAGCAGGTGGTAAACTGAAGTTGAAGGTACTGTGGGATTGATGATGCTCAAGAGAACCATAAGAAGCTAGGTGGCTTTCATTCAGGGAACAGGGTGCAGGTAGATGGCAAAAGAGAACACAGTCTTGGGTGGCCTGAAGGATTGTGGGAGTGGATTGATGGCCATCATATATCTATTGTGACCATATATTTTCACTTTAGACATCTTGAGTTAGCTAAAAGCTAGAAAAGCGATATCTCTCTATATATGCCCTATATTTCAGACCATGGTGACTTGCTCATGTATGACATTACTATGGCTTGACTGAGAGTTGTGGATGTAGAACATGTTAACAAGAAATCTTAAATTCAGTCTCTAGTGAAGAAAAAGTCTTAATGTTCGTTAAAGTGGCCTGATGCTTTTGAAGTTGTATTACTTGGTTGTGTTGTAGTCTAGAGGGGAGCTTACCCCACAACACAACTAATTAACATGACTTCAAGAGTGCTACCTGGTGTCTTAATGAGTATTAAAATGGCTTTTCAGTTGTGTTAAGATACCTTATTGAGCTAACAGGATTTAAGGAAGGTACCATTTTTGCCCATCAAGATGTGGCCACAAAGACATTTGACTAGACTGTAAATGAATTAACTCTATTACCGATTGTAGCTGTGCAGGCAATGATGGAATGGTATGAAACCATATTCTGAAGTTCTGGGTAAAATCTCTTCCTAGATTAGAGAAAAAAATATTGTTGAAGGAACCACACTACCCATAAGGGAGAAAAAAACTGATATAGCCAGCTGCTACAAGTGAAAACAATGTCTGGATAGATGCAAGGTGATAACATGATAATTATTCATAGGGGAGAGAAAACAAATTTAGAGAGACAGTTGAACTCCCCCTCCCATATGCACAGAAAGAAAAGCAGCAGACTTCACACATCAAGAGACACACAGTTTCAGCAGTTATTGTGCAGAAAGGCACACAGCATCATCCAAGAAGTGGTTGCTGAACATGATACGATAAAAGGACTCTGAAAAGTAGGTGGGATGATTCAGCAAAAATAAAACCAACTGTAGTCAGTAAGCTGTTGTCCTTAAGGGTTACTGTTTATAACAATAACCTATAATGAAATAATATAAACAGAAAGCAAACATGAATCTCATGAACTGGGGGTTCAAGCCAATCCAGTGACTCTGAGAGTTGACCCTCACCTTCATAAAAGGCATTCTTTTTCATTTTTTGCCCAATCAGCCCATTTTTAATCTTCCCTCTAAGCACCTATTCAAAAGAAAGAGAAAACTAAGCTGACAACTCTTTGTTAACAAGGTGCAGTTCTACAACATCATTGTGCAAAAACATGCCGAGCTGGCCCGGACACATCCAGTGTATAGGGATATTGAGATAACAGACACTGAGATAATAGACATTAACCTCATGGTCAAAAACATTACTCTTTGACATCTGTTGATATTCCTATAGCTTCAAAAACTATTTTTCCTTCGGGAAACTATTCCATAGGGAATGTGCCTTTCATCATGACTTAATAAGTTAGGTCCATGCACAAAGTACCACTTGCATTTCATGCATACTTCAGTCAGGAATTAGTTCACATGACCGTGACACATACAGGGATTAACTGACTTGCTGTGAAATGAATAAACCCACATAAATGCAGAGTTTGTCTGGATCATGACATAGGGTTGGGTTGACGTATTCCTGGAGGGTTCATCACATGACTTAATCTTTAATTTCTAGAGACTCCAGGACAATCCTGGAGGGTTGGTAACCCTATTGTGAGAATCTAACTGATCAATAAAAGCCACATAATTACTCTTTGCCAATTTTGTGGACATTACACCAAATTTCATCAATGCTTACTTCCTCAGTAATGGGTACAAGGTCAAGATATTGGGCAATTAAACTCTTAGGCCTGGATACACAAAAGGATTTTGGCACATACATTCCTGTTTTAGGTACCTAAAACCCAGCTTTAGGCTCCTACGTGATGCACAAAACTCTTGCTGGACCCTATAAGTGCCTAAATGCATTCTACACCAAAGTGTTTGCAGTAAAAGTACCCTAGGCACATATGTTTCTCCCTCTGGGCATGCACACTGTTTTCCCCCTCAAGATGTCTGGGCACCTATCTCCTGCCTAACCCTGAGAGTGATTCACAAACCAGGAGACGATAGGTGTTGTGACGTCTAACTTGCATGTTGGACCAAATTCAGTAAGTGGCCTCTGAGCATACCTATGGGATTAGGCCCCTTAAGATAGTGTGCACAAAACATTGCAGGGGAGGGAAGGGGGAGGAGATGGAGAACCTTTCTCTTATAACCTTTAGCACAGTGGTTAAGGTTCTCACCTAGGAGATGGGAAACCCACAGTTTAAGCCCCATCTCCCTGCTCTAATGACTCTTTCATTATTTATCCACAGAGGGCTTCAACAGGAGACATTGAGGACCCCCCCACCACCACCAATCAGAATATCCCACAGCCCAATCGCTAAAGCATTAATCTGAGAGGTGGTAGATCCCTATTGAAATCCCTTCTGCAACTCAGGTGGGGTTGGAGTTTCAACAAGAATTCACTCCTAGGTGTGTATCTTAACCACTGAACTAACATCTATGAGGGAAGTCTTCCTCCCCCCACTCAGTCTTCTTGCAAAAATGGAATTAGGAGTCCAACTCCAAAGAGGACTCACAGCTGTGAATTTCTGGCAGAGATAGACACCTCCCTGCACCCTGGAATTAAGTAATAGTGGAACAGTCAAAGCAATGTCATGACTACAGTTGGATCTTAAGGTTTCTTATCGAATCCAGAGCAGAAGGGGTAGCCATGTGACTCACTGCAACACCTTCAGGATGAGCATAGATTGGGCAATTGTCCATGATGTGTCCAATAGCTTGCATCATGCCACAGTAGCAGTTTAGCAATTCCCTCACTTTCCTTCGATGAAATAAGTATGCACATCTTCCATGTCAGGTGTGTATACAGTTTAGAGCTGTCCATATGCGCCATGGAGATGAGAAGCCTGGCTCTTGCACAGTTGGGTCATCGATTAGATTTTTGTTTGGTACATCAACAGCTGCACAGAGTGGTGTTAATTTTGGTGTCCACTAAAATGGTTTTTCGGCTTCCACTCTAAACTGGGGCACAGGATTCCACTGTGGAATGGATCCGGGCTAGTGTTGATATTTGGAGTGTGCGGGAATTGCTTCCCCAAGATGTTCCTGCAAGATTCTGTATGATGTTGATCTTGGCCTTTGTTTTCCTTTTGGTTTGTTCAAGGTGGCGATGGAAGCTAAGTGTGTGGGCCAGGGTTATAGCCACTATGGATTATAATTGTGCACGAACAGTGACCCACACAAATTGATATTTAATGTCATCTTGGGCTGGGTATTATTCAAATGGAAAGCTGACACCACTTTCTTACTATCGCTGTGACAAAGGTGAAGCTTAGTACACAGCTCTGTGGTAGTCATCTCCCATTGCTTAGTTTAGGCAACACCCTGCCTAAGTTTCTGGCTTTCATGAATCACAGTCTAAGGCTCTTCTCTCTCCCCATTCATCTTATAGGAGCCTACTCATCTAATTCAGGTTTTGTGAATTGTACTGTATTTCTAGATACCTAAAAGTTAGGTGTGGTGATGCTCACATCACAACCTTTAACTCCTGTTGCATATACAGGCCCTAATGACTACCCAGTCTGAACACAAATTTTAGATGATACAGATAGTTTTGGCTACTTTTTAGCATTATCTGAGAATTAGATTACTTCTACCACAAGATTGATGAGGCATATGAAGCTCTCAGTGGAGTTGCAGCTACAGAACTGATGACATTGTCATCATTAGGTCATTCATAGGAGGAATATAATGCAGATTTTGATGATGTACTCCAGAGACCACAAGGAAAAGGTCTTCTAGAATGAATGATCTGTGTTCCAGAAGGAAGCCATTTTGGACATCACTTTACTGAAGGTGATTTCAAACCTAAGCCAGGTAAAGTCACTGCAGTAAGAAACATGGAACAACCATGAAACTGTGCAAAAATAGGGACAGGACTTGATATATAAAATCAAGGATTATTTCCTCAATGTTCTTTGCAAATTAAATAATAAATACATAAATAAGTAAATAAATATGAACAAATGAATAAACAGAAATATAATGAACGAGTGATTAAAACATTAATGTTGTGATTTTATGTTCATTAAATGAAAACATACACCCACGCACCCTCAGACATGCAGCTTAAGCTGCAAAGTTACTTAGGCTAAAACTTAGCAACCCAGAAATACTAAATTTAAGACTGAATATACAGCCTTATCTCTGAGCCTTTACAGGCAAGTATTATATAGTTATTAATATAATCACATCCTATTATTCAAATAATATTATATGATATCACACCTGTTTTCTAAAACCATACATCCATGTATATCTAAGTTATCCTGTGATTAAAGACTGTTAATTTGTGCAGACATGAAAAGGGGAAGAGCGAAAAATATGCATTCTTGAAAGTTACATAGATTTTTAAGGCAGCGGGTTTACATTTCTTATTATTTAAAAATAAAATAAAACCTTGGGTGAAATCCTGGCTCTGTTAAAGTCAATGGAAGTTTTGCCTTTCACTTCAGTGAGTCCAGATTTGACCCCCCAAAAGCTAGGGATTGTGAATGTGACATTACATTGAATATTCCTTATGAAAATATGCTTATGATATGAATATGACATAACTGAGATATACTTTTTGCAAGATGGCTCATATAAGATATCATTGGAAAGGTTATGAATTACTGAATATGATTATCCAATCTGTATGCTTGTATCATTTCTATATCTGAAGTTAGGAATATTAACTATGTATCTGTATTTCAACTATGCTACTTTGGGTGATGCCCACTGCTAACACTTCAAGTACAACAATGCAAAAGCCAGACAGGGCTGATGGCCCATCAGTGAGGGCAATGGACTGTGAAAAGGGACTCATGGATTCTGTGATGATACAGAGTCAGGTTGCCTTGTCACCTGATACTAAACATTACCTGGGAATTCTTGTAACTTTCCACTGAAGGGAAGGGAGGTCAAGTTTGGGGAAAAAAGGATTCCCACCTTATGTAATGCCTATTTAAGGGTGGGGAGGAAGGCAAACAGGATTCCTCCTCTCCATGGCTGTCTGCCCAAGAAGAAAGACTGCAAAAGCCACCTGAAGGAAGGCAATAGGGGAGTCCAGACTGAGACAAGGGTACAGTTTGAAAAGGAATATAACTGAAACTCTGAACCACAGACACTTTGCAACCTGCCTAAAATAACATTTAAGGTGAGAATTTACATTTTGTAACCTGTTTCTTAAGTATATTGAGCTTAGCTTGCGTATTTTGCTTTATTTGGTCAGTAATCTGCTTTGTTCTGTCTCTTATCAGAAACTTTGAACCACAGAGACTTTGCAACAATACCGAGAGTGATAAATACTGCCTGCAACAATACCGAGAGTGATAAATACTATTTGTAACCAATTTCTTTAGTGAAACTAGCTTAGTTTGCGTGTTTGATTTCATTTGCTTAATAATCTGCTTTGTTCTGTTTGCTACCCTTTTACCACTTAAAATCTGCCTTTTCTAGTTAATAACATCTGTTTTGTTTATAATTAAACCCAGTTTCCTTAACGTCTAACTGGGGCGGGGGGTGCACACCTCTGTCTACATTGAGGGAGGGGGCGAATTTCATAAAACCTTTGGGTTTGTACCCCTTGAAAAGAGTGATCACCAGAGTGTTGGAGCAAGTCCCTTAAGCTAAGTCTTCTCAGAGCTGATCTGCAGCTCTGTGTGTGTGTGTGTGTGTGTTAGAGGAGGCTTTAATAGCCTGGCTCAGCAAGACAGGTTAATGGGGGCCCATGCTGGCAGAACAGGTAAACTCAGTGGTATCAAAGCACATCAGGTGGCTTCCTGAGGGGCATAACCCATCACAATAAAGCACTTTAATTTTGAATGTGACAGTTTGTAGGTGCCGACTGCTTTGGAGTTAGGTACACATTGGAATTAAAAGTCATATACATGGAATGATGTTCAAATGGCTAAGATATGGGCCTGGCAGCTGGAAAATCTGGGTTCTACTCAGGGGTCTGCCACATACTTTCTATGTAAACTTGAACAACTTGGGCCAATTTTTTCTCTCTCTTTATTCCTAAAATCAGGCAGCCAAACCTATATGTAGTGGCCTAAACAAGGATTTGGATGAGTAAATTCAGGAAGCCAGGTTTGAAAATGTCAGCCCTAACCCATCTGTTCTCAGTTTCCCCATCTGTAAAATGGAGGTGTCACTGTGCCTCAGTGGGTCACAGCTGAGAATTCCAGATTCAAACTGCTGAGAAATAGAGCAGACTCACCGCAAAACTCATGGTTATTTTTCCATAAAACATACCAAAGCAGTAACAAAAGTAAACTTCTGTCTCATCACACTCACTAACAAGAAGTGTCCTTAGATATCCCTGCCCTTTTTCCAACACCCAGACACTAGACTTAACGATGAGTGGTTATTTAAAACCAGTTTCATAACCAAAGGGTTCTTCTTATCTCAATGGACCAGCCACATACCAGGTCAATATACAACTCAGATCTTACTCAAAAATCATTGCCAATCCCTTAGTGCAGGCCTGCACAACATGCGGCCCGGGGGCCGCATGCGGCCCGCGTGGGCTCACTGTGCAGCCCGCGGGGGGTGAGTAGGCAAGCAGCGGGTGGGGGGGGGCTGAGGAGGCGAGCGGGCGGGCAGTGGCAGGGGTTGAGTAGGCGGGCGGGCGGGCAGTGGCGGGGGGCAGGTGAGCCGGCGGCGGGGGGAAGGGGGGGGCTGAGGAGGCAAGCAGGCGGGCAGTGGCGGGGGGTGAGTAGGTGAGCCAGGGGGGAGGGGGAGGCTGAGGAGGCGGGCGGGCGGGCAGGCAGTGGCAGGGGGGCAGGTGAGCCGGTGGCGGGGGAGGGGAGCTGAGGAGGCAAGTGGGCAAGCAGTGGGGGGGGGCAGGTGAGCCAGCGGCAGGGAAGGCGAGCAGGTGGGCAATGGCGGGGGGGCAGGTGAACTGGCGGCGGGGGTGGGGGGCTGAGGAGGTGAGCGGTGAGTTGGTGGCTGACCTGTTCTACTGATCTGGTCTGGCTCCCATCCCCTCTCCAAGGGTTGCAGCTGTCTGGAGGTGCCTGCCTTCCACGCCTTCCTCATTCACACCTCATTCATTCAACAGGGCATGTCATAACTATAAGGGGAAGGGTAACAGCCCTCCTGTGTACAATACTATAAAATCCCTCCTGGCCAGAGACTCCAAAATCCTTTTACCTGTACAGGGTTAAGAAACTCAGGTAACCTGGCTGACACCTGACCCAAAGGACCAATAAGGGGACAAGATACTTTCAAATCTTGGTGGGGGGAAGGTTTTTGTTTGTGCTCTTTGTTTTGGTGGTTGTTCGCTCTTGGGACTGAGAGGGACCAGACATCAATCCATGCTCTCCAAATCTTTCTGAACAAGTCTCTCATATTTCAAACTTGTAAGTAAACAGCCAGGCAAGGCATGTTAGTTTTATCTTTGTTTTCTCAACTTGTAAATGTACCTTTTACTAGGGTGTTTACCTCTGTTTGCTGTAACTTTGAACCTAAGGCTAGAGGGGGTTCCTCTGGGCTCTTTAAGTTTGATTACCCTGTAAAGTTATTTTACATCCTGATTTTACAGAGATGATTTTTACCTTTTTCTTTAATTAAAAGCCTTCTTTTTAAGAACCTGATTGATTTTTCTTTGTTTTTAGATCCAAGGGGGTTGGATCTTGATCCACCAGAAGTTGGTGGAAGAAAGGAGGGGGGATGGTTAATTTCTCCTTGTTTTAAGATCCAAGAGGTTTGGATCTGTATTCACCAGGGAATTGGTGAAGAGTCTCTCAAGGCTACCCAGGGAAGGGAATTAGCACATTGGGAGTGGTGGCAGCGGACCAGATCTAAGCTGGTAGTTAAGCTTAGAAGTTTTCATGCAGGCCCCCACATCTGTACCCTAAAGTTCAGAGTGGGGAAGGAGCCTTGACAGGGCAATTGATTACAAAGTGGGGGGAAGATCTTATTCTACTTCTAGCAAAAAGTCAGTTTTCTTTTACCTTAATTATACTACCTTAGGGGCCTGCTATAACATATTACCAAGGTTCAATACCGCTGTTACGATGGGGCGGCGCTAGGGAAGGAGGGTTTGTTTCCGCGGGATGGGCTGCGCTGGGGAGGGTTGTTTTGGGGGGGGGTGTTTCGGCAGCGCTGGGGGGGTTGTTTCAGGGGGGCTGGGTGGCGCTGGGGGGGGTGTTGGTATTAGAAACACTGCCAGCCTGACACCTGCACTAAGCAGGACTTTTATACCTCCTGCCATGTGGAGGGAACGTCATTGTCCCCCAAAAAGCCCCCAACATAGTTTGTGGGAAAGTACAGAAATAAAATGGAGTTTAGAGTCACATGACCTAGTCACTTGCCTTTGCATGCTTCAATGAGTCATAGCAGGGGCCATTATCCATATTCTGGCTAAAACGTTCACAGAAAAGCCCATTGGGCAGGGATAAGCTTCTTCACCCATTGTGTTCAGATGGGCCATCAATATGAAACGTCTATTCACAATGTGCTGTCTAGACTGGATGCAGACTACCTTGTGGTTGTTATCACAGGAGCAAACACATTTGAAATTCAGGTACATAGCCAATATTCATAACTTCAGATTAAAAAAAAGATACATGCATACAAATAGGATAATCATATTCAGCAAACCATAACATTTCCATTGGCACCTTACATTACATACTTTGTACAAGATTTGCTGCAATTGTATAACAATGGTAGCAACAATGATATACATGGTCATATTTTAATCATATAACATCACATGGGGGAATAATAATAAACACAGATGTTGTGAGATTGAACTCATTAATATCTGTAATGTACTTTGAGATCCTCAGGGGAAGGTGCTATACAAAATAAGGAAATAATTTTCAACAGTAATGCTTCTGATCTTGTTTTATAGATAGATAGATAGACAAAATTTTGACAATAACAGAGATAACTACAAAATAGTAATACTGGAAGGAACAATGACATATTAAAAGTTAAATATTGGGATTTTATAATCAGCTCCAGCCAGCTGGCTTCCTGGAGCTTCCATTCTCTCTGGCTGTTGTATCTGCTTTGTATTGCCTGTTTTATGTTTGCTCTTGTTGCTGCTCTGTTGGTTGACCAAATCAAAAGATAAATGAAGTATTAAGGAAGCAGCAGCAGCTGAGCCATTGGCATCATCACAGTGCTCTGGGACCATCCTCAGCTTTTGATAAGACTGCCACAGCTTGTGATTGCATCTCATAACCGTTTCTTAGTTACCACACACAATCAAAGTCAGAATAGAGGGATTCTGGGAAAGCTAGATAATGACCTTGGCAAGTGTCTAGGAACAGAACTGAAACATTATTTACAACACTTGCCTTCAAGGGATAATTTGGCAACAGTACTACAGAGCAGGTTTGTGCGGGCAACACTGAAATTAGTAATAGACTTTTAAATATTAAAGCCCCCTAAAAATAACTATAGGTGGAAGAAAGGAGAACAACCTCTGGGACCTATTTTCCACTTCAGCAGAGGTTTGGCTGGCAATATAAAATTCTGGGTTTAATAACAAAAGATATCTTATTAAATTACACTAGGGTGAGTTTGTTGCTTAGTGCAGGTGTCAGGCTGGCAGTGTTTCTAATACCTACTGTAGCTTCACATGTTATTATGAAAACCCAGCCAATATTTCAGGGGAAATGACATGCATGCATTATCTACTAGAGCTCTGTTGAGTGCATTTAATTAAATTTAACTATTGTAAAAAAAAAGTCTAAATATATCTCCACTTAAATACTATATATACCTATACATTTCACTTTAAATCAGTATTATAGTGAAGTAAAGGTGACAAGGAACAGTCATGACAATTTGGTTAATCAATCCATGGGGCAAGAGTTCATACCACTGACATTTTGCATCAGGATCATTTCTTTATCAGACCCTACTTTTTTAGTTTATGGTAAATCAGTTTTTCGTGTGACAAATGTGTATTTTTGGAAGCATTGCAAAGGAAACAATTTCATAATGATGATTCTTCAATGCAGGTAATTTGAGGTTACCCACAGAAAATGGATAACTCTTCATGCACTGAACTAATGGGACACATAGTATAGATATCTCAGATATTCTAGATTGATTTAGTGCATCCTTATATATCAGTTCTCTATTACATTATCTGAACCAAGACAAATGCTTCAGACTCTTATTTTTTATTCCTGGGATAATAGTGTCTCTTAAAAAAATTATAATCCTTTATCCTTTAATAAAACTGACTAACATTATTTGTCCCACAGTGTCTCATTTTGTGTCAGATTACAGAAAATTTGCTATATTGAGCACTGAACCTCAAACTGAAATCAATAAAATTAATGTTACGAATATACAAGATAAAAGTTCAGTTGAAAAAGTTTTAAATTTTATTGCAGCACTTGAAGGAATCCAAAACATATCATTAGAGCTCCAATAAAAATTTACTGTTTTATTAAGTATGGTGAAAGGAATCATCCACTTCTCCTCTCAGGATCAGCATCAACTCTGGCTGAGCTCACTTTGGAGAATTCTGAAGTTTGTGCAGGAACTCTGACTTAAATGAGGCAACATTTTTCTGAAGCTCACTTCTATGCCTTCTTCATCAATCATTCTGCAACAGCCTAGTGCCTGAATTGGCAAACATGACAGAAATCTGTACAGAGTAAGATCAAGATAAAACAAGTAAAGTTGCTAGTGTAGGTCTGTCTATAAAAGCTTGTTCAAGCAGGGAGATCTTCAACTTAGGCTTTACATATCTTTAAATAAAGAACTCTTGATATTAACAGAGAGAAGTTATTCTAAAAGCAAAGT
Source organism: Emys orbicularis (assembly GCF_028017835.1). Classification (NCBI taxonomy): domain Eukaryota; kingdom Metazoa; phylum Chordata; order Testudines; family Emydidae; genus Emys; species Emys orbicularis. The sequence continues at coordinate 239,831,884 of NC_088683.1, read as the reverse complement.
ATCTGATACCTAGAGCTGATACCTAAGCTGTCATGGGATAAGAGGGAAGGTCATCTCATGAATTGGTAACTGGTTAAAAGATAGGAAACAAAGGGTAGGAATAAAAGGTCAGTTTTCAGAATGGAGAGAGGTAAATAGGGGTGTCCCCCAGGGGTCTGTACTGGGACCAATCCTATTCAACATATCCATAAATGATCTGGAAAAAAGGGTAAATAGTGAGTGAGGTGGCAAAATTTGCAGATGATACAAAACTACTCAAGATAGTTAAGTCCCAGGCAGACTACGAAGAGCCACAAAAGCATCTCTCAAAACTAGGTGACTGGGCAACAAAATGGCAGATGAAATTCAATGTTGATAAATGCAAAGTAATGCACATTGGAAAACATAATCCCAACTATACATAATAAATGATGGGGTCTAAATTACCTGTTACCACTCCAGAAAGAGATCTTGGCATCATTGTGGATAGTTCCCTGAAAACATCCACTCGATGTGAAGCAGCAGTCAAAAAAATGAACACAATGTTGGGCATCATTAAGAAAGGGATAGATAATAAGACAGAAAATATCATATTGCCTCTATATAAATCCATGGTATGCCACATCTTGAATACTGCGTGCAGATGTGGTTGCCCCATCTCAAAAAGGTATATTGGAATTGGAAAAGATTCAGAAAAGGGCAATAAAAATGATTAGGGGTGTGGAACAGCTTCCGTATGAGGAGAGAGTAATAAAATTGGGACTTTTCAGCTTGGAAAAGAGACGACTAAGGGGGGATATGATTGAGCTCTATAAAATCATGACCAGTGTGGAGAAAGTAAATAAGGAAGTGTTATTTTCTCCTTCTCATAACACACGAACTAGGGGACACCAAATGAAATTAATAGGCAGCAGGTTTAAAACAACCAAAAGGAAGTATTTCTTCAAACAGCGCACAGTCAACCTGTGGAACTCTTTGCCAGAGGATGTTGTGAAGGCCAAGACTATAATGGGGTTCAAAAAAGAACTAGCTAAATTCATGGAGGAGAGGTCAATCAATGGCTATTAGCCAGGATGGGCAGGGATGGTGTCCCTAGCCTCTGTTTGCCAGAAACTGGGAATGAGCAACAGGGAATGAGTCACTTGATGGTTACCTGTTCTGTTCATTCCCTCTGGGGCACCTGGAATTGGTCATTGACAGCAGACAGGATACTGGGCTAGATGGATAACATAAGAGCATAAGAACGGCCACACTGTGTCAGACCAATGGCCCATCTTACCCAGTATTCTGTCTTCCGACAGTGGCCACTGCCAGATGTTCTGTTCCCTAAGAATCATTTTATGACCTATCATATCCCACAGTCCTGTGTGGGGTTGGGATTATGGGATTGGGTGTTATAGGAGTAAACAATATGGAGTGGGGGTTGTTAGGTGTTATGTGGTGAGACTACTGGTGTTTCTTCAGGATGTGGGAGGTGCTGAAGGGGGTGGGAGCTAGTGCTTCTATGGTGTGGGCTACTCATGCAGGCACTTTTATCTCCCCTTTACTTCACCTGCCCTTCCCCCTCCCTAACAATTCATATCCCCCCCCACTCCCCTCCAGCACTTTGCTTTGTGAGAGTACTGCTGTAAGACTTTGTGGAGTTGCCTTGAAGCACCTCTTCCCCTGCCCTAGATCTGAGCTTGCTGTAAGCTGGGGAAATGGGGGGAGGGTTGGGCTTTGGAATAAGCTTGCCCTCCTTCCTGCTGCATGGGCTCCCACTGAGTCCTAATAACCCAAGGATTTTCCTGCTTTTTCAGTAGATGAGATATGATCCATGAGGTGCCTTGAGTCCACATTCAGCATTGCCAAACCCATGCATTCAAAACTCACGAGATTGGTTAAAATAAATATATATATTTTTAAATATATAGACAGAATTTTTTGTTATTTGCCTTCTGGAGTTTGAGTCTTTAGGTTACATTCAGGTCAGATTTTCCAGCTTTTCTCCACAGCCATGAGGGTGCAGATCCTCACCTGATGTAAACTGTCATAGTACATATATTTATATATACATGCACACATACACATATATTCAAATTTTATATATGTACACACACACACGTGTGTGTGTTCAAATTCCTTCTCCCCATCAGGCAGAATGAGGAGGTCTCTCACATCCCAGGTAAGTGCTTGGACCACTGGGCTAAAGATGATAAGGGAGGCTCCCTCCATTGCTTGAAAAAAAAAAAAAAAAAAAAGAAATTAGGTGCTTAACTCCAGGAGAGGTGTCACAGCTCAGAACCCCAAGCAGAGGTAGGCACCAAAGTCCCTTTGAGGGGTGGGGTCTTCGGCGGCATGCCTGCGGGAGGTCCGCCGGTCCCGCAGCTTCGGCGAACCCACCTCCGAATTGCTGTCGAATCCGTGGGACTGGCAGACCTCCCGCAGGCATGCCGCCTCAGGCGGCCTGACTGCCGCCCTCGCAGGGACCGGCAGGGCGCCCCCGCGGCTTGCAGCCTCAGGCACGTGCTTGCTGCGCTGGTGCCTGGAGCCGCCGCTGGGTCTAGCAATCAACATTTTTTGCATATTAGTCACAGAAATTGCTGCTTCCTATAATAGATGCTCCATTATAAGGATAGGATATGTCATATTGATATTCCTGCCTTTAGGGTTCAGTTCTAATTCTTAATTTTTATGTAACATTCCCTGCAAGATAGACTGACCCATAGAGTACTAGGGATAGATATAAGTCAGACATAACCACAGTATCTGGGATGATACATTCATGCAAATAATAGGATTTCTTCCACCCTTTAACAGTTATAGATAAAAATCGTATAAAATTACACCTAACTATCCATTTCACTACCAACTCTGGTTGTTGCTGTCTCTTCCAAAGGTAAAACATCACTTTGAGGTTATATTTTTTCTTTTAGAGCATGTATGCGCTGATGGGAGTTACATGTTAAGAGTGAAAGAAAAATCTACCTCTAAAAACCTGCACTTACAGCAAATTCATTTTGGAAGATGGTAACAAAATCCCCATCAAGTTGCTAAAGGAGTACTACTTGTAATGAAATTGTTGCTGTGATATTTTGTCCTATTTCAATCAGTAGAATAAACATGACTTATTCTGTTACACAGTGACTCTGATTTTGCCAGAGCAGACCATTTAAAAAAAATATTTATAGTATCAATGGGGCTACTGCTTCCCATTTTCAAAGGACAACGAACTACCATGTTGGTAAAAGGTATCCTCCAGACAAAAGTCACTATCCATACAAAACAACCATCATGGTTTGTATTTGGTTTTAAACATGGGTTTACCCATAATCATAGGTCAAATGGGCCTTGAAGTAATAAACTGATCATTATAAAAGACACAAAGCTCAGTTCATCCCAGGTTTAACCCCACTGTGTTCAATGGAGTTACACCAGGGATGGATGTGATCCAGCACCTCAATAGTGGTGAAAGATAGTGACAGCCATCTCAGAGACAAAGAGAGTAGAACATAAAGCAGGATATTATCCAAATTAGTATGTTGTCTGAAACCCTTTCTCTACAGCAGATTACAGTTGGCCTTGTAAAATACTATCCACAAAGACACCAAATCATTCCTGTGGCAGGAAGCTCACAGGATCTAGCAAAAAAAACCTCAAAGCAGAAGGAATCTGTCCCTTCCCAAAACTAAAAAAAGTGAAATAATGTCCAAAAAAGAAAAGAAAAAAAGACAGACGTTAGTGTACAATTCAATACCTAGCTAAAATTCCTTGTATGCATTTTCAGTAAAATAATTGCTTGTCCATTGCCTTAGCAGGGAAATAGAGCTTGTAGGATTGTTGGCACTTTCTTTAATAGAAGAGGAATTCTCTCTCCAGTGGCAAAGCAAGTATTAATAATTAATGTGAGAGATTATTTATAGGAAATCACATGTATTTCAATGATAGTTCCAGATAAAAGTTAACAGAACTAAAGTTAAATCATCCTGTTTGATGTCAGCTTAACTTTAAAAACAAAAAAACAAAAAAACCCATTATGGATGGAATCCCCTGGAATGCTACAGAAACTGCATACTCTTAGTTAAAAATCTATTGTAAAAAAAGGTTTTGGCCAAGACAGTCTCTATTTTACTGAGGAATTAGACAGCAAGAGCTCTTATATATAATCCTTTTTGGGACCAATGACTTTGATAACAAACTAGAAAAATGTAGAGAAGGAATCTCATCAGAAATCCTATCCAAAACAAGTAACATATAAAGAACCTTTAAGAACCCCATTCAAAATAATGGGCCAAATTTCGGGAAGACACAAGGATGGACATCCTCTCAGAAACTGAATGCATGTGAAGAAGGGCAGAGAAACATCCCAAAGATTTGGAAAGTTATATATGCAGGTATTGCAAAACTGAATGTATGTAGCCTGAAAAAAAAAAAGCATGCTATATATAGAAAGTAGCATAAGTACATTCTGACTTGTTACATGCATACCATAGATAAGAAAATATTACACCTCAGAGGTTGGATAAACATCACATATTATAATGGATATGATTGATAAACTATACACATCATAGAATCCTGTGGCACCTTTAAGACTAACAGATGTATTGGAGCATAAGCTTTCGTGGGTGAATGCCCACTTCGTCGGATGCATGCATCCGACGAAGTGGGCATTCACCCATGAAAGCTTATGCTCCAATACATCTGTTAGTCTTAAGGGTGCCACAGGACTCTCTGTTGCTTTTTACAGATCCAGACCAACACGGCTACCCCTCTAATACTATACACATCATGTTTTGGAAGATGCCAGCGGTATGTAAAGTATGCAATAATTCATATACTGGTATCATCTAAGGTGAACCTGAGAAGTTCATAAGAAAATATAATACTCCTTGGGAAGTAGACAGCAAGCCTGCAATAATAAGTAGACAAGCACAGGACTTACAGATGAAAGTGTCATATACTTGAGAACCTATCATAGACATATAGCCACTCCAGCACATATGGCACTCAGATAGGAGGATAGCTATGTAGAGAGATGCAATGCCCATTAGTTCATGCAGGTTCATCAGGTAATAACTGTAGGAAAATATGCCATACATTTGTCCGTATGACACCCAAGGTGACATGATGTTATAATGACACAGGCCTATCATCATACCTATACCAGAAGTGGAGATGTGGTCAAGGCAACAGAAATAAAGATTATGAAGGGGAGTTCAAGTGGCCTAACAGACACCTGTCAGAGGTCCTATCTACACTACTGTGATGCAGGAACTCAAAAAGCACATTTGCATATATGCTAACTGTTGACTGGATAGCATATACAAATATATAATATTAATAATATGTATTATCCACATCATATTTATATTAGTATGTATTAAGCACTGTAAGGAGTCGTGGTTTTCTCCACGTCCCTCAGGGGGGAGACTACGCCCTCTCAAGTATTTTGGTTCAGGGGGAAATCAGCTCACAGTTAGTGTCCCAGGCCTGTAGTTGGGCCAAGCAGCAATAAGTCTATAGGCCCAGAGCCCTCAATCAGGGCAGGGCAACACACAGTTAATGGCTCTGGCCAGTGGTCTAGGAGAGCTGCAATGAGTCTCTCTCTGCCGGGGACTTCAATCTGGGCAGGGCAATAATCCAGTAGGGGCTCTGACCTACAGTCAGTTAGGTAGAGCAGCTGAGAGTCTATTTGCCCGGGCCCTCAATCAGGGCGGGGCAGCAATCAGTTCCGGTATGGGGCTCTGGCCTGTGGTCGGGCAGAGCAACAGTGGCTTTGTTTGCCCAGGATCCTCAATCAGGGCTGGGCAGCAATCAGTTCAGTCTAGGGGAGGTTCGTTCTCTGGTGGGATAGTCAGCAAACCATCTTGTGACCTAGTTCAGGCGGGAGCCAGACCAATGCAGGCCTCCTGACCACAAAGTGGGGAGGCTGCCACCCGTGACAGTGGGGTGGCAGGAGATAGGGGGATGCAGGCCCTCCCACTCCACTGTGTTCCAGCCCAGGGCCCAAACAGTGGCGGAATGGTCCACCACTGGGTCAGTAGGGAAATACAACCATAGCAGGCTGGCCGACTTGCAATCAGTCACACAGCTGAACCCTATTCAGCTTCCCTGGACTTCTTCCTATACTCCCAGTTTGGGAGTACCTGGGTTCCAGGGTTGTCATCGGTCTCACTCGGGTAAACGGTAAGCAGCAACCCGAATAGCTCCTCAGTGTCCCCGCTGTCTGGCATCTCTGGCAGTCCTTCTGGGTCTCTGTCACGGAAGCAGCCTCCGTCAGGCCCAGGCTCCAGTAGCAAGGGAGAGATGTCCTGCTCCTCTGGCAGCACGGCCACAACTGAGCAAGAGGGCCAGCCTTTTATAGTTCCTGTTCCTGCCTTGCCCTTCTGTTTCCGGCGGGGTGGCGATGGGTATCCCAGTTCTGCCCACCAGGTGTTGGTCATGGCTCTCTCCCTGTCCATCAGGGTGGGAGACCATGCCCCCTCTCTACAGCAGTGTAGTGAGTCCTTATTGGTACCAACTGGGAGGTGGGCGGGCTTGCCCGCCCACTTCTAAAGGCCCCTCCCCCTGCCTAGCGGGAGGGACCACTGGACCCAGGAACCAAGTAATCTCTTGGGACAACTAATGAAAAAAACAGGGAGTGAAGTGACGGTTAAAGGTTCAAAATCAGGGTGCCGGATGGGGACACCGAGCAGAGAACCCCGGACAGCGCCCACTGCTCCTCAAAGGTGTCGAGGGAGCCAGCGGGTGAGTCTTTATTGGTTAACCGGGAGGTGGGCGGGCTTACCCGCCCACTTCTAAAGGCCCCTCCCCCAGCCTAGCGGGAGGGACCACTGGGCCCAGGAACCAAGTGATTTCTTGGGACAACTAATGAAAAAACAGGGAGTGAGGTGACGGTTAAAGGTTCAAAAGCAGGGTGCTGGATGGGGACACTGAGCAGAGAACCCCGGACAGCGCCCAATGCTCCTCAAAGGTGTCGAGGGAGCCAGCGGGTGAGTCGGTATTGGTTAACCGGGAGGTGGGCGGGCTCACCCTCCCACTACTAAAGGCCCCTCCCCCAGCCTAGCGGGAGGGACTACTGGACCCAGGAACCAAATAATTGCTTGGGACAACTAATAAAAAAAACAGGGAGTGAGGTGACGGTCAAAGGTTCAAAATCAGGGTACCAAATGGGGACACTGAGCAGAAAACCCCGGACAGCGCCCAATGCTCCTCAAAGGTGTCGAGGGAGCCAGCGGGTGAGTCCATATTGGTTGACCGGGAGGTGGGCGGGTTCACCCGCCCACTGCTAAAGGCCCCTCCCCCAACTTAGCGGGAGGGACCACTGGACCCAGAACCAAATAATTGCTTGGGACAACTAATAAAAAAAACAGGGAGTGAGGTGACGGTCAAAGGTTCAAAATCAGGGTACCAAATGGGGACACTGAGCAGAAAACCCCGGACAGCGCCCAATGCTCCTCAAAGGTGTCGAGGGAGCCAGCGGGTGAGTCGGTGTGGCTCCCTGCCGCCCCGGAGGGGGAAGAGCCCATCCGGAGGCCGGAGTGGGCGGAGCTAGGGAGCTCTGAGCCCGCCCCTCAGGGGGTCAGGCGGCAACCCGGAAGTACAAAGGCTCGCCCTCAGAACTCAGTCAGGCCCCAGCCGCCGGAGAGACCAGACGTCTCCAGCCTAGCTCGGGGCTGGGAAACCTCCGCGGCCTGGGGCGGCTGCCAGGAACCGCCAGGCCTGCCCTGCGCCCGCTACCCGGAGGAGCCGCCGGGCCTGCCCTGCGCCCGCTACCCGGAGGAGCCTCCGGACTTGCCAAACGATCCCTGGCCTGACGAACCCATGGTCCAGGATCTCCCCGAGGCCGACACCAGCCCCCAGGTAGGCCCCGAGGGGGAGTGTGGAAGTAGCCCGGGGGCAGCCGACCCCAGTCTGGCTGCAGCACTGCCAGAGCCTATGTCAGTGTGTTGCAGCCAGGATCCCCACTGATGAAGCAGCGGGTCTTCTGCCGCTGCTAGGGCCCCAGGCTGGGACGCAGGGGAGTGGGAGGGCCTGCGTCCCCCCTGCCACCCAACCCGTGGGTGGCAGTCTCCCCCTCTACTAGGCCTGAAGAGGCTTGGGCCTATTGCTCCTGCTCAGCCCTGCCTGAGGGCCTGAGCTCCTGACTCAGCGTTTGTTGCCCCGCCCTGACCTAGGGCCTGGACTAAATACTCCTGCTTGCTGCTCAGCCCTGACTGAGGGCCTGAGCCCTGACATAGCATTGGTGCCCCGCCCTGAGCCAGGGTCGGGCTTACTGTGTCTTCAAGGATTGCAAGGGCTGCCGAGGGAGACCCTGCAGCCGGACAAAGTACCCAAGCACCAGTGGGTAGTGAGCCGGTGTGGCTCCCCGCCGCCCGGAGAGGGTCGAGCCCCGGCAAACTCTTGTACAAGCACAAATAACATTAAGCATAAATATTGAAACAGTTATCTAGCCTAAACTGGCCTATAGTACAATCCTGTTCACTTATGCTAAGTATCCCATAACACCTTAAGAACATAAAGACAAAAATGGCCATACTGGGTCAGGCCAATGACCCATCTACTACAGTCTTCTGTCTTCTGACAGTGGCTAATGTCAGATGCTTCAAAGGGAATGAACAGAACAGGGCAATTATCAAGTAATGGATTCTCTGTTGTCCAGTCCTAGCCTCTGGCAGTCAGAGGTCTCAGGACACCCAGAGCATGTGGTTGCATTCCTGACCATCTTGACTAATCGCCATTGATGGACCTATCCTCCATGAATTTATCTAATTCTTTTTTTAATCCAGTTATAGTTGTGGCCTGCACAACATCTCCTGGTAATGAGTTCCACAAATTGAGTGTGTGTTGTGTGAAAAAGTACTTCTTTTTGTTTATTTTAAACTTGCTGCCTATTAATTTCATTGGGTTACCCCTGGCTCTTGTGATACATGAGGGAATAAATAACACTTCTTCATTCATTTCCTCCAGTCACAATGTTATAGACCACTATTATATCCCCTCCTAATTGTCTCTTTTCCAAGCTGAAAAGTCCCAATCTTTTAATCTCTCATCATATGGAAGCTGTTCCATAGCCTTAAGCATTTTTGTTGCCCTTCTCTGTACCTTTTCCAATTTTAAAATATATCTTCTTTTTTAAAATGGGATGACCAGAACTACACATAGTATTCCAAGTGTGGACATATCATGAATTTATATAGTAGCATGGTATTTTCTGTATTGTCGTCTATTCCCTTCCTAATGGTTCCTAATATTCTGGTACCTTTTTTGACTGCTGCGGTGCATTGAGCAGATGTTTTCAAAGAACTATCTACAATGACTCCAAGATCTCCTTCTTGAATGGTAACAGCTAATTTAGACCCCATAATTTTGTCTGTATAATTGGGATTATGTTTTCCAATGTACATTACTTTGCATTTATCAACATTGAATTTCATCTGCCATTTTGTTGCCCAGTCACCCAGTTTTCTGAGATCCCTTTTTAATTCTTTGCAGTCAGCTTTGGATTTAACTATTTTGAGAAATTTTGTATTACCTGCAAACTTTGCCACTTCACTGTTTACCTCTTTTTCTAGATCATCTAGGAATACGTTGAATAACACTGTCCCGGTACAGCTCCTTATTGGACACTGCTTTTAATTTCTCTCCATTCTGAAAACTGCCCATTTATTCCTACCCTTTGTTTCCTGACTTTTAATAAGTTGCTGATCCAGAAGAGGACCTTCCCTTTTATCCTATGACTGCTTACTTTGCTTAAGAGCCTTTGGTGAATGATCTTGTCAAAGTCTTTCTGAAAATCCAAGTACACTATACCCACTGCATCCCCTTCTCCACATGTTTGTTGACTCCATCAAAGAATAGTAATATATTGGTGAGGTATGATTTCCCTTTACAAAAGCTGTGTGGACTCTTTCCCAACAAATAGTGTTCATCTATGTGGTCTAATAATTCTGTTCTTTACTATAGTTTCAACCAATTTGTCTCGTACTGAAGTTAGGCTTACCAGTCTGTAATTGCCAAGATCACCTCTGGAGACTTTTTTTTTTACAATAGGCACCACATTAGCTATCTTCCTGTCATCAGGTACAGCAGCTGATTTAGGTGATTTGTTACATTCCACAGTTAGTAGTTCTGTAATTTCATATTTTAGTTCCTTCAGAACTTTTGGATGAAAACCATTTGGTCCTGGTGACTTTTTATTGTTTAATTATCAGTTTGTTCCAAAACCTCCTCTACTGACATCTCAATCTGGGACAGTTCCTCAGATTTGTCACCTTAGAAGAATGGCTCAGTTTTGGGAATCTCCTTCACAGCCTCTGCAGTGAAGACCGATGCAAAGAATTCATTGCCTTGTCTTCCTTGAGTGCTCCTTTAGCAAGTTTGATCATCCAATGGGCACTGATTGTTTGGCAGGCTTCCTGCTTCTGATGTCCTTTTTTTTTTTGCTGTTAGATTTTAAGACTTTGGCTAGTTGCTCTTCAAATTCTTTTTTGGACTGATTAATTATTCTTTTACACTTTACTTGCCAGAGTTTATGCTCCTTTCTATTTTCCTCATTAGGATTTGACTTTCAATTTTTAAAGGATGTTGTTTTGCCTCTAAACACTTCTTTTACTCTGTTGTTTAGCCATGGTGATCTTTTTTGTCCTCTTCCTATTCTTTTTAATTTAGGGTATTCATTTAATTTGAGACTCTATTATGGTGTTTTTAAAAAGTTTCCATGCAATTTGCACGCCTTTAACTTTTATGACTGTTTAACTAGCTTCCTCTTTTTTTGTGTAGTTCCCCTTTCAGAAGTTAAATGCTACTATGGTGGACTTCTTTGGTATTCACTCCCTCCCTCCCTGCACAAAGGATGTTAAATTTAATTATATTATGGTCACTATTACTTTGCATTTGCTGAAAAAAGCATTTGGCACAAGTAGATAGGAAACTTGTCAAAATCAAGATACATTCATTCTATGTTTTAGTACAAGCTAGGGAAGTACCTTCATGGATCAGTACCTGGAATGCTAGTATCCAAAACAAAGATAAGGAAGGAACAGAGCAATGAATTAGGGAACTGGACCAAACTGATGAGTTGGATTTTAGTGACATGTAAAGAAATGTGTAACTTGCAAAATCATATAAATAATACCAGCTGAAATGTGTAATTTGGGAACACACCTGTGTAAGATGAATGTAACATCACGGCAAGGGACTGCTCTTCAGAGACTGATATTGTATAGACCTTTTTCCTGTACCATTTTAATAAATCTGACTGACACTGGCTATTTGGTTTCTTGAATGTATTTCATAACGAAATAACAAACCAAAGTGTGGTCAAGCAATTGACTATACAATTTATCAACATAGCCTATACATGTCCACACTACTAACTATGATTTGTAAGTGTGTAAATGCCAAGTGAAATAAGGATGTGTAACACAGCTGGAATGACATGGACTCTACCACAATGCTGCATCAGCTTACTGAGTGCAGCTGACATTTTATTATAGGCACATTAGTAAAGTGAGGGTTGTTCTTCCCATGTACACAAAATGCAGCCCCATAAAGGATAATTGCAAATATATATATAGCAACAGAGGTAAGAGAGAAGATATATGTGTGTGTAAATATTGCCCCATGTATACCAAAAAACTCAGAGAACTCAGCATATTTCACCGGGTCCTTCTCTAAGCAAGTAACAAAGACATATATCTAGATATAGACATATAGATATAGAGAGACAAAGTTATATGTCTAGTGGTTTTGAGAAAAAGGTTTGGTTATACTGACAAATCAATTCACAATTCATTTTAAGGGACGATGGCACTTTCTTCTTGAAAATACTCAGTCTTCTGAAGTTCAGAAATTGTGTGACAGTTATAGAAATAGTAAGTGGCAGTAGATGTTTCCCACCTGCAAAGTGTAATGGAAACTTTAGTAGTTTGCTAATACTGCCTTTTTTTTTTTTTTTTTGTAATATGGGTGGGGAAAAAAATATCACTTCCAGAAGAGGCAGGATTTGCACAGCAAGATATTGATCTATAATTTATAACCCATTACAAGGGAGATGAAGAAAATTGCTACAGTACTGACATAGCTGTTGAACAAAGGCCAATCTTAAATCTCATTAAAAATCTGAAGTTACTGAAACTAAAACATATATTAGTACAGGCTTTTAAAACAATATTACAATTATCGACCTGATAAAGAATTTGGCTCATAGTTGTAGAGCTTTCTTTGCTCTAGTCAAAGTGCTCATTAAATATTACAGCTGGTCCAATTATTCACTGGTGAATAATAGTTATTCTAAATTTAGACTTTTTAAATCATGAACCAATCCTATTTTTATCAAGATATTTGCTATTTGTAATAGTTCACCATTTAGTCTATGGAAATAAATTTCAGCCTACGGGTTGTTTGCAGACTGCTCACTTTGACTGCAGTGTTATCAACTCTTGCAATTCTAGTGGGAGCTAGTCTAGCTAGTGTTTTTTTCTTAAAACCCCAGCTTCCTGAGTCATGTTAATTATGCAACAACTGCAGCTTATGTTTTAAGAAAAAATAGCTATCTAGCCCTTATGATTGCAGATAAAAGCTAGAAAACATGAACCCAAGAGGCTCAAAAACCAGAAGGGCAAATAAAAGGAACTCAACATTTATCATTTCCAAAATTTCATCTTAAGTCAATTACAGAATTTTTGGAGCTTTACTAATGAGATTTGAATGCTTGGGTTTGGCAATACTGTGACTCTTTATTATGGATATTGTGCTATTTTTCACATAGAGTGCAACCATTTCTTGTGTACAAGGACCATAATATTATGATCCAGGCCTTTGTCTCCTCAAGACTTGATTACTGAAATACGTTCTATGCAAGCTGACACCTTAAGGCAACATGGAAACTTATGTAACTTTAGCGCTCTCGTGGCCAAGATGGAGTCTGCTCTGTAGGCAGCTCTGGCCAAGAGATGGCGCGTGCAGGAACGCAGCAGGAGAAATCCCTTCCACCCCAGGGGCACCTGTTCCAAACCCCGCAGAGTGAACACACACACCCAGAGGAAAAGTACAGTGGATATAACAAGGGATATATTTATTTACAGAGGGATGAGAGGAGAAAAACAACAAGGGGAAATATAGGGGGAGCAGTAAGACAGGGCTGCATCCAAGCCAAGGCCCCACAGGCCCAGTGGTAGCACAGTCTGGAAGGGCAGACACCGAGCAATGTGTCTGCACACAGAGTTCAGGAGTCCTGAGCAAAGTTCCAGTCCAGTGGTGAGTCTTGGGTGCTCCTGGTCGTCTTCAGCGCCAGTGAACTTTCCCCAACAAACCCCTCTGGTGCCCTCTTCTGCCGCTCTCTGCAAAGCCACACAGAGTGACCACCTCCCCACTTAAATATCTAGTAACCTCCCTCCTTGTCCCCAATGCAGAGTCACAAGCCCCAGTACTCACAGCCCCATGCAGCTCTGGGCAGCAGTGATACTGGGTCCAGCTCCAGCCTGTCCTTCTCGGCAATTCCTCCCTGGCACAGTGCTCCTCCTGGCTCCTGTCCTGGGGTGTCCCCGATCGGCTCTGTCCATCTCGGGCAGGTTCTCTGCTGCTTCACTTTTCCAGGGCCTGCAGGCTGCCTCTCCCTCTCCTTGGAGCTCCAGCGCTGCCCCCTGGAGTTTCCCTCCTTTTTTTTTACTCTCTCCCTCCCCCTTAGGAAAAAAGATTTAAAGGGCCATGCTCTCTAAACCCCAAAGGGGTTCCACTTAAGCCCATGCAGAACATAGAAACCCATTTATTAACTGGTATTTCTCAGGATACCAGTAATCCAGAATCTGTGCTGACTGGCTGCTGGTTTCCAACAACCATCCACATACTCACAAACAATAAATAATATAACCCATGGATAACAGAGGAGCCAAATTGCTTCATCCATTCACAAACAATATTTATGGTTCACTTTTTCCATTATTCATTCTGCTCTAGTTTAATTACATTTTATAATGAAGGCAGCACGTTTTAGTGGCATTTGACTGGGAATCAAGAGCACTATGGGCTCTGCCATTGACCTGCTGTATGAGCTTGGGCAAGTAACTTCTGTTTGTACTCTTCTCTATTTTCTCTCTCACCCTTTGTCTCTTATGTCTGTTTAGACTGTAAACACTCTGGAGCAAGGACTGCCTCTATCTATTTGTATGGTGCCTAGTACAATGAGGCTCTGATCTCATTTGGGCCTGCAGGTACTATGGGAATATAAATAATAATCTTATATTTCTTTATGTTGTTAACTCAAGTGCTGATGGTGACAAGGCGTGCAGAACAAAGGCACGAGAGGGAGAATAAATGTCAGAGAGCAGAATATATTATGGACTAAGAGAAAGGAGGCAGCAAGGGGAAGGGCAAGTTTAGGGAGAATACCAGATCTGGATGATGAGTGCACCCCTGCTCCTAACACTGATTTTGTTTTATATAGAGCATAGCAAGTCGAGCTGTTTGTAACTATGCATTGTACAAGAACACTCCCCAGTTACAAATTTATTGAAAATAAATGTCTACCTCGAGTGTTCGCTAGGTAAAGTATTAAGAAATGCATTTATATGCACACAGTGTCTGATACAAAAGGCTTAAACACAATTACATCATTCCATATATCATGGATGAATGTCAGTCTTTGAAAGGATCCCAAAACAAGATAATATAAAATGATGCATAACAATAAGGCAGAACCTATTTCTCCATTAAGAGAGAATACACACACACACACACATATATATTGTAAAATAATATGTGGGCATATCTCCTTTGTGGAGAAGAACCATTCAAGAACCATACATTTAATTTGAATGGTAGAATACTGATATATTTATCATTAAATTTTTTTTTTGCTGGTACAGGAATTATATGAAATACGCTGCACTTCATGTATGTATTACAATATACAGCATGAAGATCTAAAAATACTCTATAAATATCAATTCATCACCCTCATAACACCTGCATGTAGAGCTGAGCAAAAAAATTTCATACACATTATTTGCAATTTTTGTCACCCCCAAACTATTCAGCAATTTGACCAAATTGGTTTTGGCTGGAAAAGTAATTTTCAGGGCCAGCTTCAGAAAACAGATTTGTGTACCTAGTCCCTTACAACCTCCAGCACAGGTGTTAGGGTATTTACCTAGGGTGTGGGAGACCCAGGTTAGAATCCCCACTTTGGAGCAGGGGATATTTCCCCTTTCTTGGGAAGCTCCTCACTACCAGATTATAGGCTATTCTAAATTAGGTTGCTCTCAGTCTCTCCACCTGAGGCTGTTTTGCTTTGTTTAATTATTCATTGTCGCTCAGATTTGAAGTCAGATCTTCTCCAAAGCTAGTCAAGTGCGCTCACCAACAGGATATAGCACAGTCTGATAGTAAACTCTTCCGTTGAAACTGTTCCAATTTGTATAGCTACATAACTATTAATTGGACCAGAGAGACAGCAAGTGAGAGTGTACAGCCTGGTGATTGGGAAATAGGAGATGTAGATTCAATTCAGGCAGGAGCATAGCCACGGGTGGGCCACGGCCCATACAATTAGCACCCAGGACCACCCAAATCTGGCCCCATGTGAACCCTCTCCCTCCCGTCACAATAGCACTGCAGCAGATTGCTCCAGGGGCTGGCAAAAAAAGACAGAGAACTTCCACTCCTGACAGCATCTCCCCCTACCACAGCTGTTCCAGATCAGTTGGTAACTGTCCCCCACATTCAACAGGGAGGAAAGGAGGGGGGCTCACCACTAGGAGGGACACAGCTGCTCTGTAGGGAGCTGTACAGGCACCTCACTACCCCCCTGGTCTGTGAGGACCTGCAGGCAGGGGTTAGAGCCAGGGAAAAATAGGGGCTGCTGCTGCCTCTATGGAATGAGGAATAGCATATCACATGAGAGGTGATGGGGACTGATTAGATGAGATAGGAAATGGGACCTAGGCTGCAGGAGCCAAAAATAAGCAGTAGTTTTAGCTGCTAGCTGTAAGACTCATTTTGGGCCAAGAGGAATGCCTGATTGGCCAAAGACCTTTAAGGGGCGGGGTGAAGGGGGTATAAAGCTGGTCTCTAGCTTTAAGTAGCTCACTTTAGTTTGTGAGCTGCAGTCGGTAAGATGTCTTTTCTAGTACTGAGGAACTCATTTCAACCTGAAGTTTTAGTATAAACAAGGAGCTTGCTTCTCCCTGGGACTGCAGCATGGCTTGGAAGCTTGTTCTAGTCTGGGTGATTAATGCAGCTCTGGAACTTTCCATAGGTGTCAGAACTCATTTTACTTACCTTATTTTGGGTTAGAAGTTAAATGTAGACTAGGATTTAGAAAAGCAACAGAGGGTCCTGTGGCACCTTTAAGACTAACAGAAGTATTGGGAGCATAAGCTTTCGTGGGTAAGAACCTCACTTCTTCAGATGCAAGGGAAGAAGAAGTGAGGTTCTTACCCACGAAAGCTTATGCTCCCAATACTTCTGTTAGTCTTAAAGGTGCCACAGGACCCTCTGTTGCTTTTTACAGATTCAGACTAACACGGCTACCCCTCTGATACTAGGATTTAGAAGTCAGTTAAGGTTATCAGTTAGAAATTTTCTTGCCCTTAACTGGGAAGTATAAAAGGTTGTTTATTCCTCAGGAACCTGCTATCAAAATAAGAACATAAGAACATAAGAAAGGCCGTACTGGGTCAGACCAAAGGTCCATCTAGCCCAGTATCTGTCTACCGACAGTGGCCAATGCCAGGTGCCCCAGAGGGAGTGAACCTAACAGGCAATGATCAAGTGATCTCTCTCCTGCCATCCATCTCCATCCTCTGACGAACAGAGGCTAGGGACACCATTCTTACCCATCCTGGCTAATAGCCATTTATGGACTTAGCCACCATGAATTTATCCAGTCCCCTTTTAAACATTGTTATAGTCCTAGCCTTCACAACCTCCTCAGGTAAGGAGTTCCACAAGTTGACTGTGCGCTGCGTGAAGAAGAACTTCCTTTTATTTGTTTTAAACCTGCTGCCTATTAATTTCTTTTGGTGACCCCTAGTTCTTGTATTATGGGAATAAGTAAATAACTTTTCCTTATCCACTTTCTCAACATCACTCATGATTTTATATACCTCTATCATGTCCCCCCTTAGTCTTCTCTTTTCCAAACTGAAGAGTCCTAGCCTCTTTAATCTTTCCTCATATGGGACCCTCTCTAAACCCTTAATCATTTTAGTTGCTCTTTTCTGAACCTTTTCTAGTGCTAGAATATCTTTTTTGAGGTGAGGAGACCACATCTGTACACAGTATTCGAGATGTGGGCGAACCATGGATTTATATAAGGGCAATAATATATTCTCAGTCTTATTCTCTATCCCCTTTTTAATGATTCCTAACATCCTGTTTGCTTTTTTGACCGCCTCTGCACACTGCGTGGACATCTTTAGAGAACTATCCACGATGACGCCAAGATCTTTTTCCTGACTCGTTGTAGCTAAATTAGCCCCCATCATGATGTATGTATAGTTGGGGTTATTTTTTCCAATGTGCATTACTTTACATTTATCCACATTAAATTTCATTTGCCATTTTGTTGCCCAATCACTTAGTTTTGTGAGATCTTTTTGAAGTTCTTCACAATCTGCTTTGGTCTTAACTATCTTGAGTAGTTTAGTATCATCTGCAAACTTTGCCACCTCACTGTTTACCCCTTTCTCCAGATCATTTATGAATAAATTGAATAGGATAGGATAGGTCCTAGGACTGACCCTTGGGGAACACCACTAGTTACCCCTCTCCATTCTGAGAATTTACCATTAATTCCTACCCTTTGTTCCCTGTCCTTTAACCAGTTGCATAGTATTTTCTAAAATCAAATTTTGAGTTCATATTTGTGAGAATTTGCACCAGAAATCTCATTTTAAGCATCATGCTCAAACACACAAGGGACAGAAACATAGCACAGCTCCAGTCCTGCAGATGCTTACACACTGACTTAACAGGGAACGGGGATGGATCAGCAAAGAAAGCTACATCTTGGTGGTTACAAAGGGTAGGGATAAAGTGAGAATTGCCAAAAGTGAAGCTGAGTTAAAACATACAAAGGGGAAAAAAGTAATAAATGGTTCTTTAGCCATATTAATAAAAAGAGAACAAGAAAAGAAGTGGGGACACTATGTAGTGAGGATGGGGTAGAAATGAGGGATATTCTAGATACGGCCCAAAAACTAAATGAATACTTTGCCTCAGTTTTCAATAATCAAAAGAGCATATGGAAAATAGCAAACCCAGTACCTGTATTTAAGAAATGGGGGCGGGGAGTGATCCAGGAAATTGTAGACTCATTTGTCGGTCTCAATAGTATGCATAGCTTTAGAACAAATTTCGAGGAAAAGAATAATAAAGAGACTGAGGTAAATGGAAAATGGGATAAAAAGCAACATGGGTTTACCAAAGGTGGATTGTGCCAGACTAATCTGATATCTTTCTTTGATAAGAACTGATATATATTTTTTTTAATATTGGAATTGCAGGAGACCTAGCCTATCTGGACTTCAGGAAAACAATTAATATGGCACCACATGGGAAATTATTAGTTGAGTATTAGAACAAGAATTGTAAGATGAATAAAGAAATAGCTAAAGGGGAAACTATTGGGCTGGAGAGAGGTTACTAGTGGAGTTCTACTATTGAACTTAGGACTGATTTTATTTAATATTTTCATTAATGACCTCTGTACAAAAAATAGGAGTGTGCTAATAACATTAGCCGATGACACAAAGCTGGGAGTCATCATCAATACAGAGGAGGATCGGAATATTGTACAGGAAGAACTGGATGACTTGGAGGAGTGGAATGATAGAAATGTGATGAGAATTAGTAGTACAAGGTATATGGTCATGCACTTAGAGCCTACAACAAAAGCTTCTGCTATATGCTATGGGCTCAGTTGGTAACAGAAGTGGAAGAGTGGCCTGGTGTATTAAGTATCAGAGGGGTAGCCATGTTAGTCTGAATCTGTAAAAAGCAACAGAGGGTCCTGACTTGCATCTGAAGAAGTGAGGTTCTTACCCACGAAAGCTTATGCTCCCAATACTTCTGTTAGTCTTAAAGGTGCCACAGGACCCTCTGTTGCTGGGTGTATTAGTTGATTGCAAGATGACTATGAGCCACTAATATGATACAGCCATGAAAAAGGCAAATTCAGTTCTAGAATGTATAAGGTGAAGCATTTCCAGTTGACGTGGGGAAGTATTAGTGCCATTGTACAAGGCACTGGTGAGACCTTATCTGGAATACTTTTCTGGTCACCTATGTTAAAGAAAGATGAATTCAAACTGAAAAAGGTGCAGAGAAGAGCTACTAGGATGATCAGGGAAATGGATCGCCTATCTTACGAGAGGAAACTAAAGGAGCTAGGCTTGTTTAGGTTAGCAACATGAAAGTAAAAAAACAGGTTATGACTGTTCTCTGTTTACATCAGGAGGGTAAACACCAGGGAGGGAGAAACGCTATTTAAGCTAAAGGCCTATGTTGGCACAAACTGGCCTTGAGTAAACTTAGGCTAGAAATGTAGAAGGTTTCTAACCATCAGAAGAGTGAGGTTCTGGAAAAGTCTGCCACTAGGAGTAGTGGGGACAAGAAACCTAACCAGCTTTAAGATGAGGCTTCAAAAGTTTATGAAAAGGATTATATGACACAGTTGCCTGCAACAGCAGGGAACTGGACTTGATGATCCAAGAGGCCCCTTCCAGTTTTGTGTTCCTAATTTTTAAGCACATTTATGTTTGCAGGAGGGAGCCCAATGTGATCTGCACCTAATTTTCTAAAACAGCTCAGATTCCATATAACAAATACTTTCCATTACCTTTTGGTGAACAAGCTCCAAATGAGGAATTAATCACAGAAATTATGTGGCAAATAACTTTTGAAAAGGACATAAAGAGGCAAAAATAATTATTTGGTCACTGTTTGGCAAGTTCCAGTCTAAAAGGGATTTAATAGGTTGACTGTTGAAGATTAAGAACTTGGTTCTATGGATTTTTGTTGCTTTCATGGAGCGTAATGGATTGGAACCAAAGAACTATTGAACAGATGTAGATAAAATAAAAATCTAGCACCTTTTTAAACCATTTTTAAAAGCAAATTAAAACTGAATCCAGGATTTATATGGGTTGTTCCTTTTTTTTTAATAAAGAAGAAACCTGAGATGAGATGGAAGTGAGTCCCTTACTAAAAGTTGCCTAACTTATTTTTATTACCACTTTTTGTAGCCTTCAAATTGGAGTCACTGCTTCAGAAGGACTGGAAGTGAAATTCTTAAAACAATAAATTGCAGGTGCATCGAATCTGAACTCTTTCTGAGCAGACTTCTGAGTATAAAACAAATGTTTAAAGAAGGCTTATGGCAATTCCATGTTTGTGCATTTTCAGTCTTTTAGACAGAGCAGAGTTCAGGAGAGTCAGAGAAAATAAAGAGACATCCAGAGCCAAGCCCCAAAGCAGTTTTGAAATTCTTTTCATTTGCCTGGGGCTCAGTCTTGTAAGGTGCTGAGTGGCCCCTGAAATACACTAGCTACTCAATTCCACTTGACTTCAGAGCACCTCACAGGATTAGGCCTCTCAGAAATTTCTAAATATTTAGGAGCAAAGTTTCTTAGTATTCCACTATTCATCAGTACATTATCACAGTTGCTGATTAGTATGGAGGAGTATACCCTTCACAATAGTTTACCTATTCATGAATCAAACTGGTTGACATGTTTATATGAATGGTAACTTCATATATACTGCAGGGGACGACTCAGTCTTTTTTTTTCTTCCCCTGCCTTTAAAAGGGCATCACATAACAGCTACGAGTCCTTCTTCCAAAAGTTCAAATTTCTCTATGTGGCATGTGGTGGGAGTTTACCTTTTAATCAAGTACAATTTTGTAATCTGGTTACAAATTCCATGATTTCTGAACCAGATTTCAAATTGTGATGCTCCAGATAAATAGTAAAAGGAAGATTCTACTAAGAATACATAGTTTATTCAAATTATACTACAACACAGAACTGAACTTCAGGATTACATGCTCTCTTGCTCTCTCAAACCAATTCTCACTCATTTTATTATCATTTGTTCTGTTTGTCCTCCAGAAATATAGTCATTTGGAAGAATATTTAGTCAAAATGGGCCCAAGACACAGAGCCTGGTCTTAGATACACGCATCCTACAAATTCAGGGGTGTTCAGATTTAGTACCATCTCTAGTATTTAGCTGAACATGACCTATACTATGTTATTACTATATAGATATCAAGTCAGAGAGTAGAGGAACTCAGTTTTTTTAAAAAGAAGTCATCTCTATTTGCTCAATTACCTAGATTCATTTACGAACCATGTGCAATATGATGGCTTCTAATTTCCCGTAAGCTGATTTTTTTTTTTAATTTGAAAAAAAAAAAAAGGAAAACCCCAAGCAAAACTCAGCCCAACCTGCCAAGTTATGCATGGTTTTCAGACAAAACTATAAATCCCTCCTCCTTGCTGTGGAAGGGTTAGCAGATCCAGGTTCACATAAAACTTCCTTCAGGTTCACTCAAAGTATTTAAAAAATGTTTAGCAAACCTGGGGTGAGTTGTGGGTTCATAAACTCACAAAACTGGGGTCAATAGGAATTATTCATATTCTGAAGACATTTCCAAGCAAGATGGTTTCAGGTCACATGATAAAAGGTTGTGGAGCGCTAATTGCCAGTTTCATTCAAGAAAATGCAGATTTTCAGCTATATATATATATATTTTTTTTTATGCAGAACACATGCTTATCTAGAGAGATACGGCGAGAACAAGTACTGGTATGAAGGCTGTTCAGAAAGCAATAGTGATTGGATTATAAATCAAATGTTTTGCCTTATGTGCAATGAAGTGTCCTCTCTCTCTCTCTCTCTCTCTCTCTCTCTCTCTCTCTCTCTCTCTGAGAATGTTTTACTTTTTAGTGTAATGTGCACCTTACAGCATTTGAACCAAATTTTTATTACAGATGGGCTGAACTTTCTTTGGATCATCTGATGTATACTCTTTCTGTACCTAAACCCTGCCATGGTAAGCAATGGTACCAGTACAATTAACAGTTTTCATATATTCTTATACAGTAGTTTGTTGTGACCAAAAATAATTAATTTCAGTCAAAATTTTTGATTCTTCAAATCATGTACAGAAGCCAGGAGAGTCAGTGTTAAAAGGAGTATAACCAAGGAATAAGGGCTTCATTTTGCCAACCTCAAAGTTGTTACAAAGAGGTAGGGAATGTTTTTTTAAATATCTACATCATTGAATTAAAAATCTGTCCCCACAAATTATTAAAAAAAAAAAAAAATCCTATTCACTACTGCTTATTTGGGAATTGCATGTAATGGTGTCGTTATTTATTTCCACTGTGGCATCTGCTGGCTGATAGCAGGAATTAACCTTATTAGATATTTTGTTGCCAGAGCTATGACTGGGTTTGTGAGGCTACTGCACGTTTCATGATATTCCACACTGGTTCATTCTCACCATATGTGTGCATGGCGCTTCAGAGAGATAAATAGAAGGTCACTGCCCTGAAGAGTTTACAGTCTTCATATAATACAGATAATACAACAAGCAAAGATGTGGTCAGCCCATGAGCTGGATATCAGAAAGTGTGAGGAAAGTGGTGAAAGCTCTTGCTGCTCTGGTGGCTATGGTTGAATCCTTTCCTTTATGTTGTGGAAAAACTATGGAGGCCTGGGTCTAACAAGTGTCACAGGATCAGGCTCCAAGTACATCCCCATAGAATTCTTCTTTCCTCCCACTGCCAACTACTGAGCTTTGGTGAGGCCTTTTGCCACCCTGTCCTAATCTTACATTTTGGGGGGGTTCTGACTCTCTGTACCAGACGTTCAGAAAAAAAAATCAGGATTTTTAAACATTCTTTTTTGAAGGTTGGGGGGATAGCGTGGGGTATCTGAATCCCAAATTTTGGTTTGGCCAAATAGCATGAATATTTAGATGTTGGTATGGATTTAATCCACACCCTGAATTTGGGGTGTTCGATGAATCTGTTCTGTTCTGTTTTGTTTTGTTTGGCACAGACACAATTTACTTTCCATGGAGTAGCTTACTAGTTCTATAATATCTGAGAAACTTAAGGCTGAATAAATTTAAATGAACTGAGAAGTGATATTATGTTTAGTCAACTAGAAAGCAAATGATACTTGAGATATTCAACAGATATATCAATCCAAATGCTCATTTGTAGATTTTTAAACATGAAAATGGAATAAAGGTGTGGGGAGAAAAAGCCTCATTACTAACACCTTCTCCCAGTGTTCATGCTCCTGCCTGAATGCACCTGCAATACATATCCTGATAGCAAAAGTAATATATCATCTTCCTAACTTTTAAGGATAATGGGAAACTAGTGCGGTCTAGGCTGTCTAGATGCAGCTTAAACATCAGTAATTCAGATTTTATGACTGTTACTTCACTTGCTGAGGGCAAAGGATGATGTCAGGTGGAATCTGATTTATCTATCAGTGTGTATCCCAGAGTACAGAAAATGATTCTGAATCTCCAATTACTATATACAGGTGGCCGTCAAGCTGTGCAGAATTTTAATAAGGGGGCGACCACCAGAGGCAATCTTTCCATTTGTAGATCAAACATCTGATTTCCTTCCTGGGTTGAAGAAACAGTTGACCAACCTGTGTGAACAGGTGTAGAGAATCATTTAATTTTCAAATACTCCAAAGAAATAGAAGATAAACAAAGGTGTGAACTGCAACTGATCAGGTGTTAAATATCTCATTATGTGCAAAATAGAGAAAACTGTAGAGAAAACTAACACACAAAGAACTTTGGAGACTCAAAACCTTAATGGAAGATACAATGTAGCCTTGGTACTGCTCAGTCAGAAAAAAAGCTATACAAAAATGACTCAAAATAAGAAGAGTTAGTGAAACAAGTAAAACACACACACACACAAGTGACAAAGCTTCTAGAACAGGGGTTCTCAAACCGGGGGTCGGGACCCCTCAGGGGGTCATGAGGTTATTACGGCGGATGGGGGTTCACGAGCTGTCAGCCTGTGAACCACAAACCCTTCTTTGCATCCTGCATTTATAATGGTGTTAAATATATTTAAAAGTATTTTTAATTTATAAGGGGCGGTCACACTCAGAGGCTTGCTATGTGAAAGGGGTCACCAGTACAAAAGTTTGAGAACTACTGTTCTAGAAAGACCTTCCTGATGTTTCAGAAAAAGAGAGTACTCTTAACGTAGTGCTAATTTCTAGATTTTAAAAGAACATCTCTTAATCCACTTTCTGACTGTAAATAGAGTGCATATCCTCTAAGAATGCATATCCTTACCCTATTTAGTTAACTTAGAGGAATAAAACAAAAAGTTTGTAGAGAATGACAACTTCTATGTCTCCTGATCAAAAATATAGGAGGCAATATACCACTGGCAGTAGATCAATGGGATCAACTTTGTCAAGGCAACTTTGAATGATGCTACCAGGATTAACACTGTTTCATTATTTGACTAGCCTTTTCTCTGGCATAGCAGTAGTCTGTTATTATTTATTACTTCTTAAGCTTGAACAATACGTTGGCCTTCCACAAGACAAAAAATATGTGTAGTAGGTGTCACGTATTTAAGTATAAAATGAGGAAGTTTCAGTCCAGATTACCAGGAGTAGCATTACATTTAAGGCATGAATGTAATCTGTGCATTGTTTTTATTTTTTGATAGCTAACTAATATACAGATAATTGTTGTTTTGATTTAAAAATTTTAATATCCACAATCTTTATTCTATCTTAATCTAATCTTTTGTCTGAATTCCATTATTTGTATATACTCATTTTATTTTCTGTGTGGACTCTTCAGAGCTCAAATTTAGGAGTTCAGCCTTAAAACTGCAAAGCTTCAAGTTCCATAATAATTACCATGAGTGTAATAGTGAGTCTCTTATCATAGTAGCTAATGCAGTGTTGAGCAGTGTAGTAATAGTTCTGTAGCTTCTTAGCTCTGTAGCAGTCATTCTTGAGCTAAGAAGTTTTATAGTGTAATAGTTTTGAACCTTTTCTCTGAATATTGGGTATTCCATATCCACCAGCAAAAAGTTTACAGAGACTACACTACCTATAGACTACACTTGCAGACATTATAAACGCTGCAGTAGTAATGACAGAGCATATAAACTGCAGAGATGGTGTTTGGAGTTTATAATGTAGGAGGAACAATTTCTAAGGCCAGTTCTACACTACCAATTACTTTGGTATATCTTGTGTCGCCTAGAGTTATGAATCAACCACGCCCCTGAGAGACATAAATTACACCGATTTAAGCTCTGGTGTGGTCAGTGCTGTGTCAGTGGGAGATTTTCTCCTGCCAACATAGCTACCACCTCTCCCGGAAGTGCTCAGTCCCATCGGCATAGAGCGTCTTCACCAGATGTGCTACAGAGGTGCAGCTGCACCAATGTAGTGCTTCTAGTGTAGACTAGCTCTAAGTAACTAAAGATTCAGACCTGCTAAGTATCATACTGTGGGTGTGACACTCATTTGTCTCCATCTGCCTGCATTTCCTCTACCCTGCTGGAATATTTAGCAAGGGCACAGAAACTGGAGCGTCTCCTGCAGTTACTCCAGCTCGCTAGCTGGGGCCATTAGGGCTGCTCCTAGTTCCTTCTCCAACTTCACTGGCTGGAAAAGGGCTGTGGGAGGAAGGTGGCCTGCAGCAGCTATTGCACTGTCCCCTGCTGGGGAGGACATGGGGAAAGGGAGGAAAAATGCAACTGGAAAGAGGAGAATTAAGAAGGGAGCAGCACAAGGAAAAGGGAGCACAATTGGCAGAAACATAATAGGGGGAGAGAAGCAAAGGCACAATTTCTCCTTCCCATGGAAGCAAAAAGATACACACAAATTCTCATCCCTACCACACTCTGGTGACCCCTGAACTTCCAGACGAGGGAGTCATACCTCATAGGGACACCTCCAAAACTGGGTTGCTCTGAACACTTAGGGAGTCCTGAGAGGAAGGATAGACATGTGCAGTAGACCTCACTGGAGATAAATATGCAACATAAGCAGAGGGGTTGGAACAGTTTTTATAGTGGGATTCTGAAAGCCATTGTACAAAACTGTAAACCCTGAAACGATTTCAAGCCAGGGGTGCAGCACCACCCCCAGCACACCTCTGTCCAGTACCCCTGAACATAAGTGGGAAGCCTTTAATCCAAACTGTTTTTGAGCTAGGAATGGAGAAAAAGAATAGAGCAGTTTTCAGAATTATTAATAGTAGGCTAAAGTTTTAAAAAGTAACTAATGATTTTGGGTGCCCAATGTGAGACACATTCAAGTTGCCTGACTTTTAGAAAATGCTGAAAACTGGGGAGGCCATCTGTCTCCCAGATTCTCCTGCTTCATCTTCGTCAGCCCATTAGTATGAACTAGCAGAGCATAGGGGAACTTTATAACAGTTTAGAATTGGCAGAGGGCAGGCACACAACCCTCTTGCTGCTAACACCAATGTAATGTGGAGAGGGGTTGACACAAGAGCCAGCTACACTAGTTCACACCAACACAGAGCTCCCTTGTGCTGAGACAATTCTCAGCTGTCCAGTCAATGCTAGCTTGTTCCACTTTGCTGAGCAGTGCAAAGTATGCAGAATAATGGGAGAGAAAGTTATTTGCAGAGATTATAGGGACTATGGAGAAACAATGACAGAATTCAATGCCCTAAAAGGTAGAAGTAGGCCGATGCATTAGCTTTCATTGGGATTCAATTGTAAAATAATTCTGAACTACTAAAGTCATGAGTCAAAGTTGTATTTTGTATGTTTACTAGCTTTCGGAATACCATATTTTGAAGGATTTGTACATGGTACCCAGAAACAACTGCAAGGCCCCTTCCCCTCCCCCATGAAAAAAGGTAAATGATTAGCTATTTATATCTTCAGACTAATCATGATAGAGTATGTGTTTATCTCTCTTTTATGCATGTTCAGTTCATGATTTTCAGACAGTCAGAACTTTGGTAGTTCATATCTGAAGCAAATCACATCATCCTCAGTCAGAAGTACAACTAATTTGAAAGACACATAAAGCCATTTCTGAGTTATTACAAATCAAAGATTGGACAGGATTTTTTTTTAAATAAATATAATATTCTACAAAGCATGCTTCTATGATTCACAAATGGCTAATGTATTTTGTTTGAATTGCCAAAATACTTCACATTAGGGCTCAGGCCAAACATAAGAAATTTCATTCAAAATGGAAAAAGTTATAACACTTCAAAATGATTTTACCATTAATTATAGCTTTGCTACCATAGTGCAATGACAAACAAAAAAATCAGAACAAGTACATCGAATCATATAAATCAGTTCCACTCAGAATACCGTTGGATTAATTAGTAAATAATGATAGAAAACAAAACACAAACAATGAAGATATTGACGCTGTCTACTTTGCTACAGTATTATACACTGATCTGAAATTCTGGAACTGAGAGAAATGTCCTTCTTGTCTTGCTCCCATAGCACAGCATTTGCTCTTCTAGTTACTGGTATTCATCTTGTTCTTATTCATGGTTCTTGGAAACTCTCTCTCTCTCTCTCTGGACATACCACACTATGTGTTTTGTGCATGATATTAATATTGTATAGGTTATATCATATATGAATACTGTGTTAACTGAATTGCATTATGCTCTGTTTCCTCCTGTTGACTTGTGCTAAGGTATATGTGTATCCCAGAACACTTTGCAAAGCTGAACTCAGCTTTTGGCACTAGCAAATACAAAACCTGTCAAAGACAAGATATATGAATGTTATGCCCTGGTACAGTTGGGAGGTACCTTCACAGCCCAGTAGCACCTGGAATGTAATATCCAAAACAAAAGATAAAGAAAGGTACAGGACGACACATGAAAATAGGACAAAAAGCTGATTTGTGGGTTCAACCTTGGGTGATGTATATTTTTCCCTAACTTGTAAACAACCATATTATATATACAGAGAGAATCACTTCCTGGAAGGATTGGAAAAGTAGTAACTTTTTCCTTTCTGTATCGTATTGCTTTATCTTTGACTTTGACTAATAAAATTTGACTACAATTGGTTATTTGGTCTCTTAACCATTTTTAATAGCAACCCATGCTTGTAGTCAAGCAATTGGCTATACCTTTAGTCTAAAGCTTCACAGAGACATATATGCTCTGAAAGGTCTTACAACACTGCTTGATTTACACGTTTTCTCCTTTTACAGGAAAATACAGTTACATATATCTTCACACTCCACCTTTAATCCCAAAGCATTTTACAGGCTATACATATATATATATATATATATATATAAACTATCCTTGCAAAATTGCAATGGAAATGTACTGAAAAATCTTCTTGCTTACTCTTCTCATACTGCTACTGGTACAAACAAATGAAATGACTCACTTTAAAAAAAAAGTTACTCAGATGGGTTGAGTTGGGCAAATCGTATTATGCAAAACTGCTAAAAACCTACAGTTATTCATTATTGAAATACAGCCACTTCTCAGGTGGAAAGCTGCTACCATTTAACAACACATGGCAATGTGACAATGGTTCAGAACAGGAAGGGAAGGAGAAAATAGTATCCAATTGAATCTTCAGGAAGAATCTCAGTAGGCAGAATGCAATTATCCATATTGAAATCTGGCCAGCACATTAGGGTCAGCACTCTTGCTAAAAGTGTTGTGGGATCTGTAATAACTGCAATTGGTCAAAATCATTGTTTGATGACTCATATTCCAGCAGCACAGTTCCTCTTAACACCATCTGGTTACTGACAATGACAGACAAGTCCCATAGTCTGAAACAGATATATTACTTTCTTTAGCAATCTGTTTTTCTCTTGGTGGTATCCCATCCAAGTACTAACTATGCTTAATTTATTAGAATTGAGGAGATTATAAGATTGCAGCCTGTGATGGTGCAGATTGAGTATTTTTCCTGTACATCTGGTGAAGTGGGAGATCTGTTATGGTTTCATAAATGTCAGTGTCACCTTTACTAAGTTTGGAATATCTCTCGATAGTACACAGTTACTGCAAAAATTCAATCTAATGCCTGTTGTAGTCTCCTACTCCATCTGTCACTGTGATGCTGTTGCCAAGTGTAGCAAGATTTTTTTCCTTGCACTCAGCCTTTTCATACTCATCTTCATCAAGTCCTTATTAATTTAAATATTCCACTCTCTCTCTGCCTATCTAATATCCATAATATCATTTCTTCTGTACACTATATTTTATTTCCTAGATGCATCTATCATATGTGTTTTTCAATTATATCTTTTACTTTTAAAATTGAAGATCATTTCGTCTTTATCCTCCTGACATGCCAATTTCACTTATACTGTATAGCTCTCTAAGTGCCTTTTCAAAATTGAATTTATATGAATTGTGGAACTTGTGTTTTATGGGAATGAAATCTGGACTTTATGGGTGGGTTACCATTGCTACTATTTATTCTGACTTTGTTGTCTGATTAAGTGTAATCAAGCACTCCTTTTCATTGACAACATCTGAATGCTGTCCCTTCTGCTGCACAAACTGAGTTGAAGGAATTTCCTTAAATAACAGTGCTGTCAGAAACAGCTGGCAATAATCAGCTCCCTTTGGGTGACTTGGAGTTTTAAGTTACTAAATGCTCTGTTAATGATTTAGTCATTAAACCATCACAAACTTGAAGACTATTATCACAAGCACTTTATCTCAGTGGAAGTGCGGAAAGGCCATAGTAAACCACTCTGATCCTTCAAATACTTACATACATGCTTAATTTTAGGCACAAGTGTAGCTCATTTAATGAGACTACTCATATACTTAAAATGTTTGCAGGACTGGGGCTTGAGTGCCTACAACTAACTGAGGGTACAAAATATGAGACCTTAACTGAAAATAGGGCTTAAACACACAAACATTGCATACAGACATACAAATTGTGTGTCACAAAAAAAATAGTCACAAAAAACAATCCTCTATTACATCTGTGATAGGACATGCCCCCATCCCACTGGTGGAAAGGCTAACAAGCATTCTGGCACTCAAGAAGCTTCAGTTAGGCACACCTGCAGAACATGTTCCACCTGGAGAAGTGAAGCTCAAAAGGGGGGGCGGGGGGAGGAGGAGGAGAGGAGGAGTGTTCCTAGGAGGCAGGAACTGCTAGTGACCTTTGGTAGCAAAGGGAGCTCAGCTTTTTTTCCTTAGCTCCCTGTTTGGGGCAGACTGATACTACAAGTGGTCTGTAGCGGGACTTGGGAAGCACTACTAGAGATTAGAAAAATATAGGACTGTAAATTGGGCTCTGAAAAGACCCTAGTAGTGAGCTGGGATAGGAAGATTGTCTAGGAATGCGGGCTCCCGCAGGAGACACAGGGACAAGATACTCAAAGATGCTACAGCTGAGCCCAAGCTGAGGGTTGGCTGACTACAATATCAAATAGGGGAATCCTCTCATTCTTGGTATGGGGTGCTGGAACTAGGGATGCTGGGGGGTGCAGCAGCACCCTCTGGCTTGAAGTAGTTTCCATTATATACAGGGTTTACAGTTTTGTTCAATGGCTTTCAGCACCCCACTATACATTTTTTTTCCAATGCCACTGCAATGGGTAATTCTTCATAACATGAGTTCATATTTTCCCAATTGTTTTTTACCTGACATGTTGAACCAATAAGTATGGAAGGAAGGCCTGTTAAAAATATCAAACTTCTTCGCTATTCAAACAATTGTTTACAAAAACAGTTATGGTATTGTTACTTAGCAACCTTATGTACTTATCACTTGCTTACTCTGTATGCATGTAGAATCTGATGGTTTTGCTGATGAGCTATTTGATGAGTCAAAGAGAGCAAAGATTAAACCATAAGTGACTGGAAAAATCTTATATGTGAAGAAGAGATTAATTTTAACTCTAAGCCGCCTGTTTTGTTTTTGTTTCTAAATGGATATAGTTTAACCTGTGTTTATGGTAATAGATTTTCTTTTGTAAAGTTGTTACAGAAGCTATAGAAAAGCAGGCAAATAGTATGGTAGCCAGATGTTGTCTGTTTTTTCTGCATTGTATTATAAATGGAATCACTTAACATAAAAGGTGACAGAGAATGGCTTCATTTTGACAAAATTATATTGTGTCTAGTTTAACTATTTGTTTTGTTTTCAGATGCCCCATATTAAATCAACTGAAATAAAGGAACTTATTATGAACTGATAGAGTTAAAGTGAGAGTGTATACAAAAGTAGAATGCAGAAGTTCATACATACAATTCATTGCTTTAATTCCAAGTCTCTCTTTTTTTTTTTTTTTTTTTTTTTTTTTTAAACAGTGATGGGAATTAAATTTTGAAACAATTTACTGAGAATTGTGCAGGATTGTTCATCACTGGACACTTTTAAATCCAGGTTCATTTTTCCCTAAAAGATATGTATTAGTTTAAGCACAGCTATTGAACTTGAAGCAGGAATTAATACAGGCTAGAGTGACAACCTGTATGCAAGTGGTCAGACTAGATGATTTCAGTTATCCCTTCTGACTTTAAGAACTATGAATAATTGTATAGATTTGTTTTTATTGATGAATAGTGCCTTTAAAAACAGAGGCACAGTGAGTTAGAAAGAATATGCAAATATGGTCAACTATGTGACTATTTTATAAATATGCAGGATATCTTCTGTGTACCACACTAATACCAATTAGAGGTCAATAACAATTTATTCCCCATCCTTCCTTTCTCCCTATCCCCAAATTACAGATTTTAATGGGATAAAGGCAAGTGTCAGATAATACAGTGTATGAATAAGATTAATTTAAAATCTTAACTTGATATTAACTTGAAAAATGCTTTTTGGTTTCGCAGTTGATTTTACCACAACAATTAGGGTATATCTACACAGCCCAATGCAATGAGCCTCCCAGTCTGGGTCAACAGACGTGGGGTAGCAGGGTTCGCACTAGTGCTCTAAAAATTACTTTGTTAGACCGCTTTGAAGTTCAGCCTCAAGCTCTGAAGTCTAGGGAGGGGGGTGAGCTTCAGAGCCTGAGCGCCAGCCTGAGCCTTGCTATCCCAGGTTTGTTGACTATCTTCAGCTTGCTGTGTAGGCATACCCTTAAGGGCTTGTTTGCAGCTTTGCCTCAGCTGACAAAAGTGTTAGACCTTTCTTTCATGGCTTTAGGGTAAAAATTGTGTCAGAGTAATACCAAGTATAAGTCTATGGAGGTCTCTCTTCACTGTTTGAATTACCTTTGATGATTGCCTTAGTGGGACTTTTCTCTGGACACATCCTCTCTTTGTCTGACAGTCCATGATCAGCCAGATGAAAGTCATTTGGTCCTGCCAGAATGGCTGCAGACTTGCCAGAAGCGTAATCCTCGGGCAATACCCTCTTTGCCAAAGTTGGGTAAGTTCCATACTTTAATTGTGCATCTTTATTATTTATTTTTTTAGTTGGCTAGCTTATGCTGGAATTTCTGCTATTACAAAGCCGAATGTAGACCTTGAACCATACAGTAGATGGCAGGACACACAGAATATTACCCACAGCATCACGTATGGTGAACATCCAGTCACTTATCTGGTATTCTGGTGATTTGTTAATTAAACTGGAAGCCACCTGAAGTCTTTCAAATTTTTGGCTGCAGGTAGCTCTGATGATTTCCAGAGGTACCCAGGCTCGTGAGGCACCTCACTGCCACCCGCCATTAGTGGGAGGAATTTTTGTCTGTATGTGGTGTGGGTAGGTTCCCAACTCCATTAGCCACAGACAACACAAGCACTCCCTTCTAGGCCTTTCAGGCCTCTTTGTTACTTTAGAGGTTAGCAACAGGCACATTGGAACCCTCAAGCCCTCTGAGCGTCTCCCTGAAGTGTCGAGAGCCCTGGTCCACTGGATAGTCACAGACTCACTGTTTCCAAAGAAACCATACAGCCCATCTTACCCGTTCCTTCTCAGATTACTGTTCTGCTTAACACACTGCACTTAGATGTTTATAGTGAAATCAAGTATAAGTTCATTTTAACAAAGGTAGAGATTCAAATAATAGCAAGTAGAAATATTGGAAACAAATGGATACATATAAAACAATCATAGCATTCATTCTAGAGCCTAGACTTCATTAACAAGATACTCTCATGACTTGTAGAATGTTGTTCACTCAAAATCCTTCAGCACTTTACAGCCAAACTGGCTGTGATCCTTCTTTCATGTGCCAGCTCTGCTGTCAGCTTGCCTCCCAGGTGAAGACTTTGGGATGTTTCCTTATGCTCGAAGATGTACCAGAATGGTCCTTTGTATTTATTAACAAACAAGATATCCCTAGCTATTTGTTTAATCTTGTAGATTTTCTCTGTGGTAGATTTCACAATCTCTCATTTCACCACTGGCTTTTTATTCAAATACTCACACAGTGTGAGGCATACAATACACAACACCCAAATGGCCAGATAGGGACATGAGTCTCTTACCTCATTCCTGAAAAGGATGTTTCTGAATTGTCATCTCCTGGTGACCTGCCTTAGCTTCAAGACCTTAAGATCATAATTTCCACTACAAACACATAACTCTTTACACATCTTTTGCAATGATTGTCAACCATGGGCTACTGGCTCTTGGTAGAGACCTTGCATGCCACCTGTCAGTGAATTATGTCTATATATGAGCCAGGGGATCACTGTAAAATCCAAGCACCACCTCTGACAGTTGGCACCAATGGGTCCTTGGATCACAGTAGCCTGGCTGCCTGAGTTTTCAAAAAGCAACAGAGAGTCCTGTGGCACCTTTAAGACTAACAGATGTATTGGAGCATAAGTTTCGTGGGTGAATACCCACTTAGTCAGATGCATGCGTCAGACGAAGTGGGTATTCACCCACGAAAGCTTATGCTCCAATACATCTGTTAGTCTTAAAGGTGCCACAGCACTCTCTGTTGCTTTTTACAGATCCATACTAACACGGCTAGCCCTCTGATACTTGAGTTTTCAAAGTTAACCCTCTCTATCACTGTGTTTTGGTCTATGGACTCCACTGTTACAATAGAGAGGGCTGGTTGTTTGGCCTTCCTGCTGCATCTCTCCCAATTCTCTTCCTTAACTTTCAGTACTTTCCCATTAACTCTTTCATGTTTCAGCATAGAACTAGAACATTACTACTTATCTGGAAATCTCTCACTTTATTAAAATCCTGTATTAGTATTTTTATTGCAGTAGCATGTAGGGGCTCCAATCTGGTATTGGAGAAACCAATTTGCTAAATACTGTACATATATACATACAAGACTGGAGGGCCAAGAACTCAAGACTTCAGCTTAACTCCACAGCTGCCATTATGAACCCAGATTGACTAATTAGAGTTAGTGTTTTCATACAACCACTGAATTCCAAAGTGGTGCAACTTAGACTACTTTGACTTTCCCCTTTTTTAGGTTTTTTTATTTTTATTTTTATTTTTTTTTAAATGAACTTACATCCAACATGCAATTCACAACACTATGTACTCTGTTGACTAACTTAGCTCAATATCTGCCTCAGAATCTCAGTAATCACAGGCTAATTTTCTATTAAAACTAAAATAATGATTAAATGATAAATCTTCCCAATTTTATCAAACTTTGAAAATAACTTGGCCAGGCAGCAGCAAAGCTTTTAAGCTTACTGATTTTGATAAGCACAACAACTCTCTAGACTAGAGGAGCAGCAGACACCAATAATTGCATCAATTTATGTTGCTACATCTTTTCTTAGGTAACGAGTGTTGATTTACTCAGGAAATTTGTACAGCAGATGGAACTGTGTCAATCTGGAAATGTTTGTGGTAGTGTGTGTGGTGTGGTTTTTTTTTTGTTTTTAAGAAGGCAGTAATTTTCAGATTTCTTCTCTGAAGGATGAAAGACCTCTTTCCGTTTTACAAAACCAATTTGCTTTTTCACAAGACTTCAGTTTAACTTGTTGAAAGGAAAGATTCATTCTTTCTAGTCCTTTTTGAAACATCCTACTGCACTCTTTAAGTGGGTATGAAAAAATGCTAGCTAGAAAACTTTCTTGTTCTATAAGATAATAAAAATGATTACAGGCTGCATCCTATGGGGTGTTGTGTGTGTGTATGTGTATATGTATATATGTATATATATATATATATATATATATATATATATATAAAATATGTATTCAGTTATACAAAGAACACTGTTAGCAGCTTTGGAGAAATGCCAACTGGACATATATGTTGTCCATTAATTTATTGCCCCACTACAGAATTTAATACAAAAGAAACCATGATGGAGCTGTATTTGGGGAAAACACCTGCTCATAGTGGTCAACCAACCAGTGCATTTAAAGCTCCTACCTCTCTAGCCTTTTGCCCAGGGCTTGGCAGTTCTTAGTCTAGGGTTTGAGATAAGAAATCCTATCTTTGCCCAGAGAGTCACTCTCACCTTAATTATTTCTAAAGGGTACAGTTATGGAGGCTAGCCTGCTGCAAGGAGTCAACAGGATTCCATCAACAGTTCCCTACATGGTTCAATACCTGCTAACACGGTGGGTCAACAGAGGAGCCCTGCCACCCTTTGCATACTTTTTCTCTGCAGATCATATGGGACCCAAATCCCTAAGATCCCTGTGTTTGCCAGAGGATCTGTCTGTTTCCAGTGGCATTTCCCTGTCCACACCTGTGAGCCACGCCTACAATCCTCAGTCAGGAACTGGGGACATGGGTGCTCCGGTCCAGTGGCTACAGCCATAGTGGTCAGGCCTGATGGGGATTGAGACAGAGTTGGTAGCTGAGGTCCAGAGCCAAGGTCACACCAAGATCGGTAGACAGGGATCAGGGTCTAAGGTTAAGCCAGAGTCAATAGTGATGAACTGGAGGACAGGATAAGGAGGCAGGAGCCAGGAACAAGTCAAGGGAGCAGGAGCCAGGAAAAAGGGAAGGAACAACGGCCCGGGAACTGGTGAGGTCTCTCTCAGCAGCAGGACAGAGATCTAGCTTGCTGAACGAGCAATTTCCTTTTGCTCCCTCCAGGCTTAAATCGTAGATCTTTGCCAATTAGAGAACATAGAGGGGGCTGCCAGTCACTTCTACTGTGGGCAGCACTTCCAGCAGTGGCTGGTCTCTTAAGATGTATGGTGCATTGTCTAGGGATCTGCCAAGGCTGCTTGCTGGCAGCATGGAATTGCTGCCTGCCTCACATTCTGCCCTCCTTCATTGGTGCCCTGGGATGCTGTAGGGCCAGACTCATCTGGGTGACATTACAAGTTAACGGGTGTGACAGTTACCAGCAGGCTCCCAGGGCTGCTCTTTGGGGCCCATGGCCTTCCCAGTCTGAGGCACCACAATTTACTCTGCTTTAATCTGGAATCCAGCATTCTACCTGAGAGGTGCTACAAATAAATATGAAGTCATAGTCCCTGGTCTGAAGAATTTACAGATGATGAATTAAATTGTTTTAAAATAAAGAGTCACATGGAGAGCTGGAGGTCTATGCCAGTGTATACCCATGTGCAGGGCTCCAGCTACAGGAAGCTTCTCAGGGGAAAAAGCATGAAGTAGTGTAAAGGGTCTGCAATTTCATTTGCACTAGAAGGGTTGTGGAGGGGGTAACCCATCCCACAATGCACAGGCTGGGATGGGTCAACCCAGGCAGCCTGAAATGTACTGTTAAAGCATGCAACTTTAATTCCTTCCAGCAGTCAAAAACTAAAGCAGAATCCCCATAAGGGACAATGGTGGTAATACAGTGCCAGAGCAGGGATTACTTCATGTGCCAACATAAATTAATCTGGCTCACAAAAAGTCTGACTACTTAGTAGGTCTGGGGATTGAGTGGGGAAGTGGAATTATGATCCAGGTTCACAATATGTTGGCTTTCTGGTAATTGCCTTGAGTATGTAAAAGTGTACATGTCAAAGTAACATGTAAAACATGTAAAAAGTAGCATGTAAAAGTGTACATAATCACAAGGAGTTTCAGTGTGCAAGGATTGCAGAATCAGTCCCTTAATTTGCAACATCACTGAAGAATGTGCTTAGTTGCATAGTTAGGCTGAAACTATGCCAGTATAGTTCAAGTCTATGGCTATACACTTCAAAGACCTGCAAACCAGAATTGAAAGCAGTATCTTTGAACCCTGCCTTTAGTCAGCAAGTCAGGCTTTAGAACCATACATACCAATTTATTCACTGAGAGTGTTTTAGATTTGTTGCTTTGTACGTATCAAACTGAATGGATTAAAAAAAACTTTGAACCATTGGTCATGAGGAGATTTATAAATATCTAAGTCTCTTAGAGTACACTATCAGAAATGTTATAGTCAGAATTGATCCTTTGGGCAAAAATAAATTTAAGGACATACACATTAGAAATGTAATAGTACAAATTGGGTAAATTTTAAAGAATTCAAATTATTATTACATTTCTATATCAATGATGTAGATTTCTTTAAACTACATCTTTTGTTTAAACTAAACAGTGAAATCAGAAACCCTCAAAACCTGGGGAATAATTAATTTCTTTAAGTCACATACATGTACATATTCAATGCAGAGTGGAAATGACTGCTTCAGGGTTGTTCTTAACATCCCCTTGCACAATCTCACCAAAATCTCATTATACTTGACCAGTGCAAAATGATGACAAAATGAAACTCTTGATGAAGTCTGTTTCCCAACCATCTTTACCTTAAAATCAAAACTGCATGACCATTATCTTTTATGGCTTTTCTCAGGGGCAGGATTTTTCAGTGGTTAGAGTGCTAGCCTTGGCTGTGGGACATCCAGGTACAGTGGTTGCTGCACCACAAACATCCTGTGTGCCCCTGGGCAAATTTCTATGAGCCTCTATTCTGAATCCGTGAAATGGGAATAATTGCATTTCCTTATCTCACCAGGGTGGGGTAAGGATAAACATATTAAAGAATCTGAGATGCTCAGTTACTATGGTGATGGGGGGGAGGGGGTCATATAAGTACCTATGATAGATAATGTTAAAAAAAGCTGAACTGTGACTTTCTCTCTGTCAGACAAGTAAAATAATTTAGAGGACTAAGGATCAGTTTTTAATCTCACTTACGCCTGAAGATATCCAGAGTAACTCCCTTATGAATTTTGCACAGTTTTACCAAAGTGTGAAAAACAATATAAAGTAATAAATGTAATGGCATTTGTAGGCCCGGCTTGACATAAGTAACTTGTTTCATTTCTTAGTGGGCATAACTGGGAAGGTGAATGGAAGGTTAAGTTGTAAATAGGGGCTTGACAAACAGTATGCTGGAGTTAGGTGGTCTGTGCTAGATAAGATAAGCAATAACACCTTGATGCTAGGGACTGTGGACACGATAAAGCTGGAATATAAGGATCAGGTTCCATGTAAACAGCAGAGGGCCAGAACATGCTGTACAGAGATTGGTTCATGCAAAGAAACCAATCCAATCCAAAAACTGTGTAATGGCATTTGCTATGCATTAAATGTAATGTGTAAATGTATATAAAGGAGAAGATTGTGTATTTTTGGATGTGTGATACACCCTATACCAACCCTCTACTCTTGAGTGTGATCAACTCAGCGTAGTTTTGTATGCCAAATAAAGGTACTTGAGTGGTAAAATCCAGAGTCAAACTGAATGTTTTGGATTCCGAGAATTAGGTGAAGTGTTCTGGATAAGCCAAGTGGACAAAGTCTAGGGGGGAATCCCAAAGTCTAGGGGAGAGGGATAGCTCAGTGGTTTGAGCATTGGTCTGCTAAACCCAGGGTTGTGAGTTCAATCCTTGAGGGAGCCACTTAGGGGTCTGGGGCAAAATCAGTACTTAGTCCTGCTAGTGAAGGCAGGGGGCTGGACTCAATGACCTTTCAAGGTCCCTTCCAGTTCTAGGAGATAGGTCCCCTGTGAGAGTCTCATAAGCAAACTAGGAAAATGTGGTCTAAATGAAATTACCATGAAGTGGATGCATAACTTCTTGAAAATCTGTACTCAGTGTTATCAATGATTTGTTGTCAAATTGGGAGGATGTATCCAGTGGGGCTCCCAGGGTCTGGTTCTATTTAATATTTTCATTAATGGCTTGGATAATGGAGAGGAGAGTATGCTTAGAAAATTTGCAGATGACACCAAGCTGGGTGAGATTGCAAGCACTTGGAGGATAAGAGTAGAATTGAAAAAAAAAAAAGACCTTTACAAATTGGAAAATTGGTCTGAAATCAATAAAATGAAATTCAGTGAAGACAAGTGCAAAGTATCGCATCAAGGAAGGAAAAATCAAATACACAAATGCAAAATAGGGAATAACTGGCTAGGTGGTAGTATTGCTGAAAAGGATCTAGGGGTTATAGTGGATCACAAATTTAATGAGTCAAATATCTGATGTAATTGCAAAAAAAGGCAAAATATAATTCTAGGGTATAATTAACAGGAGTGTCATATATGAGACATGAGAAGGTAATTGTTCTGCTTTATTCAGCACTGGTGAGGCCTCAGCTGAAGTATTGTGTCCAATTCTGGGCACCACACTTTAGGAGATATGTGGCAAATTGGAGACAGTTCAGAGCAACAACAATGATCAAAAGTTTAGGAAACCTGACATATGAGGAAAAGATTGAAGAAAAAAAAAAAAAAACAACCAGGCATGCTTAGTCTTGAGAGAGAAGACTGAGTGGGAACCTGATCAGTCTTCAAATATCCTAACGGCTGTTATAAAGAGGGGGGTGATCAATTGTTCTCTATGTCCACTGAATGTAGGACTAGAAGTAATGGGCTTAGTATGCAGCAATGGAGATTTAGATTAGAATTTAGGGGGGGATTTCCAAATAGAAAAGTTAAATACTAGAATATGTTAGAATGTGAGGTTGTAGAATCCCCATCATTGGAGGTTTTTAAGAATAAGTTAGACAAACACCTTTTAGGGCTGGGCTAGACATACTTGGTCCTGCCTCTGCACAGAAGGCTGGACTAAATGACTTTCTGAGGTCCATTCAAGCACTATATTTTATGATTCAATGTTTTCAAAAACAAGCAAATTTTAATTAACACAAATTTGTAAGTCCTATTGCAGTGTTTACACTGCAATCCTGACTTTAAGAATTACACTCATCCAATCAGAACAGAAACACCAATTACCCATCTAGGCAAAACTAAACAACACAGCTTGAGTTTAGATAATCAAATATTCACAGTCAATGGCTCATAGACAAAACCTCGTAGCAAGGATTTTTAGCTGAGATTATTTGATGCTTAGTTGTCAATAACAAATATATGTAATACGCATCATAAACTGTTCATGCAAAGATTGTAGACAGATGGGGCTAAGCTCATTGAATAAATTACAGACTACAATGATTTTTTTCAGCTCTAGTTAGTACATAGATCCACTGCCCATTTCCTTCCTTTTGGAAGGCCAACATAGCATATGTGGTGGTGACTACAGCCCCGAGGCAGCAGCAATAACTGCTGACAGGAGAGGACTATTGTTTTTATCCTACCAGAATGGAACATCCCTGTAAAATGTTCATGCAACTGAATTTGGAGGGGTAGACAGGATGTACTGCAAGGAAAGCAAACATTAACAGAAAAAGTCAGTCTTGTTTAAGGATTGCACCACCAGTTAAAAATAGAATGCACTACAGGCCAAATTATTTTATAGCATGCTAAAAGATTCGGGGGTTAATTAAATCATCAGATTAATGTGTATGGCATCCACTGAAGACAAGGGGGTGGCATACGCACCTCCAAGAACAGCATTTGGCTGTAAAAAAATTAGGATGCAAATATTATTTTTCTTGTTTCCTGGTGGAGCCGCAGATGGAGAACCCGCAGCTCTGCAGCTAAGCAATGGGGGATCATGTGCACCTCTAAGGAATGTATCAAAGCCTGGAGATCTGACTATAAAATTGTCACAGATGCTACTGTGATGAGGATGGCCACCTGTTTTGTGGGGCTATTCTTTACCCATTGTTCTTTAGATGTTAGAAATGGGACTTGTGAGGAAGTTTTAAAACAGCCATTTCGCTGTTGGGAGTCATATTTTCTATTCCCTTTGCCAGTTGTGTATCTCAGGAATTAATTTGTGATATGAACTTATGTTTAATGTACTGCTGTAAGTAAAAGTCTCCATCCTGACTTCAGCTAGTGAAGCTGTTACTTTTTTCTCAGGTTCTGGAAAATGTGATGAGAAGCAGGGCACTCGGATCTCTTTCTTCTCCACATTTAGGGCATATAGGATTTTTTCATCATATTTTTGTATATTTATTGATCAGCTGTGTGGCTGTTTGTTAAGATGGAAAAAGAATTCTTTATTACATACCATAACCTGTGGAACTCACTATTTTGCAGAATAATATTGAGGCAAATAGGTTAGTAAATTTCAAAAAGGGATTAGACATTGAATAATATTATCATCTATAAGTACACTAATTACAGTCTTGCCCACTTAAAAGTCCAGATGGTCCTGCAGGGGATTTCTGCCCTCTATGGAAATTTTCACAGAATCACATTATGTTAAGAAATAAATAAAGTAATTGTAAAAAAATAAGTTAAGTAACTGAAAGAGGGAGAAGAATGAAGGAGGGATGAGTTTCTGGCTAACCCGTGAAAGTGGATGTTGGGGAAAGGGATACAAGTAACAATACTGCGCTACCATAATAATGATAATTTTCAGAATATGGACACTTGTCAATGAGAAACTCATTTCATGCGCACAACTGAAGTAGAAGCAGCTAGAAGTAGAACACAACATGTTAATGATATCTGTACTCAGGACACCATGTATTAATTGATTCTGTGGCTATTTCAGTGGAATTCAATCTTCGTAGGAGAATTGTGTTCCAGAACCAGAGGCTTTTTTAAAAAAAAAAGTCTTAGCACATATAATTGAGAAGGTAAACTTGAAAATATGAACTGAGTCTAAACTGATGCAAGGATGCCTGCCTGCATGTGAAACAACCTAAAATGATAGTTCTGAGAAGTGTGGACCATTCCCAGCCTATGATTTAAGGTCCTTTTGACTCCTGAATTCCCCACTCATAGAATTTGACATTTTGCCAAGCTGCCACAGAATTCACCATTTTGCTTCAGGCAGGAATTTAAAGTTTTGTTTTCTGTGTCCCTGCCATCTTGGGACCTGCCTGCTCTTGCTCTCAAGCTTTTCCCAAAAGAAGAAATTAATTGGATTAAATCAAATCTTCAAATTTCTCCTCAACTCAGCCACCATTTAATGACTAGGGAGAGGGATAGTTGGGGGAACATATATGCAATTAGGAAACTATATATATATATATATATATATATATATACAAACCATGTAAATCTTCCTCCTCCTTCCCCGTATGAAGCATGTCTCTTATCATTTTAGATTGTAAGGTTTCCAGGACAGGGATTGTGTCCACCAATGGAAGGTAAGTACAAAGAATTGGATTGTAGGTACAACCTTATAGAGCAGGGGTGGTCAAACTTTTTGGCCCAAGGGCCACATCTGGGTGGGGAATTATATGAAGGGCCATGAGTGTAGGGCTGGGGCAGAGGGTTGGGGTGTGGGATGGAGTGCGGGGTGAGGGAGGGTGTGGGGTATGCAGGAAGGAGCTCAAGACAAGGGGTTGGGGTGCAGGAAGGGTGCAGGGTGCAGGAGGGGGCTCAGGGCAGGGGCTTGGGGTGCAGGAGGGATGCGGGGTGTGGCAGGGGGTTCAGGGCAGGGGGTTGGGAGCTCAGAGCATGGGGTTGGGGTACAGCAGAAGGCTCAAG
This sequence comes from Emys orbicularis, assembly GCF_028017835.1. Taxonomy (NCBI): domain Eukaryota; kingdom Metazoa; phylum Chordata; order Testudines; family Emydidae; genus Emys; species Emys orbicularis. The sequence goes on along the minus strand of NC_088683.1, from coordinate 239,789,176 downwards.
GCAGGGGCTTGGGGTGCAGGAGGGGATGCAGAATGCGGGAGGGGGCTCAGGGCAGGGGTGCAGGAGGGGTACAGCAGGGGGCTCAGGGCAGGGGATTGGGGTGCGGGGTGCAGGAGTGGTTCAGGGTGTGGGCTCCGGCCCGGCGTCGCTGCTTACCTTGAGCAGTTCCGGGGTGGCAGCAGTGCACAGCAGGGCTAAGGCAGGTTCCCTGCCTGCCCTGGCTCCGCACCACTCCTGGAAGTGGCCAACATGTCTGGCAGTGGCTCCTGGGGATGGGGTGGGGCAGGCGGCTCTGCCGCGTGCTGCCCTCGCCTGTGGGTACCACCCTCGAAGCTCCCATTGGCTGCGGTTCCCGGCCAATGGGAGCTGCGGGGGGCGGTGCCTGCAGACGAGGGCAGTGCACGGAGCCCTCTGCCCCCACACCAGGGGCTGCAGGGAAGTGGTCCCGGCCGCTTCCGGGAGCAGCGTGGGGCCAGGGCAGGCAGGGAGCCTGCCTTAGCCCCGCTGCGCCACGGGGCTGGCAATCCTGCAGGCCGGATTGAAAGTCCTGATGAGCTGGATCCAGCCTGTGGGCCGTAGTTTGACCTCCCCTGTTATAGAGTGTCCCTTGTCATGATGCAGTACCCTATTATGAAGGACTCTGAGGACATATGCCACTGGAGCATTTTTCTTATTTTCCTGGAGCATGTAATAAAGATCAGCTGTAGATTTTTGGTGCACATTGTGAGCTGCAAGAATATGCATAGCCAATTCATCTGAAAGGAGAGACAGGGAAATGTCTAGGTGGAAAAAGTTTGTCGGGAAATGCCTTTTCCAGAAATTCATTATATAACTGTTAAGACAATGACAATGACCACTGCCTATCATGCTGACCACTATTGTCTCTCTGCTTCCTTAAACTTCCCTGTCTGTATTATATCATCTATTGTGACTGTTTTTATATTTTGTCTGTAAACACACTGGGATACACTGGATTTTGTTCTGTGTTTGTACAGCACAATGGGGTTCTGATCTATGCCTAGAGCTCCTAGGTGCTATGGTAATACAAATTATAAACATAATTTCTCTTTCACTTGACAACAATTTTGTCCATGGGTTGGAGCCACTACTCTCTACACTCACCCCATCAGTACACCCACCTGCATTGGCTAGCAATTCTTCACATCTAGTTTTCTAGAATCTGAAGGACAAAAAGTATCGTATTCTCCCTTCAGAGTTGCCAGTTTCCTAGACTATAAGGCCTACGGGAGGCATGATGTAGTCCCTCTGGACCTACCACATCATGGACATAAATGTTAACTAGCTTTGCCTCCAGGGGGCTAAGAGAAAATGTACAATTTCACTCCACTTTTCCTCAGCATAAAGCTGCTAACTTCTCTCCACTTTATATACTGTTTTAAATATTCAACAATATTACCCTAATCCATTTGAATGCCTTTCTAATTTGTGAGGAAATATTTTAACATAGACACTTTAAAAGTTATAATTAAGATTATTTTAAACGTTCATAATTCAATGTCACTAATATGTGTCATCTTTTGCCACTAAAATCAATGTGGAGGATATTAGTTTAATACTTCTTTAAGTTCTACCTTTAGAAGTTAACCATGAGTACGGCTGGATGGAAAATGACAATTCCATGTTGTGAAAAGCTTTGAGGTTTAAAAATTTGTTTTTGATCCAGTGCAGAATTAAACAGATCTTTAATGGAAAAAAATGTGTGGAAGAGAGATCTAGTTAGAACAGCCAGTAGCCCAGCAGTTAGGGCATTCACCTTGGATGTGGGCAAACCACATTCATGTCTCTGCTCTGCACACTATTCAATCCCTTTTCTGAAGAGAGAATTATTAATTTCCTTATGTGGTTTTATATGATACTCATCACTGCGGTATCTCAGTGGTTCACAAACATTAAAGAATTAATCTTTGGAACACTCTTATGAGCTAAGTAACATTTGTTCTGCCTAAAATGATTGTAACACCTTGTATCTACACACAGGAGTGTTCTAAACAATTAACAAGTGTGTTTAAATAGAGTAGACTGTCTAAGCAAGACTGAATATTGTTTCAGTCTGAACCATTTTAGTACTAATGTGGATGCAACTAGTCATCCGTATTACTACCCCACAGGGCACTGGTGGCCTTTTAAAATCTTCTAGAATGCACTGCTCCTGGGAACAGATGAATAGACACCAAGTAAACATTGCCACTGAAATTATTAGAATAGTGCTATTGTGGAGGTGGGGCACACCTGTAGAGGTTCAGAACTTTCATCAGCATGGCTAACATGAACTGCTAAACCATTTGTGCTGAAGACTAGTGCAGTAAAACAGATTCAGTTTTCTCTAGTGGAGCAAGGCTCCGATGTTCTTGCTGTGGCTACTTACTCTAGAGGGCATGAGCAATCTGTGTTTCACTGCTTTCATTGCTGCACACTTTTATGAATCTTCTGCATGTACTGATAAATTGTTGACAATCTGTTTGCCAATGATTACTCACTACTCTATGCTCAGATTCTTTAAGGCCTCCATTTTGTGAGCCCACCTCAGGCCACATAGAATGTGAACTACCTCAGTACCACATAGTAGTCCTTTTAATTCCAACCTTTTTTGAAAGAAAAGCTAAAAGAAAATATGGATAGCTTTCAGTTAAATCAGCAGCTATTTTGAATAAAGAATGAATATTAAAAAATCTCAAAGAATACAAGTATCAGAGGGGTAGCCGTGTTAGTCTGTACCCATAAAAACAATGAGGAGTCCGGTGGCACTTTAACGACTAACATTTATTTGGGCATAAGCTTTCGTGGGTGCCACCGGACTTCTCAAAGAATACAGAAAATTAATTCTCTTGGTCCTCCAGTTTTTCTCGTGGGAAAGGCAAGGAGCAACTTTCAGCCACCTGACAGAATTCTCCCTCTGACAAGCCAAACTAAGATGCGGGAACCATAGTCCCTGTGACTGCCCAGAGGAGGGTTATTAGAGGTGGAATGGCATAAGGAGCAGAGTGTGTGCCTATGCTCCATAGAACAGTGCAGCAGCAGTGCTTCCCAAATGGTCACAGGTAGCAGAGGCACCTCACTAGTGTACTGATCTTCCTCAGGGTTCTCAGTATTTCCAGCACCCCACATGATAGTTGACATAAATGAGACCTGCTGTTTCTTCTTCCACTACCAGGTCCAACTGATGTGCTCACTTTCTCCCTTCTTATTATTATCCCAGGTCATGGGTGATGATCATGAGGAGTAATACATCACGTACAGCTGTCTATATAGTCAAAGCACAGACTTCCATAAATAACCTTTTGATTTTTGTTTTTTATTTCATTCTGAAAGAACTGAATGAAATGTTTCAAAGTAGATATACTTTAAGTCTAGATTGCCAGCAGGTGTAAAAAGGTCTAGCTCCCAATGGAACTGTGCTGATTTACACCAGAGAAGGATCAGGCCCATAAACAATAAGACATTATAACTTGTTCAAGGGGAAGAGGAATATGAAGTAGTAGGCACTGGTAGGAATATTTAATAATACAGTAAAAAGGATAAATAAGTCACAAACAGTGGAAGTTTTTAGTAATGCTTCCTAAATTGTTCATTAAATTAAAATATTGCAATGAAGCACTGTAGTAATACATGAGATCTGCACAGGAATCTCAAGTGAGCCTTTTGATATCAGTGTTATAAAGAAATAGTAATCAAATTCTTGATGCTGAGACAATTAAAGTGCTACCTAGCTTTAAAATATTAATTCTAAATGTTTAATTTTAACTGAAGTGGAACCAGATGCCTTCATTTAAGAGAATTGTGCCAATTATTGGTAACATAGTATATTATGTAACTCTGTTTAATGAGCTACGTTATGTTATCCAGCATGATCTCTGGTACTTTGAGATACCTATAAAAAATGTATCATTGGACCTAGCAAAAGATATTGCTTCAAAGAATTTCTCCTCTGAAAGGTGAAATGACATCACAGTACTAGTGAATCAAAATTTCTGGTAATGTAAAAGTGTTTCCTGAGGTACTGGATTCTAGTGTTGTTCCCAGAACACCTTCAAAACCATGGTTATGACTTCTTCAGTACATGGAAAATCAAACAGGAAAAATAATTGAGTTTAAACTTTTCCATATTTCCAGTGAAGGTAATACATACTTTTTGGTTAGTTTATAAAATAAAATTATGAGTCTTGTAGATTACCAGCACATGAAGATTTTCTATCTGTAATTGCAAAACATTTCCAAATGCATTAAATAAAAGGAATATTTTATTAAAACTAAGTTAAATTAATTTACAGTTTCATAAGTTAGGTAAATTGAACCTTGAAGGTGTGAAACAGATATGAAAGTGTGTGTGTGTGTATAAAAAAGACTTTTGTTGAGAAAGTACAATTATACAATCAGTAGCTATACTTTATCTACCATCAGTTATAGTAGTATTAAGTACTTTTTATTTATAAATTAAATATCTTATTTTGGGGGGTTGGCATGGGGAATTAAACATTTATATAATTGTAAATTATATAATCCCCTGAATAGGTGAAACAGTTATCCTCCACTATGGTTTATCCTGTCTCTAATGAAGTATGCGGAGATATCCTTAAGGTCAGTATGAGCTGCACAGCTAAATCTTGTACAACACTTTGAAGATTGAGGATTAAAGCTGTTTTAACATTTGTTCTTATTTTTGATGAGACACCATTTTAATTTTAAAAAAAAATCCCTTTATAGGTCATTTTGTAAAGTGTACTGAAATCAGTTGGTTTCTCTCCATTGACGTCAATGGGCATCAGATCAGACACATATAATGGCAGGTTCTGTACCCTTACTCATGTTGAGTAGCAGTTTACTCCTTGAAATAAATGGGACTGCTAAGGAACTACTCAGGGAGAGTAAGGGTATCAGAATCTGGCTCACAGAAGGTTTTATTTGTTAAGAAAGATCACTGTCAAAGTAGAATATATTTTCTTGTCAAATCCCAGCATATATTGTATGAATGATTTAAGGCATTTGGCATAAATGAGATGATTTATCATTGACTATTCACCACAGGATAGGTTTTATGAATTCAATGTTATTGAAAATCACACCATGAATGCAAAGAATGGAATTTTTACACATTGAAAACTTGAGCCATTTGTTCTTGGCCTCCTAAATTTTGTGCCTGCCCTTGAACTATTATTTTGTCCACCCTGAAATACATTTAAAAGTTTCATAATACTACACACAGAGAAAAATATACATCTCAATAGATACTTTGTCAATTAAAATAATTACATAAGCATTGACCAGATTACAGCCCCTAAGAACCAAGAGAGATGGCTCTTGGTTTCATACAGTAGCTATATGTTTAGATTGAATGCAAAGGAATTTAGTGTTCTATAGTGGGTTTTAAGCAGGACTGATACTGAGCTAGGGAATGAGGAGTTAAATTAGATTCACAGAGTTCTTGGTCCTCCAGTTTCAGAGAGTGTTGTGTTGGAAGGACATAATAAAATGAGAGACTTCTAGGCAGGCAGTTCTTCTCTATGTCTCTACTTAATCACATGGGCCTAGATCCTCAAAAGCACTTAGGAGTCTTAGGTGTGTATATACCTTTGAAGATGTGATCACTGATGTCTGAATCTCTGCTCCTGCAAAAGGGGAACCCATGATTTTTACACTGCATTTTGGGATGGGAGGAGGAATCTCTCACTTTCTCTTCAGAATTAATTCACCACCCCATTCCCAATTGTATCCTCTTTTATACCCTTCCCACCCCCAATATCCCACAGCAAGTTTGAGTGGTTTATATTTCCTCCCAGAGTTCATTTCAACGTTTAACTGATGACAATTTTATCTGCTTGGGACCTGTGTTCACCACCTATTCTGTGGTGAATATTCAATGATAAATCATCTCATTTACCTTACTGGTATCACAGGTTCCCTGCCTCCACTTTTCTATATTTCATTGCTTCTGAAGTGTTGCCACAGTGTGTAAGATTATGCACAGTGAAAAGAAAATGCGAACACTAATTTTGTTTTTACCCTTGCCAAACTGTATGTTAGACATAAACAGGAAAAAAAGAAGATAGAAAATCCTACTCACTGATCAAAAGAGATCAAATGTTGGACATATTCTTGCAATAATTAAAATGTCTCCAGCGTTCTATCTTTAAAAGTGCAGGTGTGTGCTGGGTACTCTCTGTTACCACTTTGACTTCAAAAAGAGATAATGGTGCTCAGCAGACTTGGGAGCTCTGCAGAATCAAAGTTGTCTGGGTGAAGGTTTTCCATCCTATTTTATATACATACCAACATTAGATAATCTGTCTAAGACCATGTACTAAAAAAATCATTTTTGGTGTGTGTTTCCTCGGTTTGTTGCCTATGACTATATTTCATTTGTTGCTGTTTGTTTTTTCCCTCCTTCCACATAGATTACCCCAACTACACATCTATCTATTATTATTAGTTCCTTAAAAAAATTAGCCACAGAGCTGTGATCCTTCAAATGACGCCTGCTCTTTTTGTATCAGTACTTTACTCTACATGTCTGCCCTACCTGGAGCTGAAAGTCCACTGTGCCCTGAGGGTTCTCCCAACTCTTAGCAGCTGTCCAGGATACTCAGAAGTTTGGGCCTAATGCAGGAATTACTAGATGAGATTCTACAGCCTGTGTTATGCAGGAGGTCAGACTAGATAATCATATGGTCCCTTTTGGCATTTAAATCCATTACATTAAGGCTATTTCTACTCTATCAGTTATGGTGATATAACTTGTGTTGCTCAGGGGTATAGACACCAACTCTCTGGTTGCTCTGGGACTGGAGCACCCACAGGGAAAAAAATGTTGGGTTCTGAGCACTCACCGGCAACTTCCTTATCAGCTCCCACCCACCCCCCAGCATCTCCCGCCCACTGGCGGACCCCGTGGATCAGTGCCTCTCCCTCCCTCCCCGTGCCTCAATGTCGGTGTGGACAGCACTATATCGGCAGGAGACCTCCTGCTGACATAGCTACCACCACTCACAGGGGGCTGGAGTAATTAAGAGAATGGGAGAGCTCTCTCCCATTGGGTTAGAGAGGCCACATTAGAAAGTTTACCGTGGCATAGCTGTATGAGTGCAGCTGCACCTCTGTAAACTCTCTAGTGTAGCCATGGCTTAAGACGCTATGTAAATCTGTTTGTGTGGCATAGACCTACAAAACTAGCACTGATCAACTGAAGTGCAGGATATCCCTTCGTTTCCTTCATTAGTAGTAGACAACTGAGAATTATTTAGGAATCAGACTCATTATCTAAATGGGAGTGAACAACATTACATATAAAAGGGAAAGTCAATGCTGAAGCTGCTTTTCCATTAAAAGTACAAGACTGGGAGGTTCCATTTGAAGTCAGAAGTTCTAAGAATGAGAAATATTGCTCAAATAAGCTCATGGGACAGAAAATCATTGTGGTTTTGCAAAGATTAATTCTGGTCCCTCATTGGTATCTGCAATGGAGTTACTCAGGGTAATTATCTCTGATTTAGATCCAAGCCAGTTATGTGACTCTCAGTGCATAGATTGCTTATAATCTCATTGAGCTGAAAACAAGCAATGACTAATGTTAGCGGAAGGAATTGGTATTAATAATGATTGACAGAGGAGATCTTGTTTTGTCATTTATTATTTATATTACAGTAGCACCCTAGTCATGGGTTAGGGCCCTGTTGTACTCAGTACTGAACAAACACATAACGAAGAGATTGTTCTTGAGCTGGAGAGAGTTAAAGGGTAGGTAAACAAGACAGTGTTTACTATTGTCTGGAAGATCTTGGAATGGCAAACCATGTTCCATTGTAGGTACCTAAGCTTCCAGAACATTTCTTGAAGACATCTCTGGTCATACTTGTTTTCTTTATTAAAGTAAGAACTGCCCCTGATTATGTGAATATCATAAGAAAGCAAAGCATCCCAGATCATTTTGGATATAGTTCATGAGCAATGAATGAAATGACCTAATTCTTACTATTCTGGGAATCTTCATTCTTGCACTAGGTTTTCCTCACTGTTGTCACACACTGACAGGCAAATCCTGTCCTTGCTTCTCTGGCTACAGAGACTCTCCAGGGTGCTGGTGTGGAACTCAGCTCTGTGGTGACCCCCTGTGTATCTTGAGTGTGGTGAAGCCTCAATAGGGCTGGAGCAGGGCTGGATTTAGGGGGCACCAGGCTTAGGATGCTGTTTTTGTTGTTAGTGACAAAAGGGAAACTAAAATGTTTGAAGTGAAATATTTCAGGTATTCTGTATGAGGATTCATTTTTTACTAACCTCCTAGAATGTTCTGGACCTTTGTAGAATCTCGTGGAAACTTCCAGACTTTCTGAGAACTACATTTTCCTCGAACCTCCTACATTTACAGATCCTAGCATGGAAATTTATCGTCTTATATGACAGGGATAAATCGTGAATACAAATCATGCATCAAAGCTGTGAAAAAATAATAAAAAATAAATAAAAAATACGGTATTCAAAAGTTTAAAAAATGGAGGGGGGGCGCCATAGATGCTCCTCGTCTGAGGTGCCATTTGGTTTAGCGCCGGCCCTTGGTTGGAGTCTCCTCTGCCATATGGATCTTTCCATCTTCCCTTCTGCTCCTGTGAGACAATTTTAGCTGTTTAAAATTGTCATTCTTCACAGTTCAGTGTGTGTATGTATGTGTATATATATGTGTGTGTGTATACATATATACAGGTTTTTTATGTATCAATTTATGTTGAATTTCATGATTTTAATTTCATCAGGTCTTTTTTTTCTCCCAGAACCATACATGGAAAAGAATTTTTGTATGGTGATCTCCCATCTCATGCAGAAGGATAGGATCAGTGGTAGTGTCTGCCCCTTCCTACTGTATATGGGTCCTGTGATGGGGGTAGTCCAGGTATGGAGGGTTTGGTGTGGGCTTTGGAATGAGGTTTGATTAGATGCATTTCTTGCTCCTTCTTCTGTTCCTTTCTTAGCTTCTCAATAAACAGATATTTCACTTATTTAAGCACGCATTTTAGAATCTGAGGCAGAAAATGAAATAAAATTTGGTGGCTCAGAGCATACCTAGCACTACAGAGTCAAATATGAGAGATGCTGCAATTTTAATTGGAATGTAGAATTATCAAATTATTATCCCGTGAAGAAGTAAATTTTGAAAACAACAACAACAACACTTAACATCAGATAAATGCCAGGGGAGGATGGCTTTTTGGCCACATCGTAAAAAGGATAATAAAATATATTAGGCTCCAGAAATGAATCTGGTCTTCACAAACACTGAGAAAAATGACACTTTTATGCCTCCTGTAGCAAAGTTATGTCTTCCGTGCACAAGAATTCACTAGAGGGTATAAGCCATCGGTCTTGTATGCAAAAGTAAAGATATTAGGAATAGTAGGGGAAAGAAACATAATCTCCCTTGTAAAACTCCTGGTTTTACAAGGGAGATTATGTTTATGAATGGGATTATATGATGGCAGGAGACTGGACTTGTTGATCCAGGAGGTCATTTCAGTCCTATATGCTATGTTCTTATTCTTATGTTCTTATTAAAAACAGTCAAAAATAGCCACAGTTATAAATACCCCAGCAGGTCCAATTCATCACAGGAATGACATCAAAGAATTCACAGAGGGCACTGGTGATTTCTCCAACGCTATCATTACCATCAACAGATGCAGTTGACACTAACAGATGGAAATGTGACTATTTAACATATTATAACTGTAACTCACAAAAGACAATAACGTTGCTTTATTAAGCACAGACAACGTCAGTTTTGTATAGTAGAATCATGTTGTGATCCTTTGAACTTGGCAGAGGTAGAAGGTTGCTTGTTATCACCATTATTATCACATTATTGCAGAAGCAATCAGAGAACATTTGTTAATTTCTACAGGGGTGTTGAACGAGAGGCTTTGCTGGGCACAGGACATCCTTTAAATGCTAACTCACTCATATATTCAGAGCTCATTTTAAAAAAAATCTTATGTTTCAGATCTTTTGGAATATAAAATCTAATGGTAAATGATGAAGTAAAACCTTTCTCCCAGATCTGACTTACTGACTTAGTAGACATTCTGATGGCTACCATAGAGGATGAGGTATTTGGATATATTTTTAAACAGAGGACTTGTAAAAGTAACAAGAGTCTATCAATGTAGTAATCCAGTCATTGCAATCCCTCCTCCTGACTGGGGCAACTTAATGCTCTCTTTGTGAGGGTCAAACCTAAATCAAAATGATTCTATCCCCTCCTGCATATTTTAAAGAAAAAAGCAAAGGAACATCTTCAGACTCCTAAGGTCATGAGGCAAGGGTTAAACTGTGATGGGTTGGTTCACAGAAACCCCCTTGGGAACTGCCAACTGATGTGCCAAGACTACTTCTGCCCCTGCTTTCCCTGCCAGCCTGGGAATCCGGCACCCTGTCTTGTTGAGCCAGACACGCCAGTCTGCTCCAACACAGACCGAGGGTTTGGACCACATGCCACAAAGCTGCAGACTTAACCTGAAAGCAGCTTACAGAAGTGTTCCTGTCTTTAACACTCAGATGCCCAACTCCCAGTGGAGTCTAAACCCCAAATAAATCCGTTTTACCCTATATAAAGCTTATACAGGGTAAACTCATAAATTCTTCACTTTCTATAACACTGATAGAGAGGTATGCACAGCTGTATGCCCCCCCCCCAGGTATTAATAGATACTCTGAGTTAATTAACAAGTAAAAAGTGATTTTATTAAATACAGAAAGTAGGATTTAAGTGGTTCCAAGTAGTAGCAGACAGAACAACATGAATTACCAAATGAAATAAAATAAAACACACAAATCTAAGCCTAATGCAGTAATACAACTGAATACAGATAAAATCTTACCCTGAGAGATGTTTCAATAAGTTTCTTTCACAGCTTGGACACCTTCCTAGTCTGGGCACAGTCCTTTCCCCTGGTACAGCCCTTGTTCCAGCTCAGGTGGTAGCTAGGGGATTCCTCATGATGGCTCCCCTTTGTTCTGTTCCACCCATTTATATATATTTTGCATAAGGCGAGAATCCTTTGTCCCTCTCTGGGTTCCCACTCCCTCCTTCTCAATGGAAAAGCACCAGGTTAAAGATGGATTCCAGCTCAGGTGACATGATCACATGTCACTGTAAGACTTCATTACCCACTTGCCAGCACACAGGGAGACTTACAAGTAAAACAGAGCCATCTGCAGACAATTGTCCTGGTTAATGGGAGTCAGCAAGATTCCAAACCACCATTAATGGCCCACACTTTGCATAATTACAATAGGTCCTCAGAGTTATATTTCATATTTCTAGTTTCAGATATAAGAGTGGTACATTTATACAAATAGGATGACCACACTCAGTAGATTATAAGCTTTGTAATGATACCTTACAAGAGACCTTTTGCAAGAAGCATATTCCAGTTACATTATATTCATACTCATTAGCATATTTTCATAAAATCATATAGAGTGCAACGTCTCACCCCTCCTGCATATTTTAAAGAGAAAAGCAAAGGAACATCTTCAGACTACTAAGGTCATGATGCAAGGGTTAATCTCATCTTGTCCAAAGGGACAACAGCTTTGTCTGAGGACTGGGGAAATTCTGGTACACTGAGGCCGAACATGATCCACCAAGGATGTCAGGCCATCACCATTAGTGCACACATTTTAGCATATACTCCACCTGACACAGCTGTTCTATTATTGAAAGCACATAACATTTGTTTGTGTGGGCATATCCTGTAAATAGCAGTTTTGCACCAATGAAATGATTTAGTCAGATTCAGATAGGGAACAAATTTAGTGATGATATACTCACCTTTAAACAAACTGCCCTACTGCAAACAGCATTTCCCCCAAGATCTGGTTGCTCATACATGCCGTTAAATAGTAAGTTATCTCTAATAGCTCCATTTGGTGGCTCCTAATAATATTATACTGGCTACAGCCCTCTGTATTTCTATGCTTTGCAGGTTGTTCCTGATTTAGAAGGGAATAACTTCAGCAGAGGTAAAGAATAACCTCAACCTCTGTTTATTAAACAGCCAGAATAACTCAACTGTGCATGGGATAGAATACCAACACATATTTAACCATGTTTCCTTTTAAGGGAAACAGCTGGACACTGCCAGTAGAAGGAGTTGTCTAGCATTTTTTTTTAATACACATGTTCTCTCCTGCATTAATTTTGATTACAGCTGGCTCCCAATTTTGTGTTCTTCTGACATATAAGTATGGAGGTATTGTCTCTGTCTTTCCTCCCCAGTCTCCCCAGAAGCAGTATTGGTATTAAATATATGGACAGTCTCTTTGCTTCACTTTCTTCTCCAACTGCTTCCAATGACTATATTTATTTTTGTGTTCAATTTCATCTCTCACTGTTCCCATTCTCTCTCCTTAAGCCCCATTCTTAGGGATTTTCAATCATGACCTACACAATTGTAAGCTTTCTCTTCCCTTGTTGAATAACTGCCCCCACCACACAAAGTCAATACCTTGGAATGCCTTTCTTTTCAATCTAGACCTTTGTGTGTTTTACAGATAAATTTAGGCCTGTTCTTGGAACCTTTTTAAGGCAGTCTGAAGGGACCCGTTTGCCACAGTATGAATCTCTGGTGAGTAGCTCACTGACTAATCCTTAAACATTTGTCCTTTCTGAAGGAGTTAAGGGATTTTTAGCCATCTTATCCGCTTTTGTGATTCAAGCACTGCTTATTTTGCAACCATTGCTTTCTTTTAACAATTTCACTGACTTGCAGTGATGTTGTTTCTATGGCAACTTACAGTCATTGCAATTTGTCTGACCAAATAGCACAGGCATAGTGGCTTTGAGAAACTATAACTTAAAAACAGCAGGTGGCTTATTTTAATGCAAAGGAAACAAGCTTTAGTGGAGAGGATTTTTTTTCCTTTTAATGAATGTTATCTTCTAAGTCTCCTGAGTTTCAATTAGTAATACTTTATTACAGTTCTGAAACGTGCACCATTAAGGGAGAGGAAGAAAAATTCTATGTAATACAATAACTGCTGCATTGGCAACATTTCTGTAAAACTTGAGTATCCACTAAAGAAAGAATCACCTATGCTTTTCAAACTTTCTAGTGTCTTGTACTTAACTTTGAACTTAAAGGACTTTAGAGACAATGATTGAAAAAAGATTGTTACATGAAATGATAATAAGAGTAGAATAAAGTTTACCAATTACTGGGTCATTCACATCATTTTGTAGCTGAGAATGAGAGGATTTATTTTTACAGTACTTACCAAAAAATTAATGTCTGTTATTTTCATGTACAATATAAGGAGAAAGAGCATGTGGATGTTATGTTCCACATATGAAGTTCTATACAACACATAACAATACTTATGGACATGCTAACTTGGCATAAGTAATATATAAAAAATAAGGTCTCTGGAGATATTTCCATTTAGACCTGGGCAACATTTTTTTTTAAAAATGACATTTTAAAAATCCCCAAATTCATTACGTATATTATTCCTGAATATATTTGACAAATATCAGTCCAGCTCTATAGTGGGGAGTCAAATGAATATATATATATATAAAATTGTATTTTATTCAAATTATTGAGAATTTATTTTTACAGTACTTACCAAAAAATTAATGTCTGTTATTTTCATGTACAATATAAGGAGAAAGAGCATGTGGATGTTATGTTCCACATATGAAGTTCTATACAACACATAACAATACTTATGGACATGCTAACTTGGCATAAGTAATATATAAAAAATAAGGTCTCTGGAGATATTTCCATTTAGACCTGGGCAACATTTTTTTTAAAAAATGACATTTTAAAAATCCCCAAATTCATTACGTATATTATTCCTGAATATATTTGACAAATATCAGTCCAGCTCTATAGTGGGGAGTCAAATGAATATATATATATATAAAATTGTATTTTATTCAAATTATTGAGAATTTATTTTTACAGTACTTACCAAAAAATTAATGTCTGTTATTTTCATGTACAATATAAGGAGAAAGAGCATGTGGATGTTATGTTCCACATATGAAGTTCTATACAACACATAACAATACTTATGGACATGCTAACTTGGCATAAGTAATATATAAAAAATAAGGTCTCTGGAGATATTTCCATTTAGACCTGGGCAACATTTTTTTTAAAAAATGACATTTTAAAAATCCCCAAATTCATTACGTATATTATTCCTGAATATATTTGACAAATATCAGTCCAGCTCTATAGTGGGGAGTCAAATGAATATATATATATATAAAATTGTATTTTATTCAAATTATTGAGAAATTGGAAATTATTGGTTTTTAGTAAAGGTTTTAAGAAAGCACAATAGTAATTAGTGACTTGAAAGCTCTCAGGACAGAAGAGACTTTAAGGCTAAAATAGTTGTAATTCTTTCCCACATTGGGTCCAGTCCTGAATTCATCATGTGTCCAAAGGTCACACTGATTTCAATAAGACCTATGGTACAACACATCTATTTGACATTAATCTCCCCAATGAACTATGATGTAGTCAGTTTACACTGTCTGCTACAGATTGCTAGTTATCCACCTCCACAGAGAGAGCAGGGCATTATATGCAGTGCTATTTCAGGATGAAGGCAAAGCCAAACAAAAATTTAACAAAGGTCAAATAAGCTTCTATAAAGCTGCAGATTCTCTTTTTTCTAGTTTTATTATAACCTTTTGTTGTATAATCAATTTATGATCTAGGTTACAAATCAAAACAAATCACAATGAATTTTTAACTTTATTTTTTGTTTTTATATAAATTATAAACACATAATGAAAGAAAACATATAAAAACATGTGCAAGATTGAAATCATATATAAATAACAAAATTTCATTGTTCATTATTTGCAAAACCTGAAAATAAAAAACCAGAACAAAACCACCAAACAAAAAACCTGAACCCCTAAAGATCACAGGGCATTAATTATTAGTGATTAAACAAATAAATAAATGAAAACATAACCTATGAGTATTGGGGACTAACAGATATGAGATTGCAACAGTATGCAATAGTTTTATGTGTGACCAGGAAGCCTCATATTTTTTTCCAAATGTTTTTATTAGACAGTCTTTTCTTCTTCTTCTTCTTCTTCTTCTTCTTCTTCTTCTTCTTCTTCCCATTAATATAGTAGAGAGCTCATTAAGCCAGTCTATGTATGAGGGAGGTTTTCCATTTTCTCAAATTAACTGTTTTGGACACTAAAATAGTTACTTGCCATACATTTCTTAATGTTTACTGTTAACACCCCTGACACATACATTCATAGTGTTTGTCATTGAGTATATCATTAAACACATTTATTTCTGTGTTCAAATATTAAGACAGAAATCCTGATTCTCCACTACCTTTCACTTTATATAGTCATTTATTCTATTGCAAAATAAATCAAATTGCCTGTCCCACACTGTGAGTGGAGAATTCTAATTTAACAGATATTTAAGAAAAATACTTTGCACAGGTGTAATAGACACCCACAAGGTGCCAGGTAGTGGAGAATCAGGCCAAATGTTCTGGAGACATTAGATTCACTCAGGAGGGCCATGTTTGCACACTTCTCCATGGGCATTTAGGGCAGGCAATCACATGGTAAAGAATATATAGCTACAGAGATATTTATAGGCAATAGCCTACTTCTCATTAGCATAGGAAAAAAAGCCCAATAGAAAAAATTCTGATGCGAATGTCAGACCGAGATTAGATTTCATTATTATCTCACTCCTTATTTGTGAGACCCAAGGATATGACCATCACAGGTAATGGAGTGACAAGATTTCCCATAAGTCAGATGCCATGGAGGAATTTGGCCAGGTCCACTGATTTACATTATTTGAGGATCTGTTCCAGAGTTCTGATTTTGTTAAGTTTTTTGTGTCAGGTACATTCTGAAAGTAAATTTCCCCTATGTTTCTTTGCAAGATTAGCAAAAGCCTGCAGATGTTTATTTTCATATTGCAGAGCAGTCTGC
This sequence comes from Emys orbicularis, assembly GCF_028017835.1. Lineage (NCBI taxonomy): Eukaryota > Metazoa > Chordata > Testudines > Emydidae > Emys > Emys orbicularis. Next base: position 239,773,170 of record NC_088683.1, on the reverse strand, counting down.
AGACCAGTAGGCTATGGAGCAAATCTTTCTGGGAACCTGAATGAATATAAAGTAGTAGAGTTTATATTTTTTTATGAAAAAGAAAATCACAGTTTTGTATGTCTTTGCTAAAATTCTCTTTGAGGAATTGTAGAGGAATTGTAAATAAAAGTTTCCTATATATTTTGTTGTATGAGAGAATTAGTTCATAAAGGAGAATTGCGTGTTTTGTAGAATAATATAAGTGAAGCTGTTGGAATATGAGGAATATTTTATTTGTGATTTTATTATATTTACCACAATCATATAAATCTCTTTGTTGAATGGCTCTGCCACATTGTCAAAACCCCATGATTAAAATTTAGAAATTATCTTTGTTCAAGCATTTTTCTTTAGGGTTGAACTTTCAATATGGGCATTGGATAAAGTACAGGAAAAAAAATTTCTCGTGCATAGTTTTTTATGTATATGTATTATTCCTGGGGGGATTCTGCAGGACTGCATGCCTGCAGAAAATGTCCCCCTGCAGAATTCCTGTGCTTCCCTGCAGAAAAGGGCAGGGAAGCAAAGGTAAGCTGTGCAGCGTGGAAGGGTGAGGGATATGGCCATGGGTGCAGTTTTTGGGGGGATTGCCCCCCTCCAAGCAGAGGTGAGGCATGGGGGGCACACAGGATTACGTGCCACTGCCCCCCTCCCCATCATTTCTGCAAGCACAGAGCTGCCCAGCTGAAGGAGGCTGCATCTGGGCTCCCGCTGACTCCACAGGTGAACACCGCCTCCTGGCTCCTAGTGCCAGTCATGCTCCCCTTCTGTGTGCTGGGAGTCTTCCTGTTTTCTGTGCAACGCTTAGTGCCTGTGGTGAGGCTGGATAAGGAAGGATGGAGGAAATGAGGGAAGGGGGGGGCAAAAGGGGGGGAAGAGGCAGTGGGGAAGGAAGGGGGTGGATTGGGCAGAGGGAGGGGAAGGTGGGAATGAGGGGAGGGGAATGGAGAAGAAAAGGGGATAGGGGAATTGCAGGGAAAGAAGGAACCCGGCAAGCGGCATGTCCTCAGCAGCAGCTGGGGCTTCCCCATTAAGCAGGCCCATTGAACCCTCACTCTGAAAAGTCCTATCCCCCTACATCTGGATCCCTTCGACGAACCCCCAACACCCAGACCCTCACCCCACTGATCCCCAATCTGCTGCACTTGGACCCCCACCCCATCAAGCCCCACTTCCCCAGCATCTGGACCCCCCCCCCGAGCCTCTCACAGACCCTCCAGACCCTCCTCCGCCGAGCCCCATCTCCCCACACCTAGACCCCCCTGCTGAGCCCCAACCACCTTTACCTGGATCCCCTGCAGAGTCTCATTACCCCTGCACCCAGAACCCCCCAACGAGCCCCTTTGCATCTAGATATCCCACTGACTCGCCTGCACCCAGATTGCCCCACACAGAAACCTCTCACCCCCACACCTGGGTCCCCCCACACTAAGCTCCTCCACACTTGGATCCTGCTGGGCTGAGCCTACCTACCCACACCTGGCATAGAGGGGCAGGGCCCCAGGGTATTTCCGGGGCAGGCCCAGCCTTTGCACTGTGTCAGGTGCAGCCTCACTGCCGAGTCCCTGTACCAGAGGAGGTGGGGGTTGCAGGGTGATCTACCACCTCAATGAAGCCAGTGGCCTGTGCTCCCCACTGCCATGCTGGAGCCACATTTATTTATTGACATAAAATTAGCAGAATTTTGCAGAATTTTAAAATATTGTGTGCATCATTTTTAATTTATTGGTGCAGAATTCCCTCAGGAATAATAATATATACAGCAAATTAGCCCTTCAAAGAGATAATCTTTTATTGTATTTTATTGTATTTTATTGTATTTTATTTTTTGGTCAATGTATAGATATTTTGGATATTTCTCTAAAACAAGATTATTGCTTTAAATGTGTGTCCAATTAACACCTTCAAAAAGCAAATGCTTGGAAATATTGCTTAAAATGAGGGGATGCCTTAATGCTGACGACAACAAGAAACTAACATACTAGATTGTTTAAGGCTTAGTCTCGCAAAGGTGCTGAACACTCTAGCGCAAACAAACAAAACACTTAAGCAAATGCTTAAAGTTAAACACGGGAGTAGTATCTTTGAAGTCAACAAGACTATGCATATGCTTAAAGATAAGTACATGCTTAAGCATTTTGCTGGATCAGTCTGCAGTGCTCACCAATTTACAGGAGCAAGTCCTTAGTGTAAATTCTGCTTCCAAATTGCACTGAAATATACCCAGAGTAATTCCAGGGAAGGTACTCTGGAGTTATGTGAGTGTAAGCAAGAGCAAAGTTTTCTAAGCCCAGAGTTTTGGGAAAGATTTTAGTGGGTGAATAAGAGCCAGTTGGAGTGGGTTGCAGTGGGATTTTTTTTCTTGAAAGTAAAATCATATGGTCTTGAATACATATTGCTAGAGAAAGTTGCATAATGAAATTTAAGCAAAGCAGGAACCTTTCATATGAATGACATTTGTGTGTCCAAATGAGCTAATGAACAAGTTGTTCCAACTCCTTTAGGTCCAAAGCAATCTTATTAAAGTAGTGGAACAAAATTAGCTCTTTATAGCATGTGCGTTTTGAAGGGAGTTGAATGCCTAATTATGTATCATAAAGCTACTGCATTCAAATTCTGTCAGTGGTATTTTACTTTTATTTTAAAACATCTATTAATAAAATCTAAAAGAAAAATCTCTTCTGAAACATGTTACATCTAAAAGACAAATTAGAAGAAGCTATACTGTACATAAATCATGTTTGATTTAAGAATCATATTATTAAAAGTTATTGAAATAGCCAAGTTAAATAAGACACAGTTGTAGATAACCTGGTTCTCCCCTTCCACTGCTGAGAGGTTCATCTTATTCTCATGAGATTTCCAGCCCAGCTTTGTAAATCCAAGAAGTTCAGATAGTTCAAATAAGCTTCCTATAAGTATAATCATTTTGGGGTGCTTATCCAACTTGAAACAGGATTTCATACCTTTTGAGGTTCATTTGACATGAATTATAAATTGGAGAAAGTACTTGATGACTTTTTGAATGATCATGTTTCTTCTCTCCATTATCCTCATGCTTTTAATTCCATTCTGCCTACAAGAATTTCCCCTGTAGTATCAACTAGAAGAGAATGCTTTCTTCATTACCCCTCCAAAAATGTCCTTTCATTCTCCAAATTCTCTGTGGATATATATTGGCAGCTGACAGTGTTCAAGTTACTGAGTCATTTTACACCAATAGAGAATTTGTCCCATTGCATTTAAGAGATTATATGATTTTGAGTATGCTTGCAGATCCATATTTTATTTATAATACATATATTACAAATATTAAATGTAAATATGTAAAGAAGTTATGCATTTGCTTTTTTGTTTTTAGAAATCCTCGGTCTGAAATATCTCTCCCAGAATGTAATGCTTGCTGGCATGCCTCAGAACAGTAGACAAAACCCAAATGTGCGAGAGAATGTAATGTTGAAGCAATTCCAATATAAATAATAGAAGTAAGATAACAGGAGATTTACACAGAACAAGATAAATTTTGGTCAGTACTGAGAGAGAATTGAGAGCTGTGCCTTCTAGGAGAAATAGATTGCTACCTAGCTGATGTTTGCTCCTTCTCAACAGTAGCATGTGCACTGTCAGCTAGAATAAAAACAAATCCAGTTTTCTTCCTTCTGGGAATAATTGCTCTCATCACAGAGTGCAATCCCCACAGCTGGAGGGATCAAGATCTGAAAATTTGCTGCCATCACATTGTCCATTTAAGTCTTCAGTGAGGACTCAAACTGGTGAGTCAGAGGAATGACACAACAAGAATTACAGGAGGATCCTAGGTGGTGTGCTTTACATTAGGTGACACAAACATAATTTTTAAGAGAGTTCTTGGCACAAAAGTTAAAATCAAAAGTAATTTTGCAAAGAAATATTGAACATTTTTGCAATGTGTATGACTGGAATGATCAAATATATTACTTAAGTGCAGGGCCGGATTAACTCTTCTGTGGGCCCGGGGCTATTAGATTCTGTGGGGCCCCTGGCAGTTTGGAGTGGGCTCAGGGCTGAGGCAGGATTGGGGTGCGGGGTGCAGGCTCCGGATGGGAGGCGCTTACCTCAGGCAGCTCCTGGTCGGCGGCGCATCAGGGCTAAGGCAGGATCTCTGCCTGCCCTGACTCCATGCTGCTCTTTTCCCCCAAGTGGCTGGCATGTCCTGTCCCTAGGTAGAGGGGCCAGGCCGCTCTGCGTGGTCCATCCGCAGGTGGAGGTGCCATCCCCGCAGCTCCCATTAGCTGGGGTACCCGGTCAATGGGAGCTACGGAGCCAGCGCTGGGGGCGGGGGCAGTGCGCAGAGATTCCCTGAATGCCCTTCACCTAGGGGCTGCAGGGGCACATCAGCGAGCCAGTGCACGCAGCTCCAGGCCCGAGGGGAGGCACCAAGGTTTGGGGACCAGTGTCTGGCCCACGGTGCGGAGACTTGCTGCGGGCCAGATGAAAATAAGTAGCGGGCCGCATCCAGCCAGCAGGCCTGCGGGGCCCCCCTTTGCCCGAGGCCCTGGGCTGCAGCCCCTAAAGCCCCTGCATTAATCTGGCCCTGCTTATGTGCCACAACAACAACAACAAAACTTTTTATTTGAGGAACAAAGGCCTGATCCTGCTCTCATTGAATTCAGTGAGAAAACTCTCATGTATTTATTTCCCAAGGGAACAGGATAGGGTCCTTTAAAAAGTTTGGGAAACATTCTGGTTATGGTAGCGAGTGAAGCACCAGAATGTTAGAGGCTGTTTTAGAAAAAAAATCCAAATTTGTTGGATGTCACAGGTTCAGATAAGCATCCAAACCTTTAAGTGTTTATTTGAACTTAACTTCCAGTCCTTCTGCATTTTGCCAATCACTGGTGATAACCACAAATCTGATTATATTAATTATAAATACAATGTGACACATTGTACAGAGCTGAGAGGGAAGGTTAAATCCACAACCAGTCAGTCCAAGTATGTCTAGATTAAAAATCCACAGAGTCTGATCACAATTTGTATCAATCAGTTACTTTGCAGGGAAACAGTTGTACAATTGGAAGCCAAGAACTTGTGTCTAAATGGAAAAACTGTCAGTTTTGCTGTTACACAGACAAATCCTTGTAAACTTTTAGTTGCAGTTACACGAGGTGCAGTACTCTCAAGTCGTCATAAATGAATTCATGTACTCTCAGTGAGGATATTATTATATGAGTATACTAACAAGGTGATGTTCCTGAGTTAAAGAAAACAGGCTGAGGTGAAATAGGCATGTTGTGTCAAATAGTTTCTGATGGTTCTCTAAAAATAGTCAACCTGATTCAGGTGTTGATTTATGAGGTGAAGGTACCCATATGGATTATACTACATGCTGCAATGATGGTGTTTGTGTCTGCAGACAAAATAATAAATTCCAGGTGAGTTGTTTTGCAGCTATATTTACATGAAAAGGAAACTTCAGCTGCCATTCTCAGGACAAGACTAAAAATGTACATTATGAAGTCAAATATGTTTGGAAGTGATTAGCGTTTCACTTTCCATTTCAGTTCTGAGTTTCTCTGAGATAGAATATTTGTGTCTTTCCTCTACACAGTTGAGAGAAAAAAGAGCTGACAAAACTAATTCTGTTAAATAAAGTTTAAATCAGTTGGATGAATATCACCTTTTTGTCCACCCTGGAAACTACTTTCTCTGTTCTCTATCAATAACTGAATAGAAGAGAATAAGCATGGTTTCATCTTAGATAAGCACAAAACACCCAGATGGGTAGAAGGAAAGCATCTAGGCCTTGTATTCATGTGGTAAAAGGCTTTTATTTTTAATACGTATTAACTAAAGTCTATTGTAGATAATGCAAGTTGTGGTTTTAATGTGCTAAAACTACAACTGCCTTGTCTACACTAGGATTATAACACATGTTTAAAATACACCTTTTGGTATATCATAGAATTAGGGTGACCAGACAGCAAGTGTGAAAAATCGGGAAAGAGGGTGGGGAGTAATAGGAGCCTATATAAGAAAAAGCCCCAAATATCGGGACTGTCCCTACAATATTGGGACATCTGGTCACCCTACATAGAATCATAAAATCATAGAAATGTAGCACTGGAAGGGACCTCAACAGGCCATCAAGACCAGCCCCCTGTACTGAAGCAGGACCAAGTAAATCTAGACCGTCCCTGACAGGTGTTTGTCCAACCTGTTCTTAAAAACCTCCAGTGAAGGGGATTCCACAACCCTCATTTGGAAGTGTAACTACTCTTATAGTTAGAAAGTTTTTCCTAATATCTAACCTAAATATCTCTTGCTGCCATAGGTGCCAACTTTTCCAGGCGCCGGTGTAGCTCGCTCCCAGCCCCACCCCGCCCCCTCCTGCCCCTGGCCCGCCCGCATCCCAACCCCTTCCCCAAAATCCCTGCCCCCTCCCTGCCCCTATTGGACCCCTTCTCCAAATCTCTGCCCCGGCCCCGGCTCTTCCCCAAGCACGCTGCGTTCCCCCTCTTCCCCCTCCCGCCCAGCACTTGCCGCCATGAATCAGCTGTTTCACGGCGGGAAGCGCTGGGAGAGAGGAGAAGCAGAGCCATGGCGCGCTTAGGGGAGGAGGTGGAGGTGAGCTGGGGCGGGGCGCTGCCGGTGGGTGCAGAGCACCCACCAATTTTTCCCTGTGAGTGCTCCAGCCCCAGAGCACCCATGGAGTCGGCGCCTATGCTTGCTGCAGATTACTTCTTGTCCTACCTCCAGTGGAAATGGAGAACAATTGATCTCTGTCCTCTTTATAACAGCCCTTAACAGATTTGAAGACCATTATCAGGTTCCCTCTCAGCTATCTTTTCTCCAGACTAAACATGCCCAAGTTTTTTAACCTTTCCTCATAGGTCAGTTTTTCTAAACCTTTCATCATTTTTTGTTGCTGTTCTCTGGACTCTCTCCAATTTGTGCATAACTTTCTTAAAGTGTGGTACCTGGCATTGGACACAGTACTTCAGCTGAGGCCTCAACAGTGCCAAATGGAGCGTGACAATTACCTTTCGTGTCTTATTTATGACACTCATTTTAATACACTCCAGAATTATGTTACCCATTTTCACAACTGAATCATATTGTTGACTCATGTTCAGTTTGTGATCCACTCTAACCCCCAGATGCTTTTCTACAGTATTATTCCCTAGCCAGGTATTCCCCATTTTGCAGTTGGACATTTGATTTTTTCTTCCTAAGTGGAATACTTTGGACTTGTCTTAATTGAATTTCACCTTGTTGATTTTAGACCAGTTCTCAGCTTAGTGTCAGCCACAGTTTTTATAAGCATACTCGCCACTCCATTATCCAAGTCACTAAGGAAAATATTGACTAGTCCCAGAACCAATACTGAACCCGCAGAACACCACTAGTCATGGTCTCCCAGTTTGACAGTAAACCATTGCTAACTACTCTTTGGGTGCAGTTTTTCAACCACTCATGCATCCACTTTATAGTAATTTAATCTAGACCATATTTCCATATGATATGTCCTAAATTATGGAACATGGAAGACTGGAAGAAGGGAATACCCAAATTCTAGTCCTGGTTCTGTCATTAACTTGCTGTATGACCTTGGGCTACACTTAACCTCTTTTCTGTAAGGATGGTTTTATATTACCACATGGGAATAATTACGCAATGAGGTCATATGAAGCTATTCATCTGCTACCATCTCTCTCTCTCTCTCTCTCTCTCATATATAGACACACTATTTTTTTTAATCTCCTGCACCTCACATGCCAAGGGTGTTCACCAGTTTCCACCATTTATTGTGCTGGCTGGTCAAGCTATGGAATGTCATGGTCATAGACTTAGCTTCTTTCTCTATTGTTCTACAAAATGTTTCTCTAGGTCACCTTTTTTTCCTTTTCCCAAGTGTTGTCCATGTTATCATGTGATGTGGAAGTTGTGTTGGTGGCAACCTTAAGGTGTGTCCTAAATATGTCCTTTCTCATCTTACCACATTTGATGCTTTAGACTGGTTTACTCTCCTTAGTTTCCAATGTTGGAAGAAACTCTTTCAAATGAACTCTAAAGATCTTTGGCAGGCATTTACTTTGGAATGAGCTAATCTAGACACACATGATAATCATACAGAAATAGCTCAAGAGACCTTCAGGGCCTGATTATTTGTTGCCCTGCAACTTCTGTAAAAGGAGTATTAAGTGGATGTAAAATGGTCCTTTTTTCTTGGTGGTTTATATTCACATTTGTACAAATTCAAGGGAGTGGGCCTGAGTATTTACAAGACAATAATTGTTTCATAGAGGAGGGTATGATATATAAAATATATTGCTGCATGACCTTCAATCACAAATATAAAAGGGAATAATATCTTCTGTTCTTAAAGGTGGGTAAAAGAAATTCACACAATGTGAGAAACAATTCATCAGCACAATGCTACCAGAGCAACCCGCCAGGTTTCCCACATCTGCTACAACTATTAGCTGTGGAGCCTGCCAGAATATTAGTAACATTTCCAAATGTTATTGCCAGGGAAAAAAAATAAACACACACAGCATCTGAGTCTCACAGCTGCAGGCATACCCCAGAGTGGCTAGAGGTGGTGAGAAGAAAATTGACCATCAGCTGCAGGGTTAGATTGTACAAAGTTAGTACAAAATTACACATGTCACTGTGTACCGTAAATGAATCATTATTAAACAAGACAAACTGGTGTGATTTCAGACTGAGGGCTCCAATCTAAAGCTCATTAACATCAATGGAAAGACTCCTATTGACTCAACAGACTTTGAATCAGACCTTAAATCGGAATATTCCCCTCCAAAACTGAAGATTCTGAATTATTACCTTAATAACATTTTATTGCATATACTAGAAAATATTAGACAAGAACTATGTTGCATATTATTATAACAGGAGCTGGAAGTGTCCCTAATAAAATCCATTATTAAAATTCTTCTATTATTAATTTTGTTTTGAGAAGCACACTAACATCCATAGATTCCAACAGGCCTTTGAAATATGATAGGAAGAAAGAAGTAGGGCCAGAGAAGTACCTTTACTTTGTCCCATGAAATGTTGTGAAGATCTAATGGAGTTCTAATGTGTTGAAAACCAAAATTTCTCTTCTGTTAGTAATTTTTTTTTGGCAGCAAGCCAAAATAACTGAGCATGAACATTCTAACTTAAGGCTGGACCTGTGCCATCACCAAAACAGCAGCAATAGCAGCATACTCTGCTCTGAGAATTCAGGGAGCAGAGAGCTTGGCTCTCTCGTATCACTGGGGAGGTGTAAAATAATTCCATTAGTATTTATGAGGCACTCAGATATTACAATGATGAGCATCCTAGAAAAGACCATGAAGATATTGATAATTCTGCATTCAAGTCAGGGTTTGGATAATACAGTTAATAAGTTCTGGGCCAACAACTTCATTCCCTGTACTCTGTCCATCCTGTGTTGCACTAAATGAGACAGGAGTCTTGTGGGAAAGTAGTAATTAAAGGCTGTAACAAAATATATATTCACAAGAGGGCCAAAGTAAGATCTTACTAAATTTGGAGTGATTTTGCAACCTAAACTATACTCTTTTAACATAAGTTGTTGTTGTTGTTGGGGTTTTTTGTATTTTTTTGTTTTTGTTTTTGTGTGGGGCAGGGGGGCTTGTATGTTATTTAAAATAAAATAACTTATGGAATGTACATCTAGTTAATATTTTAAAGTGAAACAGCACTTGTAACTGATATATTAAATACATCTTTACATAAATTCCAAGCAAAATAGGCTTTTCACACACTTTGTTGCAAATCATGATGAGTTTTCTAAAACTGTGTAGAAGAATAACATGATGGGAATTCAAAACTGCCCAAAACAGAATGGGGGGAAAAATCACAAAAACATTTCACCACTGTTATACAACTTTGGTAACAAAAAATATACTGTATTTGGCCAAGAGTTAGACATTAGGGGCGTATAATTACATGTATCAGTACCAAGCCACACACACACACAGAGAGTTCACTTCATTCCTGAAATACAACTACCACAAGCATGGACAGAGGCAGCCGAATGGACAACAGTGTTGAGAAGACTTGATGCAGACACAATGGCAAAATGTGAACAGACAAATGCATGGAATTAAGCAGTAGGCCACAAATTTTATTAAACATTAGCAGAGGGGAGGGGCACCACCTGCCCATCACCCATAGTCTCCTATAACAAGAATTTACTTGGTTCCAGTGAGGGGGTTTCAGGGCTCATATCATATAACCTGTAACTTAGGGTAGGATCTCCTCAGTCTATCCCCAGGACTCACCTCCCTTCCTCCCCACATCCCTCGGCCCGCGCTGCTTCCCGCCACCCCCATTGGCCTGTAGCGGCGAACCGTGGCCAGTGGTAGCCGCGATCGGCCGAACCTGCGGATGCGGCAGGTAAACAAACCAGCCCGGCCCGCCAGGGTGCTTACCCTGGCAGGCTGCATGCCAAAGATTGCTGATCCCTAGTCTAAGTATTTCTAATTTGAGGCTTAGCTCAATAAGCTATCACTCCTGGGCAATAGGGTAATTAATTTGTTCAATCTTTAATTTCCATGATTACTCAAACATTGTTTTTATGTAAACGCAAACTGCCTAAGTTGGTGCTCCCAAATTTTTTAACGTAACTAAAAAATAATCATGTGAGATCACTCGAGCCTTGATTCAAATGTCATTGAGGTCAATGGAAAGACTCCATTTTTTTCAATGGGTTTTGTTTCAGGCCCTTACTGTTGTTCCTCACCCCACTCAGCTGATCTTTTCCATTCTTATAGGGCTCTATGAAGGAAACACCCAAGTCATCTTCATCAGAGACATATGATGAGGATTCTTGACAATTTCACATTCTGCCTGATCACAGGGAGTAAAAGAGCCTATGCTTTTGTAGACATTTTTCTAATATTCTAAATTATAGTGTTTTCTACTTTATAATAAAGCAAACAATCTGCAATTACTAATACTACAAGAGATCTAGTCCTCATATGTCCCGGCCTCTTAAAATTGACTAAATGTGTTTTCAAATGGCTCTGCTTCCCTCTTGGGTGCTGTCTTTGCACCTCATTGTATTCTGTATTTTCAGACCAGTCCATTGAGGGGCTCATCGTAGACCAACGCAAAGGGAAAAGTGCAACATTTCTCAAAATCTGCTGCTTTCTGTGACTGCACAGGAGACTGAGCAAAAAGAAATATTACCTTTTGTAGATGGTAATGATGCAGTTTCTTTTAGCTTTCAGATTGTTATTGTGACCTTCATTATCCTCTTTATTTCCCCAGAGGTTGTGGCTGCTTGGAAAGGCAACATTTTTAAACTCAGAGTGGTATTTTTTTTTTTACTGTACTACACAATGTAAAGTTCCAGAAGCCACAGGGGTGCCAATGTCAATATTTTTTCATAATTATGAATTTGAGATCAAGTTCAGATTCCTTTCCCTTCCTTTCTGTTTCAGTCTTTGATTCTGTGGCTTAGAGAGTTCTCAGAGGATAACATTTTCTCACAAATGTGCTCTATCTAGAAAGGCGTATTGCATGTGTGACACTGACAGACCAGCTTTGTGACACTGAGAGGCCAGCTCAGGTCAGAGTCTCAGAACAATTAACTTGGATGTGAGTCTCAAAGAGGTGTTAAGTGTATCAATTCACTTGTATGTTAGAATAGTTCAAAGGAATGTAATGGTTTTGATTTGCCTATCTTTCTGTGATTGCTATCCTTTGACTTAGGGTTAGGTCAAAAGTATGTATTAATGCTAAAATGAGGAGGTTGATGTGTAAACTTCATGGAAACTAATAAAGGATTGTTTCTGGCTATCACATTGTTCAGGAAACTAATGAAAGATTTTCTGGATGGCTGTAACTACATGCATTATGTATAGTTGCCCATTAAACAGTATCAGAGCCTTGGAACTGTAAATGAAGAAGCATTTTAACTTCAAAGCACGGGTCATTGTGTTCAACAAGGGAAAATCCACAAACTTTTTCTGCATTTAGTCAACAAAGGGAGAGCTCCTGCTGTGATGGGAACACTTGACAGACAGTTTCCAGAGAAAACAGCTATAAAATGAACCCTGGGAGCAAGACTGGATCTCTGAGGTGTTTGGACACTTTTGGTGTTCCTGATATAAGACAGACAGCCCCAAAGCTGTTTGGGTAACCCTGAGAGATGTATGGAAAACCGGCAGATTAGTACACCTCTGCTAATCATTTGGATTTACAAACTATGCTTCATCTGAAATGTATTTTATCTGTTTTAACCTCTCAATAACTCATTTATTTTTCTTAGCTAACAAACCTTTAGTTAAAAGAACGAGGAGTACTTGTGGCACCTTAGAGACTAACAAATTTATTTGAGCATAAGCTTTTGTTAGTTTAGTTAGTTTAATAGATAAATTGGCTGCCAGCGTTGTCGTTGTCTTTGGTGTAAAATGAAGAGCATCTGTTGACCTGGCATAAGTGATTGGCCCTTTCGTGTCAGGAGTGACCTAATGTGATTTTTTATTTTAATAACCTTTCATCACAAAGTCCAGTTTGTCTGGATGGTAAAGAGGGGGTGGAGAGTATAAAGGGACTGTCTGTGGCTCCATGGTAAGAGTAAAATAGTAATCCAGGAGTGCACGCTTCTTACTGGTTTGGTGGAGTCTAGTTATAGAATATACCACCAGTTTGGGGGGTCTGTTGTATTTTTTGACAGTCGGAACTGAGATTGGCTCTCTCAGTTGTGAGCTACCCAAGACACTGTGACAGCATGTACATAGATAAGGCCTGTAAGAGATTTTTTTAGGGAAATAAAACAGATTATCTTGGATTTTAATCACATGTAATTCTGTTTATTTTGGAGAATTAAAAGCAATTTTCTACTTTTGGGGTACTCACTTTCCCTTTTAATGAGATCAACTAAGAGGTCCCCAAAAATCTTGGAACCCCTCTGTTATTTAAATGAGGCTTGTTTTTCCTTCAGAGAGCAATGTTGGTCCAACTGCAATGACAAAAGGCTAAAATATCTGTAAAACACAATATATTTTATAGTGACAAAAAAGTTAAACATTTGGGGTGAAATTCACACCTAGACAGAGGGCCAGCAAAATGCCTATGCAGCACTTAAGTCTAATTTAAGCCATATTTTGAGGACTTCAGTGCAACTTCAGTTTTTCATAGTACTTGTTCCAGTCCTCTGTATGCAAGTAAATGTCACCCACTAAGAATAAATATAGACTTGCACTATCAAACCTCAAAATAGGTGATTTCTCATTCATAAAAATAGACAAGGAAGATACTGATCTTTCACATATGTAACATACAAATGTAGGTGAAAGTACCTGAAATGTAAGTAAAAGATAACATGAAAAAGGGTCCAAACTGGAATCCAAATAATTACAGGTCAAAGGATAAGTCGTCAGCTGGAGATGACTGTATTGGTTAACAAAGTACCTTTATCTTGCTTCCTCTCATGACCTGGTACCTTTTTATTCTTTCAGGCCATCCTCTTTCTGCAAGAGAAAGGGAAAAAAGTCTCAAGGGGTTATTAGAGGTTTATTCGCCATGATCAGTTGTATTGTATGATGTGCTGTGGCACTGGTCATTAAGTAAAGAGCATGCTATGGTCATGAGCACTAGCATTTGAATACAGAGGTTTGGGCACATTTGGTGAAGTTGTGGACCCTCCTCTTGGACTACAAACAAAGACTCTCACTTACTAGTTTTTTGAAGCCATCCAAAACTATTAGGAGGGCCTCCACTATATCAAACCAACTTCCGCTGTATTCTGAATACACAGACCTATTCTCGTAACTTGGAATCAATGTCTTATCCATTTTTCTGCACATGGGAGGCCATCTCCTCCATGTGGACACTATCAGTAGTTGTCAGGTGAAGAAAATCTTAGAAGGCTTGCCTACTTCACAGGAGTATTTCTAAGTCTTCCCCTAGATGGGGAAAGTGAGGCATGCAGAGGTCAGGTGATTTGTCTATCATCACACAGGTAGTTTCTGGAAGAACTAGGAATAAAATCCTAGGGATAGAGTCCAGACTCTGCTGTGGGCCCTTTATGCTATTCCAGCAGTATAAGGGAGATGTAAAGGGGTCACAACAGCCTTCTAGGGGGATATACTCAGAGTGCAGGGGAAACATAAGTAGTATAAGGGCCCTACCGTCAATCAAACACTAACCCCCCTTGACCCCTTAAGCCCCGCCCCTTGACCACTTTGTCCCTCCCATCTGTTACCGGAAGTCCCGCCCCATGGGGGTATTACTTCCGGGGTCAAGGTGCCACCTGACCGGAAGCAAGGTGTGTCATGTGACCCCTCTAAGAACTCCTCCCACCACCCTCTACCAATCAGGAGGGGTTTCATCCCGACAGGACCGCCCCGAGAGGAGATTTTGACCAATCAGGGTGACTTCCGGGTTGGGGTGACCCCTCCGGAAGTGAATCTTGTGACCCCACTAAGAACGCCTCCCAAGCCCCTCCGCCAATCAGAGTGCAGCACCATTACCTCATAAGTCCCAGCGCCAGACAGAGGAGGCGGCCATCTCTTACCAAGGACACATGTTTTTGAAATCGCGGAAAGGCTGCTGAGAGGAAACATGGACTCCTTCACCACCCCCGTGAGAACTTCGGACTTTGTTTTAGCCCCGAGCACCTTTGGACTTGTGTGGAGAAAGCGCTACATCAGTGACAGTTCCGAGGAGGAGGAGGGAGCGACCGAGGGGAGCCCTTTGGCTCAGCCGTTGCTGGCTACGCCGGAACCCGACCCCGAAACCCTCGTGAGACACCCCGATGAGCATGGCGGTCTCTCTTTGTCCAGCCCCTCAGAGGTGGAAGGCGATTGTGGCTCGGGGGAGTCACCGGCGGACAAGGCGAACGGAAAAGACGGCGCTCAGGTAAATGAATGATTAAGAAGCGGCGGTCGAGGAGGGGTGGGTAATGGGTTAGGAACCGGGGGCTGTGTAAATTAAAAAACAAGCAGTGGGGGTGCTTAAACGTTTTCTTTTCTGAAAATTTCTCAACAGCTCGACAATGCCTTTCTAGAGGACCCAGAGGCCCTGGACAGCGTTGCATCAAGCAGCGAAGATGAACCGGGTCCACCATGTTTTTGCTCAACGCCGATACAAGTTGTTGAAGAGGACTCTGAGGATGATGGCTATGAGGAGTTTAGGAGGCGGCTTAGCATACAACTAACTGAGCCAGTGCCACGTCATGAGCGTAAAAAAGTCATGTGGACTATTGTACGCGTTGCTGTTTATGCTATCCTTAAACACTGCCTTAGGGAAAAGCTTTTTGAAGATTGTGAGTGCTGTGTCATAGATGTGCCAGGCCAAAGGCACCATGACTGTGTGACTTGGACTTCAGTGGATATAAACTGCAAGCTCTGGGGCCTGTGTGCTGAGCTGTGTTTGGAAAGCTTATTAAACACTGTTATTGCCATAGGTTATGGTATGCAATGTCTGTGCCTAACCCAAGAACATTTAGCTCAAGGGGTGACCTTGATAAATGCTGTGCAATTCAGTGCAAACCCTGACCGTGTTCTAAAGAAAATGACCAAACCGGAAGATGCCTGCTTACAGCGTTATATTGACCGTCTAGTCCACACAAAGAGTTACAGAACCCTGCTTAAGAAAAAGACTATTTGTAAGAAATCTAAAAGGATTAAGTTAGAGAATGGTGAGGGGACAAACATGCGATATAACACTTGGTAGCTGTAAATTAAAAAAAATTATAAAAGAAAAAACGTTTTTGTGACTATCTGTGTTTTGTTAGAAGGCCTTTGGCCATTAAGTGAGCTAAAAAGTTTTAATGAAGCAGTTTGGTTTGTTTTCAAGGAGCTGTATGTCTTTTAAATAAAAAATAAATTGTTTGTGAGAATTAACTCTTGTGTTTGTGTGTGAGTGTGTGTGTGTGTGTAAAAGAGACCCATTTATAGCAAAAAGCTGAAATGTATGTTGTGGGAGGGGGGAAAATCCTAAAAATGTGCTTACAATAAAACAAACAAGGCTAGTTCAGACAATAGAGTTAATATGGAGATATACCTATCTCATAGAACTGCCTTTACTAGCAGGACCAAATATTGATTTTGCCCCAGATCCCTAAGTGGCCTTCTCAAGGCTTGAACTCACAGTCCTGGGCTTAGTATGTCAATGCTTAAACCACCAAGCTATCATTAGTCTGTTGAATTGAATGGTTTTAAACACACACACCACTCACTGAATACTCAGGGTGACTGCAATTACTTACCCTTGTTGCTATAGGGTTACATTTGATGGGAGTGCACCCATAGTAAGGGGTGGGTGGGGGTGGATGGCGAGTTCTGCTTAATATGAAATGAAATTAAACCTCAGGAATTCACAGATGCTATTGGACAGTTTAAATATAACCCCTGGGGTTGGTAGAGCACTATTGGACAGTTTAAAGGACCCAGGAGTTGGTGGAACGCTATTGGGAAGTTTAAATATGGCCCAGGAGTTGGTTGAATGCTATGGGTCATTCTTTCTAGGAAACAACCCCACCCCCCAAACTTTAAGCATGAAAGAAACATGTTTTAAAAAACAACCAAGCCCCAAGACATTCATTGATATCTGCAAAGGGCCCCCCACTTGGAAATGGGTACTGTTTAATACTGTAAGAAAGCCACAAATGCATTTTAACTTAAAGGGGGGGGGGGGGAAGCCCTGCTGTGCAGACAACATGGTTTCACTACCCCAGATCACAAAAGGGAATGCTATGGGATGGGTGATTAGATTAAATTAACCTGTTAGCAACTGTGTTGAAGTCTGTTTGAAACAATGGGCTAAGATGGTATAAAAACCTCAGGTATGCTGGCGCTTGTCCTTTTCAACAGAAAACTTTCTTGGATAGCTGCTGGACTGCAAAAAGAGGTAAGACTTGCTGTCTTTAACTCTGAAACTATATATTATATAATGCCACTCTTTGCCCATGCTGTCTTAGTAAATAATGGTGCCTATGTTTATTGCAGTGTGATCTGTTTAGCATGCAACCAGTAACTTTAAACTGCATTTCACCACCAAGCCACGATAAAAACCATTTTAACTATAGTTGTGCTTAATACTGTTGAATTAAAAAAAAAAAGTATTACACTAGTTAGTTAGTATTACTAGTTAGTAATACTAGTTAGTAATACTAACTAACATTTTTGCTTGTTCTTGAACCTGAAGGCCCAAACACACATGAGGGGGAACAGAACAAGCATGTGCCTGCAACACTTTATCCCATAGTGAAAGGTAACTTTTTTTTTTTTTTTTTTTGCAACTGGCTTTTAAATGCATGTGGGTTTTTGAAAAGTATATGGCTGCAAACTTGGTTTGGTGTGTTTTATAAAGCTGCTGTTTTGTGTGTGTGTGTGTGTGTGAGAGAGAGAGAGAGAGAGAGAGAGAGGGGCCTGTGCAAGGCATAGGTTTTTTGGTTTTTTTGCTTTTTAAAGTACTTGGTTTGTTTTCAAACAAACAGGGTTTTTTACTGTGCATAATGTGATGGGTTTTTAAAAATGGGGGGTTTGAGGCAATTGGGGAGGGGGAATGCTACTAACTAACCCAAAGGCACATGGCTGGGGGACAGAACAAGCACGTGGCTTTTAAATGCATGTGGGTTTATTGAAAAGTATTTGGTTGCAAACTGTGGGTTTTAAACTGGTGGTATGTGTGTTTCAAACTAACAAGGGTTTCTCTGCAAAATGGATTTTAAAAGCAGTTTTGGTTTTTATTCTGCAAAATGAGATGTACAACAAACACAGGTTTTTAAATACAGCCTGAAATGGATTATTTTGTTGTAAAGCTATGACTTTTTAAATAGAAAAACACCCTAATGAAATGAATGAATATATATTTATTTATATAAATATAAGAATATATATTTATTTTTAAGTTTACAAGACGGTTTCATGTGTTTTATAATAATGTTGTTGTTTGCTCCACAGTACAGTCAAAACATGAGAGATCCTTAGACCAGAGGGAAAACAAGCTGAAAAGAAAAAGGAAAGAGGCAGCTGAAAAGGAAAATTCACCAGCATCAGTGACTGATGGATGGATGAAGCCCTGTAAATATATTTTGCTTATTGGTTTGGTTGCTCTATGAGGTTTTGTATTTTAAGTAAATACATAGGTGTGGGTGAGAGAGATGGTAAAGTTCAGTTTTGTGAAATGTTGTTGTTGTTTTTTCCCCCTCATAAGCCTGGGCAAATTTTCTGACAATGCTGTAGTCAGAGCTACAAGGACACCTCCTCCAGAACTGCCAACGAACCAGGAATCTGCTTTGAGACCTTAAACAACGCAAAACAGCACAAGAGTGCAGCTGAAGCATCCGGGCGGTCCAAACCTCATATATGTCAAACCCAAGGACAAAACAAAAGACTCTGGTAAAAAACAACCATGCCACCACAACTCCAGTTCCTCAGCGGCCACCACCACACCAAGCCCTGAGGAAACTGTGAGCGAAAATGCCCACATTCACAAACCCGGAGCATGCGCTCTAGGGGTTGTGAATAAAAAACCAAGAACTGACAAACCATTCTCCCAAAACCATAAGCTCGTCACAGCTCCCCCATATTCTAGTATTTGGGAAGAGTTTGATGCTTCCCTCAGAAAAGTAATGGATGCTGTATCCTTGGGGAGTCTAAAAGAACGGGATTCTAGAAAGAAATGGGAAAAATATGATGCTTTGTTCAGAACCATGCTGAAAGACATGAGGGTTGGAAAGGGTGGCTCTGAGCAGGCATGACTAGTCGTGAAAAGGGGCCTGGGTAAAAGGGGCACCCTCCAGGGTACACATCAGCTCATGTGTAAACAAAAGGGGGCACAGCGCTTGGGGGATAAACAGATGGCTGCCAAAAAGTTCCAGGCCCGGGTTGTTGTAAAAATTTTAAAAAGGGCTAAAGAGGTAATGGGGGGGGGGGGACAAAAACAAAAAGAGATGCCCCCTACTGGAGGCTCTCAAACTGGCTTGTCTGAAAATGGGGAGGCGGAATCAGACTCTGGTTTAGCAAATTCCCCAGAGGGCTCTCTAGACGGGTCCCGTTCTACTCCCAATGACCCTCATGGAGGCGCCTCAGAGTCTGCCTCTCAAATAGCATCAGATGTAGAAGATGCCGCTAATGATCCTGTAGAGGAACCCCCAAGTAACCCTGAAAATACCGAGGTGTATATGGAGAGAGTGAGAAGTTGGCAATGTGAATTATCAAGATTTGGGGGTCGGTGTATTGTGAGGAATTTTGTTTTGTCAATCTTGAGCAAATACGTTCAGCTCAGCAGGTTGTTGAAGCCATACACCGGGGAATACAGTTAGTGCTCGATGACGTTAATGGTAGGGTAGGCCCTGATGATTATGTTCAGTTACGTTTAGAGAGCCGTAATTTAACTAACTCTTTGTTTTTGGTCAAAAGAACTAGGGATGAGCTGTCTGCTGAGGATTTCTTAAATCAGACCTCAAAGCTGCTACAGAGCAATAGAGAGTTGCATATCGATGGGACATTGCGCCTCATTGTGACAGTTGTAAAAAACAGGGGTGGGGGCGCTCGTAGAGTTTTAAATTCTATCCTTAGTAGTCAAATTATTCCTAAAAAGAGACTGTGTTTAGTAGACCTGACTTACACTGGTACCAATCTGTGTTTTGCGGGTGGGCTCTCAGCCGTCATGTCCGATCGTAAACCTACGGACGTGGAATTGTTAGCAGAGGCGAGAAAGTTGCATGAGAAACTGGGGTGGTCAGATCAAAAAAAGGTTATGCTCAGTGACGTAGCAAAGTTAGAACAGCATTTAGGAGTTAACATACAGGTGGTGCTGTATACGGCGAAAGGCGGCTGGGCCTTTTTTAAAACGGGGGGCACAGTGTACCCCAAGACTTATTTTATCCTGTTGCACGATGAGCATTACTATGGGGTTCTGGATGTAAAAAAGTTGTTCGGAGCAAAAAATTGTGAGTTTTGCCACACGGTGTACAGCCACGACCACTCTTGCAGGTATCGTTGCCGCCTCTGCTTGAGCGTAACGTGCTCAGACAGCGTGGGCGTGCAGCAGCAGTGTCCTAGCTGTAGACTGTATTGTCGGTCCAAAGAGTGTTTAGACAGACATATTGACTGTGCATCAAAAAAACAAGTTGAATGCCTGTCTAAAACTTTGTGTGATAAGTGTCAGTCTTACGTGGATAAGCGACATAGGTGTAAAGGGAGGCGGTGTAAGCAGTGTCAGGGTTTGATCGTTGGTGATGTAGACGGTCACCTGTGTTTTATGGACAGCCTTAGAAAGCCCGAATCTTCAGAAAAGTATGTATATATAATATATTTTTTTATGATTTCGAATGCACGTAGGAGACCGGGTTGCACACTCCCAATTACATTTTTGCTATGTCCCTAAAGCCAGAAAAATCCTGGGAATTTAAGGGCGATGAGTGTCTTTCTGTGTTTATTAAGACCTTTATTGGCAAAGAGTTTTGGGACTACACGTTCCTAGCACACAATTCTAAAGGTTATGATGTGTACTTCATTGTTAGACAGTTACTCAAGGAAAAGATGGGCCTAGAACTGATCACTCAGGGTAGTAAACTAATGTGCGTGGAAGTTAAGGCCCTGGGCATTCGTTTTATAGACTCTTTAAACTTCTTGCCCATGAAGCTTAGGAACCTACCGCAGGCGATGGGGTTTGAATGGTGCAAAGGGTATTTTCCACACTTTTTTAACACATTAGAAAATCTAAATTACGCAGGGCCTATGCCCCGTATGGAACACTATGGTGTAGAAAGCATGATGCCCAGAGAAAAAGCAGAGTTTCTCGACTGGTATTGGGACCACAGCTCTGAGGCGTTTGACTTGCAGAAAGAGCTCGCGTATTACTGTCAGCAGGATGTCAAAATTTTGAGACAGGCCTGTATTCTATACAGAAAAGAGATTATGAAAATGACGGAGAAGGGAGACGTAGTAGAGAAAGAACCTGGTAAATTCACCGAGATAAAACTGTGTATAGATCCATTTCGGTACATAACACTGGCATCTGTCTGCATGGTTATGCACAGGTTTATGTTTTTGGAGCCTAACACGGTAGCTCTTCTCCCTCCAGACAACTATCACAGGCAGAAAAAGAGATATTCGACCCCATCTATTCAGTGGCTGTTGTATATATCTCTCACAAAGAAAATATACAAATACGGCACGCTTTACAGGGTGGGGAACTACAGGTAGGCCCCTACTTTTTAGACGGTTATGCTGATGTTGATGGGGTACGCACAGCCTTTGAGTTTAACGGGTGTTTTTTCCACAGCTGTGTCACCTGTTATTGTGAAAAAGCACAAAATCCTATGACGGGGACATCTTTTGGGTTTCTTTATTACAAGACGCAGCTCAAGACCGACTATCTGAAACTACTTGGTTTTGTAGTGAGGACTCTTTGGGAGCACGAGTGGGAGGTGATGAAAGAAACAGACAGGGAGCTTGCAGACTTTTTAAACCGAGCTCAGTTACCCCAGCCTCTCGTGCCTAGGGATGCTCTTTTTGGGGGGAGGACAAACACTATCCGCCTATATTACAAGCCTAACCCCGGGGAAGAAATCCACTATTATGATTTTACCAGCCTGTACCCTTTCGTAAACAAAACCAAAGAATACCCTATCGTACACCCCGATATAGTCTATGACAAATTTGGACCCCTTGCAAATTATTTTGGAATTGCAAAAGTTAAAGTGTACCCCCCGCGAGGCCTCTTTTTCCCATTGTTACCTGTCAGAGTGGGTGGCAAGCTTATGTTCCCGCTATGCCGAACCTGTGCGGAAACAGAGCAGCGGGAGACATGCACCAATACTGACGAGGAGCGGGCCATCCTGGGGACTTGGTGCACGGTGGAATTGAACGCGGCCATAGCGAAGGAGTACGCGGTGGCTAAGATCTATGAAATCTGGTATTTTAATGAAAAATCTGAAATTCTTTTCAGAGTACATAAAATTACACCTCCGCCAGAAACAAGAGGCTTCAGGGTATCCCAGTTGGTGCACAGACGAGGAAAAACAAAATAAGTACGTTAGCGATTTCTACCAGAAAGAAGGCGTGCATTTACACCAACACGAGATCAGATCAAACCCTGCTAAACGCCAAATCGCTAAACTGTTTTTAAATTCTTTGTGGGGTAAATTCGGCCAAAGATCCAACCTACCCAACACCAGCATCGTGAGAGACCCTGACAAACTCTTGCAGTACCTGTTCTCCCCCAATTATGAGGTTTCATCCTGCGAGTTTATCGATGATGAAACAGCGTGCGTGTCGTGGAAGTACGCAAAAGACCGATACTCTGTCTCTGGCAATACCAATGTTTTCATAGCCTGTTTCACCACCACTTATGCCCGCTTAGAATTATACAGCCTCCTAGACGGTTTGCAAGAGCGGTGCCTGTACCACGACACTGACTCGGTGATATTTGTGAAAAGGGAGGGTGACTGGAATCCCCCTCTGGGGGATTATTTAGGGGACCTCACGAGCGAGATCCCGCCAGATCAACACATCACCGAGTTTGTGTCGGCAGGCCCCAAAACCTATGGGTATAAGCTGTCGGGTGGAAAGGCCTGTATGAAAGTCAAAGGTATTACCCTAAACGTAGCAAACTGTGAAATGATCAACTTCGACAGTTTGAAAGATCTAGTCCTGGACTATTGCATGGGTCTGCAAGAAAACACCTCAAAAAAGATAGAGGTGCAGCAGCCCTCTATCGTAAGAAACAAAAACCAGTGGCAAATAGAGACAAAAACCCCTTAAAAAGACACACAAAGTGGTTTACAACAAGAGGGTCCTAGGAGAAGGTTTTAAAACCCTGCCCTACGGCTTTTGAAAAAATGGATACGAGGTGGAAACATCCCTTTTCTGCAATTCTCGCGGGGCCTAGCAACTGCGGGAAAAGTTACTTCATAAAAAACGTGTTGGATAATGCCAAACACACACTGTCTGTTATGACTGAGAATATCGTGTGGTGTTACAGTTGTTGGCAACCTCTGTATAACGAACTGCTTTGTAAATATCCCTTTATCAATTTTGTGGAGGGGCTGCCTGATGCTTTTGACGATGACAGTTTGTTTCCTACTAATAAAGTAAATATGATTATCATAGACGATCTGATGAACTCTGCTTGTGAAAGCAATGAAATCGAGAAAGCCTTTACCAAGTACGTGCATCACAGAAACCTGAGCATTATGTATATAGTTCAAAACGTATTTTGTCAGGGGAAAAGAGTTGCACGATTAACCTAAACACAAAGTACATCGTTCTGTTCAAAAACCCCAGGGATAAATTACAAATTGCTACGCTCGCTCGGCAAATATACCCCGGCAAAGCTCAATTCTTTCTAGAAGCTTTTGAGGTTGCTACCAAAAGACCTTATGGCTACCTGGTGGTGGATTTAAATGCTTCCACACCAGAAGCTTATAGACTAAGAACTGGTCTTTTTCCCTCCAGACTGGCCGGGAGTTTATACTTTGAAAAGAACAACAACCGGGTATAAAAAGAGATGACTTATCGGCAGGTCCCTTTTTAACAGCCGGGCCTGCTGACCGAAAACATGTCTAGCTGCGTGAAGAGAAACCTGGGCCTTTTAAAATTACTTAGCAAATCGTCCCTGCAGCAAACTAGGGCTATACTGTGTTCGGCCTCTGACGATCTAGTAGCGGCCATCTCAGAAATAGCGCTCAATACCTTAAAAGGAAACGTACCTTTAACACAGAATCAAGTGCGTGTGCTGAAAAAGAAATGCACGCTTATAAAAACTTTGTGTAATAAAAGGGTTTCAATTAAAAGAAAAAAGCATCTGGTGAAGCAGTCTGGGGGGTTTATCGGACCTCTGTTAAGTTTTGCTGTCCCTCTGATAACGGGGCTTTTAACTAATCGATAATGGAGTATGCAGAAAAAATGTTCCTGGTGCCCAGCCACCAGTTGGAGCAATTAAGGGCTCCCCCTCCAGCAGAGGAAAATATCAGAACAACCGCAACTTGCTTACTGGATGCTGAAATGAAGTCTCTTCTTCAAAGAACTGACTTGGCCGAATACGAAAAGGCTAAACTTTACAGCGCCGTGCTTCAAAGGTACCTAACGTACGTGAAGCAGAGCGATGTGGATAAAGGGAAAATAAGTCTGTTTCTACCGGAACAGGAACAAAGTGTGACTGCCACACCCCCAGAAACACCAAAGAACTCAACCTCTGTTGCTCAGGAGGTGTTGGATAACGTGAATAAGCATTATAAGAAAAATGCAATAGTATTGCTAAATAAGCTGGGCCAGGATAAAAATCTCTCTTCATGGAACGATAAAGGGTCTTTTGTGTACAAAGGCTCTGTGGTTAATGGTTCTAACATGCTCGACTTAGTCAGGGCCGTCACCCAGACTCGCTCTGTTCCTAGCAGACATGTACCTAAAGGATGGGATGTATTTATGAATGCCATGGCGGAACTGAAGGTACCATCTTCCGTCATGGGCAATGCGGCCAACAGAGATCTTTTGGAACGCCTCAAGGCCTCGACTGCTGACACCAGGGTGGATCAAGAAACTGTGACCCCTTTTTTTGCCATCTAAAAAACGAAAATTGGCTAAAAGAGCCGAATGGCTCAGTGTGTAAAGTTTTTCACATTCTAATTTTTTTTTTTAAACTGGTAATGTTTTGCTTTAAATAAAATATTTCTATAATTTAAAAAAAAATCTGTGTACTTTTTCTCAATTGGTCATTGTTTTTTGTTTGTTTGTTTGTTTTGTTTTTTTGTTTTTTGTTTTTTTTGGATTTTTTTGTTTGTTTTTTTTAAACCAACCAAACATCAATTGTCTTTAAACCCCTCACCTGGGGTGCTTTATTGGGTAACATGGCTATGAAAATCATTGCAAGATACACATGTCTGGGCTTGTTGAAACATGGTTTGAGCAAGGCTAGGCATGCACAAGAATTTAAATTTATTTTGTACAAAATTCATCACCATCTGGTCATTTTGCACTAAGTCGTTAGAATACAATTTTAAAATCCGGTCAAAAGATAAACCCTTGCTACGATGATGTAAGAAAAAACACACAGTGATAGCCGCAGGTGACGGAGCGGGGGTCTTGTAATTGTCTATTGTGAAACACCATGTCTGTGGCATTTTTGTTTAACAATTTCATAATGCTTTTAGGAAACAACACACTGTTCAGGGGGGGTGCCTATATGAGTAAAAAAACTCTCCACGGTTACGCTCCTCCAGATACAAGGCGAGCCAGTGTTCACCCAGTTGGTTGTGTGGATGCGTGTTCACCACCAAGCCTAGGGGTCTCTGAGACAGCTTGCCTCCTGGGAACCAATCGCAAGGGAACACATCTAAGAAATTCTTTTTTGTGTAAGGGTCCATTGATAAGACACGTGAGAGCTGCACGGTGTCCATGTTCACATGTAGTCAAACAGAACATTTCTCCTCTGATTTATTTCTATGAAATTGTCAAAAACCCCATACACAATCATATTGATGGTAACCGTTAAAGCCTTCCCAAAACGTATTTCTGCTCTCAGGTTCCCGGTTTTAATCAGGGAATAGTGATCAGCACATTCCTGGTTGGGAGACAGGTCAAAGGCAGAAAGGGTCTAACCCTGTGCAAACTCCTCACGGTCAATTAACAGAGAACGATCTTTCATGTGTTTACCAGCTGTCTGTACCAAATTCATGTATTCTCTCATGCAGCGTCCTGCCTCGAAGTCCGGTTGCAGAGGCTTGGTCGGTATCTGTTCACCATCCACATACAAGGCCACAAAATTAATATCGTAATGTTTAAAATGAAAGGGATTTTTAGCGTAACTTCCGCTAAAGGCATCATTATCCACAAACCCTAGGACAAGCATTTTGGGTAACTGTCCCAAGAACAGGTTCTCCTGGTTACTGACCCTGCTGCCTGTGGGGATGCTAAACACTTTCATTCCCACACGGTCCACAGGGTATTTAGCATTAGCGGTAAGCAGGGCCTCCGCGTGCCCCAGACGGACTCCCGGGGCCACCCGTACTTTCTTCATAAAAAGGGATGCTGATACAATGAGCAGTTTAAAGCCTTCAGCCGCACTGCCCATTAAACAGAAAGCGTCTTTACTGCGCATCAGTTTAATTTTCACATCCACTCCGTTTAACAAAAGTTTTTCTTGAAAAAACAGGTCGCTGTGTAAATGGCCCAGCAGCTCTACCATTCTGCTCTCGGTCGTCAGCTTTGCACGCCTCACAAACCCTAGATTCCCTCCATCCAATTCTGTTTCTTCATGTTGTCCAGCAGTGTCTTTGTAAAACAGGCCGGCGGAAAATTGTGTGGCGAGGGTGTCGTCGCTGTAATTGAGCACCGATTCTATAAAGGCCCTATAAGGGTAACAGTTGTTGCTTTTGCTTATGAGGCGGTCTCCCAGGGTGACATCCAACTGACTGAAAATAGAGGCCATGGGGTAATTTACCAGGCCCACTTCGGCGTTCGCGGCGAGTTCAGTTCCGTCTCCTTTTACAATCTTGCAACACAGGTACAGCAGCGTGTCGTTTAAATCCATATAATCTATGCCATTCCCTGCTATAAAAAAATCAATGGGGGCAGACTCCGTAATGGCCGATAGAGGCGGCACCTCGATGTAGATGCTTTTCTCAATGCTGGTCTGCGTAGGGGCTATTTGAAACAAGTCTAGTTCGGATTTGGTGCACTCTTCAGACCCGCAGTGAACAAAAGCCATGTTGATTAAAATATGTCTCTTTTACCAGGCAGAGCGCATCTCCTCTTTCGCCCAGGCTTCCTCTTGGACTCTTGCTTATGGCCTGCCCTGCGTGTCAAAGACCTTCTTTTAAAGGGTTTCGGGGGACCTGTGCGTCGTGGGTATGACGTATTTCTCTTTCTCTTCCTCCTTTTAATGTACATCAGCCCCGATCCTTCCTGTGAAGCTGTATTCCCCACCTTCTCCAGAACAGCACGGGAACATGACCTACCACATCTTTAGCTATGTTTTGAGCGGCGGTTTTTACGTGGGATTTAATAATCTCTAGCCCCCTCCTCAAAAGTGGTACGGCTTTTCAAAAGAGGCTATGAAATATTCCACCCACACCCGCCCCGTACATCACGGGGGCCCCATGATATCCAGGAAGGGCGTATCCAACCTGGGCTTTGTAATAGTTCCTGTAGATGGTGGGGTCGCCATAATTTTTTGGGATCGCCATAATAGTGTTTTGCTTTTTAGAAACCTCGCTCTCTCCGCGGACGCAGATGCAGCTTGACGATCACCTTGCCAAAGCGAAATGAGACATGTCTGTTCTGATCTGTCTTTATTTCAATGGTGATGGTGTTGATGTGATGTTTACTGACAGGGACGTAATGAGGTTTATCGTAGGTGATGGTAACAAACTCATTGTTCCTTCCTCGGACAGGGACGCAGCGTAACAGGGGAACAGAAAAGTCCCCCACAAACTGGTGTTCTACGATATCCGTGTATAGATACAAGGAGTTAAAACTTCCTGTGATGTCTGCCGAGAAGGGGAATTTTTGGACGTTGCGCTTGGGGCCCAAACCCAGAATGTTAGCTAGCTCCCCACCAGTAGAAAACACATACATAAAATCGGTAGATTTAAGTCTCACTTTTCTACCCACAGGGTCGTAGTTCATGACCACCTCAGGCGGTCTGGGATGACGAGCCACGTTGCTGTTAATATGCTCCAGTAATTCGGGTATGGTCGAGTAATAACCTCGTCGTAGGATGAAATTCCACGTTGTCGCTCCAAAGGTGATTTCGAAAGGGGTGTCTTCGTTGATAGTATTCCAGCTGTGCGGGTATTGTATTTCCACTAACCCCACCTCCCAGGCACCTGGGAGATCCAAGGGCTTAATTAGCTGTATTGTAAAGTTCGAGATGGTGTTTTGGGGAAAAACTGCAAACCTGCCATTGCTCATTTTTTCTCTCTCTCTCTCTGTCTTTGCAGAAGGAATCTTTTTTGTTCGTGTCTAGATGTCACAGAGTTGAGAAGTTTCCACCCAACTGTTAAACTTATCGGGCCACCCCAACCATTTCACCAGTAGCTGCTTTTTTCTCCCTTTTCCTTTCTCCGCTAGAACTTTTTCAATTCTGTAAATCCTGTCTCGTTTGGGGTTTACTTTTTGTAATTCTTCAGGGTAAAAAGATCCAGTAACTGCCTCACCCTTGTAATCTTTTAATCAGTATACAGGTCTCTGGTCCCTGGTTAAGGCTTCATCCACTATGAATATCTCACCGGTAAACATCTGTTCATAACCTTTTTCAAAAGCGCCTTTGGTTTTAGATAGTCTCACGAGGTCACCTTTTCTAAAAGGGGCAACAACCGGTTTTATTTTAAAACCATCTCCGTAAACCGTTTTCCATACCTTCAGAGAATTTGAAGGGTTAACATCAACGGGTCTGGTACATATAGTTCTGTGAAAGCTCTGGTTGTAACTCTTTATAAAGTCAGGTAAGATGTCAATGTAGCGAAAGGTGTTATGGGCTGTAAAATATCTCCATATCCTAGTTTTTAAAGTTCTGTTAAATCGCACCACAACCCGCTTTGACTTCATTATTGGTAATAAAATGGTGAACTCCGTGCTGCTTTAACAATCCGCTTAAAGGTTTGTTTAAAAATTCTTTCCCCCGATCGGTTTGTAATTTTTGAGGCACGCGATCTTCGCTGAAAATAGCTTTAAAGGCCTTGGATACCTCACCACTCGTCTTGTCTTTTAGGCCTAAGGCCCAGGCATATTTGGATAGAATGTCTATCACTGTTAAGATGTACTTAAAACCGCTGTTGTGTTTGGAGAACCGGTGCATATCCACCAAATCTGCCTGCCACTGCGCATCCACATCTGAAACAATGGTCTTGTTTCTTTTAAAACGTATTCGAGCCGGTTTGTGTAAAGTGTAAGCATCCTGGTCTGAAAGCCATGCTGTTATCTGTCTTCTGTTTAAAGTTTTACTATGCTTTCTGGCCACTTGAAAAAGAGGGTTGACCCCGCCGAAGCTCCCAACTTCCCGGGGGGCGTAATATATTTTCTTTAACAGAGCCGTCTGTGTAGACATGACTGTTACTGGTACCGTCTTTTACAATCACAAGTATGAAAGGGGACACATTCATATTGACACAAAAAAATAATAAGTTTTATTAATCGCCTGGTTTAACACGACCTTTTACAGCCGCCTGTAAAAATGGATGCCATGACCCCTACCATCAGGGAGTCTCAGATGGTTCATTCTTCCATTTTGTCCTTTTCGGCTTGAGATCTGTGTCTCAGACATGAGCAAAAACAGCTGACGTATGATATATTTATTCACACAGGGCTACCGATGTGTAAGTTCTTAAAGGCCTCTAAAAAGGCATTGTCGAGCTGTTGAGAGATTTTCAGAAAAGAAAATGTGTAAGCACCCCCACTGCTTGTTTTTTTATTTACGCAATCCCCGGTTCCTAATCCATTACCCACCCCTCCTTGACCGCCGCTTCTTAATCACTCATTTTACCTGAGTGCCGTCTTTTCCATTCACCTTGTCCACCAGTGCCTCCCCCCGAGCCGCGATCACCTTCCACCTCTGAGGGGGTGGACAAAGAGAGGCCATCACGCTCATCGGGGTGCCTCACGAGGGTTTCGGGGTTGGGTTCTGGCGTATCCATCAACGGTTGGGTCAAAGGGTCGTCCTCGGAACTGTCGCTGATGTAGCGCTTTCTCCACACAAGTCCAAAGGTGCTCTGGGCTAAAACAAAGTCCGAAGTTCTCACGGGGGTGGTGAAGGAGTCCATGTTTCCTCTCAGCAGCCTTTCCGCGATTTCGAAAACACGTGTCCTTGGTAAGAGATGGCCGCCTCCTCTGTCTGGCGCTGGGACTTATGGGGTAATGGTGCTGCACTCTGATTGGCGGAGGGCCTTGGGAGGAGTTCTTAGTGGGGTCACATGACTCACTTCCAGAGGGGTCACCCCAACCCGGAAGTCACCCTGATTGGTCAAAATCTCTTCTCGGGGCGGTCCTTTCGGGAGGAAACCCCTCCTGATTGGTAGCGGGTTGGAGGAGTTCTCAGAGGGGTCACAGGACACACCTTGCTTCCGGTCAGGTGGCGCCTTGACCCCGGAAGTAATACCACCATGGGGTGGGACTTTCCGGTGACAGGTGGGAGGGACCAAGGGGTCAAGGGGCGGGGCTTAAGGGGTCAAGGGCGGGGTTAGCATTTGATTGACAGTAGGGCCCTTATACAACTAACATACAACTGACAAATGCAGCCCTATGCCACCCCTGCTTGGGGGTGTCGGGGATAGGACAGTGGAATGGCTGGACGATTCTACACTTCAGCAATTCTAGGCTGTGGAACAGTGGCTAGGTTAGCCTAGGCATAAAGCGACCTGGCCTCCACAGCTCTGCCTTCTGCACTGCACTATCTGAGAGGCACAGGACAGACTCAAGCCTCTGATCTCTTAAATTTGATTCATCAGGAGACCATTCTTTTTCCAGGAAGGTCTTTTCAGTAAGCTGCTGTTTGGGAATTTTTAATTTAAAAGGGAAGAACAATGGACCACTTTGGGGCAAAGTATTCGAAGAAATTAAATAATTTTGAACTACTGAACAAAGAGAATATTTGAATGAGCAATTCTGTCAGGAACGTAAAAGGCACATGAAAAAATAGAAATAAAGTAGAGGTCTGGATACATAGATATCACTGGATTTATTTTTAGGCATAAAACAAGTAAGCATCATGAGATCCCTTAGTTACTCTACATCACCAGTCAGCTACAACTGAAGAATGAAATATTTATAGCAGCTAGCTATTTTAGCCCAGAGCCTCTTGAGCTGAACTTGGAAGAAGGCTTGAATAGAGGAAGAGGCAAAGGTGGCTTAAAAATACCTCTGTGCTTCCCCCATCCTGGGGGCATGTTATAGCAGCCTCTGAGTCTGCTGTAGTGATCACTGAAACACCCCCTTCCACCTTGACATGCACCTTGTTCTAGATAAGGCTGGGGGGACTGGTGTAGGAAACTCTATGCTAGACAAGAGGAATCACCAGATGTCCGTTAAAGCAGTTTTTGAGTCAATTGTCAAGTGTAAATATACTGTATTTGTATTGACATTGTTATAGTAATACTCTCAGAAAATGTCAGCATGGTGCAGGGTTTAAATGCAGTCTGCATTTCTGTTACTTAAAGCCTGGCTCAAGTCAAAATATGCTCTCATCTGAAACTGGGCATTAGAAATTTCATCCCAGGAGCACGATTTGTGAATAAAGATTGTCAATAAAATAATTATGGCCATTTTTTAATGTAACAGTGCGGGGAGGGGAAGCATTAAGCAGGTTTATATCTTCTTTTGTGCTTCTGCAAGTTAAAAGGAAATGTTGCTGGTCAATAATCTATAACTTTAATTAGGCCTTTTAAATATGCAATCCCCCAAAAGGCATGTGCAATAATTAGATATGTTTTTACTGTTTGTCTACTACTTACTTACATGCTTAGGTCAAGAGACATTATTTTAAGAGTTCCCCAGTTACTCACGTACCTGTGGGACCACAGAGAACAGGATCTAACAGAGTGGGACCAGTATTGTGATATTACTAAAAGACATTCTGTTTTCAGGTGGGTCACTGGAGTCAGCTGATTCATTTCCTTTCCTGGTTCTTTATTATAGGTAGGGGACCAGTGGACTTGTTCGATGGGATATCTGCATTCTTGTGGGGAAAAGAGGCCAAGTCCACCCTGCAGCAGAAATGCTTGGAAAGATTTCTTGTGCACTCTCTATTGGAAAATCAAAGCTCTAATGC
The DNA here is from genome assembly GCF_028017835.1 of Emys orbicularis. Taxonomy (NCBI): domain Eukaryota; kingdom Metazoa; phylum Chordata; order Testudines; family Emydidae; genus Emys; species Emys orbicularis. The sequence goes on along the minus strand of NC_088683.1, from coordinate 239,741,406 downwards.
CATTGTGCATCATCTCAGCCCCTGAGTACAATTGTAGAGTCCGCTAAGTGGCATCAGCAGGTCACCGAGCACTGTTTTTTCCCCACATCTGCAACCAAAGAGATCATAGAATCATAGAATATCAGGGTTGGAAGGGACCTCAGGAGGTCATCTAGTCCAACCCCCTGCTCAAAACAGGACCAATCCCTAACTAAATCATCCCAGCCAGGGCTTTGTCAAGTCTGACCTAAAAAACCTCTCAGGAAGGAGATTCCACCACCTCCCTAGGTAACCCATTCCAGTGCTTTACCACCCTCCTAGTGAAAAAGTTTTTCCTAATATCCAACCTAAACCTCCCACACTACAACTTGAGACCATTACTCCTTGTTCTGTCATCTGGTACCACTGAGAACAATCTAGATCCATCCTCTTTGGAACCCTCTTTCAGGTAGTTGAAAGCAGCTATCAAATGCCCCCTCATTCTTCTCTTCTGCAGATTAAACAATCCCAGTTCCCTCAGCCACTCCTCATAAATCATGTGCTCCCGCCCCCTAGTCATTTTTGTTGCCCTCCGCTGGACTCTTTCCAATTTTTCTATATCCTTCTTGTAGTGTGGGGCCCAAACTGGACACAGTACTCCAGATGAGGCCTCACCAATGCCGAATAGAGGGGAATGATCACGGTTCTTGATCTGCTGGCAAGGCCCCACTTATACAGCCCAAAATGCCATTAGCCTTCTTGGCAACCAGGGCACACTATTGACTCATATCCAGCTTCTCGTCCACTGTAACCCTAGGTCCTTGTCTGCAAAACTGCTGCCTATCCATTCGGTCCCTAGTCGGTAGCAGTGCATGGGATTCTTCCATCCTAAGTGCAGGACTCTGCACTTGCCCTTGTTGAACCTCATCAGATTTCTTTTGGCCCAATCCTCTAATTTGTCTAGGTCCCTCTGTATCCTATCCCTACCCTCCAGCATATCTACCACTCCTCCCAGTTTAGTGTCATCTGCAAACTAGCTAGGGTGCAGTCCACGCCATCCTCCAGATCATTAATGAAGCTATTGAATGAAACCGGCCCAAGGACCGACCTTTAGGGCATACTGCTTGATACTGGCTGCCAACTAGACATGGGGCCATTGATCACTACCCGTTGAACCTGACAATCTAGCCAGCTTTCTATCTTATAGTCCATTCATCCAGCCCATACTTCTTTAATTTGCTGGCAATAATACTGTGGGAGACCATATCAAAAGCTTTGCTAAAGTCAATGAATAACACGTCCACTGCTTTCCCCTCATCCACAGAGCCAGTTATCTCATCATAGAAGGCAATTAGGTAGTCTAGCATGACTTGCCCTTGGTGAATCCATGCTGACTGTTCTTGATCACTTTCCTCTCCTCTAATGGCATTAGAATTGATTCCCTGAGGACCTGCTCCATGATTTTTCCAGGGACCGAGGTGAGGCTGACTGGTCTGTAGTTCCCCGGATCCTCCTTCTTCCCTTTTTTAAAGATGGGCACTACATTAGCCTTTTCCCAGTCATCCGGGTCCTCCCCCCTATTGCCATGAGTTTCTAATCCAAACATGGTAAATTTTTCCACAACATGCCCAATGGCTCTGCAATCACATCCGCTAACTCCTTTAGCACCCTCGGATGCAGTGCATCCGGCCCCATGGACTTGTGCTCATCTAGCTTTTCTAAATAGTCCTGAACCATTTCTTTCTCCACAGAGGGCTGGTCATCTCCTTCCCATGCTGTGCTGCCCAGTGCAGCAGTCTGGGAGCTGACCTTGTTCGTGAAGACAGAGGCAAAAAAAGTATTGAGTACATTAGCTTTTTCCACATCCTCTGTAACTAGGTTGCCTCCCTCATTCAGTAAGGGACCCACACTTTCCTTGACTTTCTTCTTGTTGCTAACATACCTGAAGAAACCTTCTTGTTACTCTTAACATCTCTTGCCAGCTGCAACTCCAAGTATGATTTGGCCTACCTGATTTCACTCCTGCATGCCTGAGCAATATTTTTATATTCCTCCCTGGTCATTTGTCCAGTCTTCCACTTCTTGTAAGCTTCTTTTTGTGTTTAAGATCAGCAAGGATTTCACTGTTAAGCCACGCTGGTTGCCTGTCATATTTACTATTCTTTCTACACATCAGGATGGTTTGTTCCTGCAACCTCAATAAGGATTCTTTAAAATACAGCCAGCTCTCCTGGACTCCTTTCCCCCTCATGTTATTCTCCCAGGGGATCCTGCCCATCAGTTCCCTGAGGGAGTCAACGTCTGCTTTTCTGAAGTCCAGGGTCTGTATTTTCTTGCTCTCCTTTCTTCTTTGTGCCAGGAACCTGAACTCGACCATCTCACGGTCACTGCCTCCCAGTTTCCGATCCACTTTTGCTTCCTCTCCTAATTCTTCCCTGTTTGTGAGCAGCAGGTCAAGAAGAGCTCTGCCCCTAGTTGGTTCCTCCAGCACTTGCACCAGGAAATTGTCCCCTACACTGTCCAAAAACTTCCTGGATTGTCTGTGCACCGCTGTATTGCTCTCCCAGCAGATATCGGGGTGATTGAAGTCCCCCATGAGAACCAAGGCCTGTTATCTAGTAACTTCTGTTAGTTGCTGGAAGAAAGCCTCATCCACCTCATCCCCCTGGTCTGGTGGTCTATAGCAGACTCTCATCATGACATCACCCTTGTTGCTCACACTTCTAAACTTAATCCAGAGACTCTCAGGTTTTTCTGCAGTTTCATACTGGAGCTCTGAGCAGTCGTACTGCTCTCTTACATACAATGCAACTCCTCCAACTTTTCTGCCCTGCCTGTCCTTCCTGAACAGTTTATATCCATCCATGACAGTACTCCAGTCATGTGACTTATCCCACCAGGTCTCTGTTATTCCAATCACATCATAATCCCTTGACTGTGCCAGGACTTCCAATACTCCCTGCTTTTTTCCCAGGCTTCTTGCATTTGTGTATAGGCACTTAAGATAACTTCTGATCTTCCTGATTTCTCAGTATGAGGCAGGAGTCCTCCCCTCTTGTGCTCTCCTGCTCGTGCTTCCTCCCAGCATCCCACTTCCTCACTTACCTCAGGGCTTTGGTCTCCTTCTCCCAGCGAACCTAGTTTAAAGCCCTCCTCACTAGGTTAGCCAGCCTGCTTGCAAAGTTGCTCTTCCCTTTCTTCATTAAGTGGAGCCCGTTTCTGCCTAGCACTCCTTCTTCTTGGAACACCATCCCATGGTCAAAAAATCCAAAGCCTTCTCTCCGACACCACCTGAGTAGCCATTCATTGATTTCCATGATTCAACAGTCTCTACCTGGGTCTTTTCCTTCCACAGGGAGGATGGAGGAGAACACCACTTGCGCCTCAAACTCCTTTATCCTTCTTCCCAGAGCCACATAGTCTGCAGTCGTCCGCTCAAGGTCATTCTTGGCAGTATCATTGGTGCCCACGTGGAGAAGCAGGAAGGGATAGCGATCCGAGGGCTTGATGAGTCTCAGCAGTCTCTCCGTCACATCATGAATCCTAGCTCCTGGCAAGCAGCACACTTCTCTGTTTTCCCAGTTGGGACAGCAGATAGATGACTCAGGTCCCCGACCACCACCACCCACCTCCTTCTTTTGGGAGAGGTGGTCGTGGAACCCCCATCCCTAGGACAGTGTAGGGGACAATCTCATGCCTTCCAATCGGTGGAGTCTCCTTCTACTCCCTTCCCTCAGATGTACTATCTAGTCCACTCTCCACATTAGTACCTGTGGAGAGAACATGAAAATGGTTGCTCACCTGTATGTGCATTGCTGGTACATGGACACTCCTCTTTCTTCTTCTGGAGGTCACATGCTGCCAAATTTCTTCTGTCCCTGCTGCGCTACCTGCTCTGATTCTTCAGAATGTTGTGCCCATGGAAGCATATCCTGATGTCTGTCCAGGAAATCTTCATTTTCTCTTATGCAATGCAGGGTTGATACTTGTTTTCCAGACCTTGAAACTTCTCATCCAATATGGAGACCAGCTTGCACTTTGTACAGACAAAGTTGCTTCTGTCCTGTGGAAGAAAGACAAACATGGCACATCCTGTGCAGGTCACAACAGCTGATCGTTCACCATCCATATTATGTTCCTTGTCAGAGCTTCCTTAGCTGTTGCAGCAACTACTCAGAATTGCCTGCAAGTTGAAAGCCTCAGTGGGCTCTCCCTGGCGAACTCCCAGTCAAACTCCCTCTGTTAGCCTCTCTGCTGTTCGCTGCTCAGCTGGTTCACAGCTGAGCTGGGATGGTTGGGTGCAGGATACTTATAGTCTTCAAAGATATGTGCTGGTGATTTGTGGGGAGGAAAGAAACCAGTAATACTAGCTACTCTTCCTCTGTCAGAATGGTAGAATAAGAACATAAGAACGGCCATACTGGGTCAGACCAAAGGTCCATCTAGCCCATTATCCTGTCTTCTGACAGTGGCCAATGCCAGATACCCCAGAAGGAATGAACAGAACAGGTAGTCATCAAGTGATCCATCCCCTGTTGCCCATTCCCAGCTTTTGGCAAACAGAGGCTAGGGACACCATCCCTGCCCATCCTGGCTAATAGCTATTGATGGACCTATCCTCCGTGAATTTATCTAGTTCTTTTTTGAACAGCTGTCTTTCTGACCTAAGCAAAGAGATTTTCTATCAGAAGTAGAATAATACAACTAAATGTAAGTTGGGGCAGAAGCCTGTTTGGTGGGAGTGAGTGGATAGACTGTATGGAAGGGGGGATCTGGGAGAATTATGTCTGCTTCATAAAACATTGACAGATCCTCCAGGTTTGCATGGTTTTCTATTTACCTTTGTCTTTAGCTTTTGGGTTCAAACTCTCTCTAATATCAGCTGTCATATAAACCAAGCTGAGAGGGGTCTAATCCTGCAATCTTTATTCAGGTAAAACCTCTACTGACTTCAGTGAAGGTGAAAATCTCAATGCTAGCTGATAATAGTTTCTTCTTCTTTGTTATATTTACTTTGGGATTATCAGGTTTATAGTGGCACACCACCAGAGAGCAAATTGAATGCTGCTTCATCTGTGTTTCTGATGATTTTCTATATATTTTTTTCAACTAAATTTATTTTCTCTAGATTTTAGCAATCTCCTAGCCCTTTCCAAACTGACATTTTGATGTTCCAAGGACAAGGATGGAGAAAAGGGAGGTATTAACTGCTAGGTGCCTCCTGATCAAAACTGGATTACAGCTGAGCTATTTGTGAATTTTGTCCAGTATTTTAGGACTAACGCTTAACTGAATCCTGTTGAGAAATATCACTACAGAGTTCATATTGTTAGGGTACTGGACTCAGCACATAGCTCTGTCACAGTATGGCAAATAATACAATAGTGTTTTGTCTTAGTTTAAAACAGAATTATGGTATCATAGTTACAGCTGGCATAGCCTGATACTGTGTAACGGTGACAGACCCCATTGGTCGGGGGGAAGGATTGAACTGGGGACCTCTGGAGCTTAGTGCATGAGTTTCTGCTGCATGAGGGAGATAGCTCAGTTGTTTGAGCATTGCCCTGCTAAACCTAGGGTTGTGAGTTCAATCCTTGAGGGGGCTAGTTAAGGATCTGGGGCAAAAATCAGTACTTGGTCCTGCTAGTGAAGGCAGGGGGCTGGACTCCATGACCTTTCAAGGTCCCTTCCAGTTCTATGAGATAGCTATATCTCCATTATATTTTTTTCCCAAAAAATTGGGGGGAGAGATAGCTCAGTGGTTTGAGCATTGGCCTGCTAAACCCAGGGTTGTGAGTTCAATCCTTGAGGGGGCCATTTAGGGATCTGGGGCAAAAATCTGTCTGGGGATTGGTCCTGCTTTGAGCAGGGGGTTGGACTAGATGACCTTCTGAGGTCCCTTCCAACCCTGACATTCTATTCTATGAGTCTATGAGCTAAAAGCCAACCAGATCTTAGCTGAGGCTTTAGAGCAGACTCATTTTATCTCTCTCTCTAAGTGGCCTTGGTGCCACTAGATGGGACAGAACATCACACCCAGGAATTGTGTGGGTTACAACTGCACCCCATGTGAACCTTCTGTTAACATCACATTTTGCTTGACTCCTTACTGATCAAGACTGTGGCATGAGTTCTCTCTGAACTATATTTCTGAATCTTTGGCATAAAAATCATGTAATCTCCATTCTTTAACCCAAAATCAAGGAGTGCTTGTTTCATCTAAGACATTCTTTCCCTTGCTTAGTCTGCTGACAGTTAATTTTTAGAATCAAATGAAAACCCTGAGGATTGTCTTAGTATTCCCATTGTGTTTGATGATATGTTTCCTGGTTGTTGTTGTTGTGGGTTTTTTTTTTCTTTGAGATCTCTAGGTCTTAAAGAATAGATCCTCAGTGTGGTTTAGTAAAGCAAGCAGGGTCAGAGTTTGTTCTTTGCCTCCAGGATTTGATTAGTATTTTAAGAGTGTTGTTCTGCTGAAACCTCAGAGAAACTCTGCTCTCTCTTGGGCCTTCCTGATTGACTAGCATTATCAATCTTTCCCCAAGTCTCTGCTTCTGAGAACTCAATTTTATAAAATTTTCACTAACTAATTTGCCAGAAGCTTTGAAATTGTAAGCATGTTATTTGCATTTTAGTTCCTGTTTCACAAGTTGCTGCTAATATGGCCATGCCTGGATAAATTAGATTTAGGAAATAAACAAACACAATAATAAATAAATAAATAAATAATCTAATGGGGGATGGGAGGGGTTGGGAGTGGGGCGTTAATCACAGAGGAGAGAATGACTTCACATGCCATGTTCCTCTCACAGCCAGAGCATCGCCTCTTAGATTATGCTGGGGAAAGTAGAGTGGATACATAAGGCTAGAAGTGTCCAAAAGTACTCAGCTCTGTGTTGACCAATGCATGAACTCAATGTGTGACATTCAAGAGATTTCACCCGTTGGTATCCATTGATAGCTAATTGTAGTTATTATTTGTATTGCTGCAGTCCACAACCAGAATGGGAGCCACATTGTGCTGATACTGCACAGATGCACCTTACCTACTGCACTACAGAAAGTCGTTCAGATACTTTGGTGTTGAGAGCAGTATAAGACCCTATCTAGAGTAGAGTAGAACTGTGCTAGGTCCTATACAAACTAGAGCTGGCCAGGACCCTTTTGACAAAACATTTTTCATCAAAAAATACCAAATTGTCGAGAAGGAGTCTCAGATCCAGGATGGAATTTCAGATCAAAACCAGAGAGAAACCCACCCCAGAACAATCAGTTAGCCTGATGGTCAGAGCACTCATCAGTGATGTGAAGGACCCAGATTAAAGTTTCTGTACTGTCTGATTCTGACTAGGGTCTTAAACCTGAGTCTCCTACAGCCCAGCTGAGTGCCCTAACCACTGGGCTAGGAAGTCATTCTCATGTACTCTCATCCAATGAATATTTAATTATTGGCTATCGGCTATAATGAAGTGATATCTTATTCATTTTTTGCAACATATTTCAAAAGAATTGGGTTTTGTTCCACATTGGAATGGAAAAAAATATGTCAAAACCTGAAAACTTTTCATGAAATGAAAGCCTGTAAAAGCATGGAATGGAAGATGACCCATCAGATGACTATTAAAATGAATCAACACAAGGGGTTTCACGGAAATTTTAAGAACATTTAAAAATAAATACCTGTGTTCACCTAATAAAAAACACACCTAAATAAAGCATATTGACATCATGCTAGCAAAGGAGTCAAAGGTAATAAAAGTACAAACATATCTAGGTAAAGAAATGAAGAAAAAACAGGACTTCCTGTTACAGGAAGGAGGCAAAACAAGTGAACACTTCAAGTTGGCAGAAGTACTAAAATGTTTACTAATAATGATTAATATTATTAATAATTATTTCTATAGTGCCATAGGCTACTCTCATGTTTGATAGACTCAAACAGCCAATGGTGGCTGGAGGGTGGAGAACACTGAAGATGTGTTCTGCCTCCAGCTGAAAGTATGATCACCATCTGCTGCTGGTAGTGGATGGGTGCCAAAATAAATGTAGTTTGTCCGAGCTCGGATGAATAATTACTTTTGCCATTTCCTAGAAGTATTACATTATGTCCTCTGTGGTTATTTTTGTGTCACTTTGCATTATTGTTACATTTGCTTCATTAGAACAGAATACAGCTCAATATATAAGAACACAGGAACAAAATAAAATGTTAGCGAATGCTTGTAATAAAGTTATTCCATTTAAATTGAACAATGTATGCAGCTGACTCATTAATATGCACATATTGTCTAGATTCTCCTTCATATCAACAGCAATATACTTCAAGTGTATTTCTGTATACCTGGGAATAATTAAAAATATTCAGAGCATTTCAATACAAATCTATGGCAGTTTCTCCTATTCCTACATTTTCAGAATTCCTATGTGGCTGGTGATTTGATTTTTTTGTATTCTATTATCCTTGATTCTGCTCTTCTATATATTAACACTAGATGTCAAGGAGAGTCATTCAAATATTCATAACATTATTAAAGTGAACACTCTTCACTGGTGCTCGACCAAGTCTTATAGAAAGATCACAAAATCGTATAAGATGCGTTGCAAGAGCAACAATTTGCTGCTATCAGCAATGTAAAGTGCTACTCTTAAATAATGATTTTAAGGGCAGATGCAAGTTTCTCAATTCCCAGAGCACTCAGAAGAATAACAGTGGAAAAAAAATACCCTGCAGTTATTATTTAACAAGTCCCAAATGATAACGGACCCTACTTCCATATAAGTGACTCTGATATGATTGCTAGACTTGGGGTTATATTAAGTACAGGACCTGATAGATGGTCCCAAGCCATGGAAATTCCACCAGGATGTGTTAAAGTAAGGCACCCATAATACCATTTCGAGTAAGGATGTGTAATTAGCCAGTGCTGCCCCAAAAGTGGGTGTACTGAAAAAATATGTCACTTTTCTGTCCTCCCTCCCAGCCAGTTTCCAAGGAAAGTGGACATTGTTGTAATTTTACACCACTGTATCTTTCCCTGCCAGCTGCTTTTTCTCCTCTGCAGGGCCACATTAACTCTTCTGTGGGTCTGGGGCTATTAGATTTTGTGGGACCCCTGTATACAACTCTTTTTCCTAATTTAAAACAAAATGATCACAATGATGGCATTGAGGCTATTAATGCTACACTAAACTTGCCTTTTAATTAACATAAAGCCATTCTGTCGTTACATTTCAGTCTTAGAACATATAGAATATAGTTAAGTTAATTCAAAATATCCTACTTTTTACCTTAGAACAGCTGTTATATTAGTTTCTTTCTGGGAGGGAGTTTGGGTTCAGGAGGGGATTCTGACTGGGGCAGGGGGTTGGGGTGTGAGGTGCAGGCTCCAGTTGGGAGGTGCTTACCACAGGTGGCGCAGCAGGGCTCAGGCAGGCTGCCTGCCTGCATGTCGTGGCCCCACATCGCTACCAGAAGTGTCTGGCTGCTGGCACGTCTCTGCGTGCCCCTCAGGGGAGGGAGACGGCATGTCTCTGTGTGCTGCCCACACCCACAAGCACCAGGAGATGAGTTAAAATAAAATGGTCATGTAGTGACTCCGTTTTTGCATGTGTACATCATCAGACTGATACATCTGTTTATGTATAAAAAATAATTAACTTACTCCTTGTATGATGCAGTAGAAGTAAGTTTTAAATGAGAGGGTATTGGCTTGCCAGTCATATTTTGGGAGGTAACTCCATGCATAGGGGTGATACAGGAAAAGGCACAGAGGCAAGAGTTTACAAGATTTACCAAGGCTGATGTCATCTGTGGAGCAGAGAAGACAGGGGAAATGTTTTAGGAGACAATGCTAGAGATTTGTGGAGTGGAGAAGGCAGGAGGAAAGTTTTGGGAGAACAGGGTCAGAGATTTGTGGAGTGGCAAGTGCAGAAGCAATGCTTTTAGGAGGCAAGGCCAGAGGTGCTGGGCAGAATGGCATTTTGTAGTGCCTTGAATGGCAGAACAAAAAGTTTGAACATGGATTTTAAACTGTTGCTACATAACTACTTAAGGACTTTTCCCACCAGAGTAAAACAGATTTAATACAACTCAAATATTTGTTCTAAATGACCTTTTAACTCTCCCTAATCACTGCAAGTTTCAGAAGTAGAACTGGGCAAATACGTGCATAAGTGTTTGCAGGATCAGGCCCAAAGTATGGTTTCATAGCTGCTAATGGTGCTAATTAGATAAATTGCTACAAGCTTTTAAGATTACTGTAGTATATTATTTGTATTATTTATACAGTGTCATAGATGTGCATGGTGCATTAAATTTTGTTTGCTGCATAATTTTGTTTTGAAAATTCTGTAATAACATTCACAGGATACACATTTTAAAAGCCTATAAATATATAACTCAATGATAAAGTGTGTTCATTAACTTTAGTGAATAAATCAGGAGTGTGTTTTAAAAATTGTCTAAAGAATTGCATGTTTCCACGCATAATTTGGCCTTTTAAATGTGTATATGCCAATATTGTAATTAATTTAATTATGGTACTCTAACCTGCAATGCTCTGAGCTTTTCTGTACATCTTCTTTATTATCAACAAAGTCATTAGAAAAATAAACCATGTAGGTGGCAACTTATGATGAAGGAGAAAGTTGCTTCTGCAATAAGTACTTTTTCACTTTGGCACTAGCTGCAAAGTGAAATACCAGTCTCATCAATATTTAATGAACTGCTTGCCTGCTCCTTTTGTCTGGCGTATAGTAAAAAAGAAAAGCTTATTTTGTATTTTAACCAGAGATTTACCTTGATGAAATAAACAAACAAATAGATAAATAAAATCCACCAAAAGTCATTAAAGCATAATTCAAAAGTTCATTTCTCTGAATGAAATCCATTAAATCACAGAGCTGGTATAGTTATATATAAGCACAATGGTAACAGTTCCATATTGCAGCGTTCCTGAACTGAACCATCCATTCTTCCCTCACTCACAAGGTCTGTTGACCCCATTCAATGCACAGAATGCAGAATGAAGCTCAAAATAACCATTGTCCTTCATAGGGAGATAGTCTGTTCTTGATACACGTGCGTATTTGCCATCAGACTCAAAGGAAGGCCCATGTTTATTGAGAGAAAAGATTCCTTATAGGGCTCATTCATTCTGTCATGGCAAGATGAACTTCCAGCTCCTGTGCTGCACCTGAGGACCCATGAGTGCACCTCGGCAGGAAGGAGAAATATTGATCTTGGGATCATCTGAAAGCCGGGCTTGTCCCCAATGCATATTAGGACAGCTGCTCGCTAATTTACAGCTGATGGCCATGGCCCCATGTTGTAGCCAGGGCTCTCTGTGGTATAAGAGAATATCAGAAAAATATCCTTTTCCCCTGCCCACCCTACCCCACCCCCCGTGCATGGTGACTAGTAAAAGAGTGGCCTGGGACCTCCTACAGTGAGTATTTCTTTGTCATCCAAAGATTATTCTACACTTGGGAGAACTTTCAGTGGCTAGTAAACTGGTTTTAGGGCAGTTTTGTGCTGCCTGAGCAGAGCAGAACTGCTCAAACACAGAGCAGAATCTGGGTCATGACGTCTGGCAAAGTCCTTTTGCAGCCAATGGCAGTTTTACATGCTTGCGTAAAGACTGAAGGAGATGTTTTGCTCCTGCTACAGCTCTGTACGCCACTGTTTTGTCATACACCAGCCATAAGAGCTGATGAGAAGAGAATTCACCTAGCACAGGCACTGTTCAAGATAGCTATAAACTACCCTACATAGGGTCCACCTCAGTAGTAAGTGTAGGTGGTGTGCTGGGCATAAGGCTACAGAGATTCTTGGCAACTCCAGACTGGAGAGCTGCACATAGGCAGTAGCAGGGAGGCTACTGTAATTTAGGGCAGCTCCCTGGTTTACCTAAATTTCACTGGAAGCCAGTCCCCTATCTGCCCAGAATCAGGAGAGATTAAAGCCACCTTTGCCCTTCTCACTCTGGGATATATCTGTGAGTGTGGCATCTCCTGGACAAGTCTGTAGTCATTCTTAATGAGTCTCATAGAAATAAAGGGCCCAAATTTGCAATCCTTACTCAAGATGAGTTGTACTAATTATAAAGATAGTCCTATTGAAATAAAAGAGATTACAACTAGTGCAATTCATCTTTAATATGAGTTGGTAGAGTCAGACTGATCAGCAATTATCACATTTAAAAAATCCTTCTTTCTTGATTTTTATTTAGATATGAGTAAAATTAGGTAACATTACTTCAAAGACATGGCAGTTTATGCTGTTAAGAGTCTTTTAAAAAGGCAGTTTGTCAGGACTGTGCATAGGACTGAGAATGAGAAATTCAGGATTAGAAACTGAAACTCCATCCTTGGCTTTGTCAGTATGCATCCCCATGTCAATCATTTAACTTTTCTGTTCTCACTCCTAAAGTAGTTATTTTTTTTTCTTTTTTCTTTTTCTTTTTTTCTGAATAAGGAGTACAAGGTCAGTGTTTCAGTTTCTTACCTCCCAAAATGAATGCATGTATATTATTTACCTCCTGCAATATTTCTGGAAGTTACCAAATAGTATTCTAACATTTGTTTAGCATTAGCAGGTAACTTCTGAAGAAATGTTTAATGTCAGCTGTGATGCAATTCTTTTGTCACAAGTAAAGTCGGTTCTGTTTTATTCTTTCTCTGACTGAATAATTAATTTGATGTGGATTCTGCCCACAGTTTACACCTACATCCACAAATAAAACAACACATGATGCCAAAATAATGCACATTTGAAGATTCTTCTGAGGACTGACTTTTGAAAGTGACATGGTCTATGTACTTATTCAATAGTATGGTCTCCTCAATCCTTATTCACATGGAGCACTTGAATATCAGTTTGAATACTGATTGCAAAACTGGAACCTAAAAAGAGTGTAAGTACCAGTTAATATAATCTTAGTTACATGTGAAATAGCTTTTTAGCCTTTTGTTTCACATATTTATTAAATCTCTCTACATTTACCAACGCTTCTTTTTTCTGTTAATTTCATTTTTATTTATTTTTCTCCAATAAAAAGTTTAGCAAAAGAAACTGAAAGAATGACTCAGTAATGAGCTAGCTAACTAATTTTCAGTTATAAAGAATGAAAACAATCAATGTAAAATGAACACTTGCTTAGCTTTATTATCTCATTGAGAACCACTCTAAACAAAATTATCTACAGTACAGTATGTATCAGCACTTTTTGCAGGAATCTTCATCAGAAAGTGGAATGTTTTTATGAAGCTCAGCTTCTTAAGTAATGTAAAGTATTTAATATTTAGTTTATATCTGTGTATCTATGGTTGCAACAGTTGCAACAGTTTGTTTACCTGCCACATTGGCAGGTTCGGCTGATCGCAGGTTCCACTGGCTGCAGTTCGCTGCTCCAGGCCAATGGGGGCAGCGGGAAGCCGTGGCCAGAACATCCCTCGGCCCGCGCCGCTTCCCACAGCCCCCATTGGCCTGGAGCAGTGAACCGCGGCCAGTGGGAGCCACGATCGGCCAAACCTGCCGACACAGCAGGTAAACAAACTGGCCCGGCTCGCCAGGGTGCTTACCCTGGAGAGCCATGTGCCAGAGGTTGCCGACCCCTGCGTTAGGCAGTGCTGATGCCAGTCTGTCTGGGGGTGTCACCCAGAAACACAGCACAAGTTTGGATATACAGATATATCATGCATATCTATAATTCACAATACAAAGGTGATACAAACATATAAACAAGATCATCATACTTGGCAAACCATAACATTTTCAGATATACCTTACATGGCATATCTAGACAGATTCCTTGCAATTTTATAATATTGGTATCAAAAATATCATAAAGTGTCTCCTTTACCTGTACAGTGTCACACCCTCCCCTCTTACAAGGTGATCCCTGTCTAGACGGTGCTCTCTAGAAAAGATAATATAACCCTAGACTATATTATTATTGCTTAGTAATTTCCACAAGGCTGGAAAGGAATGCCTATTTCCTCCTCGTCACCTGGTCACTAGGGGTGGGATCCATAAAGGGATGTCTACACTTGGAGCTAGGGTCATGATTCCCACTAATGTAGACATACTTGCGCTAGCTGTCATCAAGCTACCACACTAAAAATAGTGTAGCCATGGTAGCACAGGCAGTGGGGAGTGTTGACACAGGCTAGCTGCCCCAGTTATGTACACCTTGGGTCCATGCAGGTTTGTATTTGGGACAGCTAGCCCATGCCACTGCCCATGCTACTGAAGATTTACTACTACTTTTAGCATGCTAGCTTGATCAGAGCTAGTGCAAATATTCCAGATCTAAGTGTAGACATACCTTAGGTGTTACAATGCTGAGCATCACAGCGTCTACCTTTTAGGTGCCTAGAAAATCACAGAAACTTTATCGATCCACAAAGCCTGAGTTAGGTGCTTAATCTCCATACATAATGAATGGTGAGATATAAGCACCTTAGATTGTGACCAACAAGACCAGCACTCTAGGTGTGGGGCTGCCCATGGGAGCTAGCCAATGGGAGATGCTGATGACAGAGATGCATGCTAAGTCCTGCCCCTTTATCAGAGATAGGTGCCTAAGTCTGGGCTGCAGAGAGGCAGCTCTCTCTGCTTAGCAATGCATGAACAGGAACTCACCACCTGGAGTCACTTGGCTAAGGTGCCACATTCAGGAACAAGTTAGGCTGTCTTCCACACTAAATGGTCAGAGGAGGTGATGGTGCCTGCCTTTAATATTTCAGCTCAGTGATTAGAGCACTTGCCTGGTATGTGGGAGGCCCAATTCAGTTACATCCTCACTACCAAAGGCAGTCTCCTACCTCTCATGAGCAGGCTCTAAGCACTGAGCTATGGCTATTCTGATGCAGGGTTTTGTCCTGTTGAAGCTGTTCCACTGCAGATACATAATGAAACAGTGATTGGAGCAGGGGGACTGGACCCTGGGTCTCCCACGTTGCAGGTGGATGCCCACACCACCAGGTTACATGGTCTCTTTCTTTCTCTCTCTCCCTCTCTCTCCCCCTGCCCATTGACCATTCCACTGTGTATAAATTCCTAAGTAGTCATTAGGCCAGATACAGAGAGAGTGAGAATGAGAGTGAATTGCTCTGAGGCTTAGGCAGGTGATAGGCATCTGCATGTCTAGATGGAGGCAGCAGTGCACATGTTCAAAGGCAGAAGCATAGGTGCCTAGGAAACTTTCACCCTGAAAACATAGGTGACGAGTGTGTTTAGGTTCCTACTGGGTTCAATGGGTGTTTGTGAATTGCTGTGCAGCCAAAATTGGGCCTTAGATACTTAAACTCAGTATTTAGCTGTCTAAGTCTGGGATTTAGGCACATAAGTACTTTTATGTATCTGGGCCATGATGGGGAGATCATGGGAAAGGACAGGACTGTGTGAACTACCTCAACCTAAGCTTGCAAAAGTGCAGAGAACTGGGCTAATTGTACACATATTATGCTAGAAACTAATCTGATTTTGAGTGGGTTCTACAAATACCTGTGGTACAAACCTAATTAATCATTACATTGATTGAAAATTTCAAGTGTGCAAACAAGCTGCAAAATAATTTCTCCTAATAGTGGATAGACATCAGATCACTTTCACTCTGAAAGTTTCATTTATATTCTCCAACTCTTTTTGAATCATGTTTGGTTAATTCTACTGCTTTTGGTGGCTTTTGCTTGTTCATTTTTACAAAGTGACTTCTAATTTTAAAGAAGTAAGTACTAATTTAGATGGTTCTGTGCTTGTGTTTTTTGTCTCATACAGTACCTACTTTCCTTTTACTATATCAAAATCTAAATCAAAGCCAATTTCTCAAAAGCATAATTTTAAAACTCCAAAAGAAAATCAAATATTTAATAGAGACAAAAACCATCCCAATTACTTTAAATTCAGTGATTTTAGCACTATACTATATGAACGTAGACATAGATATGAAGAATAACTTTAATTAATCAATACTTGGAAATTAATTAATTATGTCAGCCATAAAGCTAACATTCACATTAAGCAATATTGTGTGCAGGTAATATTCTCTCATTAATTAAAGTTTGAAACAAGTTTTTCATTATAGTTATATAATACAACCCAATGCCAACAAAGTTAAATCAATCCTTCTGAAAACATTTGTGATTCTTTTATTCTCAAATAGAAGTTTTCTAGAACAGCTTAAGACAAAATAGACAATGTAATTGGGAGATATAAATGTTCAGAAAATGAGGTATTTTGATTTCATTGACATTATCCTAGAGTTTGTTTGGTTTCCCATAAGTCGAAAATGGCTTCCCTCCCCTCCACCCCCCAAATCTAAATTTGATTCAATCTGTTGACTTTGGCAGCACTTGTGTCTGTTTAGTTTCACAAGGATGGAGGGAGTTATTTAGTTTTTAAGAATTATTGCCACATACATTATAATCCCTACTGAGTGTTTAAATTTTGCATGGGCTCATGCAGCTGGCCATGTTGAGGGCAAGAATGGGAGAGAGCCAAGAAATAAATGTCCTGAACAAACTGAGCCAGACAGAGGAATCCAGATGACATCACCACTCCTATCAGCTCCAGCTGAATACCAAACAACACCTGAGATGAAACAGCAGCATCAACAGCTCCATCGTCTCTTGTCCCCAAAAGGACAGCCAAGTAGCTAAGGCACACTCCTGGGAGCTGGGAGCCCACATCACGCAGAGGAAGGAATTGGACAAGAGTTCCCTGAATCCTGAGTGAGTGTCCTAACCCCTAGGCTAAAGATTATGGGGAGGCCCCTCATCCTTTGTTTTTCCTTGAGAAATTTAGGAGCCTATCTCCAGGACACAGTTCACAGCCATGAATCATGAGTAGAGATAAGTACCTCCCTCCAACCTGAATTTAGACTCTTAACTCTCTTTGAAGTGTGGGGCTTAGACCCCACCCCTTTCTTTGGCATTTCCTACTGGGTAGTATAGGTGGCTCCATGCTCAGTGTGCTGGTTTTTATTAATCCCTTTTTCATGCACTTAACACTGCCCATGCATTGTACAGGGAGCCTGGGGGCCTAACTCAGGATTGTGAATTCCAGTAGGGAGCAGAGTGCCTAAAAGTTAGGTGCAGTGCTGTTGAGTGTTGAGTGGCTAAGTCCCCTTCCCTCCCACCCTCCTTGCTTACTACCAAGTATCCATCTTTCTCATTTCTACTTCTCCCTGAAGCAATGAGCATATTTTAGCCAAGATAACACTGTGCTCTATCAGTCACTGAGTGAAAAACATTAACAAGTTCCACTTGCTGCAACTGCAAGTTTAACGTCTTAATTTTAGTATCACACAATAGTCATTTTTAACTTTGCCTTCATTTTTTTTGCAAGAGGCTACAGATATAATCAAGATGATTTAAAGCCCCACACTTTAATGACTGTATGGATACCAAGAACATAAATTACAAACTTCATGTACCACTGCATCTAGTTAAATTTGTATTATGGGGCAATTCTCCTAAATTTAAAAGAACTTGTATCAGTGAAAATTTAATACAGCCCCGGAAAAAATATAGTCAGTCTCTAAAGCTTCAGGCTGCAGAAAAGGCTTGTGTTAGATAAATCCTTACCCAGAAAAGCATAGTGGAGACACAAATTTACATGACCCATCTGTCACTAGAGACTATCAGCCAATAAATCATCTGAGATCCTGTGTACAATTGAATCACATGCTGGCAGAGAGTCTCAACTCAATGTTCCTTCTAGTAAATAGTAAGCAATGTAAAACCTTTAATACTGACAAGCTGTTACTCATAACTGCCCTTTCCTCAGAAAACTGAGGTCTTGCTGACTATAGATGATTATGGGAAACTAAACTAAATAAGATCAGGCTGCTTTAGTTCTTAGAGTAACTTTTACTGGTTTCTTTCAAACACTAGTAAAACCATGTTCCTTTGATACAGCAAATAGAGGTGTGCTGTCCCACAAAGTAAAGCTTATTAAAGAAATGTTGTGGACACAGAGACAGAAAGTGCACGGACCTTGACTGGATGGACATATAAGAAACCAGATGGATAATTCAAGTTTTGCCCTTTTCAACAAAATTCTCTGAACCAACAGTAGTGATTGGTGGTTTGTAGCTGACATACTTATATTTTGTAAAAAATTGCACAAAAAAACCCAAAACTAGAGACAATATTTAACATGAAGTGGACCTAATAGCTACCTGCAGTATGGCAAATATCTCTTCAGATATATCTTACACTAGTGGAGGTACCCAACTGAGGAGTATAGGGCCTGACCTTCATCCCTTGGAAGTGAAGCAAATGATTAGAGACACCCAATTAAATTAATAGGCATCAGGTATAATACAAAAAAGAGGAAGTACTTTTTCACAAAATGCATACCTAACCTGTGGAACTCATTACCATGGGATGTTGTGAAGGATAAAAGTATAAAACTGTGTTCAAAAAAGAATTGGGTAAGTTCACGGAAGTTAGGTCCATCAATGATTACTAGCAAAGATAATGCTTGGGGTGATCCTAACCCTCGGACTGTCTGAAGTGGGGAATGGAAGACAGAGGTGGAGCATTCCTTAATTTCCCTGTCCTATACACTCTCCCTGATGATCTGGTACAGGCCACTGTCAGAGCTAGGATACTGGGCAAGATGGACTATGGTCTGACCCAGTATGGCAGCTCTTATGTTCTTGTAAAAGGCACAATGGCACTGCAGACAAACACAGTGATAAGGAATGAGAAGAAAACTGTAACATGGGACATGAAGACAGTATAGTAAAACCATACCTCATAGCAGTAATTTCTAATTATGTTTTAAATAGAGCTGGTTGCAAAATTGGTTCTTTTTCTGTAATGATTTTCATTGAAAAATAATTCTGTCTTTCATTGAGATTTTTTGACAAAATTCTGATTTTACAGTTCAAATTTTATAGTTGTCTGAAACCAAAACACACATGTGCATGCGCGCATGTACACAAAAGGGAAAAAAAGATAATTTGGATACTGGCATGCATACAAATATTTTCCCCCTACTGATTAGGGATCAATTTAGCAAGTTACTGAACTTTAAGTATGCAAGTAATCCCATTGCATTTTTAAATTTAGGCACATACTTAAATACCTTGTTGAGGCTTTGACTTAACTGCAGGGTACATGGTACTGTAAACACTGTGAAAGATTGTGAAATTCCTCTTTGTTTTACAGCTCTCAGTATCAGAAACAATATACACCGCTGAGTATAATGTAGTACATAAGTTGTACAAATGCTACCCAGCCAAAAAAAAAAAAAAAAAAATCAGATACATGGATATGCTTTTGTGAACATAAAATACAACTGAAATTGGAAGAAATAACTGTGACTTTTGGAAATCCTCAGCTGTGGAGCCTCCAGGGAGATAACTCAATGCATGTATTCTTCCCATACATCTGATAGTATAAAGCTCCCAATATAAATATTAGGATGCAAGAACATTATATAGATTTGGGACACACTCTGAAGGATTTTACTTCTATCAAAATAGTTTGGCACTGGACAGATATAATCCAGATTCAATATATTTTGCAGTATTTGAAGGTGTACAGTGTCACTGTGCCTCAAGGCAGTACACTGAGATTGAAAAAGATAAACACTTTGAAAAGGCTGAAACCCACTCCACCTGCAGAGAATCGATGTATGCAATTCAGAGGAATACAGAATTGTTGGGAAGTTGAAATTCACCTGCTAATCTAGGAGTAGGGTACAGAATTGCAGCTGGAGCTCCTCTTCACCAGTCACACACAATGCCAGGGCTACTCAATCTGCATAAATGTGGATGCAGTGTTGCCTCCTTAGCACTCCATGTTGCTATATTCCTCTCTTGATTTGTGGATGATCACAAGCACTATGACATGCACTCCATAGCAAATAAACCAAGATGTAATAATTTTACATTTTAGACTCTATATTTGGTACCATGCACTAGATCTTACCATTGGCATTCCAGAGATATGCTTCATGTTTCTGCTGTCTTCTGTTTGTTGCCTAAAATGTAGGCAAAAAAAGCACTAGAAGAATTTTGAAGCTTTAGGAATAGAACTCTTTGGTAAAATAGTTTCAATTCCCTGTCCCTCCCCCCAAGGCCAAAATTCTACCCATGGTCTCACTTTCCAATTTCCAGGCTCTTCTGACTTTTTTTAATGAATTTTACATAGGATGCAAAATTTGGCTTTTTACAGAAACTTAGCTGTAACCCTAGCTATGATTCTAGTAAGGATTACTCCATAATCTCGTTACTTCTCTTGAAACAATACATTTTTAAAAGTCTGTACTGATTCTTATCAGGCTTTATTGGTTCATGTGTCATGATAATAATAGAATGGATTTTAAACTAAATGTGAAGTAGATCTGAGTGAGAAAATATTCTAATATTTTTGTAGACTGTTTCTGGGAAGTTCATTTCAAACCGTAATTCAAGTGTCAAATTTTCATTACAGATATGACTATGCATGAATGTTTATCTTCAAGACACTATCTTGAGCAACAACTGGAAATAAGGAAAGTTGAGCAGTACTTGAAGCTTAGTTACCTAATTCTAATAGTGATTTATATAAACACATTTCACTTTTGGCCAAGTGTACATTTTTTATTGCAGAATGTACACAAATCTTAGATGTCATTGTTAAGTCTTCCCTCTGGTCTTTAAAGCAGATTTTAACACACTATAACAGCAAATCTACTGGCTGTACTACACTGGTAATGATCACTTAACTGTTAACTTTAATGTTTCCCTACAATTTACTTACACTGGGTAAAATTTTCAGAGGTATCTAAGTGACCTAGGAACCTAAGTCCCAATGGGACTCAAGCTCCTAAATAACTTAAGTCCCACTGAAAGTTAGTGAGATTTAACATAAATTCCAAGGTCAGTGCACAAACAACGCAAAAACAAACACCTCCCCCCCCCCCCCCTCAAAACCAAGCAAACAAAAAAAAACCCACCAACAAAAAGCTGGCTTTCAGTTGAAAATGTTTGTGTGGCCATTTGAACAGATTAGATGTGAACATATCCAAATGTCACAATTCTTTGACAACATCCTGTTGATAACCATCATAGCTGTGGCCATTAAGATGGTCTGATTCTTTAGTCACTTACACTGCCATGAACCAGAAGTAATTAATTTGTAGTCAATGGAGAGAGATAAAACTGATGCAAGATTCTTAGATCAAAGCCCATTGAAATCAATGGAAAGACTCCTATTGACCTCAGCAGTCTTTCGATCAGGCCCTATATGATAGGTGAATCAGCCCCTGCCCTAAGTATATTGGCTTCCCACCCTCCAGTGTATATTCAGAAAGATATGTTTTGCTCTGCAGGAGGAATATGATTCCCCTCCCTGGCTGAATGAACATGGTGATGAAACAATAGGTGCACTGGCTGCATTTGCCTCCAAACTTCTCATCTGAGGCCTGAGCCAAAGCCATTAAAGTCAATTGGAGTCTTTCCATTAACTTCCAAGGGGTTTGGATCAGACCGTTAGGAAAATGCTAGGAAATCTTTCTCTCGGTGTCTCAAATCAGATTTACTTTAGTTTAAAAAACCACACACATACTTAAAACAAAATGAAAAGTTGCAGTGACAGCACTGAAGTTCAGAATATGTATTCCAGTTCAGGAGATACAAATAGAAGCAGGGAACTGTACAGGACAATTAAGTTGTAGGCCATTAAACAAAGCCCATGTCACATAGAGTCAGTGTACCTTGGCTATTAACAGATTCATCAGTAGATTACTGTACTAATTTGCACACTGAAGTAATTCTTTGAAAGGCTGAACTGCAATTTTATGTTGCAGTTTATTGCTCTGTAGAACATTTGTTTCATGTTGTGGAATAACATTGTGAATAGGTTAACATAAAAGAAGAAGTCAGTGCACCATATTATTTGTCAAGAAATCATTTTTGTCCTTGGATTTATCACCTTTGTCTTTTGTTAGGGTATAAGTAGGACTTCTTGCTTTTACCATTTATGTGTCCAATAATTGGGAATGGATGAGTCTTGCTGATCACAAAATAGATCTTAAGCTGAAACAGTGAATTTTCATTGTACTTGTTGCCATTTTTAATGCTACTCTTGTTCTGAGCAAATTCATATGATTAGTGCTGAGATCAAGAGTGCATAGGGCAGAACGACTGGGAAGATGTTTTATTATGTAAATTAATGTTTAGCAATAAATGTTGACTTTCTTGTATAATCTTTTAACAGCACATACTTCAACCTTAAACAAATTTGTTATTAAAAGTAATTATGTATCCAGAATATTCCTCAAAAGATTAACTTTCTTTTCAGTAGTATTTTAACTGAAATAAATAGTGCTGTTCACAGTTGCTTTTTGTCCTTATAAATGCTCCTTTCTGAAGTATATTTAATATTTGCAAGAATATTTATGCTATGACCACTCTAGTCAATTAATTTTCTCTCTGAAATAATGCTTGATAAAGATTTTAAAAATCCATCAAATAAGAGTTGCCTCACAGTCAGTGCAGAGAACTATGAGTAGGTTCTATTTTTGACATTGCCACTGACCTGCTGTTTGGCGGTGGTAAGGTCACTTTAACTCTATATTTCTATGTTTAACCATCTGTAAAATAGGTATAATACTATTAGCTTCAATAGGGTATACTTATCTCAGCACACTATCCCTCAACATTATTCAGTAATACTTAAAACAATGTAGTATGGTGAGTCTTAGTGAATGTTTGCTAAACACTGAGAAATTAGGGTTCAAGATGACACATAAAGTAAATCATCCAGCTCTTGAAAAAAAACAAACCAAAACATATTTCTCAGATGTGTTGAGCTTCACTCCCAGGAGACTTGGGTACTTCATTTATTGGAAGACATGGGTAGCAGTGGGACACAAATCCGGCAATAACTAAAGTATAGATTTGAGAGTTTTAAAAAAAGTTACAAAATAGAAGGAATTAGCCGAACAAAGCATCAGGTTGTTCTTCATGTGGTCATTTATCACATCCAAGTACCATATGTTATATGGGTCCTGATGAGCACACACGGAGGAATGGGAGAATCTGAATATCCACTCACCTTGGTCAGATAATGAGTAGGGATGGGACAAATTTGTGATTTATACTCTTTGAGTGCACATTTGCAACCACTCTTCTGGGATTTCTTTTTAATGTGGAAATGAACTATGCTATTGTGAATCCTGACCATAACGAAGTGGCTTACATTAAAAATCCATCTTCAGTGAAACAAAACTAACTTTCTGATTCCTGTGGAGTTATGTGCTATTTATCATGAAATACAGCTCAGGATAGAAAGACATTTTTTGGACTGGTGCTGCTCAAAAGATGTGTTTTCAGTTCTGTTACCCCTTTGTTCTAGTGCATAAAAAGTAGCCAGGGAGAGGTCTGTGTTATTATGCTAATACCTGGGTCTCCCCATGAGGGAAGAAGAAACTGCATGGAGTCTGTGTCGTATTGCTCCTCAGATTTTGTGGTGAATTATGCACTGGCACCAAAAATGCTTCTCCAGTTACAGTGAAATGCTGCTTATAACAATGTCAGCTTCTATTTAATATATATATAATATATATATTATAGGCTGGTACCACTATAATTAAAATGGCTGTTGCCTCCAGCTACCTATAATCAGCTTCTTCTCCCTCCTGCTGGGCTGGTTCCAGAGACTTCCCTTCCCCTGCCAGGCCCCACTAAGCTCCAGCTGGATCTCATCTATATCCTACTACTACAGTTTGACTTTCTTTCTCCCAGCCCTGGCCATGAATGCTGATTCCTTTTCTTCTGGCTGCCTGACTCTCATACTCCATCATATCCCCATTTTCAGAGATCCCTACTTGCCCCCTCTGCTGCTCAGTTTCCTCCTTCCATCTCTTCTTCAGCTACAGAACCCTTTCTTGATGCCTCCCACAGTCCTTGCCTTTATCTTGTCTCCAGTGCCTAGGTCTCCCTCCTCACTATCTAGTTCCCTTCCTTCCTGGCTCAAGAGACCTTCTCCTTCTATGTCTTCCCACTTTGTGTTCCTTCTCTCCAGAGCTGGCATTCGGCATTCATGCTCTGATTTGGCATTACAAATGTACTAACAGCCAATGTACAGTATCCAACAAAAGAATTAAAAAAAAGTGGATTTATTACATTTCAGATAAGGCCCTGCAAATGGATCCACAAAGGTGTAAAGGGCCTAAGTGAATCGACTGATTTCAGACCCTCACTTGTTTAAAGTTTCCAAAAATAAATAGGCTGGCTCAGAACAGTTGGCTTTTAAAAATACAGGAATGAAGAAGTTGCCAATTTTACTTTTAAACTTCAAAGAGCATTACCAACTTTTAAACACTACTTTAAAATCTACAAGTGTCCTTTTAAATGAAGTAATAGTGAAACTGAAGTTATGCTTAACTACCTCTTATAGAACACCACAGTGGGGGAGTCATGGCAGATAATAACAAAAAGATCACAAATGTTTTATAATGTGTTCTTCTCAGATAATATTTTCTTTGCTGAGAATTCATTTTGGACCGCAATAGGATCATTTAAAATATTTTTCCTTGCTAAGTTTTTATAGCTGAAGCATAGTCAGGAAATCACATTTTATGTTCTTTAAACCAATTTGAGTTTGTTCAAGAGAAAGAATTTGTTTGTGTAACTGATTAACCAGGATCAAATTAGGTCAGTCTGTGTTGACACAGTTTGGAGCTGTAATTGGTTTCTTTAATTGGTAACTGTAAACCAGAACGTAATCAGCTCAGAGCAAGTACTGTCTATGCCATTAACCTGTAAAGTTTTGGATCTCTTGGGAAAGCTTTGCTAATTGTAAACTACATAAGTAATTAAAATTCTGTATCAGTTGCTGTTTGGCCAAGGAATATATTTTGTAGAATCAGTCATGCAGAAATTGTAATGAAAGATTTTTGTTTAACTTAATAGTGCTATACAAGTAATTACTTGTCATGAGACACTTGGATTCAGGAAACAGGTTTGAAAATCTGGCACCCTTTCCCAATTGGTAAGTGGACAGTGAGTCTTCTATCACATGACATTATTGACCTACAGGAGAGGATAATATGCTGCATCCTTCTTCAAGCAATTCTGCTAGCAATAATGAATGGCATGGCAGACCTTCAGGAAAGGACTTATGGGAGTTTTGAGCAGAAAGCTTCTCCAATTATTCAAGCTAAATCTACGAAGAAGAAATGGAGTAACAATGTCTGTGAAACCCATTGCTCAGTCTCTTACATAGCACCTTCTGTGCCCAGTCCACAGAGGATGTGAGTCTCTTACAGCACCCAGCTACAGAGCCTGGTTCTTTAGCTTAAACTGTGGAAACTAATGCTTTCAGGTTAGTAGGTCACTAGTGTTAGCTAAGACATTAGTTGTCACATAAACTTCATTGCATACTACACAACAATACCTAGCTCTTATATGGTGTTTTACTTTGTTAGATCTCTAAGTGCTTTACAAAGATGGTCAGTATTATTATACACATTTTACAGATGAGGAAACTGAGGCACAAAGACAGATGTGATGACAAATGTCACTCAGCAGGCCACTGTCAGAGCCAGTAAATGACTCCAGGTCTCCTGAGTCCCACTCTAGGGCCTTATTCACCAGGCTATAGTGCCAAAATATGTCTTCATTTCCTTTTCCTATATCAAAATTTGATGTCATAGAGCAAACATGGAGCAAAAACTGAGTGAGAAGCCATGCCTGAAGGAAATCAAATGGCAGGCATGGCAAGTGGTGTGGAATGTGCATAGGGACATTTTTCACATCTTTTCATGCTCTTCTATAGTGAACTCTGTGCTGTTGAGCAGTCAATCTTACCAGTATAGTAAAAGTATTGATTGACCATTAGGTTCATGCTATCTAATGGAAGCCTCATTTCAAAAAGGAGGTTATCAAGATGATTTGTTCACATCATTCCTTTTCAGTGTACTCTGGATCCTATATCTGAGGAAGATTTAAGCAATCAGGCTTATATTCACAGAGTGAATCACAGTGAAGATGCCAGCAGTCAGAGGACTGTTTTGATAACTGGGCCTACAAATTTACCATAATTGTGAGCTCAGCTATGAAAAAATCATGAGAAAGTTCATAAGGTGTCACATAACCTATAATAACAAGTGGTGAGGGGAAAGGTAGAAAAGGGGAGACAGAGTAAATTAGTTCAATCAAAAAGGCCTACTGATATAATTCAAGAACTGTGTTAAAAAGATGCTTGGTAAACAAGAACATGTGGGTCCAGAAATTAATGAACTAAATTGGTGTATCAGATATAGGGCCTAATTGTTGGACAAAATTATGAGGGGATAGGCTATTCCAGACATCACTCCGTTTTTTAGATCATTAAAGAAAGCTGGAAGAACAGCCAGAGGCTATTGGAGCAAGCTTCACCATCATGGCTGCTGCCTCCACCATCTCCTGGGACTCCAAATCTTCATCCTAATCCTGTCCAGACCAGGCCAGAGAGAGGGATCCAGATGATATCACTACCTCTGTAGGCTCCAGCTGAATCCCAAACACCACCTGGGATGATACAGAATGGGATTTTAACAACAGCAACAACAGCAAGAGCTCCAGGCCACCTCAGATAGCTCTTTCCCCCCCCCCCCCCAAAAAAAGCTCAGTTGTTGCCATCTTTGATACCATCTAAGAGGTTGTTGAACAAAGGGCTTTTCCCTCTACAACGCTCTCCAACTTAAAGGCACATGGAATGTTGTTAAAATGAGAGCCTTACTTAATACTTTAAATTTCAAATACGTTAACTGTTTTTCTTCTTTTCTGTGTCTTTAATAAAAAGTTAAAGGGATGTTTATCGGTGTATTTGCCAGGGAACTAAGCAGGCTGAGATCCTTTAGGCTAAAATCCTGACCCCTGTTAAACACTTTAATGTTGGAAACTGACTTCATTATGTTAACAACTGTGGTCCATATATTCCATCTAATAAAACACAATATACAATTGTGTACATATGACAAGAATTAAGATATATAGGTGATTTACTACAGAGAATTCTTTCTCGGGTGTCTAGCTGGTGGGTCTTTCTGACACACTTAGGGTCCAACTGATTGCCATATTTGGGGCCGGGAAGGAATTTTTTCCCAGGTCAGATTGACAGAGACCCTGGGCTTTTTTGCCTTCCTGTACAACATGGGGCATGGGTCACTTGCAGGTTTAAACTAATGTAAATGGTGAATTCTCTGTAACTTGAAGTCTTTAAAACATGATTTGGGACTTCAGTAACTCAGCCAAAGATTATGGGTCTATTACAGGAGTAGGTGGACAATGATCTGTGGCCTGCAATGTGCAGGAAGTCAGACTAGATGATCATGATGGTCCCTTCTGGCCTTAAAGCATATGAGTCTAAAGACATTAAAATGAGAATGCTCTCATTAGGCAGATGCTGATTAAAATAACTGCACTGGTCACTACACGGCTGCTACTCTGAAACCTGCACTGGTCAAGAGTTTCTACTTCATAGGTACAGTAATTCAACATTTTTATAGAAAGACAATCACCCACAGTGTTTATGAATGCATGTCTTTTTATTAATTTGAAATGTGAACCATAGTCAGTCTAATACTGAAAGATAGATACAAGATGTGTTGCAGAATATTACCTTTACACTGTGTACACTGCAACAGTTATGGTCAGGTCCTTGCTTGGTTTAATGGCATCTTGGCCAGGGTTTCTGGCCAAGGGTTTTGTGCAGTAGTAGCTGTGAAAGCTGAGCTCAAAAAGTACTAGCCTCAGCACTTGAGGGCAGGGGGAGACAAAGGGAGAGAATGTGGGCAGTAGCACTTGGATGACACTGCAACATAGAAGACACCCTAGCCCTGCAAGTCAATATGCATTTATCTGTTTTGTTTCAAATAGGAAAAAAATGTCTATCCCAACTCTACGCATCTTGACTATGTAAAATGATATTCCATTCTAAAGAATAATTATTCAACAGTATAGAAAACCCTCAAAACCAAACCAAACAAAAGCAACTGCCCAATAACATTTTTTTTAGAAGTGACTAATAGTGTGTATATCTTTTTCTCTAATTCAATTCAATATTCATCAATTCTCTTCCCTGTTAGAAGGCCAGTTGTAGGAGTGTGGACTCTCTCCTGTGCATGTCTATATTTTGAGTTGCCCTGTAAATACATAGATTGAAATGTTCATGTCTGTACATACTTGGGGCAAAGTTTTGTAACCACCATATAGTCCATTGTTCATAGGATGACCAGATAGCAAGTGTGAAAAATCGGGACAGGGGCTGAGGGGAGGGGGAGTAATAGGCATATTAGGTAATAGGTAATATAAGAAAAAGCCCGAATATTGGGAGTGTCCCTATAAAATCCCCTATAAGGGACAGCTGATCACCCTAATTGTTCAAGCTGCATGCTGGGGACCTCCAAAGGGACTGTATGGAGAAGGAATCCTCACTCAGCTGCAGTGACAGCAACACTCGGAGCTGCATCGGAGCAACAACAATCCTCAGGTCTAATGCATTCCCTTGTGTGGTGAAGAATGGTTGGTGGCTTTATTTTGCTATAGATACACTGACCCTGCTCCTCTCCACTCCTTCCCTCAAAACTTCTGCACTCTTTAGGGAGTCTTCACAGAGCAGGCCTTTATGGTATGCATGGAAAGCTGCCCCCCCTGCACAGGGTCACCAAATCCTCCTACTGTTCCACCCCCACCTTCAGCAGCAGAACTCACATCAGTTTAACTGGTTTAAGGCCCACCAGGGCGGCGAAGGAAGGATCAGGCTTTGATGTGTAATGTGTGTTCATACAATTGTACCGTTGAAATGGATTATTTTGGCATCTACAGATGTGCTTCTTCAGTAGTACGAACTTCATATTAAACATATATGGATTTCTGAAACTCAAAAGCAAAACTCTGTCAGATCTAGACCCTAGCCTGCCAGAGAAGGAAAATGATAGTATCCCATGACATTTATAAACTCTGATGCTGTATTTTTATAAGCTCTGAAGTATTTTCAGCAGTTCAATCTCATTTACTGTGTGCATTGCAATTTTGTAAGGAAGCTGCAACACTGGAGCTTTCAAACTGTAGTTCAAGAGAAAGCATCAGAAACTTGAAGGTCATATTGCTCTTAGATATCATAATATACTATGTATCCTAATAGAGCCATCCATACTAACAAATAGAATGTCACGGTCCTCCAGAATTGAGAGAGACAATTTTCTGATGTTTTTCCCCCTCCATTCAGACAGGAGTCCTTGAACAAATACTCAAGAGAAATCCAATAAGTATTTTGAGCTCTTTTAGGAGGTAAAATTATACGGTATAAAGACTATAATTATGCAATGGGCGTAGTATCTCTACATATTAACTAGTTATTAATTCCCTGAGAGATTAGCTATTTATAAATTATAGCCAACTCAATCAACTCTGTTATTATCCAGCTAGGGTAGAGGCAGCTGGCACATTTATATCTTCCTGGATATTGTGACCTAAATTAAGTCATATTCTTCTGTTGTGAGAGTATGACTCCAAGAGCCCTGTTAATTGTGGAGGGTGCGGGTTGGAACATGATTCTGTAAGAGTGAATGGTCGTAAGAGCAGCACTAGAATGTGTTCATCAGACTGATTTAGAATAACAGAAAAAACAACAACCCTGTATTATCTTTAATCATCATCACTTAGTAGACATTTGCATCAGACGGTAAATGTTTGTTGTGATTTAGGATGCAGACTGTATATGGACATGAGAGGCTGGATCAGCTGCCATTTAGTATCACACAGGGCCGGCTCTAGGCACCAGCAAAACAAGCTGGTGCTTGGGGTGGCACATTTTTAGGGGCGGCATGGCCGGCGCCAGAATGCCGCCCCTAAAAATGTGCCCCGGCCGCCCTAGCTCACCTCCGCTGCTGCTGCTCGTGCGCCACGGCGCGCAAAACAGCTGATTCGCGCGCCGCTGCTCCCCCTCCCTCTTAGGCTTGAGAGCCTGGGGGGAGGAGGCAGGGCTGGGGATTTGGGGAAGGGGCGGAGCTGAGGCGGGGCCGGGGGTGGGGTAAGAAAAAAACGGGGGGGGGGGCGGCCAAAATTGTTTCTGCTTGGGGCGGCAAAAATCCTAGAGCCGGCCCTGGTATCACATAACTGGTATAATCTGACCTTAGAACCAGCTTGTCAAGTTCCTACACCGGAGTGATCCTCCTGACGTGTAGAGTGAAAATACAGCTGCCCATATGACATCCTCAGGGTCACATAGGTAGTATTGGATGCAGCCCACAATGGTAAATAGAACCACTGCAAAACTGGGCAAAATTTCAGCTGAAACATTTTTGGCAAAAAAAAAAATGCAGATTTGGCAACACCAAAATATTTAATGAATCCATGCCTGTGTTGCCAAAATGTTTATTTAGAAAAAAAAATCTGAACGTTTTGTTCTGATTTTTTTGAAAAATGAAACATTCCATTTTTTGGTTCGAAATTCCTTTCTTTCAAAATTTCCTTTAATTTTATTTTTTAAAATTCAAAAATGTTTTAAAATGGTCCAGAATTAAACAAAATATTTTGATTTTGTCCAAATGAAACATTGTGTTTGACCTAAAACTTTGTTTTTACTCTTCAAAATTGCCAGAAAACCAAAAAATCTATTACTCTCCTGGGTCTACTCTTCAGTCAATCACCCTCCTTTTCTCATGCTGTTTTAGGAAAAAGGTGGTATGGCTGGGGAAAAAAAGATGATGGCCAGGAAACGTGTGCTATGCTTATGCCTTTTGCATTTTTAGCCTTCTTTCACCATTGTATTCTTACATAAATCAGAGCAGCTCTTAGGCTATCATAACACAGCATATGAAGATTGGCATTCACAGAGCTGCAAGATCAGGAGGTGCAAAAGTGATCTTTCAGCATCCTATCAGAGCAGGGGTGGCCAACCTGTGGCTCCGGAGCCATATGCGGCTCTTCAGAAGTTAATATGCGGCTCCTTGTATAGGCACCAACTCCGGGGCTGGAGCTATAGGCGCCAACTTTCCAATGTGCCGGGGGGTGCTCACAGCTCAACCCCTGGCACACACTCTGCCCACACTCCACCCCTTCCCACACCCTTCCCTGAGCCTGCCATGCCCTCACTCCTCCCCCTCCTCCCCCAGAGCCTCCTGCGCACCATGAAACAGCTGATCAGGAGGGAGGAGAAGGCCCTGATTGGCGGGGCTGCCAGTAGGTGGGAGGTGCTGGAAGCGGGGGGAGCTGATGGAGGGGCTGCTGATGTATTACTGTGGCTCTTTGGCAATGTACATTGGTAAATTCTGGCTCCTTCTCAAGCTCAGGTTGGCCACCCCTGCTTTCAGAGCATTTCTCTGGCATGAACTTTATGTAGTTAGGCCATAGCCAAAGATCTTGCCCAGAACTGAACACAAGCTATCATTTTAATCTAAATCTATTACTTATTTCTCATAAGTACGAAACAGTTCTGATCCTACCTCTTTTGAAGTTAATAGAACACTAGATATTAAGCTTGTTACTTGATATTCAGCCATGCATCTTACTATAGAGGGCCCAGATGAGTCGATGACAACAGTGACCAGTGATTTTAGGTGCCTCAGTTTTTTAGTGCCCAACTTGAGATACCTTAAGGGGGCCTGATTTCCAGAAAGTATTGAGCCTTCGGTCATCTGAGAATGAAGCCCTTTTAAGTGTCTGAAATTTGGCACCCACATAAGCAATAAAATAGTACAGGTTCTACTTTATCAACTGGTTGCCATTTTCAGAGGATTGGTGGCCAGTTAGCAGGGAATACATATATTCATGCCTGATTTAAAATCTAAAACCTTTCTTTGTTTGATTACAGGGAGAAAATTTGGGTAGAACTATATTACTTTGGCATGTCATACTGGATTTAGACTTACTTGTATTCATCTTTTAAAATACACCAATGAAGTGGAAGATCCACATGTTCAGAGTCCATTAGGAATTGTCCCATACGGATACCATGCATTACATCAGTGGGTAGGAAGAATATTAGAGTTCTCACAAGTGTGCTAAGTGCTTGTGTAATTTAAACAGGAACTTTTGCAAAGAGACAAATTAAGAAAAGAGAATATTTGTACAAAAAGCAATAATTTTCCCCCTCAACTCTGACTTTAAAGTGAACAGTGGGAACTCAGCCCCTTTGTGAATGCGTTCTGCAACAAGGCAGGATTAAGCCCAGTATTAATAAATCAAGGGTATTTCCATTCTGATGCCTCAGTGGATTTGCTGTATTTGTCCACTTCTATTTGCCCTCAAGCTCGCAGTTTACAAAAATGTGTAACTTTGAATCATTACCACAGCCTTGAGAAGATAAACCAAACATTCACTCTTTTTTATCATCCTTACATGACACTAAATTGTTTGATATTAACTCTGAATCAAGAAGAAAGAAAGCAATGAAATATTAATCACATTCTTATGTATTCACTATGTGCAAGTCTAAAGTACATGATTAGAGTTTAAAGTTAAAGTGCTGAAAACAAGATCTTTGTCTCCATGCTGCTTTTTTTACTGCCTCTTCTGGTTCATTTCATATAAGCACCATTATCCCAAAGTAAGAGCTTTCCATTAATTGATGCTCTGAGAGGTTGCTATGACTCAAAGTGTGGGCAGAATGGATTGTTCATAGTTAACATCACAGGTAGGTGTCTAGAAGACGATGGCTCAAAGAATTTTTTTCTTCTGGCATCACAGTCACTAACTTTGCAATGCCATTCACACTTAGTACAGAAGAGCAAAGCTCAGGATGGCAGGGCTCCAGCTGGCATCATTGCTGATGGCAACAACATGTGACTCAAGAGACCAGCCAGTTCTTCTGCACCAATTACCAGTAGAGTTCAGATTTTTCTTTAGTTTAATAACCTTTTAAGTTCTTGCTGAAATGTGAAGATTTTGTGGGGTCTGCGTTGACTGGAGTACAGCAAGGCAGTACGGCAAGGAAGACTCAGTTCTATGCATTCAAATGCCTTTGGTGACAATGTAACCACTGGCAGTCCTAGCTGTATCATTGGTTCAAGACAGGCCGATTTTCAAGTGTCTTTTTACATATATGCTGCCCTATTACCTGCTCAGAAATATTTGGATTTTTTAAATTTTATTTTATACTTTTGAAGTCACAAGAGAGCTACTAGATCCCAGAAGTGGGTGAAATATAGTACTTCTCAAAATACATTAACTTCCATTGAATCTTCTCCCCCCAAAATCAAGCAGGCTGTGTTAGTTTTCTCTTATGTCACTTGTTCAAATGTTACAGAAAAACATCTATTTAGGAACAAAGGAATTGCCACTCTGGATCAGACCCTTGGTCCATCTAGTCCCCATTCTATCTCTGAAAATGGCCTGTGCCAAACACTGCGGAAGAAGATGTAAGAACCCCCCACCATAGGCAGGTAATTTGGTCCCCATATTTGATCTAAAAAATGTAAAAGATCTGCACAAATTCTCACTTTTGTGTCACCTCACAAAGCTAATAAAAACTACTATTACTTCCAAGTAAAAGATGTGGTGTACTTACTGTTTGTCTTTTGAGAGATAAATGACTAAGTATAGTAATTTGTATTCTGAATAAATCATGTGGTAAATAGACTATATCTTAAGGAAATAAGTGTAATTCCAGTGAAGTCAAATGAGTGATGCTGATTTACAACACCTGATGATCTGGCCCAGTAAAGGGTGAAGTCATGGCCCCATGGAAGTCAATAGCAAAGCTCCCATTTACTCAATAGGGCCAGGATTTCACTCAATATATTTTATGTTAGATTGCAAATGTTTTATGTATATGTATGTATCAGTTATTTCCTTTTCCTCGACTCCTATTACATGTATTTTGAAAAATAATAAAGTATCAAATTTAAAAACTGTCTGTACCAGTAGCTATATAAGGTCCTGATCCAGATCTCATGGGAGTTTTGAAATTGAATTAAGAGGAGGTAAAACAAGCCCTAAGAAAGGATGCAAATAGGAATTACACAGCATGGTAGAAAATGCAAATAGGAATTAAACTCAGCAAGTTCCAACCTACAAAGCAAAAAGTAAAGGATTAGGAAAACTCTTCAAATACACTTATTCTAAAGAATCCACTTAATCTAAAGAGTCTTCTTCCTCAACTCTTATACTTCCTGACTTTTTAATACTTTAATTGAGATTAGTAAATAGCAGTATCCTATTTGCCATCTGTGTTATTCATTATTTTGTACATCTCTCATGTCACCTGTTCTGTTTTTTTTCCCTGTAAGCTAAGTTCTATTTTTAATTATCTCCTTATAGGAGACTATTTCCATGCTTTCAGTCATATTCAGTGCCCTTTAGTTTAGACCTTTTGTATTTCTGCTGTGTCTGTGTTGAGAATGAGATGTCATATTTCTGGATGGCATTATAATATTTTCAATATTTTATCCCTTTCTGAATTTTGATCACTTCTGGCCACCGAGCAGATCTAGTGCTGTCCACACTGATGACCAGGTATTTGCCCTGAGTAATTACAGTTAATTTAGAACCCACAAAAGTATGAATAACTTTAATTGTTCCTTCTAGTATGCATTACTTTGCTGAATTTCACTTTATGTTGCCCCTTTATTTTCAGGGTAACTGAATATTAGCTAGCTACTGATGTCTCAATGGCAAAACTCGCACTGACTTTAATTGAGTAATCTGCATTGTATAATGGGGGATTTCAACTATTCCCATATTGATTGGGTACATGCCACCTAAGGATGGGATGCAGAGATAAAATTTCTAAATACCATTAATGACAGCTTCTTGGAGCAGCTAGTCCGTGAACCCTCAAGCAGAGAGTCAATTCTTGATTTAGTCCTAAATGAAGCACAGGATCTGGTCCAAGAGAGAAATATAGCTGAACCACTCAGTAATAGCAACTGTAATTAATTAATTTTAACATCATTGGGGAGGGGGAGGAAATATCAAAGAAACCCACCATAGTAGCAATAAACTTCAAAAAAAGTGGAACGACTCCAAACATGAGGACACTAGTTAAACTTATCCCTTCACATAACACAAGAACCAGTGATCACCTAATGAAAATAATAGGCAGCAGGTATAATACAAACATAAGGAAGTATTTCTTCATGCAACACGCAGTCAACCTGTGGAATAGGGTGACCAGACAGCAAATGTGAAAAATCGGGACAGGGGGTGGGGAGTAATAGGAGCCTATATAAGAAAAAGACCCCAAAATTGGGACTGTCCCTATAAAATCGGGACATCTGGTCACCCTACTGTGGAACTCATTGCCTGGTGATGTTGTGAAGTCCAAAAGTATAACTGGGTTCAAAAAAGAATTAGATAAGTTCAAGGTGGATAGGCTCATCAATGGCTATTAGCCAAGATGGTCAGGGATGCAATCCCATGTTCTATGTGTTCCTAAACTTCCAACTGCCAGAAGCTGTAACTGGAGGGGAAGGGATGAATCAGTTGATAATTTCCCTGTTCTATTCATGCACTCTGAAGCATATGGCATCGTCCACTCTCAGAAGACAGAATACTCGGCTAGATGGACCATTAGTCTGAAGTGTGGCTGTTCTGACGTTCTTATGTGTTGATCTCTGTTATTAAATGTTATTCATGCACTGAAATATGAATATAATACATACAGTATTAAAACATAAATGATATAGTATAAAACTGGATTGTTGACTCCAACAAATACTTCCTGGTGTCCCACTGCCGTTGAAATAAGTATTTGCTTATGCGGACTGATAAATTAAGACACAAGATGGGCCCATGATATAAAATTCAGAGTGGAAGTGTGCTTAGATACAGGACTTTAAATTTAGTGATGGGCCTAAACCAAACATATTAATTTATTTCTGTTTTTCCAATATTTCTGCAATTACCAATAAGACTGGCCATTTTTTTTTTCTAATAGAAACATTTCATAATTAAATTTTGACTATGCTACACAAGTGGTTACTCAGGCAAATCTCCCATTACAGTCAATGTAAGCATTGTCTGTAAGTGAACTGTGATGGGGTGTACTCCCCACACTGGCCCTACAAGAACTGAATTAGGCTGAGTGAGCCCAATCAGCCAATTAGGCTGCAAATGGGGGAGATGTATGCAGGACATAGCTAATAAGAAGGAAGTGCACCTGTGAGGGAAAAGGCGGGGCTTCTCTAAAGCTAGAAGGATGGAAATAATGTAGGAAGAGTGCAGGGAAGAAGCTTGCAGTTCCCCTCCCTACGGTAAGGGAGAAGGAAGGGGAGAAGAAGCATGGTAGGAAGAAGTTCAGGGTGGGAGAGCAGTAAGGTTGGTGTAGCTGCAGACCTTTACTGTTTGCTACAGGACTCTGGACTGCAAGGCAAAGTAGAGGGTGGGTCTGGGTTCCCCTACCAACCACTTCAAAGACTGCCAGCATCACTGCTGGAGTGACATAGTCAGGGACTTTGAAATACTACACTGGAAAGGGAATCTGCTAAGTGGCTGGAGGGACTAGTCATGAAGAGGAAGCAGGAGCTCCTGTGCCGAGAGAGGGGCTGCAGACAGAGAGAGTGTGCAATCGTAGGAAGGGATGATGGCCTGGCAGAGCTAATTCCCAGAATCTCCAGGAGGGGGCACCATCCAGCGGTGAGTAGAGAACCCCAGGACATAGCCATAATAGTTTGCCTAGCTCTGATATATACACTCAGCATAACTGTATTTGAAGACCAGAATCCCTTTGAAAATGATAATATACCATGCAGTACTTAGCAAAATAATTGATACAAAATGCATACAGTAAAGTCTATAATGTGTAGTTCCTTATAAATAAAAGTGTGAGGCACATCTTCTTTGCTGTTATACACCAAACTTCTTTTTTGCCATTATGTCACAAACGTATTGTTTCAAGGATGAAACACAATTAGAATCAGTATTCCATCCTAACCATCAGCAATAGCATAGCTATTCAGGTATGCCATGCAATTAAGTAAAAGTGCTAAAACTTCATATAAAAGAAAATTATAGCAGCAAATTGCTTATAAAAGCACATCATAAAACTTCTTTCTCTGGAGCATAATGGTCAAGATGAAAAGAATATATTATTAGATTAAATAACCTTCTGAATATCCCCAAGGAAATTAATACACATATACACTTTAAAAATATTTATGAACAACATTGTAATGAAATAACCAGAATGAAATAATCTACCAGTTCAAAGCCATATTGAGTAATTTTCTAGGTGTGACTCTTTTACAGTCTTTAAGAAGATAGTGGTTTACAAGTACTTTCACCTATGTGCTCTATCTAGACCAGGAGTATTCAATTTTAAATAATGGGAGAGCCTACAAAAAACTTGACATTAATTAGGTTGTTGGTGTGCTGAAACTATTGCCTAGTATACTGACCAGTATTTTCTCATTGTTCCCTTGTGCTCCCCTATCAATCTGTATCTATCTCTTGTCTCTTATCTTATATTTAGATTTTAAGCTTTTTGCAATAGGGACTTTTTTTCTTGTTGTCCCGTGTTTGTACAGAGCCTAGCATAATGAAGTTCTGGTCCATTGCTGGGGCTTCTAAGGGCTATGGTATGCAAGTATATAATAAATAAATAATAATAATTAATAATTTAATCAGTGAATGAAGTCACAGTCACAAATTAAATTTAACATCTCCTGGCATTGTGTTGTGATGTTTGCTTCATTGACCAATGTATGCTGCTGATGCATCATCATAACTTATCATGATATAGTTAGGCGATTTTTACAAAATATTCTTTTATAACATGATCATTATCTCCCATTATCATTATCATACTCTGCTTGGGGCTGCTTGGGCGGATGGGGGTTGGGAGGAATCCAGGCAATTCCTTTCCTCCTCTGTGAGATGGGGTGAGTAGTTCTCATGTGGCCAGTTCATTTGATCATCACTCCTGACATTATCACACAGTTATCTGGGAAGATGCCTATGATCTGCATCCATTCATCTTGCCTGGTATCTAGCCAGAGGGACATTTTAATAAGACCCATCGATTCCATAATTGTAATATTTGACTGTATGATAGTCACTGCAGACCACTGACCTAGACTCTCAAGAGGCTTGAACCAAATTCCACTGAAGTCATTGAAAAACTTTCATTAGGATTTGAATCAAGCCCAAAATTTATATTCTTAAGATCACACAAATTTAGGAATTCTCTTCTTATGCCTTCTTGTAAAAGTACTAAATCCGGTCACAAAATTTAAAACATTGAAACAGAATTTGTGGAAACATTGAAAAAAATCTTTGTGATAATTTTCACTATATATTATATATACACACATTTTATATATATATATATATACACACACATTTTTATAGATTCATAGATTCATAGATTCTAGGGCTGGAAGGGACCTCAAGAGGTCATCGAGTCCAGTCCCCTGTCCGCATGATTGAGAACTCAAATTTATAGCACTTTGTTCAGTTAAAAAAATCATTCTTGCATATTAAAAGAAAATGGACAAGATTTTCATACTGGACATCCATTATGAAAACCTTGGAGTGTGTGTATGTGGGCTTGTGTGTGTTTTCCCCATTTTAGGAAACTCCCCCCCAAAAACAATACAGGTATAAAGAATGTCTTCTATTGCTAACCCCATTGGTAGGGTCAGTGTGTAACTAACTGTGTTTGTATCTGTGTCAAATTAGTGAATGAGGTTAAAATGGGTAGAGGGAGGAGACCAGGGAGGACCAAAATGAAGATGGGAAAAAAATGAGTAATAACATTGCAAATCCCTGGGGTACTCCTGGTGTGTCTAAAACTGCCACACGCATCACCAGCAGTTAATGTGTCTCTCAAACATTGATGTATGCAACATTACTGGCCCGTTCCAAAAATAAAATAGTCTCAGCACCAAAAAGTGTTAGTAAAATGCCAGTGAATTAATTCTTATTTCACCAGAATAAGCTGGCTAAGAGAGAAAAATCTCTTGCTGTGCAAATGACTGATCATAAAAGATTAGTATATGACTAAAGAAAATACAAATCTGCCAAAGCAGGAGACTTTCCTGTATTGAAAGGGAAAAAACACAACAAGAATAGACTGAGTTTTAAAGCAATAGATTTATGAGAAGCAAGCTAAAACTTATTCTGTTAAACACTGGCACCTTTTAAAAGCTCTTTGTAAAAATGAACATGTAAATTGCTTCCCTGATGGACTATACCTATCTTTTTGCCATGATTCAATGTGGTAGTATTATTACAGGATATTCTGGTACTTCTGTAATGACATACTTGGTACATGGGGTGGCAGCAGATATGTATTTCCCTAGTACATTAGAGTGCATTAAAAGAGTTTGATTCTGTTTTGCTACTAAAGGTCTTAAAATGTGCAGGAAATGAAGTATTTTACAGCACCACCTGAATCTGAGTAACGACATTCTGAAAGTAAAGTCCCTGCCCTGATGAGCTTACAGTTTACAGAAATAGACAAGACAAATGAAAATGCACATCATAGAATAGGTGTAAGTATATGCAATTACCACTCTGTATGGCACTGCGATCATTACTGTGATATGGTGTCGAGGTGTGGTGTCAATATTTCAAAAAGAATGTTGAACAATTGGAAAACCTCCAGAAAGAGGTACAAGAATGATTTGAGGTTTGGAAAACCTCTTGTATAGTGAGAGACTAAAAAAGCTCAATCTATTTAGTCTATACAAGAGAAAGTTAAGAAATGATTTGATTATTGTCTATAGAGCTGGTTAAAAAAATGTTAATGATTTTTTTCCATTGGAAAATGACGATATTTTGAATCTGAAACTATTCATGGAAAAGGGTCAGTTTCAACAAATTTCCCATTTTAAAAACAAACAAACAAACAAATAAATAAATAAATAAAGTTTTGGAATTGTCAACATGTCCCATTTTGACTTTTTCAAAATAAAAAGTTTTTCATTGTTTTCAGTTTGCAATGACTTTTCATTTCAAAATATAATTTAATTTATAATAAAAAAGACAAAGCAAACATTAAAATTAAAAAAGAACAGTTTAAAATTATTGAAACAAAATGTTTTAATTGACCCAATCTGAACTTTCAGATTTTTAATTTGCAAAAAAATTTCAGATTTTGATTTTTTGTCCCAATTTCAAATGGAAAAAAATTCCAAATCTTAATAAATCTTGTGGGATGGGAAAACCATTCTCTGCCCAGTTCTAATAGTTTATATGTACCTGCACAGAGACAACATTTCTAATAGAGGGCTCTTTAATCTAGCAGGCAAAGGCATAAGAGGATCTAATGGCTATAAACTGAAACTAGACAAACTGAGAATAAAAATAAGGACCCCCCCCCCTTTTTTTTAATACTAAGGGTAACTGACAACTGGAACAATATAAATAAATTAATGGAGATATCCCATCTCCTAGAACTGGAAGGGACCTTGAAAGGTCATGGAGTCCAGCCCCCTGCCTTTACTAGCAGGACCAAGTACTGATTTTGCCCTAGATCCTTAAGTGGCCCTCTCAAGGATTGAGCTCACATCCTTGGGTTTAGGAGGCTAATGCTCAAACCACTGAGCTATCCCATCCCCCCAAGAGATATTGTGGATTCTCCATCATTTGAAGTCTTTAAATCAAGATTGGATGGCTTTCTAAAATACATGCTACAGCTCACCCAAAAGTTAGGGGCTTGATGCAGGAACAATGTCATGAAATGTATATGTCATGTGCGATGCAGGAAGTAAGACTAGAATATCAATCCAACTGGACCTTCCATCTCTGGGGGAACAGGACATCAAGAGACAGGGATCCAAAACACCACTTTGTGTTGCTTAATATAAGCTAAAAAAGTATACCATCCATGACTTATCATGGATGAGGCCCCTCATGTCGTTCCCGTTCATATATATTTTCATATTCTGTTCCACCTGACAAATTTGTGGCAGCAGGAGACTTCAGCTGGGAAGGGGTCTCAGCATCAGAAGCTTCTTCCATTCCTTCATGTGGACCTAAAGAAATTAGGAGACTTGGGGGAAATGGCCTTAGCAGGAAACCTCTAGGGAAAGAAGGGAGGCAAAGTGTGGGGACATATGCATGTTTCCTTAAATCTGTAACAGGAACCCAGACATGGTTCCAGGCAGAAGCTCTACACTGAATCAGAGAGAAAAAAATCAAGAGACAGAAAATCTTCAGGAACAATACTATTTTCTTTATTCTAACAAATTTTCTTGTTCAGTGTTAGAATAATGCCGCTATTTCTGTGATTTTTTTTTTACCATTGTCACATGACATGCTCCATTTGTTTCCTCCCCAGTATGTATTTAATCCTGGTGATCGGCACTAACAATAAAAGATTCCTCTCCCTTGTTCCATTTTTTGGCTGTGGGCATTGAGGCCAATTTTTCTTAATGGTGCTGGAAGGCTCAAGATGAAGGCCATGTGAGCTGGAGAACAAAACAACAGTATTCACTTATGGGGACATCAGCAGCACTGGAGGAGTGAACTTCTTTAAACTGAAATGAATAGACAAAAAAACACACAAGTAGTCTCAGCTGTTTTGATGCTTCCATATGGCTAGCTGAACCTCTCTATACAAATTCTATAGATGAAAATTTTAGTCATCTAGAAAATCAGCATCAAAGTGTGGTGAGCACGCTAATTGCACAGCAAACTACTTATACATTTATGACAATGTTGTTAACAATTACTACTTAATTGATCAGTCAATAGTCTGTAACATCAATCCAGCCTCAGAGAAATTCAACACAGCTATAAATTTCTCAGCTGAGTTAATGTTATGGATTTATGAATGGATGTCTTAATTATATATTGATATTGGGAATATCGCACAAATTAAAACAAAATCTTCTTTCTTTCTATGTGGAAATGTAACACAAAAAGTATTAAGAGATGAAACATTGTAAAATTAGTATTTATATGACTGACAATAGATTCTGTCCCGGGAGACAGAAAATGTGGGCAGATTCTCTTCTCAGATACTCTGGTGTTAATCAGAAATAATTCCATCAAAGTCAATGGCGCTATAGTGATACAAAATCAGAATAAGATAGTGTAGACTATCTTATTAATGTATTTTATATTGTTGAAAAAAACCCAACCCTGAATCTGAGGGATGCTATGAAAAAGGTGCATTGTCCATCTGTGTATAGATGATTTTATTGGCTACATCTATCTGAATGGTAATATACCTGTGATAAATTGTAGAGTTATTTGTTTAGCTTCATTTGTCCTATGATTCTGCAACTAATTATGCATCTTTGACAGCTATACTTTCACTCTTCCCATAATGCATGCCTGCTGAAACTACTACTAACATTCAAGACTTTTGAGCAGCTTCAGAAACCTGGCCTTTCATTTTAAGTAACTTGCCTGAGAAATTTCCCACTCAAATTGTGGAACCTTTACCAAAAAATTACACTGGTGCAAAATCCAGGGCAAATATTATTCAGTCCAAGATCTGTGAAAGGTCTGATATTCCACAACCCTTCAGATTCTGAAAGCTTTACCCTCAATGCCTAAAAAGCGGTCCATAGGAACCAAAAGGAAATACAGAAGATGCAGTAAGCACTGCAGCAACAGCAAGCATGAGTGAATTACATCAACATCAAGGGATGGGAGAAGGACAGGAGAGTTCAGGGGAGAACAGCAATATTAATCTTCTCTCCTCGGATGCTGTAGTGGTGGTTCATTGAGTGAGAGGGGGGCAGAAGCGGGTATGACTGGGGAGAACATGATTCTGCATCCCTGGGAGAACCAAGGGTTGGAGAGGTAGAGGACAGAGCAGGGAGGAAGAGGTAATATTAACCTCTGCTCCTCTGGTGCTGTAGTTGTGGGTAACAGTGGGGAGACAGGCCTGGCCAGGTGTGACTGGAATGTAAGTAGGATGGGAAGGAGTTGCCACCTATCCCCCACTTCCCAGAAGAAGCCACTGAATTTAATGCATTTTAACTTTGTATGCTGAGTTGTTGCCCCAGAGTGGGCATTTTGCTTCTGACTGTTAGCTGCCACTGCAGGGACATCAAGACCCTTACCATTTTATAACAGTAAATAAGGAGATGAAGGAGGATTTATGGTTATAGGAACAGTTTATGAATAATTTTAATGGCATTTAATTTTGAAGAGAGGATTGGATGATGGAGTCATATTTAAAGAATTACTCAAATGTGTCGGGGGAAGAGTGGGGATAATAGATTTTTTTGTTTTCTTTTACCAAGTCATATGATGTGCTCAGATAATGGCCCTCAGATTGGGTACAAATGGAATAAAGTATAAAACCTTCCTAGAACTGTTTACTATTCTAATGTCAGTGACTATTTGGAGAATGGATTTTGCACACAAAAGAGTGTGTTTCTGGATTGGCAATATGGTGTTGACACATGTTATCAATGGCCAGTCCTCCAGATCACCCAGGGCTTTGAGGCTGTTCATATTGCAGTTTGAACTTTAATATCTGCTTTTCTGCCAAACATGCCCATGATTGATAATGATGTAGCTCATGCATTGTCTCAATTTCAGGAGAAGAGTTTTCAGACATTGCACTGGGAGTGAAC
Source organism: Emys orbicularis (assembly GCF_028017835.1). NCBI lineage: Eukaryota > Metazoa > Chordata > Testudines > Emydidae > Emys > Emys orbicularis. Next base: position 239,697,977 of record NC_088683.1, on the reverse strand, counting down.
AATGAACCTGAACAGATACCCATGGCCCTCTACACCCTAGGCATATGTAGGAGTAGTACAGAGAACAGTAGCGCTACAAACATTTAGGGCTTATGAAAGGGGTTTTAATTATTTTGTGCAATTTCAGATGAGCAAGAGTCTGCCTATGATTTGTCTTATTCCAGAGGACCAAGTCTTCACTGCATTGCGGCACTAGCACGCTGTGTGCTGGCATCAGCTACCATCTCTGGCTGCCCCTCTGTCCATACATTAGTTAGTAGGATGAAGGATACCCAGAACCTTGTGGTAGGTTCTTTGTCAGGAGGGTCTTAGAGGAGTGGGTCTCAAGACACAGGCTCTCGGGAGAATCCCCAATGTTCCATCACTGTTCAGATGCTTAAGGATTTAATTCAAGTTCTTCACCAAACATGGAAAAGCAGACAGGATACGACCTTGTTCAAGGCTGTATTCCTGGTATCTTTTTGGATCTTTTAGAGTCAGTGAACTGGCCTGGGTCAGCAAGGAAGGGCTTTGGAATTGAGGGATTTATAGTGGGAGGAATGATTGGCTACCTTGATACTGAGAGTATCAAAAATGGATTAGGGAGGGCAGGGGCATATTGCTTCAAGAGAGTGAGGAGCCAGGGATTTGCCCAGTAGGGCATAAAACGTATATAGTGATATATAGCCATGTAACGGGGCGCGACTCACCACTGCTGCATCTCCTGCTGGCCATCCTGGGAATTAGCTCTGGTTCGCTGGTGTGCCTTCATCTAGTGGCATTTTGCCACCATCACTTCTGTCATCAGGACCCGTGTTGCTCTCAAGACTGCAGTGTCCTCTTCTGGACACAGCTCTCTGGCTGTGCCCCACTCGGTTCTCTCCCCCCCCCCCATTGCGGTGTGGGGGGCAGCAGTCCTCCATTCAGCCACTTGCCTCAGTGACAGTCTGCAGTCCAGGGTGTAGCCACCAGCATCAGTGGAAACTGGGGCCAAAGTGGGGGGGGAACCCAGGCCCGCCCGTTACTCTGGGTCCCAGCCCAGGGACTCTCTAGCCAGCAGCCATGTGCTGTGCCATTTCCAACACCTGCTGTCTATTTTTCTGGGCCACTTCCCCAAAGCCCTAGTACCTTCTCCACCGTTGTATCAGGGCCTCAGTCTGGCAGAGGTCAGCTGGGAACTCACTTATGCTCCCCTGACCCCGCTTGGACCACGGTGCTGTCTCTTCCCCCTCTTTCAGGGCAGCCAGTCCTCCTTCCTCAAACTCCAGGGAGTGATTGAAGCTGCTCTGTTCAGCAGCCCTGATTGGCTGTCTCTCTAAACCTTCTCCTGATTGGCTGTCTCTACACGTCCTTTCCTAATTGGCTGCCTCCTGCACAGCCTCCCTGGGGCTGCTTTAACCCTTCTTCTGCCAGGTTGGGGCAGACGCCCCACCGTAAGCCATAAAAACGTATACAGTGATGAGATCAGTCAGGGAGAAATCCCATTTTATTCACAGTGATGGAAGGCACCTTGCAGCTTGTTGCAATGTTTAAAAAAAGGAGTTTGCAATGTTGGGACTACACATACATGAATTTGTCTCCCACTCATTTAGGATTGGGTCAGCAACAACTGCAACCCAATTGGGACCACGGGTATGGGGGATTCAAGCAAATGAACAATGACATTCAAATGAAGCATATTAGATGTACATGGGACCCCAGGTGGGGAATCAGAGTTTGGAAATCTGAATAGTTAATGTTACTGTGTCTCCAATTTCAGGATCAAGTGAATGGGTCAGAAGAGAGGAGTGGATCTGTGGGCACAATATTGTATGCTGGACACAAAGATGGGCTGCTAGGTTGTTTTGCAGTTCACTGCTTGGTCTCAATGGAGAGGCAATTCTGAATTGAAATGGAAGGAAGGTCATGGTCTGGGACCAACTGTTGACCCTTGTACTCTGTTTGGCAACTATGGAGAAGACACTGAATGTGATTACAATTGATTACGGTGAAAATAATTAGGGGTAACGTAAGGGGGTGAACTTGATGATCAGAGCTAAGAGCGATTTCGGACAGATCCAGGATTTTTTCCTAGGGGTGGGAATGAAATGTTACAGTGGAGGGCATGCCGGGAAGCCAAAAAGCCTCTGAAGGTTGAATGGTCAGGACTAGAGAGGTGGCAAAATTCATACATAACCAGGTGCCTTCATGTGGCAGTCCCTGTCAAATTTAAAGGTTGTGAATCCTGCTAAACATCTTGCACTACCACTTGCCCACTTATTACTTTAATGCTACAAACTGAAGGAATCTGTTAACTATAAGAACTTGCATCCAAGTCCGGACCCAAGAGTCCTTTTCAGGGTCAGTGCTGACAGTTCCTTACATAAATGAAGGACTGTCAGCTCTTAAACAGGAAATGATTGCTGATATTTGCACAAGACACTAGTTCCATGTTTTCTGTCTACAGGAGATTTATTGAGGATTACAGGACAAATGAAGTAGGATACTAGGAATGATGTTGGTTGTTGAAAGACCACACAGCCAATATGGTAGCACTGTATTTGTTAACCCAGCATCGGGATTTCATCCACCTACAAAAATGGGAGAGAAAAGTATTGAGCTTCTTACCATTAAGCTTGATAAATCTCCCAAATATCCATATACAAGCTACCAGAGGCACTTCAGTTTTGTCAACCTGTCTGTGAAATGACAAAGTGTACCACACATCATAACTGGTTATTTCCACATTCATAATACTCAGTGGGGCTATGCAGAGAATAATGAAGGAAAATTGATTGAGATGTGGGCAGTCACACATCATCTGAGCCTCATTCATTACTCGAAGCTACCTAGTTCTTTATAACAGTGACCAATGGAAATGTGGGTATGAACCTGACCTAGCCTTTATTAGCATTCCACTAGCTCACACGTATAGAAAATTTATATTAGACCCAGTTCCCAGATCACAACACAGCCCTATTGGAATATCACTGTGTCATTTCTATGTCAGTTCAACTTCAAGAGAGCAAATTGGCTGTCATTCTCCAAAGCTCTTCCCTTAGCTGTCAGGCCTATTGAACCGATACTCAAGAACTACAGCCACTTTGTGATGCTATACATCTCTCTACTGGCAGAAACATATCTCGTGGATGATGGAGAGAATATACCCTCCACCTAACCCCTGAGTCAAGTGTACTGTATGATACATTCAGGTGAAAATTCCAAGAAGACCCCTTTGGAGATGACACAATAGCTGCTGGAAAACATCTACTGTCATAAATTGCTCAACAAACCCTAAAATCCTGACAGAACTTGACAGACTCCATGGATTTGACCCATGACTGAAAAAAACCCATGGTTGACCATACACAGACTGTCTACAAGTACAAAGACAGGTAGACATTTCAACATCTTGGCTCTTCAGATTTCCCAGCAAATGCTACTCAATGGGTAAACTAAGTGGACTACTACCAACTGGTCATCACTGTGGCAAATACCCTCAAATACATCCAGCAACCTAAATCTTACAGTGTCCTTTTCCCTGGAGGAACTGTATGCCAGAAAGCAGCAAACCTAGATGACATCCAAACTGAGAAAATGAAATATTTTGACCCACTGTAACATTAGAAAAAATGTAATACTAAGACATTAGTTTATAAAATAAAAGCACTATAGTTATGCAAACAAGGAGTTAAGTTATGAAGGGAAAAAATCCTCTTCCAGCTCAAATACTTTTTAAGCAAAATCTAGACGTGAAAATTAATGTTATAACATTCCAATAACAATCTTAATCCTGACCCCTTACAGAGCTACCTAGAAACACACAGTAGCGCCTCAGTTTTAAGTTATAGAACGATAGTTTAAAATATTTTAATGCTTGTTTCAATATATAAAGCATTAATACATGTAAAGTAGCTAACTGTCGTGTACCATAATATATAAACAGTACCTCCTTGTGGTTTTTCAATTTTAGATAATTTATTAATTAAACCAAATAACTAAAAACTAAATTAAAATAAAAAATAACACAACACTAATACAATTATTCCTATGCTAGCGTGAAACAAATCAGATAATAAAGGGCTTTTTAATCTATCAGAGAGTGGCATAATAAGATTGAGGGCTGGAAATTGAAACCAGAAAAAAATCACATTAGAAATAAGGTACACATTTTTAACACATTTTAACATTAACCATTAGAACAAACCAGCAAGCGGAGTAGTGGTGTCTCCATCTGTTCATATCTTCAAATTCAGACTGGATGTCTTTCTGGAAGATATATCTGAAAGCCAAGTTTTGAGCATCAGTGCAAGATAAACTGCAATATTCTGTGTTAAACAGAAGGTCAGACGAGATAATCGAATGGTCTTTTCTGGTCTTAAAATCTATGAATCTCTTAATATTTATCTAGTACTCTTCCTGTAAGCTGTATTTATTCTGTTTATCTCATTGCAGCTATTGATACTGATCAGATGTATATTAATTTCCAGTTTAAAGATAACCGTGACTATTTTTGACACTTCTTCATGAAAAATAACCATCCTTTTTATGCTTTCAGTGAAGTGTTTACCAGTCTGCCACTAATTATTAAGACCTGCAATTATATTTTTTTCATGGCTGGACTCTGCAGCATATACTGTGACTGTTGAGTGCATTAACACATGCACAAGCACCTCACCTTCTCCCTGTTCATTTGAACGATGAATACCACTTCACCTTGTGCATGTACCACTAATTAGTTCCTTTCAGTGTCTTTGCCTCATCACAAGTTTTAGTTCTCAAGTGTGGCGTTCTGCTCACTGATATCACTATACCTAAAAGTGCGGGTTAGAGCAAGGAAATGCCCAGTCTCAGACTTAGATAAATAATTAAACATATATTTTGTTACAGATTTTGTTTTAACTTTTAGAGAATCATGACTGACCTTCACTTCTTATAGTCAAAGCCTGAATTCCGTGCCCAGGTAGACACGGACATCTTTGGACAGGATGCGGGGCAGCTTGGGCTACAGCAGCCCTATTAAGAATGGGGTGAGGGGCAAAGAAATGTCCACCTGTTTCTCATCCCAGCCCCAAAAGATTACAGAGCAGTTTTGAGTAGGAAAACCTCCACCCTCAAAGAGGAGAGACAATACTTCAGCTGGGAAAGAGCTAGGGGTTAGAGGAAGAAACACCCCCCTTCCCACAGGAATTAGGAAGGGAAAAGTGAAGGGTGGGGGGTTTGAAAAATATTTGTGAACCCCATACCTCTATATGAAGTACCCTGGGGAATTGGGGGGGGAGGCGGAGAGAATGCCCCTTGCCCTAAAAAAAATAAATAAAAAAAATTGCAAAGTTGGGGAGGAGTACTGTAGACTGAAACAGAACTGGTGTCTCAGGGGTATTACTGAATGCAGAGCTCCCCCCTCCCTCACCACTGTGAAGCTGCCAACAATTCCTCATTGCTCTTTACCTTTGAGCTGCTGCTGGTAGGAGTGGAAGAGGAGACAGGACTTGTGCGTGTCCACTAAATTTGGTGTTCCTTTTGGAATGGGGAAAGAGAGGAGCTGTAAAAACAAAATTCCATTATTTCACTCTATAGGAAAGGAATATGTAATAGATAAATGCACTGTGAAGTTAAGATTCCTGTTTTACACAGAAGCAAGAGATAGTGATGGGATATGGAGCCTTTCATCTCTAGAAAGCTGGCTCCAATCCAGCCCAACCCAGCTTAATAATAACTGGAAGCTATTTATGTGAAATGAATTTGGTAGCCCCCATTACCTTGGCACCTCTTTATCTTCACCCCACAGTTGTGAGGTAAGAAGTGGTATTATCCCCATTTTATAGATGGGAAGCTCAGATATAGAGAGACTAAGCAACTTGCCCATGGTCACCCAAAAAGTGCATAGTGGAGCAGGGACTTGAATTGGGGAGTCTCACTAGTCCTAGATAAGCAAACTAATCACTCAACCATCTTGTCTCTCTATCACCAGTGGACTAATGTCAACATCACAAGTCTTTGCAACCCTCGCTGGCATTCTAAGCAGAGAAGGCCTTGCTTAATGTACATGAAAAATGAACCATTCTTTCAGCATGGTGGTCTCTCCAGTTCATGGATGAGGCACATTGGTTGGACAGTGTAGGTTAAGTTTGCATTGCTGCTGTCCTGCTGTGCTTGTCCTACGGTTAATAAGAGAATTTCATCTTCTAGAGAACTGTCAGATCACTAAAGAACATTCAAGTCACTTAAAACCAAAATCCTGTGGGGAAAAAAATCTGAAGAGAAAATGGTTCCTTTAAAAATTAGTATCTGGACTTGAAACTTAGGCCACATTCCTGCAATCTGATCTATGTGGGCAAATTCCTATGCACATGGAGAGCCCCACTGAAATCTTGGTCATTTAGTCAATTAGCTTCATTAATGTTTTCAGCTCCAAATTGTCTCTGATGTGCACACCGATATTAACATTTAGAGTTCAAAATAAACATAACATCTGCTGTAGAGGCTCAAAATTTCTCCTCCAGACACGACTTGAGTACTGTACTATTCGAATAGCTTTTTAGACACATATGCACAGAATTAAAGGCAATGCACAGCCAATTAGCCTCATTTGCATCTGAGCTAATAAGACCAAAGTTCTCTGATAGCTCATTTGTGGCACAGAGTTAGCTCTGAAGTCCTAAAGCCTTTTATGATTTTCTAAGAAACCCTATTTGAACTACAAATTCTCTCTTATAACCTAAAAGATAGATAATCTTAATGGCATGCCACAGATTTAGAAAGGGCATAGTGACATTACAGCTGCTAGTTTGCTTTAATGGGCCTCAGTCAGTAAGTCCTCCAAATGAAGTGAAAAGGTGGTTTTCAAAAGAAAGGAGAGCAATTATTTGAGTATCATTTTCTTGGTAACTACAATTAAGCTAAAATATTTAGTCTCATTGAGGCATTATCGTTACCGAACATACTATGCACTTTATTAATGCATTGAACAGAATATGGGAGGTAACCAAACCTGTAAAACTTGTATATAGATGGACACTGGTGGTGGAACAACAATAAGTAAATAAAGGCACAACCCTGAAGCTTCTCCGAGCCTTATTGGGGAGGGCAAGCAGGCCCCAGGAAGAGGGGCAGGTCGTGAACCCTGTTACACGCTCATTGTGAAAACAAAGCCAAACCAAGTTTTTGTACTTACTTTCTGGCTCCCTACATAGTCGTGTTGTCAACTAGAATGACCTCTTGTGAAAGTCTTTATAAAGTCTAGGGGGCTGCTGACCATTTGCAGCACTTCTGACTGAGCACCTAATCCAAATCCTATTAAAGTCAATAGGAACCTTTCCACTGACTTCAGTAATTTTGTATTAGGGCAGGGGTCAGCAACGTTTGGCACGCGGCTCGCCAGGGTAAGCACCCTGGTGGGCCGGGCCAGTTTATTTCCTGCTGACGCGGCAGGTTCGGCCGATCACGGCCCCCACTGGCTGCGGTTCGCCGTCCCGGGCCAATGGGGGCGGCGGAAAGCCGCGGCCAGCACATCCCTCGCCCGCGCTGCTTCCCGCCGCCCCCATTGGCCCAGGATGGTGAACCGCGACCAGTGGGGGCCACGATCGGCCAAACCTGCCGCGTCAGCAGGTAAATAAAATTGGCCCGGCCCACCAGGGTGCTTACCCTGGCGAGCCGCGTGCCAAAGGTTGCCGACCCCTGTATTAGGCCTTCATGTTTCAATCTACACGTCATAGGACAGCTTCCTCTTATCCTCCAAGATTTTCCTTTCCCTTCAAAGTTCATCTCTTTCCCTCCCTAACTTCTCCTTTCTTTGTATTCATTTTCAGAAAATCCTGTCCATCTTCCCCACTTGCATCCCTGCAGAATTTCCTTAGAATTCTCAAAGTGAAGGAGGAACGATGATGTGACACTTGGGGTAAGTTTGTTATCGGTTAGTTTGTTTGTTGTGTGCTTGCTTGCTATGTGCCTGCTTGATTAAAGTTTGTGGGCTGTGTGCTGAGCCTAGCGGCCTGTTAGCTAGGCTGAGAATTTACTAATGAGGCTCTAGCCTGCTATCCTTTGATCCCCAATCCCTTTAGGATCCCTTGACAAGGGCACAGAGCTAACTCAGGAAGAATAGGGGTTTAAAAAGCCAGAAGAGCTAGTGAATAGGGGAGTTTGTATAGGGTGCATGAAATCCAGATACACCTAACAAACATATTCTAAATTTAGGCCACTAACCCCCTTCCAGAAAAAAAATACAACAAAGAACAAACAAACAATAAAAACTCCTGCAAAGGTAGAAATAATGCAGGCAGAAGTCCAGCAGCACAGTTTATTGTACTGAATGCAGCATGTATGATTACCTTCCTGTGGGCAGGTAGCATATGGGTGCATTTCGTGCAAGCAACTTGTGTCCCTCAGAGACTGAGTACAGGATCTTGAGGTCAGAGTTGCTGAACTGGAGGAGTTATGGAGACAGAGAGGTACATAGACGAGACTTTCTGGGACACAATAGAATGGTCCCTCCCCCAGTTTGATAAGAGTCTGTGCTGTTGAGAAGGATGAAAGTCTTGGGGAAGGAGAACATCAAGCTGGAGCAGAGGGAAACAATCCCATAGCTGGGACCCTCCTTCAGATAATGTCATGATAATCCCTTCACTGACGATATCCCTCCAGAGGAGGAGACCCCAGTTATGAGGAAGAGACAGGTATGAGTAATGGGGGATTCAAGTATTAGAAATATAGGTAGTGGGGTTTTTGATGACTGGGAGAATCGCACAGTGAATTGTTTGCCAGGTGTGAAGAATGCAGATCTCTCAAGACATCTAACAGACTGATGTGCAGTGCTGTGGAGGAGCCGCTGATCATGGTACATGTAGACACCTATGACATAGCCTACCTCTATCCTCCCTTTTTCTATTAGGTAGGAGATTAAAGTCCAGGACCTCCATGGTAGCAACCTTTGAAATGCTTCCAATTTCATGCACAGGGCCAGTTAAGCAGAACTGCAGAGTCTCAATGCATAACTGAGATGATGGTGCTGAGGGGAAGGATTTAGGTTCATTAGGAACTTGGGAAGATTTTTGGAAAGGAAGAGCCTATACAGGAAGGATGGGCTTCAACTAAGCCGAAACCGGATTGCTGGCATATAAAATTAAAATGGTTGTAGAGGAATTTTTAAACTAAGTGCTAGGGAAAAGCTGATAGGTGTGTAGAAACACACAGTTCGAACAGAGACATATCTTAGGGGAGGGTATATTAAAGGAGATATTCTATATCCTAGTAAAGAGAAGAGGATAAATGTTGATAAAGTACTGGCAGGTGCTGAAGAGAAACAGTCAAACATAAAGAGTCCCATTCACTTATATCATGTGAAGCCAGACAACTAAATACTGACAAATTTAATATGTGTTTGTGCACAAATGCTAGAAGCCTAAATACTAAGATGGGTGAACTTGAGTTCCTGGCAATAAATGAGGATATTGATATAGTAGACATCACAGAAACTTGGTGGAATCAATGGGACATGGTAAAAACAAGGATACAAAATGTATTGGAGTGAGAGAATAGGTTGCACTAGAGTGGAAGTGACACTATATGTGAAAGACAGCACCACGGGAGAGGCAATTGTTGATTTAGTCCTAAGTGGAGCACAGGGTTTGGTCGAAGAGGTGAATATAGCTGAACCACTCAATAATAGTGACCATAATATAACTAAATTTAACATCTTTGTACAGGAGAAAACAAAGAAACCCTTTCTTTTTGTTTAAGCCGACCAATGCTCACAATGCTGAAGCACTTGTCAAGAACTTATCCTCAACATCCCATCTCTCTGGAACAGTGCTAGGTAGGGAACTGGGTGGGGAATGCAGGGAGGTGGGGTGTAGCTGATTCTTTAGTGGTTGATAATTGTTCTTGATTGCCAATTAATACTAATTTAAAGAGCTTGGCATGGCAGGATTCTAGTCCCAGAATCGGACACAGCAGAATTAAAATCAACAAATTCAATATTTGGTGCAGAACCCTGGTGTGTAAAGTAAAGACATTCACACTGAGGGCAAAGCAAACCCTTGGCCACTTTTATTAGAACAATCAGTAAAGATAAGGAAGTTCCAAACCACATAAACAAATAGCAGTAGTATAGCACTAGGGATATTTTTGATATTATTCCTTGCATATGCTCATATACTTATATACTCACACCCTTCCTGGGGGAGTCTAGTAGTGAGGGGCAAAGAACACGCTCTGTTCCTGACACGCCAATCAAGTCTGATGGCCCAGATCCAACTCGACCTACCCGATGACTGAAGGTCAACAATCAAATGACCCTCTACATGGTGGCTTGGCCTATTATAAGGCATGGGGACTGTCATGAATACTCATTCAGATGCTCAGCCTCCCACATCCATATCTAACTTCCTCACCCTAATAATGTTGGGGTGCCTTTATCCGATAGGTTAGCATATTAATGACTTTAGTTTATTACCTTATACATCAACTTATTGCTAAAGCAAGTTTGTGGGTAAACATCTGCCAACAATTTTATCCTAAGATATCCAAGCCTGCTATTAGTTCAATGTCCCTGCAGTTGAGTGGTATTGTTATGAACAGAGTCCCCTATTAAGCAAGATATTCCAGGTCCACCAAAACTCAGGATAACTTTTGGGCTATTTTATCTATGCTAAAGATCATAGACCTCAAACCCTTATGCTTTACGTATGCCATATGTCAACTGCTTAAAACCCATATATTACAGGATATGGGCGTATAGGTTCCTTGCGTTACTGATAGGTAAATTAAAATGCTAAGCTAGCTCTATGGGTTACAAATCTCCCCTTTGATGGGGTGATTATTATTTATCCCCATCATACACAGTATGGGGTGAATGGTTAATTAGCTGAGGGGGAAGTTCCTGAACAAATCTCAGTCTCCCGATGTGGAGGTTCAGGGACCTGATGGATTGATTCTGGTTGTGAGTTATAACTGCAGCTCAGGAATGCTCTGCTGTGGGCCTCATGGTTACATATTGGCCAGTTTCATCATCTGTTATCCCTCTAGGCTGTGGAGTTACTCGTTCTTTCCTAAGTAACCTCCTGATTTTACACTGCACAAACCCCACTCCAATGAAAATAATTCCTGTTGCAATTCTTTGGATAGCAATCCATCCTTTTAACCCAACTTCTGTTCATGAGGGTACTGCTAGGATCTCATCACCTCCATCTATTATCTGAGCAACAGATTGCTCTTTCTCCCCTCCCACTGAGGGACTGAGCAATCCTGGCTCCTCATTGGCCCAGGAAACTGTCTATATACATTTCTCAAAGCAAAGATCCCCATTGGCTTTTGTAGGAATTTCCAGTCTATTTTGTCCGTGCCCCAAACCCAAAGCACGCTGGGAACTGGTGTCCGGAGTCTCTCAAGCCATCATTGCTGTACTCCAGAGGTTAGGACTCCTACAGTTTCAGTTTAAGTGTTCCAGGAGCTAGCAAAACTCCAAAGGGGATTACATAAATTAATAAAAGTTGTTTGGTGAATGTATAAAGTATACAGTACTTTTTTGGACATGGAACAGCTATATGAATGTTTAGTTCCCCAAGTACAAATATTGTAGCCTCTCATTTGAAGGAATCCATGAAGGTAATAGTTCTAAAACTTCTGGAAGAAAAGGCAAATTGGTTCAGGAGGCAACTGATAAATCCAAACAATACAATATATGCTTGGATTCTTAAAGATGAAAGATATTTTAACTTATAGTGAGGAGTTTAGCATGCAAAGTAGCCCTAGAATGGATGCTAGCTTCCCTCTTGCTAACTCAAGTAGAGTGGAGACTGATGTAATAAAGAATAAGGAAGACAGGGCACTTCTGAGAAACTAAAACTGCCATTTAAATTTATCCATGTCTCTCTCAGGCATAGCAAGGTCATTATCAGTTATGAAATCACTTAACAGGAATGTTTAATTCTTAATAACTAAGTGTAAACCAAAAGAGCTAGAATTTGCAGCAATAGCTATATTGATTTAGAAGGATAATTAGAATCCAGTTGAAAAAACCTAAGATTGTCAGTGAACTAAAGGGTTCTTGTAGAGAGAGGTCTGCAGCTGGGACTGTAAAATTCAGATATTTGTTTCAATTTAGTGAATAAAACCACATTCAAACTTATGCGAGAGATAAAGAAATGTTGCAGCATAGCTAACTTTCTAACCAGCTGAAAACTCATTCTGGATAAAGGAATATGGTTTTTAGATGGGTGGATGATTTTAAGCTCCTACTCTCTAAGAAAAAAAAAACAGACCAAAAAACAATAAGACAATGGGAGATCTCCCTCAAACTCTTCACATCTACAAAATATGTAGAAGACATTCCCCCAGGTTTCATTAACAATTTGCAGCAATATATGTCACTACACTTTTCACTATGTGGTGTGCATGGGAAACATTCCTTACCTGCACACTTTAGGAGCTTAGCGGGAGGGGGGTTGGAGGATCCTATTACTGCAGTTAATTTTCATAATTCAAAAGCTCATACCTTGGTCAAGTCAAAACCAATTTTCTCTGAAAGCAAAGATACTTCTCATAGTGAGGACTATTTCCATGCCAGATTTCAAATGACAGCTCTCATCCATTTCAGCTGTAGAGCTGTTCATAAAAAGGTTACAGTATTCCCCCTGCCCTACATAATGGCAATAGCATATTTTCTCTACTTTCCTTGTATTAAAAATGACAGCTATTTCTCCTCAAATTTACCAAAAGAGTTAACCTTCAGGCTTCCGAGTCAGACCAAGCCAGGAAAAGTTCAATACAAAAGATGAAAATTGTAGCTAACTATGTGTAAGTAAAACCAGGGAGATATGATAGAAAATTGTATACAATCTTAACTATAGTAGTTGCTACTATTTCCAATATACTACAAAATGAGCTTTGCCAGTGCTGTTTCCCCTCCTCCTCTGCCCAAAGAGGATATTCAGGAGATTTTATCAAATGGATTTCTTTAATACAGTATCTTAACTGTGGGGATAAAAGTTATCCCCTTGTATATGTATAGAACATGATTCAAAGCCCAAAGAGGGCACCACTGAGGTACTTAAAATCCTTGTTTGGTTTCTGCCTAAACATATAGGCACCTAAAATCCCTTGGCACCTATGTTTTTGCTGCTGGGCATGCGCACAACACCTCACACTAGGACTCTAGGTGCCTGGATGGTTATCTCACGCCTATGCACCAGTGAGATCCTCAAACCAGGTGGATACAGGCATTCCCATGACTATCTTGCCTGAGCGACCTGATCTGGTAGGCATGCTCAGAACATGCCTACCCGATTGGTACCCATATACAAAATCAGGTGGGGGCAGGGTGCCATCTTACATCTTTTAGGCCAACGGTTAGAGCACTCATCTAGGAGGTTCAAATCCATCTTCAGCATCACAACACCAAAGTCCCTTTGTGGATGTGGGACCAGCTGATTTAAATGGGCTTTGGATCATGCCCAGAGACCCAAATCGAGCAAAGTAACTATGCAGGTGCCTTTCTTTAAGCATGTGAGTAGTTCTACTGCTTCAGAGGGATTGTTCACATGCCTAAAGTTAAGCACGTGCTTTAATATATGTGCTTTAAGCATGTGCTGAATCAGGTTGATAATGATTTACAGGAGTTAAATTGGCTGAGATTCTCAACAGTGCACATATAGGATACCTGTCTTTCAGCTGTAGCTTTTCATAATACCCACCTTACAAATTCTCTGTCTCTCTTTCTCATTTATAGATCTCCTGCTTCTGGAGTGTTTCAATCGTAGGAATGTCTTACAGTGTTTGAAAATGTTGTGCAAAATAAGCCCTTTCATTGAACTGGGGGGTGTCAGGAGGGAAAGCTGCTCTACATTAAAAGTTCTGGTGTCCTTTACTATTTATGGAATGCTTTTAATTTGGCAAAAAAGAAGAACAAAATCCAGCTTGATGTATCACACTCTGACTCACCATTCACATTATATCATACATGTCTGTTAGTCATTTAATCCACTGAGACATCTGCAATGAACTGACTCATCCAGGAAGCTGAAATCATATATTCAGACAATATCTGCTTTATAACTGCACACACATACAAACACACACAACTCTAAAAGGATATTGAGCAGTATCAGTGTGCTTGGCCCTGTACAGAATAGACAGAAAAAAAATGTTTCCTGTCTCAAGGAATTTATAGCCTAAATTAGACAGGCCATGTAGTTCAGACACAAACACTGGAGGATCAGACAAAGTTTGTTTCTCTAAGTGGAGATGAGGATTGGTACCTGTCTCTTGCTAAGTTGTTCTAAGGAGACACACTTTATCTGGTTACTAGGATGAGTCATACTGAAAGCAGACCATGTAATGTCCCTAACATGACTATTCCAGGGATGTCCCCCTTAGTGTAATTGCAGGCATAATTCACTCTTACTCCTGGTTTGAAAGGGTACTAACAAGTCATTTTTGAGCTGGAGGTTTCCAAAGATACATCAAACACTAAAAAACATTTCAAATTAGAGTAAATTCTTCTTAATGGTATGTAACTCACAAACCACTTAACCTAGTTTCTTTGAACTTTTTAGAAAAAAAAAATCTTTTGCCTTTGGAGTACAGGTCACAATTTTTAGGACAAACCAGTTATCCTATGACAATGAGGCTGAAATAGGACTATTAGTGGAACCAGACTCTAACCTTTACCATAGAGCTGTGACAAATGATCCATAATATGAATCACTTCACCATGACTGATATGCAATCACTTATGGAATTTAATATAACAAATGGGTTTCTAAGAGCACCCAGTAGTATTTCATAGGTAAAAGCTTAGTTCCATGACTTCAGTGGGACCAGGATTTCTCTCCATATGTTTATGCTACAAAACCATATTCTTTTGAAATTGCAGAGGGAAACACAGGTAACTCAAGTGTAATTTTATAAATAAGCATTTACACAGGATACAATGGTTAAAACCCCTATCCTTGCAAAAAGAGTCTTAGAACTTTTATTGTCTTTGTTTAATTTATTTTTATCTGCCTGAAAATGTGACCAATATACAGAAAATGTATATCTATATCTGAATGCAGGTAGACAGGAAATTGTGTACCTTTTAGTACTTGATCCTGCCTATTTAGCAGAGAAATGTAGCTAAGACATAGCAAGTGTCACAAAACATGACTAGAAATCACAGCCTACACAGTATATTTTAATATCTCTAGTGACAGATTAGTAGAAGCAACTACAGTCACATGCACATTTGTTAAGAAATGTATTTAAAAGAGCGAAATCATATAAATGTTAAAAATGCAGGGAGAAGGAGACAAGAAACAAGTCGTAGTATCAATGGATAGTTGTCACCCAGACACTGTAGTGTGGAACAAAAACCGTGCTGGGTTAGAACCTGCTCAGTTGTTTAGATTGTCTGTTTTGTCTATATTGACTTAACTAAGTCATGTAATTAGTAGTGGTAGCCACTGCGGGAAATGTCATAGTTGGATTTATAGTGACTACGTTTGGACAGGCTAGGGTAACACTTCGTAGGCTGGTTGGCTTTGGCCTACTCTTTGCTTGGTGTAAGTGTGGCTTTGCTGATCTGCAGTTTTGTAAACTTGCTCAATTATTCTTACAGCTGCTGTGTAGGATATGATGTTTTGACCACAGAATGCATCCAAGTTGGAGGATATTACATAGATAAGAGGAAGTTATCAGTATAACCGATATACCGAAAGTACTGCCAAAGGATGATTAAGAAAAAACAGAAACATTCTTACATTGAATGAGGGGTAGATGGCCTGGTCAGCATGCATGATCAGTGCATGATCAATGGAAATAAACCAATGGGAAAAGAGATATGATACATGAAAATAGTGCAGACAGCATATGCTATGTAAACCAAAGCTTGCACATGTATATTGTGTGGGTTATATAAGATGCTGTGCTTAATGCTGACTGAATGATTATATAAGCTGGACAGGTATATCTTACAGTGTAGGGGGATAGATGGAGAGTCACAGGAGAAATTCATCATGACCCACCTACAGCCCAGGAGAAGCTAACTAATCAACGAATCATTATCCTTTTTTTTCTGTTTCACTATCATTTTTGCTTTAATACTAATTGTAACTGCATAGTA
Source organism: Emys orbicularis (assembly GCF_028017835.1). NCBI lineage: Eukaryota > Metazoa > Chordata > Testudines > Emydidae > Emys > Emys orbicularis. The sequence continues at coordinate 239,681,920 of NC_088683.1, read as the reverse complement.
TGGTTTTGGTTCAAATAAAGGTTAAATTATTAAACCTAACTGTCTTGGCCCAACTGTCTTGGCCCTTTAACAGAAGTATGTTAAACTTCACCCAATACCACTAAGTGGATCAACATTTACTGCAGGGGTCGGCAACGTTTGGCACGCGGCTCACCAGGGTAATCACCCTGGCGGGCCGGGCCAGTTTATTTACCTGCTGACGTGGCAGGTTCGGCCGATCGCGGCCCCCACTGGCCGCAGTTCGCCGTCCCGGGCCAATGGGGGCGGCGGGAAGCCGCGGCCAGCACATCCCTCGCCCGCGCCGCTTCTCGCCACCCCCATTGGCCCGGGATGGCGAACCACGGTGAGTGGGGAACGCGATCAGCCGAACCTGCCGCGTCAGCAGGTAAATAAACTGTCCTGGCCCGCTAGGGTGCTTACCCTGGCGAGCCGCGTGCCAAACGTTGCCGACCCCTGATTTACTGTGTTAAATTTATATTTATCATGGTATTAGTGATATTTCTTATCCATCATATGGGAAATACTGCTGTAAATTCAAATACATTGGCATACTATATGCTGGTTGAGATTTTCAAAGCAGTGTGAGTGATTTAGCCACACATTTTCCATTAACTTAAATTTCACTGTTCTTTTTGTTACTGGCAACCACTTGTTGAATACAGCACTTCATTTCAGTCATTCAAATGAGAAAACAACAATTTACATCAAAAGATACAAGTTTCTATTCTAAGTAGCAACAACATTATTTTATAGGTTCACTTCTTTAAAGAAACACATTTGTTGTGAATTCATTATAGTGGAGATAAAACTAAATTCATATTGCTGTGCTAATACTTCTTGAATTTGGGGCAAACAGTTCTGTAATAGAAACAAAAGGTTTGTTCTTGCCTGTAAAAGATATTGCATAAATGAGTAAAAATAACAGCCATTACCTTGTATTGTCTTGGGTTCATCCCTATTCAAGATTAAAATCTCAAAGTGAATGAAAGGTGGCAGGAAGGTCTTTTGACTTATAAACATGTTGTGTTAAATTGTTGTTATACTTTCAGAGAAATGGTATGAACTGAGTTTCTCTGAAATAAAAGAACTGTTGATTAGGGATTTTTCAAGGCTTCTTGTCAGATTACGTGTTGTTATAGCAACACAACAGAATCTTTTAAAAATGTGTTTTGCTTCGGCAATTTTGATTAGATAAGGTTGACATCTTTAGGATGTTGATTTTCTAGCAATTTGACAATGCACAGAACTCAGAATGGAAGCAACCTTTTAGCACACAGGCTGAAGAAGTGTTTAAAGTCCACTTGAAAAATGTCATTTTGGAAATTCCTGTGGCAAAACTGAAATTATTTGTAAAAATTGACATTTTCCTGCAAAAATACATAAATGTTTCACTAAGACTATTTTTATGGGAAAACTGTCCAAATAAAAGACTTCAGTCAGTTCTATTTTGCTCCCCTTTTTACCTGTTGTCTAATAAGATTATTTAACAAAACGGTGGGCACTAATGTTGTAAACAACCTGTACACAACAAAACTTATCTGTTGTTTAATAAAAGAAAAAACAGGATGGTATATGCCCTCATATGCCAGCAATGCCCCTCTGCCATGTACATTGGCTAAACCGGACAGTCTCTAAGCAAAAGAATAAATGGACACAAATCTGACATCAGGAATCATAACATTCATAAACCAGTAGTAGAACACTTCAGTCACCTTGGTCAATCAATAACAGACCTAAAAGTGGCAATTCTTCAACAACAAAACTTCAAAAACTCCAACATGAAACTGCAGAACTGGAATTAATTTGCAAACTGGACACCATCAGATTAGGCCTGATTAAAGACTGGGAGTGGCTGGGTCATTACAAAACCTAAACCTAATTTACCCAATACTAATTTCTCCCTACTGTTACTCACACCTTCTTGTCAACTGTTTGAAATGGGCCACTCTCATTACCACTTCAAAAGTTATTTTTTCTCCCTTGGTATCTTGCTGTTAATTGAATTGTCTCGTTAGACTGACCTCACACTTGGTAAGGCAACTCACATCTGTTCATGTATTTGTTCATGTATCTGTTCATACCTGCTCCTGTATTTTCCACTCCGTGCATCTGATGAAGTGGGTCCTAGCCCACAAAAGCTTATGCCCAAATAAATTTGTTAGTCTCTAAGGTGCCACAAGGACTTCTAATTGTTTTTGCATAAAACTGACTCTCTCTTTACCCAAGAACATTTGTTGCCATTTCAGAGATGGTTAAATGAGGATTTTTCCTTCTGAAAAGTTACGTGCAGAGAGATGCAGAGAGTGTTAAAGTGAAGATTTATGTGATCTCTTTAATTTTAAAAGTGTGGTAGGGTTGTGCATGTGTGTACATTTTAAACAAATGAGAAGAAATTTTACAGCAAACAAAAAAAGTCCCCAGAACAAAACTTCAAACTCATATTTATTGTTAATGTTGTGGCAATACAAAGATAATGAACAGGGTAAACTAAAATTACAATATGCCAAAAACCCTATTCTCTCCTCACAGCCATCTACTCAACAAATTATAAACTTTTACTTTTGCATTTTTATATGTATATTAATTGTTCTACTTTAGTATTGGCAAGAACTAAAGGAATTGAAAAGAATCTTTCATATGGATTTTTAAATAACTATTTTCCTTCTTTCTGTCTGTCTCTGTGTGTCTCTCTCTCTCTTCACATCTTATTTACGATAAACTAGATCTGGGGGGACAAATGGCTGATACTTTTTCACCAACATTGCAAATTTGGGTTGATTGAAACATTTTTCAAATTTCCATGAAATTCAGCAAATTGTTTCAGTTAAAAAAAAATTGAAAAAGTCAAACCATTTTATTTCATCATTTTTAAACAAAACATATTCATTTTTCTATTCAAAATTACTTTTTGTTTGAAGTATATAAAAAAGTATATGAAAATGTTTACAAACCTCAAAAATGAAAGAAAGCATTTTATTCAACCTTAACCTGTTTTATTTTTAATTTTTAATTTTCCCCCTATTCATGTTGACCTGATTTTGGGTTTTCCTGTTACAACCAGTGAAGCAAAAATCAATTATTCATACAGCTCTGCAATAAGCTAAACATGAAGGGTATCAATTTATTATACAGAGCACATACTGTAACATATACAGTATCCATATTTAGAAGCCATGGCATCTATTAAATTGAATTAGGGGTCTTATGAATTTAAAATGATTACCAATGCCATTTTTGTCAATGGGTAAACAGGTTCATATTTAGAGTCTGCCATATTGAGGGTATTGTATGAAATAAAAGATGCTTCTTGCAGCAAATTTTTCTCAGGATTTTAAGTTGTCACCAAGTAAAATTTGGTCTTTTCTAACCCAATTGTAATAACTCAACTGTCACTTTCAGATTATCCAAGGAGAGCATTGCCAGGTAATTGGCAGAATACTGCTTGCTATCTGGTAGGATTAATGAAAGTAGCTTCTTTCTGCTGATGGTTAAAGCAGATTGATAAAAGGAGGAGGGAGAGGACTGCATACTCGAGGAGGAGGAAGAGCTCTCCTTCTGCTTTTAGTAGAGGAAGGAGAGCTATACTTTCTCTCCCTACTCTTTTAACCTCTATTCATCTTGTCATTTGCATGCATCCCCAAGCTTTTGAGCATTATGGCAGTTCCTTCAATGGTATCAAATAAAAGAATACAAATAAACTCTATCATCATGTGCCCGCATTACAATTTGCATTTTTGTTTACACCAAGTTTACTCACTTATCTCATATATGAATAATTCTTAAAGAAAGATGATTAAACAACTCATTCCATGTCTGACTCTCATATTGCAACATCCACAATTGTATTTGAATCAGCCTAGGTATAATTATATTTTATTTGATTACAGGCAATTCATTTTTATTATTACTTCAATCAGCATGGCAAATGCAGAAACATTTCACTTTTCCAGATCTGCCAAACAAACCATATTTAAATTTAGGAGTAATCTCTTGGAAACATATTCTCAAATTATACTGTTACAAATTCATGTTTATGGGCCTATATATGGATGTGTGTATAAGATCTGTGTTATGTTTCAGAGCATTAGAAAAATGTAAATCCAAGAAATATCTATGCTAACAAACTAGCCAGCCAAAAGCCAACAATTAATCACCACAGAGATATGCATTTTTACACTAAGAATAAATTGTTTAATTTCACATTCCCCAATTTTATACAGTTTTCTATGCATTTTCTATGATAATTTACCCATAAAATCACTTTTGTTTATTTTGGAAATTAGACTCTCAAAAATAAGAATACAACAGCTCTAGATCAATAAATTATTTATTTCACCTCCCTACAGACAAAGTCAAAGTGTTATTATATTCTGAAATGTGACTATGTAAATGGGGCACCAACTTAGGCCACAGTCCTATAAAGACTTACGCATGTGGGTAGCTTTATGTCCATGAGTGGTCCCATGAGTGGATCACTTTCATGAGTAAAAGTTTACAGGGTCAGGGCCTTACCAAATCTTCTCTCTTACATGTATTCAGAATCATATGGTCTGAATTCTCAATTATATCAAAGTCCTTTTGCAGCAGAATACAGACTTCTACTTCTTGAGCTGCATATCAGTCTACTATGTGGATCAGCCAAAACAAAGAATGCAACACACACTTTGCCACTGGCTTAGATAACTTTTTTCTAGACAGCAATAGAAAGCGAAGTAGAAATCTCCCATTTCTGGTTCTATTCCTGGCTCTGAAGGGGAGTATGGTTATCTGGTAGTTGCATACAGCAAAGAGGTTTGGCACATTTACTCTTAAAGGCTGTGGCTATGTGAATATTGGCAATAGGGTTCTATCTTGAGATCTGCCAAGTGTGACCTTGTGCACCTTTCTGTTATCCCATTAGGGAAATGATACTTCCCTTCCTCCTAAAGTATGGGTGTGACAGAGTGTACCCCTATGTTCACCACTTTTACAAGATTATAATGGACTGTTTACAAAGTAGCCAGGTGAGGTATCATTTGAAAACTCATAATATGCAGAACATTATTGTCCTGGTAAAATATGTGTGGCAACATTGTAGGTAAAGTTATACGTTTCTACTGTGTGACCTTACTGAGACATGTTCCAAGGTTAGAAAAGCAGGCAGAAAACCGGTTCCTCTGAGACAATAAGCAAACTGATGCCTCAACAAGGTGTCAGCATAATCACATAGACTATCACTTTGTTAAGCAGCCATTCTTTGCCAGGAAGAAGGGTGTGAGTGAGAAATTTACATCTTGGCAACCCGACCTGCTGTTGCCTGAACCCCAGCTGGAGATGATTCTCAAATAAAAGAAATGCGATAAGAAGGGAGAACAGAGGACACAAATCACCTCTCTCCCCTCATCTCTACTGGTGGCATCAACAACATTTGAAAGACAAAGAAAGAATCATTGAATTGGGGGAGGGGTCCTGGCTGGGGAGGAATCTATTCAGACTGCTGTAAGCACATGGTAGGAGAAACCTTTTTGCTTTAAGTTCATTTAGCTTGTTAAGTTAGGTATTAGTTTGCATTTTACCTTTTATTTCTTTGTAACAAATTCTGACCTTTATGTCTTCTTACTTGTAATCACTTAAAATCTACCTTTCTGTAGTTAATAAATTTGTTTTATTGTTTTATCTAAACAGTATGTGTTTGGATTGAAGTGCTTGGAATCTCTATTTGCGATAACAGGGTTTGTGCATATCATTTTCTATTAATGAAATGACAGACTTTGTATGAACTTGTATTGTTCACAAGGATGCTGGGCAGTACAAGATGCACATTTCTGGGGACAAGTCTGGGACTGAGAATTTGCCGGTGTCACTCTGCAATATAATTCTTGAGTGACTGGCTAGAGCACTCATATAATTCAACTAGGAGTGATTTTGCATGCTAGAAGCAGTGTGTGAACAGGCCAGGAGTGGTTGTTCTCATAGCAAAACAGTGTGAAAGGCACTCCAGGTTGGAGGGTTGAGAGGACACAGCTGTTCAATTGTCCAGATTGTACCCGGGGGACTGTCAGAATGGGTACAAGACCTGAGTCAGTACTACAAAGGCATATGAAGTGCACCACATTATTAATAGCTGTTGCATTAATTTAGATGGAATAAAGGGGCCCAAAGAGTCAAAAGTGTTAACAAGATCCTATCAATATCCAACATTAAGCAGTGTTAAACAAGGTTTGGGATCTGGTATTCCGAGACCTCAGCCTGCTTAGTACCATGGCAAACACACCATTAAAAATCTGATCCTTTTATTAAAGATACAGACAAAAAGCAAAAACAATTGAAGCATTTGAAATTAAAATATTAAATAGGGCTTTCATTTTAACAACAGCCCTTGTTCCCTTTAACTGGAGAGAGTTTTTAGAAGGAAACAAAAACCTTGTTTGACATTATATTGGATGGTATCAAATATAGTAATAGCTATCATTTTGTGGGGAAAGAGATGAAGTTAGTTGAGATGGGTTGGTATTGTTGCTGCTGTTCAAATCCAATCCCATTGGCTCACAAGAAAAATAAAACAAGATAAACACACACAAAAGGGGAGAAAAAGAATAGCAAAGATAGAAAACGAAGCTCTGTCTCTGGTGCCACCTCCCCACTGAAAAAACACAGGAACAGCCCACAGTCTTATCAGCCACTCCAAGATCTGGCAAACTTGTACCTGCATCCAGCTATTCAGGGCATTGCAGTTAGCTGCCTCTTTGGTCAGAGGATCACAGCACTGTGGCAAAACATGCAGTCTTGGCTAGTTAAGCCAAACTCTTATCAGATAGAAGGAAAAAGGGGGGGGGAGAGAGAGAGAGGAAAGATAAGAAATGAGATGAGGAAGGAAAAGAACACACAAATGGTGATGGGGATGGCAAAGTTTCACATCCCAGAAGGTATTCAGGATTTAGATGGAGCTGGTGGAGGTGGTGATGTCATTTGCCAAACTCTCTCGGGCCTGGTCTGGTCAGGATTAGGATGGAGGAGTTTCTGGATCTGAAGAAATGGTAGGGATGGCAGCCATGATGGTGAAGCTCGCTCCAGTAGTAATTTCCCCCCCAAAAGTTTCTTCCTCTAAGGACCCAGAAAGAGAGTGGTTTGTGGAATAGCCCATCCCCTCATTACTTAGTCCACAATTAGGCCTAATTTCTTGCACATTAATTTTGGTTCATTGACTTTTAGTTTCACATTGTTCTTGTTTACCAGCCATGATTTTAACACAGTCCTTGAATTATATGAGTAGTCCTTTTAGTTTGGGCTAATGTTATACTTACAAGAAACACACGGGATCTTTTATAGGGGAGAAGACAAAAATGCCACATTTATTGAGAATACAGGAGTTAGCATATGCTTTTCAATTACACACACACATACACACACACCATGCACCCAGTCCTGCCAGTTGATGTTTATATCAGAAGGGTAGCCGTGTTAGTCTGGATCTGTAAAAAGCAACAGAGTCCTGTGGCACCTTTAAGACTAACAGATGTATTGGAGCATAAGCTTTCGTGGGTGAATGCCCACTTCGTCGGATGCATCCGATGAAGTGGGCATTCACCCACGAAAGCTTATGCTCCAATACATCTGTTAATCTTAAAGGACTTCGTCGGATGCATCCGATGAAGAGGGCATTCACCCACAAAAGCTTATGCTCCAATACATCTGTTAGTCTTAAAGGTGCCACAGGACTCTCTGTTGCTTTTTTGATGTTTATAGTTACCAGTCCAGAGTCTGGATCAATCTAGTGGCCAGCCAGATTGGTCGCAGAGGGGAGCAGGGCTCTGTTGGTCGCGATCTGATGCTCTTGGAGTGTAGCAAGACGAACCCAAAGTCCCACAGCAAAGCACCCTGTTCTTATAGTCCTTTTTCTCTGTTGAAGTCTATGGATATTGCTGTGTCAGTTTATGACTGGCTACTTCTTAATTGGTGGTATCTTTTGATGTAAACATTCCAAAACACCTCCGAGAGGGCCATCCTGTCCTGGTTTCGATTTAATCAATTGTCTTGCCCTTAGGGGTGCCAGCCTGCACCTCAGGGTCATCAATCTGCCCTTCCTTCATTGTGGATGCGCATTGATGGTTCTCTGGTGTCCTTAAGTCTCTTCACTCCTTCTTCCTTGACCATTTGGCTATAGCAGTGGCCTTCACACCTTATCTTTTCCTGATGCATACATTCCTCATTCACACAAACAATCTTTTACAGAGACCTTCAAAGGTATACAGCAGTTTTTATGTTGAGCAAGAAAAGGCCTTGTAAATTAAACCTTGCTAAGTTTCATAACCAAAACAATTCACATTGAGGCCCAGGCCTTCAGCATTCCTCTAATATACTTAACATAGACACAATACAAAATCCTGTCTCTTACTAGCTAAACCTTAAAACAAAGAACTAAAAGGCCCTAATTTGTAATGCATGGGAAACAGAATCTCTCCTATCCCCAAAGGGTTATTTCTTTCTGCTATTCAAATGGGGTGCTTGGTAGAATAAAATCAAGACATCTTATAGTACAATTATACAATTCTGCTCCTACACTAATTCAGTCTTCATGCCTCCCTTTTTGTACCCTTTCCCTTCAACATTTGTTGTTATAAGGTTTTGTAATATTTTATAAGCTTTTACTCACTTTTTACAATTAAAGTTGCAATTAGGGTAAGTTTGTAGACCCATTTATCACAACACACTACACCACTCACCAGAAGATCTGAGTCTATAACTTATAGTCTCTTTGGGGCTTTCAACTCACCATCCCTTCCTCTAGGCTGAAGGGGCAGCAGTAAGTGAAGTCTGGCTGGACCTCAAGCTATGTGGAGCCTGAGTGTATACAGAATGAGCATAGCTACTAAGCATGTGCAAATGCCCATTTTCAGAGGTTTGCGATTCAGACAAATCTGGGTGGATTTTTCACAGGGATAGCAAAAGGCACCACTCTGACTCCAAATTAACCCCCCTGCTAATTTCAGATCTGTACTCCAAACCGTGGAGGGTCTGGACCTCTCAAATGAACAATTGAAAGACTTTTCAACTCTGGGAAAAAAATAATCTCTTATTCCCTAATCTTGTTCGTGGAAATAGTTTCATCCAAAATTATTCAGCTATCTATACAAAATTCATCCTGAGACAGAGACCTAGTATGGAAATGTTCAGCCTGAATGGTAAAAGTTTGGCTGAGTTATAAGCAACTAAAACAATGACATTGCAATGGAAAGTGATATAGTCAGCACTGGCAATGCTGGTTATAATTACAACATTTTCAGGTTGGTTGGTGGCAACAAAATGAGACAGATCACCAAAAAATCTGGGCTATGGAAGGAAAAATAGGGTTTAGAAGGCTAAGTAAAGAGAAAGCATGTAGTATGAGATTGGAAAGGGGTTACAAACCACCGGACTAGTCTCTTTTCATTATTCAAGGTGAGAGAAATAGAGAAAGTGGGTAAACAGTGTCTCTTTAGCTATGCTGTTCTATTAAATTTCTCTGAATTGTGGATATTTCCTGTGGCAGAAAGATATCTGATATATGGCTTATTTTTCAGTGAAATAGATGTCTCACTTGTGCAGAAAGCTTAATTTACCTCATTTTCCAGTTTTTGCCTTTTCTCCAGACTATTCTTTCTCTTCATCTGAGTTCTTGTGATCTGTGGCTAAAATATAATTTCCCCTGTCAGGGCTGAATGAACCTGTATGGATGGCTGTTGTGAACTGGGCACTTTTCTTTCGTTAGCTTACAATATGCTCTGAAAAACTAGTAGCCAAAAAAATGAATAAAGCAGTAATTTCAGTCAAACATATTGACTAATTACTAAATGGAGGGTAAGCAGGGGACAAATGGTAAGTATACCATTTCAGTGAATCATTCAAAACAGACCAAAATGCAATCAAAAGCTTTAAGGGCAAAAGCTGAAGTCTGGATCATCTGAAAACATATCTATGATTAGAAACAAAGACATACGGAGTCTCCATTTTTGACACTACTAAGAAATAATATTTAAAGGCCCTGGGATTTTCTTGTTAATTAGTTTGTTGTTGGTTTTTTACAGAATATTTAGAGAACAGGCAGAGGCCACACAGGGAAAATAAAAGCTCAACCATTCTAGTTATGAATTTAATGGTATCTCCATGTAAAGCGCATAAGCAAGGTCCAGCTCCTGTGAACTCTTGAATATAGGCTTAATTTTATGACCATGAGTATACCTGTGGATCTCAGTTGGACTAATCACTTGAATAATGGTGAAAACGTTAGTAGGTCTTTACAGAATCAGGACCCTAATCTGAGGTGACAATTGCATGGATAACAAGGGCTTTTTTTTTCATCCTAAAATTTCAAATGTGTTTTTAAAATACGTTAAAATATTTGAAAAATGACCATCAGAAAAGATCTGGGGAAAAAATTAGAAAATTCTTTCTAGCTCTATAGAAGGGTGTCCAGGAAAAGAAAAAGGGACTTGGTGGTGCACACCCCCCCCCCCCCATCCACATTAAAGGCAAGTACACAGAAGGCTTTTGTGTGGACCATGCTTGAGGAGGGGGCAGCTGTACATGAGTGAAGGAAGCTTGGGGGGAATGTTGGGGGATATGCATTATGTGGGGATAGTGGAAGAATCTGGTGGAATTGCTTTATATTTATTCATTTTGGAGATGAGTCTGAACTGTTAGTCTTATTTTTATAATATCTATATATATGGCCAGAGCCCCGTGTGGGGGAAATTTGAGAAATGTAAATAAATAAGAACTTAATAAAAGGCCCATGGCAGGATTACATTTTGCATGTCAGCCTTTTGTACCAGGGAATTCCAGTAATAGCAGGTGCTTGAAGAACTATGTGGGACTCTTTGGCCACAGTGGTGTAACAAGGCCACAGAGGCTCCTGGAGCAAGACTAGTTAGGCACCCCATTCCTAATTCTGAAATCTGCCACCTCCAGCTCCCCCGCAGTCCCAATTCCCATCCGGTTACTCCTGCCTAACGTCTCTTCTCCGCCATCACCCCCCCGCTCTAGATCCTGATCTCCTTCTGAGCTCCCCCCCCAGCTCCTGCCTAGCTTCCTTCTATCTCCCTCATGCCCCCCCCAAGCTCCCCACAGACCTTCCTCCCTCATGGCATCTCTCACTTCCCTGCAGTTCATAGAATCGTAGGACTGGAAGGGACCTAGAGAGGTCATCTAGTCCAGTTCCCTGCACTCATAGTAGGACTAAGAATTATCTAGACTATCTCTGACAGGTGTTTGTATAACCTGCTTTTAAAAATCTCCAATGATAGATTCCACAACCTCCATAGGCAATTTATTCTAGTGCTTAACCACCCTGACAGGAAGTTTTTCCTAATGGCCAACCTAAACTGCCCTTGCTGCAATTTAAGCCCATTGTTTCTTGTCCTATCCTCGGAGATTAAGGAGAATAAATTTTCTCCCTCTTTCTTGTAACAATCTTTTATGTAGTGGAAAACTGTTATCACAGTCCCTCTGTCTTCTCTTCTCCAGACTAAACAAACCTTTCTTTTTTTTAATATTCCCTCATAGGTCACATTTTCTAGACCTTTAATCATTTTTGTTGTTCTTCTCTGAGCTTTCTCCAATTTGTCTACATCTTTCCTGAAACAAGGCGCCCAGATCTCTAGTTGAGGCCTAACCAGCATGAGGCCTCCTCAAGCCTCCTTTAGTCCAGCACTCAGCTCCAACAGCCTCAATTTAATAATCCCACAGGTCGTTTTCGCTCTCCTCCCTCTCCTCCCCCTACTTCTCTGATCTACCTCCAGCCCCATTTCAGGCCCCCACAAGTTCTCCCTCATTTCTCGTGCTTGATCCCCTCCAGTTCCAATCTATTCTCCCCAGTTCCTCCCACACACTCCCACCCCATCAAAATGGCCAAGGTTTTTATCTTGCACTCTCTCTTGAGGAGGGAAAGTCTCTTCTGTCTCTGCGTCTCTCCTTCTTGCCCCCCCACATTTCCTTATGATGCAGTCCCCCCATGCCTTCTCTATGGGTCATAGAATCATAGAATATTAGGGTTGGAAGAGACCTCAGGAGGTCATCTAGTCCAACCCCCTGCTCAAAGCAGGACCAACAACAACAAAATTATCCGAGCCAAGGCTTTGTCAAGCCAGGCCTTAAAAACCTTTAAGGATGTAGATTCCATCACCTCCCTAGGTAACCCATTCCAGTGCTTCAGCACCCTCCTAGTGAAATAGTGTTTCCTAATAACCAACCTAGACCTCCTCCACTGCAACTGGACACCACTGCTTCTTGTTCTGTCATCTGCCACCACTGAGAACAGCCTAGCTCCATCCTCTTTGGAACCTCCTTCAGGTCGTTGAAGGCTGCTATCAAATCCCCCTCACTCTTCTCTTCTGCAGATTAAATAACCCCAGTTCCCTCAGCCTCTCCTCATAAATCATGTGCCCCAACCCTCTGATCATTTTCGTTGCCCTCCGCTGGACTCTCTCCAATTTGTCCACATCCCTTCTGTAGTGGGGGGACCAAAAGCGGATGCAATACTCCAGGTGTTGTCTCATCAGTGCCGAATAGAGAGGAATAATCACCTCCCTTAATTATACCTATCTCATAGAACTGGAAGGGACCTTGAAAGGTCATCAAGTCCAGTCCCCTGCCTTCACTAGCAGGACCAATTTCTTGCCCCAGATCCCTAAATGGCCTCTTCAAGGATTGAACTCATAACCCTGGGTTTAGCAGGCCAATGCTCAAACCACTGAGCTATCCCTCCCCCCAATGCTCCTTCTAATACAGTCCAATATTCCGTTGGTCTTCTTGGTAACAAAGGCACACTGCTGACTCATATCCAGCTCCTCATCCACTGTAATCCCCAGTTCCTTTTCTGCAGAACTGCTGCTTAGCCAGTCGGTCCCAAGCCTGTATCGGTGCATGGGATTCTTTCTTCCTAAGTGCAGGACTTTGCACTTGTCCTTGTTGAACCTCATCAGATTTCTTTTGGCCCAATCCTCTAATTTGTCTAGGCCCCTCTATATCCTATCCCTACCCTCCAGCGTATCGACCTCTCCCCCCAGCTTAGTGTCATCTGCAAACTTGCTGAGGGTACAATTAATTCCATCATCCAGATCATTAATAATGAGTGGGGTCATTGCCAGCTGCTCATATCCAGGGCCTGGGGTTACCCCAGTGAGAAGACAGTCCCCCCATCTCAGCCATGTCCCAAGCTGGGAAGGGGGCAGTGGGACCCATTCTTCCCTAGAGGCCCCTCTGGTTTAGCCCCCATAATCTCATGGGCCCTGGCATGACTGCACCACTGCACCACTTGTGCCATTACTCAGTAGTGGTGACACCGCAGGAATCATGTTACTCAGGCCTGCGTTTGCCATTGGGGTGTCTATAACTGGTGTGGGGGTACAGGATCTTCACAAGGATGATGCTGTGACTCTGGTGGATGCTTGTGATCCATATGAGGGGGATACATAGCATATGAAGGCTAGACCCTTTTTTTCCCTGGGTAATGATGAAGAACTGTTTCTTATTGACAATGAGGAAGAAGGCAAATTACACCTACAGGAAGAGAGCCTAATGAAGTTGTCCTCCTCTCAGGCTCACTTCCACAGTTCTTTCCTGAAGAAAATTGATGTTCACTTTATCACTTCTAAAATTCTTTCTAAAATTTGTCTTGTTAGAGGAAAATTTAATGTTGTGGGTTCACAGCTGATTAGAGGCAACTTGCATACAGACGACAAATATAAAAAGGGGAATATTCAAAATATCTTATTCATATTAACACAGAACTAGAGTTCCTAAAAATGGTTTCTCTTACTCTGTTTAAATGGAGCAAATTTTCTCAAAGGAAACACTACTGTTGATTATAGACAGATCTTTCACAACTACTTGAATATGCACCAGTAATCAGAGTCAAAATGAGTCTTCCTTCAGATTAGTAAGGTTTCACATAGCAAAGAGAAACTAAAGGACTATCTTGTGGGGTCGGGGAAGAAAAATAGCCAAGCTACAATCAGTCACTTACACAATATTATCCATGTACTTAGTAAAGTAAATACATAATGTAATTGTGCCTAGATACCATGGCTATCAGTGTGGGATCAAACTCTCTCTCTCTCTCTCTCTCAAAAAAAAAAAAAAAAAAAAGAGAAGAGAAGAGACAATAATAAAGAGAAAAAAACCCTCTTCCCCCTTCCCCCCACCCCACATATGCAAAGACATTTTACTTTTGAACATTTCCAAGTGATAACCTCTAAATAAAAGTTGATGTGCTGCAGACATTCTACTATAGCATATATAGGGCAAGGTAATTTCTATATCAACATTTGCACTTTGTTTAAGTAACTGTGCAACAGAGATAATTTTGATTGACTAGATATTTTCTCAGTTCATTAGATTCATGTATATAATACATGACATAGAAATATACACTACAAGGAATGCCCATTTATTCAAACAGCCTGCCTCCCCCCCCCTTTTTTTAGTTCACAATTTAAATAAGAAATGGAGTGGAGGGATGGGATGTAGGAAATTAAAGGTGGAAAGGAGGGTTCATATTTTCATAGTTTATATTCTCCCCCAATTTCTTAGTGAACACTGAATAACAGTTTTGATCTGTGTGGTATTTAGACAGCCTCACCAAACAAACATTGGAAATCTGCCTCAACTTTATCTTTCTGAATTTTAATGAAAAATAAATAAATAAATAAAGACTTTGTAATAAATTAATGCCATGAGTGGGTTTTTCATCATTAATCTCCCTGTCAGGCTTCAAGAGAGACTGGACTTCTAAGAGTTGCCATGGTGTCACAAGATTCATGTTCACAGGATTCCACTTGACTTTGTAGCCTCTCATCTTTAACTGACATTACAAACCACTCATCACATTCAGTGCAAGAAATTAATGCAGTGTACGTAACAAGAGGAGCAGCAGCAACAGCAGTATCTTCTAGATAAAAAAAGTATTGTCTGAATAAATGCTGGAAGGAGAACAGCTTCAATATTTGAGAGCCGTTATGATGTTGTCAATTACAGCCACAATTTACATTTCAGAAATCAGTGTAAAAGGGAATTTGCCCATCGCGGTGGTATTCTATTATCATTCAATTAGACTTCCAACACACAAAAAGCTAGCAAGTGTTGTGCAAGTGAACTTTTGATGCTCAACCAAGAACAGATCATTTGCTTTCCTCAGTGCTGAGCTACAGTCCAGAGAAGGCACTGCCTTCCAATAGTTGAAGAATCACAGAGAGGATTTGGCTGGGGGAGGGAGGGGGTTCTTTCTTTATTGCCCTCCTTCGGTTGTGCATGTTGGGAAACAAGATAGAGGATGACTCACAGAAGATTGCTAGAGAGAACAAAAGACAACAGGACTTGCAGACAGAAAGAACAGGAGGAAGGCTGGAGAATCACACCAACACCAGGAAGAGGCAGGTCTATGTAATTAGTGACTCACTATTAAGAAGAACAGACAGACCTTTCACCAGGGCTGATCCAGAGAACAGAAGGGTGTGCTGTCTTCCAGGAGCTAAGATATGGGATGTGGACCTTAGGGTGAAGATGATCAGGAGCAGGAAAGAATCCACTGACTGTACTTCATGTTGTACAATTATATTGCTAGATTCTTGCTGAAATGTATCAAGGGAAACTATGCCAGGATGGAGAAGATGCTTAAAGAAATGGAATCTCAGGTGATCTTCTGTGGTATTCCTCCTGTCCCTAAAGGAGGAGAACGAAGGCGAGACACGATTATGATGATCAACAGATGGATCCAGCAGTGGTGCTATAAGGAAGGCTTTGGGATGTTCGACCACTAAGAGGCATTCATGGACAGAGGACTGTTCTCCTGGGATGGACTCTACCTGAGTAGGGAGGGAAACAGATTCTGTGATGAAAGTTGGCAAAACAGATTAAAAAAGCTTTAAACTAGGAACTCGTTGGGAGATGCTCATGTAATTTTCATGCCTGATTCTAATATTGACCGGGAGGAAAGTCAAGATAGACACAGTACAGTAATGGGGAAAGGAACAGCAGTGGATAGGAAAATTGACATTAAAAGGAAAGATCATCAGCAATCCCTCAATTCGAGGATGATCTCTACCATGGATTTACATATGGGTCCTGAGATGACTCAGGAATCCAATCCTGGAACCACAGAAATAGACATTTCCTGGCGAGCCAGCTGCCTCTTTGGAGAAAGTTCTTTCTTTTTCCTTCCTTCTCTCTCTCTTTTCAGCTTCGATGGCAAGGTGCTTCTCCTCGAAGCAGGCCACTTCCTGATGGAGGATGTGGCACCATTGGGGTCAGTTAGTGGCTTGCTCCTCCCAGCTTGTGATATCCACATCAATTTCCTTGAGCTATGCTTTCAGTGTGTCTTTCTAGCAATTCTTCTGACCACCATGAGATCTCTGACCATGGGTGAGTTGAGAGTAGAGGACTTGTTTTGGGAGGCAAGAGTCTGGCATCCGCCTGCAATGTCCAGCCCAGCAGAGTCAGTGCATGAGGATCATTGCTTCGATGCTGGTGACATTGGATTCAGTGAGGATGCTGGCGTTAGTGCAGTTATATTCCCACTTGATGCAAAGGATCTTCCGGACACATCGTTGGTGGTACCTCTTCAGACTCTTGAGGTGCTATCGATAGGTCACCCAGGTTTTGCACCCATAAAGGAGTGTAGGAATAATAATTGTCGTATACATCTGGATCTTGGTGTCCTGCCATAGGTCACAGTCCATGAAAGCATGTCGGAGCAATTTCCCAAAGTAAACACTTGTGCACTGGATCCTGTGCTGGATCTCACTGTCAATTTTTGCGTTTTGAGAAAGTTGGCTACCAAGATAGCAAAAGTGCTCGACTGTCTCCAAAGTCTGTACCTCAATGGTGATTTGTGGTGGGTCATGTGCAAGGCCTAAAGCAGGCTGATAGAGCACTTCAGTCTTCTCAATATTGAGTGAGAGTCCTTGGCTTCGATAAGTTTGTGCAAAAAAATCCAATGTGGACTGAAGGACATTCTCAGTATGTGTGAAGATAGCACAGTCATCAGCATACTGAAGATCAGTAATGGATGCACTGAGAACTTAAAACTTCAAGCAGAGATGTCAAAGATTAAAAAGCCACCCAACCATTCTGTATTGAATGTCAACTCCATTGGGGAGGCTGTCTTTAACGAGGACCAAATGACTACTAAATAGATGGAGAACAGGGTTGGGGAAATAACACATCCTTGATTAACCCCAGTTTTGATGATGAAAGGGTCCATCTCCAAAACCAAGGTACTGTCTCTGTGCCTATACCAATGGCACTAACAATTAGGCAGGTGATACTGGCAGTATCTAATCGAGTGAGGAATCTGAGCAAACCCAAGCAGAAACAACTAAGAAGTTTGTATATCAATGGAAGGAGCCTGGGTAACAAAATGGAGACACTAGAACTGCTGGTGCAGGAAGTGAAACCAGATATTATAGGGATAACAGAAACTTGGTGGAATAATAGTCATGACGAGGAGTACAGATATTGAAGGGTATGTGCTGTTCAGGCAAGACAGAAAAAAGGTAAAGTGGATGGAGTAGCATTGCGTATTAATGATGAGGTAGATTCTAAAGAAATTAGAAGTGATGGAATGGATAAAACAGAGTCTGTTTGAGTCAAAATCACGTTAGGGAAGAAAGCTACCAGAGGCTCCCTGGAATAGTGCTTGGGGTATGCTATAGACCCCTCAAGATACAATTTGGATATGGATAGAGACCTCTTTAATATTTTAATGAAATAAATACTACTGGGAATTATGTGATTATGGGAGGTTTTAACATCTCATATATAGATTGGAGGATAAGTGCTACTAATAATAGTAGGACACAGATTTTCCTGGATGTGATAGCTTACAAATAGTCAATTAACTTACAGGAAGTAACACCATTTTAGATTTGGTATTGGTGAGTAGTGAGGACTTCATAGAAGAACTGGTTGTAGGAGAAAATCTTGGTGCAAGTGATCATGAGCTAATTCAGTTTAAATTAAATGGCAGGACAAACAAAAATAGAGCTCCAACTAGGATCCCTGATTTTAAAAGGGCAATTAAAAAAAAAAATAAGGGACTGATTTAGATAAATGGACCGGACTGAAGAACTCAAGGATCTGAATGTGGAGGAGGCTTGGAATTATGTTAAGTTAAAGTTGCGCAAACTATCTGAAGCCTGAATCCCAAACAATGGGGGTGGGGAAACATGGTAGGGAAGGATTGCAGACCAAGCTGGATGAGCAAGCATTTCAAACAGATTATTAAGAGAAAGCAGAGAGCCTACAAGGAATGGAAGATGGGTTGGATCGGAAAGGAGAGCTACCTCTTGAAGGTCAGAAAGCTAAGCAGAGTTGGATCTTGCAAAGGAAATTAAAACCAATAGTTACAGGTTTTATAGCCATATAAATAAAAAGAAAACAAGGAAAGAAAAAGTGGGATCACTAAGCACTGAGGATGGGGCGGAGATTACAGATAAACTAGGCATGACCCAATACTTAAAAGAATAATTTACCTAAGTTTTTAATAAAGGTAATAATGAGTTTAGGGATAGTGGTACGGTGGCTACTGGAAATGAGGCTATGGAAGTAGAAATTACCACATCCGAGCTGGAAATCAAACTCAAACAGCTTAATGGGAATAAAATAGGGGGCCCAGATAGTCTCCATCCAAGAATATTAAAGGAACTGGCACATGAATTTGAAAGAACAATAACAAGGATTTTTAATGAATCTGTAAACTTGGGAGTCATACCCTATGGCTGGAGAATTGCTAATATGATGCCTATTTGTAAGAAAGGGGTGGGGGGAAGTGATCCGGGAAATTACAGGTCTGTTTATTTTACCTCAATTGTATGCAAGGTCTTAGAACAAATTTTGAAAGATAAAGTAGTTAAAGACATAGAGGTAAATGGTAATTGGGATAAAATAAAACATGGTTTTACAGAAGGTAGATTGTGCCAAAACAGCCTGATCTTTTTGAGAAGATAACTGATTTTTTTAGACAAAGCAAATGCAGTAGATCTAATCTACCTGGATTTCACTAAGGCATTTGATACAGTTCCACATGGAAAATTGTTAGTTAAATTGGAGAAGATGAGGATTCATATGAGAAATTAAAGGTGAATAAGAAACTGGGTAAAGGGGAGACTACAACAGGTCATGCTGAAAGGTGAACTATCAGTCTGTAGGTAGGTTACTAATGGAGTTCCTCGGGGATTGGTTTTGGGACCAATCTTATTTATCATTTTTATTAATGACCTTGGTACAAAAAGTTGGTGTGCTAATAAAATTTGCAAAGTTTAAAGGTATTGCCAATACAGAGGAGGACCAGAATATTGTACAAGAAGATATGGTCTACCTTGAAAACTGTAGTAATAGAAATGGAATTAAATTTAATAGTGCAAAGTGCAAGGTCATGCACCTAGGTACTAACAACAGGAATTGTTGCTATAAGCTGGTGATTTATCAGTTGAAAGTGACAAATGAGAAAGACCTGGATGTATTGATTGGTCACAAGATGGCTATGAGCTGCCAATGTGATGCGGCATTGAAAGCACCAATGCAGTCCTAGGATGCATCAGGCGAGGTATTTCCCATAGAGACTGGGAAGAGTTAGTACCAATATGCAAGGGATTGGTGATGCTTCATCTGGAATATTTTGTTCAGTTCTGGTCTTCCATGATTAAGAAGGATGAATTCAAACTGGAATAGGTGCAGAGGAGGGCTACTAGGATGTTCAGAATAATGGAAAACCTACCTTATGATAGGAGGCTCAAGGAGCTTGGCTTGTTTAGCCTAACCAAAAGATGGCTGAGGGGAGATATGATTGCTGTATATAAATACAGCAAAGGGATAAATTCCAGGCAGAGAGAAGAGTAATTTAAGTTAAGTGCCAGTGTTGATGTAAGAACAAATGGGTATAAACTGGCCATGAACAAGTTTAGGCTTGAAATTAGACAAAGGTTTCTAACCATCAGAGTAGTGAAGTTCTGGAACAGTAGTCTAAGGGGAACAGAGAGGGCAAAAAACCTAACTGGCTTCAAGACTGAGCTTGATATGTTTATGGAGGAGATAGTATGGTGAAACTGCCTACAATGCTATGTAGTTGATATGCAACTGCTAGCATCAAATATCCCCAATGGCTCGTAATGGGACACTAGATGGGGAGGGCTTTGCGTTACTACAGATAATTCTTTCCCAGGTGTCTGGCTATTGGTTCTTGCCAAAATGCTCAAGGTCCAACTGACTGCCATGCTTGGGGTCAGATTGGTAGAGACCCTGTTTTGTTTTGGTTTTAGTTTTACTTTTACTTTACTTTCCAGCATGGGTCACTTGCAGTGTAAATGGTGGATTCTCTGTAATTTGAAGTCTTTAAATCATGATTTGAGGACTTCAGTAACTCAGCCAGAGGTTATGGGTCTATTACAGGAATGGGTGGGTGAGGTTCTGGGGCCTGAATTGTGCAGGAGGTCAGAATAGATTATCATGATGGTCCCTTTATGCCTTAACGTCCATGAGTCTAAATCACACTATTACTCCTCTTTAGATTGGTGGCAACAGGAAGCAAGGTTTGAAAGATACTTTTCAGATCAAATACTGTAAGAAGCTAAGATGTAACAGGGGAATCTTTCACACTGGAAATTCCTATGTCATTGTCTAATTGAATATGTAAAATATCTACCTAGTTCTTATCAAAAGTTGTAGTATCATTTTTTCAATATTGTCTTTAGGTTTTCAGTGTTTCTAAATAGATAGTATGATTATTACATACCAATGTGCTTTTTCCAGAAGCCACTGAACAATGTGAACTTGATACTTCATATTAATTTATGTGCTGAACAGGTATAGTTTGTATGTAGATATGTTGATATGTGGTATATCACTGGAGTCACTGGAATTTTAGCCTAGGCATTGCAGAATTGCTTAAGCTAAAGCAGTGGATATTGATGCAGTACAGTTTACACTGCATAATTTTGTTATCTAGCTAGTCATGTAAATCAATCTTTAAAAAAATCAATAAGAATTGAATTTTAAAAAGACCCCTGACATATGCATTCCTTATATTTCCACTACCCAATTACACATCTTGTACTATGTGCTATGTAAACTTTTCTAGTTCTCCCAGCCTTTCAAGTATGTCAGAAGTTGACGGCTCATCATCTGGTGTAGATCTGCACTTTTTTTTCAAATTTATGAAGAGAGAAACTTTTTCTTTTTCTGTTCACAAAGAAAGCTGCAAATCATTACAGGTCACCTAATATGTGTCCAAGCCTCTCTGCCAGAATGTGTTTAATATCATTGTCATTCCTGAGAAAAATATGCATAAGCAGATTGAAATGGTGTGCAAACCAAGACACAAATGGGAAATGACCATCTCACATTGTTCTTAGAACATTGGATCCACTCTCAGAAATAATAACCATCAAGAAGTAGTGCTTGGGATTTTTATTGAATTCTTTATTTTGCCTTGAAGATTTTGCAGTGGTATATGTTAGCTACTATGTGGGCTGCATTGAACACTTTCAAGATTACTTTCAAATGATTGGAAATAATGTTTTCAATGACACTAGTGAGCTGCTGTACTATCCCAGTCAAATGTTTGCCAATTTGTCTATTTGTTATGTAACCATATAAACTCAGCCTATATCTACACTAAGAGCTAGGACTGTGATTCAGGGGTGATGGATTCTTCCTAAAAGTGTGTGGGAGGGGGTCACGGGACCCTAACCCCTCCATGGACAAGCCCCTGCCCTTCCTCTTCCCCCTGAGGCCCTGCCCCCCAGCCAAGCCAGAAGCCAGAGCTGGGTCAGGAAGTACATGAATAATTTTAATATTGATTGCTAATGGAAATTTTAACCACATTTCTACAACAGTTAGGTTGTCTTGGGTTAATGGTATAGATGGCACATGAAGAATCTCTTTATCACACTAATGACTCTTTTCTACTATCAGAACTGTATTGGGCTGGAAATATTCCTTACACAATGGGCATATAATACACCTCTACCCCGATATAACACTGTCCTTGGGAGCCAAAAAATCTTACCGCATTATAGGTGAAACCGCGTTATATTGAATTTGCTTTGATCCGCTGGAGCATGAAGCCCCGCCCCCCCAGAGCACTGCTTTACCGCGTTATATCCGAATTTGTGTTATATCGGGTCGCGTTATATCAGGGTAGAAGTATATATTTATATTTTAATATAAAAATAATTGAGGAGTATCTATGGAATCTCTATCCCTGATTGCCTGCCTTTGGGAAACTGGGATACCTCTTTCCTCAACTTCAACCACTTGTCTACTGTCTGCACTTTTGAGAGAGGCAGAAAATCACCAAGTGAGAACCCAGCTGACATGAATGTGGTCAACCAATTTTTATGAGATCATCAGTTAGGGGAAACATTGTCATAAAGCATGTGAACAACAGAATAGTTACAAAATAACAACAATCATAATGGTAATAGAACCAGGAAATGAAGTGATAGTCAAAACCTCACCCAGGATATCATAATTTAACATGCTGGAAAAAAGGGTGGCAAACAGTAAAGAAGCCCAGTAGGAGCAAAGAAGGAGGGTCTATGGGGGTGTAAGCCTAGGACTTGGAAGATCCAGTTTCAATTCCTTGCTCCTCTGCAGGCCTCCTGTGTGACTTTGGGCAAGAGATTTGTGCCTCAATGTTCCATCTATAAATGGGGATAATATGGGGTGACCAGATGTCCCATTTTTAAAGGGACAGTCCCATTTTGGGGGACTTTTTCTTATATAGGCACCTATTACCCTCCACCCCCTGTCCCGTTTTTTCACAGTTGCTATCTGGTCACCCTAGGATAATAGCACTTCTTTATCTCCCGGGAGTGTTGTAAGGATAAATACATTAACAATTGTGTGGTTATAATGGGGGTCATATAATACCTAAGATGGAGAGATGAAAGGGGAAAAGCACCACTTCTGGTATGTGTTTCTCCCTACCCAGGAGGTAATAGAACAATTTCTAATACTATTTAATAAGGAAACATGTCTATTACTACTTGATAAATATTGCAGATATGAGGGTGTTGGGAGATTTAGGGCTAGGGAATAGCTCCATTCTGCTTGTTTACTGTCTCTGGAATACAATGAATATCTGCATAGTAGTTAATATTGTTAAAAGCAGCATTAACTCTTACAGCCCCTTTGGGGCTTCTACTGGGCAGCCATAAGGACAGGGGATAACCTCCAAGAGAGCATGAGTCCTTAAGGAGCTATGCCAACAAGGCCCTCCATGCAATATCATGAGTTTCAGAGAATTGGACCCAGTATTCCTCTGGTCTCTGCAGGTTAAAAGGATTTTACTCATGCCCCCTGTCCCCTCTGGACTCCCTAACTCTCCCCTCTCCCGCAGAGGAAGAAGCTCTACATGCCTCACTTCAAAGTGTTTTGTGGGTCCTTTTCCCATACCATGTTTTTTTTTGTCCACATGGAGTTTCTTTTAGGGTAGCTCTCAAAGCGTGTGTTCAACTAACCAGATTTTATGGCACAACTGCTGGAAAACAATGAAGTTCCACATACACTACATAAAGATCATGAGAACTAGGAGAAGTGGCATCAGCACAGATGCACAAAAATCCTGTTACATTGCAGTCACCAGAGAGAGTTGCAAGTGCCCCATGGAAGAAGACCGAAGGAAGAGTCAGGAAAGAGTTGCACTAAGATACATGCTCATACCCCAAATTGTGGTCTAAATTTGTGGAAAGTGAAATACTGCCTTAGGCAGCATTAACTCCATCAGCATATCTACACCATTTCCACAGAGTCATGACAAACAGATCAGACTTGCAGCCAATGGCAGCACGACTACTAGTTTTACAGTGAGGTCATGGATTGGATGGGGCCATTATGGGGAAGAGCCAAACAGGAATTCCTCTCTGCAAAGGCAGGACTGACTCTTCACTGCCTTTTCAGGCCCCATTCTTACCCATTCTATCTTCTCTGTGTCAAAGTCAGACTCAGGACTCACAATTTGTTAGACCACTCTGTTTATTAGCAAAGCGCTCTGCTAATACACCCAGATAATGTGAGCACCATGCAAGACTCAAACTATCTTATTTATACAGATAAAAGGGCACGGACTTAACAAGATAACAAAAGGAAGCAGAACTGATACGTTTACCTGGGGCTAGGCATACATATCATATTTCCTTACTAACTATTACCGATTTCCTGTTAATGTCCCACCATTAGCTTAAGTGGACTCATTGTTTCATACCTTAATGTTTCTCTTCCTGACAACTATATTTCAACATTCCTTATTCCTGCTTAAAGGAACATACAGCATTTCTTTAATCCATTCTATTTTAACAATATAATTCATTCTACTTTCACATCTGTCACTCCATTAGATCAGAGGCATTTTTGCATGTGTATGTTTAAGAACACAGGAATTGCCATATTAGATTGGACCTGTCATCCGTCGAGTCTCTGACAGTAGCAAGTATTAGATTTTTCAGAGGAAGGCACAAGATGCCCTGTAAGGATAGCTTTCTGCCAGGGGAATTTTTTTTTTCTGCATACTCTTGTGGAATGAGAGGTATAGGGGACATATGGGACAAAGTAAACAAAGTAGACAGTAGTACAGAAAAGCATACAAATTATTTACCTATAGAGGAAAATGTAAACAACCACAAACAATGTTGTACCTCTGATCATTCATATAGATAGCCTTAAGATTAAAAATATAATCTGAAATAAAAACAAAACAATATTCTAATACCAAGATATCAATCTATAAACCCAAGGATGTTGTCAGAATGAACAAAAAACTAAAAACAACACATGTACCTCAGAGAATTACAAAAAGATTGTACCTCCAGAGCCTTTGAATGTTGTTCTGCCAGTGTGTCATAACTAATCTTTGTTGCAGTGGAAGATTAACTCCTGAGTGAATATTACTAATAAATTGATCTAATTTATAAGGTGCTAGGGAGAGACAATCTAGAGCTGAAACAAAGATCAGTTATGACACAATTGCAGAACAGCATTCAAAAGCTGACAAAGTAACTTTTTTTATAAGTCTCAGAGGTAAATATGGTTTTATAGTCGTTTGCTCATTCCTATAAGGTATAAAATATATTCATCCTTAAAACAAATAGTGGAAAAAGAGATCAGATTTTAAGTTTAGTAATGATGTAGCAGTGAGATGTCTGCTAATGCTGGTCTTGCAACTTAAATTCATGCAGAAATAGTATTCTTTGTACCTTTTATATGGGAGCTACCTCTTTTAGCGTGTTCTTTGATCACTTTTCATTTTGTGCATCCATCAACCACATATATTATTGACACACTGCGCTCTGAGTAATCCACATTATTATTGATGAATGTTTGTAGTGGGAAGGTCATGGGAGCTGCCTGTAATATTTTATTAATATTATATTCGATTGCTATTTTGTTGTTTGCCATATGATCACAAGACATTAATTCCAGCTGGAGCTAATTGCACATATGCAGGAAAGCAGACAAAAGCTTCAGGTGACTCCATTAACTGGTACTTAAAGGGACAAGGCAGGCATCATTCTCTGTGAATTTTCACCTCCATCCATGTTGAGTTCAGCCAACTGGCTTGTAACCAGCAAGAGGGGAGCTCCAGGCAGGAAACTGAAACAGGGAACTTTGAGACTGATAAAAAGGCAGCCCCTGAAGAACTGGGGCAAGAGAAGCACTGCTGGGAAGGAAACTGAACCCCCCAAGATATGGGGTGTCTGGGATTAGCATACCTGAGCTTTGGGTAAGACAATGATGTGTAGAGACCTTTTATTATGTTAAGAACTCTTTTCTCTTTTCATGTTTTGTTCTTACAGTTAAGATTAAAGTATAGTTTGTTTTGGAAACGCTGTTTGGGTCACTGTATTCACACACTGATCACAGCTCTGGATGGGAAGATTACAGCTTCCCACACCCAGTTGGGCATGCTGAAGAATCACAGTTGGTACACAGGGGTCTGTATTCTGGGGACCCCAGTCTGATAGTGGGAGAACTGTAAGATTCCATGCAAGAGCAGGTGAGGCAGGAGACCTAAAACCTGAGTGATGGCACTCAGAGAGACTAGAGTGGGATGAAAGGTGCTGCTAGCCTTGTAACTGTGCCAGGTATGATATACACAAGAGGGACAGCCTCATTTTCTTCATGTCCAAATTGCATGAGACACAAACATGAGTGTAAACAAGGTGTTGAACATTTGTGACTAGAGTTGTAGGCAGCCTGGGGCAGTGGGTAATAGACTAGGACTCCATGCCAGAACATCTGGCTTCTATTAGTGACTTGCAATGTGAGAGCTAGAAGCAAGTACCTTAAACTTTCAGAACCCCTGCATATTCTTGTATATTAAACCCTTTGTAAAGCTCTTTGAGGTGTATGAAAGAGAAGCCATATAAATACTATTCTTATTTTGTTCTTTAGCCTGCAGGAATCTGTTCATTGTTTTGCCTGTCCTGGTTGATTTCGTGACAGTAAAGTACATGTTAAGGTGGTATTTTCTATCATATCAAAGTGTGAAAGGTGTGTGTTCCAGATGTTGAGCTGATTCTTCCTCTAAGCTTGAAACTGGAGATAAATGCAGATGATAAACTGGCTTCTTCCAGGAGCAAGGCAAGATAAATCTTATCAGTTGAATGTTTACTTATCCTTTCTGGGTTAGCTTTGAAATCACTGAAAATATTATGTCTGATTCTCACTGGAACATAGAACTCTGTTAGTATAACTTATACTGCTAGCTGCTCAGTTAAAACATGACCAGCTTTTCCTTTTTTTTTTTTTTTTTAATTTCTACAGGAAAGCAAATGGCAATAATTACATCAAGTAGTTGCAGCTATCTGCAGGATACATATTAGGTTAGATAATGCATCTTTAACCAATGATTAATCATACTTGCTTTGGATCCTAATGCATTTAAAAGTGAAGAGGTGGCTTTAAAACTAAGTACTAAGTCTATTTTATAAGCATACTGGTGCTGCCTTGCCATCTGCTATAAATGGGCTGCACAAGATAAGATTTGCCTCTTCTGCTACAGGGGGTAGGCACATATGTTAACCACATCAACTGCCAGCACATGGTGCAAAGCTTGCAATTTTGCCAGAAGCTTTGCAACTCTTGCAAGAAGTTTCCAAAACTATAAAATAAAAGGATAGAAAGCAAACAAGAAAGAAAAAATAAAGCATGTGCAAGGAAATATCAAACTATTGCACAAGCTCTGTGTTTATGTGAATATTATTATGAATAATGCATATTTCAAAAGCATATAAAAAGCTTCTGAAGTTCATGATCCTAAGGTGAGCTTCACTGGCATCAATAGAAAGAAAACACCACAATATAAACATAAAAGTATTTTGTTGCAAGTTTTAAAAAAACCAAATCAATAAACACAAACAACCAATACTCTTTTAGAATCTAGGAGGTTGTAGGAATGAATTTCCGGTTATACTGCAATGGTTCACATTACACTGCTAACAGTTACTACATGGTAGTCTCTGAGAAGAATTATTTCCATGCTAATTGTAGGAAAATCTCTAGGGAATTGATGTGATTTTCCAAATTAACCGAGAAGAATTTATCTGAATCCTTGAAAACTAATGCTCTGCAATAACACTCTCAGATTTTTTGATAATACCAGGTTGGAATTAATACTTGGATCTTATATTTTCATTTGAACCACCTCTGTGTCCTTTCTATTTTATTTAACGTGCTCATTGTCATGGTTGAAGCCAATGGAAAATATTGGTAAGATTTTAATTGAAACATTTGAAATACAAATTTGAATGTAGTTTAAAACATACCAGGGTAGTTATGATGCTGGCAAACTAGGTGCCAGCTCTTGCCAAGGCTTTTGGCCTCAGTTAAGCACTGACAAATTCACTGCTGGAAACCAATCTGTTTCAACTGTGTGTTAGTATGTTTAAGATGAGTATTGAATGTATAACAATGTGCTTAGACTTTATGAAATGCTTGTAAACTGCTGCATGTATTAATCTCACTTATAATATCTTTATCACATGCTTTATGGTAATCTTTAAGTTTTTGCTTTATAATTATAACAAAAAGTTTGCCCTGAAACTTTCAACCTGTCAGAAGGGATTATTTCTTGCCCATCAGGAAAGACTATACAAAGTTAAATGGGCCACTGTGGGACATCATGGTACAAAGACTTTCCTAATTGCCCCTGCACAGGATACCTGTAAAAGAGCTCATTCCTTCATCTTGAATTCTGGAAGAAGGAAATCAAGATAGCTGACATTGAATTTGTTCATCTTTTTGCTTAGATTCTCACAGGGCAGGAGCTAGGCAATTGAAACAACGGTCCCCAGGGTTAACCTGGTTTAGCCCTGTCATAACTATAAAGGGAAGGGTGACAGCTCTCCTGTGTACAGTGCTATGGAATCCCTCCTAGCCAGAGACTCCAAATCCTTTTACCTGTAAAGGGTTAAGAAGCTCAGGTAACCTGGCTGACACCTGACCCCAAGGACCAATAAGGGGACAAGATACTTTCAAATCTTGGGGGGGGAAAGGCTTTTGTGTGTGTCCTTTGTTTAAGGGGTTGTTCGCTCTTGGGACTGAGAGGGACCAGACATCAATCCAGGTTCTCCCCATCTTTCTAAACAAGTCTCTCTTATTTCAAAATTGTAAGTAAAAGCCAGGCAAGGCGTCTTAGATTTACTTTGTTTTTCTCAACTTGTAAATGTACCTTTTACCAGAGTGTTTATTTTTGTTTGCTGTACTTTGAACCTAAGACAGAAGAGGGGGGAAAGGTCAATTTCTCCTTGTTTTAAGATCTAAAAGGGGGGTTGGATCTGTATTCACCAAGAGTTGGTGAAAGGAAGGAGGGGGGAAGGGTCAATTTCTCCTTATTTAAGATCCAAGGAGTTTGGATCTGTATTCACCAGGGAATTGGTGAAGGTCTCTCAAGGCTACCCAGGAAAGGGAATTAGCTTTGGGATGGTGGCAGCGGACCAGAACTAAGCTGGTAGTTAAGCTTAGAAGTCTTCATGCAGGCCCCTACATTTGTACCCTAAAGTTCAAAGTAGGGATACAGCCTTGACATGGTGGCACAGCGGTGGGATCGTTTTAAACCCAAAAGCCAGTAAGATTTTTTTTTCTTCTAGCTGCTTGGAAAGCAGAGCTGAAGGTAGATAGATGCATATCTTATCTCTCCTTGCCTGAAGGCAGAGGTGTTAAGTTTTTTTAACAAGGTCCTTTGTTAAGAGAACGGTTCAATAAGTGAGCAAACTTTGATCTGGTAAAGGTAATTTACAAGCTGAATTGTTTTTTTTTTTTTTTTACATCCTCGGAAGTAGCTAGTTAGAAAGTCTCTGTTAACTCAGCAGCACTCAGCAGGAGCCTGAGCTAAATACATCCCAGTTTCAGTCAACTGCAGAGGGTGTGACCCAGCACAAGAAAACAGGAAAATGACTACCAAAGAAGCAGCTAACAAAATAGAACTGGCCAAACTAGAAGCAGAAGAAAATGAAAGAAAACATCAAAGACTGCTTCAAATTAAAAAACTTGAAGAGGAGGCCCACAAGAGAGAGATGGAGCTGGAAAAAGCCAAAGAAAAAGCCAAAGAGGAGGCCCACAAGAGAGAGATGGAGCTGGAAAAAGCCAAAGAGGAGGCCCATAAAAGAGAAGAGAAAGCCAAACAGGAGGCCCATGAAAGAGAAGAAAAAGCCAAACAGGAGGCCCATAAAAGAGAGATGGAGCTGAAAGAAAAAGAGATGGAACTGGAAGCAGCAAGGACTAGGCAGGGTACATCAGACCATCCTAACAACTCCTCTCCAGGTACCACTTCCCATCCCAGGAAATTCCCCACCTACAAGGCAGGCGATGATACTGAGGCCTTCTTAGAAAATTTTGAAAGGGCCTGCCTTGGATACAACATCCCTCCAACCCAGTACATGGTAGAGCTGAGGCCGCAGCTCAGTGGACCCTTAGCAGAGGTGGCGGCTGAAATGCCTAAGGAACACATGAACAGTTATGAACTTTTTAAAAACAAGGCCAGAATCAGAATGGGGCTAACACCTGAGCATGCCCGTCGGCGGTTCAGAGCCCTAAGGTGGAAACCTGATGTGTCATTTACCCGACATGCCTACCACATTGGGAAAAATTGGGATGCCTGGATATCAGGAGCAAATGTTAAATCTACGGAAGAGTTGCCCTTCCTATTGCAAATGGAGCAGTTTTTAGAGGGTGTTCCTGAGGAAATAGAAAGGTACATCCTATATGGGAAGCCCAAAACTGTAACCGAGGCGGGGGAGATTGGAGCCAAATGGGTGGAGGTGACAGAAAAGAAAAAAGCTAGTAGCAGTTGGAGCGAATATCAGAAGGGGCAAGCCGAAACAAAACCTTATCACCGGGGACAACCCAAGGCCCCACCCACATCCCAAGGGAAACCCCAGACGCCTTCTCACCCCACCACACCAGTCTCCATCAACCAACATCGCCCCGGTGATACCTTAGCAGGGCGATGTTTTAAATGTAATGAACTGGGGCATATAAAGGCTCACTACCCCAAGAACCCCAACCGATTACAGTTCATTACACCCCAATCACACCAAAGAACCCCAGACCCAGATGCCTCTCTCATACCCTCGGAGCGAAGGGAAACCTTGAGAGTGGGCGGAAAGAAGGTTATCGCTTGGAGGGACACTGGGGCACAAGTGTCAACTATCCACCAATCCCTAGTGGACCCCAAACTCATCAACCCTGAGGCTACAGTGACAATTCAACCCTTCATGTCACAGTCTGTAACCTTGCCTACAGCCCAGTTGCATGTCCAGTACAAGGGCTGGTCAGGAATGTGGACTTTTGCAGTCTATGACAATTATCCCATTCCCATGCTGCTGGGGGAAGACTTGGCCAACCATGTGAAGCTAGCCAAGAGGGTGGGAATAGTCACCCGCAGCCAGGCTAAGCAAGCTTTCACCCCCATCCCTGTTCCTGAGCCGTCCACCAGGGCCCCGTCTGTGTTACCGGAGACCCAAACACAGGTGGTGGAACCGGATCCCCTGCCAACGACTGCAACAGCCGTAGTGGATCCAAACCCAGAGACCCAGCCAAAGCAAGTCCCAGAACCGGAACTGGCAACGCAACCAGCACCAGAACCATTGCCAGCACTGAGTCCAGCGCTTGCAACCCCGTCTACAACTCCAATGCCAGAGGGCACCAGCGAGCCTAAACTGGCGGAAGCAGCAGATAACCCTACCCAAGAGGCTCAGCCAGAGCCTGAAATACCACATAGTGCACCAGCGGACAGCGGTTCACAGTCAATGGAAAAAGCCCCAGCACCTGCATCGCTTCCAGAGAGACCAAGCCCCAGTCCACAGTCCAAGGAGGAACTGATGTCTCCAGCATCAAGGGAACAGTTCCAGGCCGAGCAGGAAGCAGATGACAGCCTTCAAAAAGCTTGGGCGGCGGCGCGGAGCACCCCACCGCCTCTCAGCTCTTCTAACCGATCCCGGTTTGTTGTAGAAAAAGGACTTTTATACAAGGAGACTCTTTCTGGTGGGCACCAGGAAGACTGGCATCCTCAAAGACAGCTGGTAGTTCCCACTAAGTATCGGGTAAAACACTTGAGCTTAGCCCATGATCATCCCAGTGGCCATTCTGGGGTGAACAGAACCAAAGACCGGTTGGGGAAGTCCTTCCACTGGGAGGGAATGGGCAAGGACGTTGCTAATTATGTCCGGTCTTGTGAGGTGTGCCAACGAGTGGGAAAGCCCCAAGACCAGGTTAAAGCCCCTCTCCAGCCACTACCCATAATTGAGGTCCCATTTCAGCGAGTAGCTGTGGATATTCTGGGTCCTTTCCCAAAGAAGACACCCAGAGGAAAGCAGTACGTACTGACTTTCATGGATTTTGCTACCCGATAGCCGGAAGCTGTACCCTTAAGCAACACCAAGGCTAAAAGTGTGTGCCAGGCATTAGCAGACATTTTTGCCAGGGTAGGTTGGCCCTCCGACATCCTTACAGATTCGGGAACTAATTTCCTGGCAGGGAACATGAAAAACCTGTGGGAAGCTCATGGGGTGAATCACTTGGTTGCCACCCCTCATCACCATCAAACCAATGGTCTGGTGGAGAGGTTTAATGGTACTTTGGGTGCCATGATACGTAAATTCGTAAATGAATACTCCAATGATTGGGACCCAGTGTTGCAGCAGTTGCTTTTTGCCTACAGGGCTGTACCACATCCCAGTTTAGGGTTTTCACCATTTGAACTTGTGTATGGCCGCGAGGTTAAGGGGCCATTACAGTTGGTGAAGCAGCAATGGGAGGGGTTTACGCCTTCTCCAGGAACTAACATTCTAGACTTTGTAAGCAACCTACAAAACACCCTCCGACACTCTTTAGCCCTTGCTAAAGAAAACCTAAAGGATGCTCAGGAAGAGCAAAAGGCTTGGTATGATAAACATTCCAGAGAACGGTCCTTCAAAGTAGGAGACCAAGTCATGGTCTTAAAGGCGCTCCAGGCCCATAAAATGGAAGCGTCGTGGGAAGGACCATTCACGGTCCAGGAGCGCCTAGGAGCTGTTAACTATCTCATAGCCTCCCCCACCTCCAACATAAAGCCTAAGGTATACCATGTTAATTCTCTTAAGCCCTTTTATTCTAGAGAATTAAACGTTTGCCAGTTTACAGCCCAGGAAACTGATGACGCGGAGTGGCCTGCAGGTGTCTACTATGAAGGAAAAAGGAATGGTGGCGTGGAAGAGGTGAACCTCTCCACGACCCTGGGACGTCTGCAGCGACAGCAGATAAAGGAGCTGTGCACAAGCTTTGCACCGATTTTCTCAGCCACTCCAGGACGGACCGAACGGGCATACCACTCCATTGACACAGGTAATGCTCACCCAATTAGAACCCCACCCTACCGGGAGTCACCTCATGCCCAAGTGGCTATACAAAGGGAGATCCAGGACATGCTACAGATGGGTATAATCCGCCCCTCTAGCAGTGCATGGGCATCTCCAGTGGTTCTAGTTCCCAAACCAGATGGGGAAATACGCTTTTGCGTGGACTACCGTAAGCTAAATGCTGTAACTCGTCCTGACAACTATCCAATGCCACGCACAGATGAGCTATTGGAAAAATTGGGACATGCCCAATTCATCTCTACTTTAGACTTAACCAAAGGGTACTGGCAAGTACCACTAGATGAACCCGCTAAGGAAAGGTCCGCCTTCGTCACCCAGGCAGGGGTGTATGAATTCAATGTACTTCCTTTCGGGTTGCGAAATGCACCCGCCACCTTCCAAAGACTCGTAGATGGTCTCTTAGCGGGATTGGAAGAATCTGCAGTTGCCTACCTCGATGATGTGGCCATTTTTTCTAATTCATGGACAGAACACCTGAAGCACCTGAAAAAAGTCTTCGAGCGCATCCGGCAGGCAGGACTAACTGTTAAGGCTAAAAAGTGTCAAATAGGCCAAAACAGAGTGACGTACCTGGGGCACCAGGTGGGTCAAGGAACTATAAATCCCCTACAGGCCAAAGTGGATGCTATCCAAAAGTGGCCGGTTCCAAAGTCAAAGAAACAGGTCCAATCCTTCTTAGGCTTGGCCGGATATTATAGGCGATTTGTACCACACTACAGCCAAATCGCCGCCCCGCTGACAGACCTAACCAGAAAGAAACAGCCAAATGCAGTTCAGTGGACTGATAAGTGTCAAAAGGCCTTTAACCAGCTTAAGGCAACACTCATGTCTGACCCTGTGCTAAGGGCCCCAGACTTTGACAAACCGTTCCTAGTAACCACAGATGCGTCCGAGCGAGGCGTGGGAGCAGTTTTAATGCAGGAAGGACCGGATCAAGAATTCCATCCTGTCGTGTTTCTCAGCAAGAAACTGTCTGAGAGGGAAAGCCACTGGTCAATCAGCGAAAAGGAATGCTACGCCATTGTTTAGGCGCTGGAAAAGCTACGCCCATATGTTTGGGGACGGCGGTTCCAACTACAAACAGACCATGCTGCGCTACAGTGGCTTCATACCGCCAAGGGAAATAACAAAAAACTTCTTCGGTGGAGTTTAGCTCTCCAAGATTTTGATTTTGAAATACAACACATTTCGGGAGCTTCTAACAAAGTGGCTGATGCACTCTCCGGGAAAGTTTCCCAGAGTTAACTGGTTAACAATTGTTCTTGAAATAAAACATATTGTTAGTTTTTATATAATCAGTAGTATGTCTAAAGGTACATGTGTTTTATTAACTCTGTTTTCTCCTAAAGCTCCAGGAAGAAATCACAGCCAGTGTGGAACCGGACGTCCAACACTATCTGTGATTTGGGGGGCGTGTCATAACTATAAAGGGAAGGGTGACAGCTCTCCTGTGTACAGTGCTATGGAATCCCTCCTAGCCAGAGACTCCAAATCCTTTTACCTGTAAAGGGTTAAGAAGCTCGGGTAACCTGGCTGACACCTGACCCCAAGGACCAATAAGGGGACAAGATACTTTCAAATCTTGGGGGGGGAAAGGCTTTTGTGTGTGTCCTTTGTTTAAGGGGTTGTTCGCTCTTGGGACTGAGAGGGACCAGACATCAATCCAGGTTCTCCCCATCTTTCTAAACAAGTCTCTCTTATTTCAAAATTGTAAGTAAAAGCCAGGCAAGGCGTCTTAGATTTACTTTGTTTTTCTCAACTTGTAAATGTACCTTTTACCAGAGTGTTTATTTTTGTTTGCTGTACTTTGAACCTAAGACAGAAGAGGGGGGAAGGGTCAATTTCTCCTTGTTTTAAGATCTAAAAGGGGGTTTGGATCTGTATTCACCAAGAGTTGGTGAAAGGAAGGAGGGGGGGAAGGGTCAATTTCTCCTTATTTAAGATCCAAGGAGTTTGGATCTGTATTCACCAGGGAATTGGTGAAGGTCTCTCAAGGCTACCCAGGAAAGGGAATTAGCTTTGGGATGGTGGCAGCGGACCAGAACTAAGCTGGTAGTTAAGCTTAGAAGTCTTCATGCAGGCCCCTACATTTGTACCCTAAAGTTCAAAGTAGGGATACAGCCTTGACAAGCCCTAAAAGACACTCTGTGCTGACAGATTACTAAAACTCTATGACCTTTTGGACTATAACTCACTTGTGTATATATGTTTGCCTGTTTTAACCTCTAAATAACTCTCTCATTTCTTTTCACTAGTTAATAAATCCTTAGTTAGTTTACTATAGGATTGGCTACTAGCATTATCTTTAGTGTGTGATCTGAGGTACCAACTGACCTGGGGTAAATGACTGCTCTCTTGGGACAGGGTAGCAATTTGAATCTTTTGTGATCTTTGCTATATAGCAACCAACTATCACTAAGTCCAGCTTGACTGGGTGACAAGATAGAGAATGCCCAAGGAGAATGTCTGTGAATCCATGGTAAGACTGTTAGAGTGCTTCAGGAGTTCACATTTGTTACTGTTATAGAACACACAACCAGTTTGGTGTGTCTGCCCTGTTTTTTGACAGGCTATCCAGAGGTTGGCATTCGTTGTCATGAACCACTCCAGACAGTGTGACAGTGGTGCTGGTCTTTAATTATTTTAAACTTCAGATATTTATAGGAAAGCATTTTATTGAGAGCAGAGGTTCTTAAACTGTAGTTTGTGGACCAGTAGCGGGCTACTTATTGCTTACTGGTGGTCTGCAGACAGCTGGCTGATTACATAGTGCTTCTTCTTGCTTCCAGACATTTGTACAGATCTCCAGTCTCTTTATGGCAAAGATCATTGCTGTTTACTCTTCCCTTTTTCTCCAGAGGCAGTTGACCCAATGGTGGGATCTTCACATGTCTCTGATGATTCATGCTATTCATTAGGGTAATTTTTCCACATTCAGAATGCCTAAAAGATGGCACACTTGGGAAACACCAGAGCACATCAGAATTACTATATTTGGCTTTGGAGTTTGAATTATGCTATGAACTCTGGATAACAGGCAAATGCAGACTTCTATGAAGAACTAAATTTGAAATGAACAGCATAAAGAAGGTCAACCAGAGGGATTTCCAAACATGATAAACCATAAACTTCACTATTGGACCTTTAAGGTAAGAAAGAAGGAGGGAGAAGAAGAGCTGAGAGCCCATTTGAGAATGTATGTGTCCTAATCTACTGGAATTTAAACAAACCTCAGACTAAGTTTGGTTTGAGAGATGGTTGGAGATTGATTTTGGTTTCTATTTAGTCTGAATCTGTAAGATCCTCACGTATATTTATTCCTAAAGATCAATAAAATGTAATGTACTAAACACCAAAACAAGGAAAGGAAAGAAAAAAGCTATTAGTAGTAAAATTAAGCACTCTCTGTACCTAGATCTGAATGATCATATTTATGGATATAATGATAGAAAACACATTTTCAGGGGCCAGACTAGCTAGGACCAGCTGCTGGAATGCTCCCTAACTTCACTGCTAGGCATCCAATAAGCCCAGCTGCACTGCTTTGGAACTAAAAGAGTAGCCATAGAACCTGTTTGGCTGCTGGTTTAGCAGTTCAGTTTATAAACCTGAGCTCCACATGAGATTAGTGGCTGTTCAGTGTGTGCCACACTTGCAGCTGCACTTACCCTTGTTCTAGCCCTGCTCTGGCCAGCTACCTGTTCCCTCTCCAGTTTCTGGCTTCAATCCTCAGCATGTTCTAGCTCTCTAGGTTCTTACTTGGCTTCTCTCACTGTAGTATCTAAATGCATCCCATATAGTAATCCATTTATCCTCCAATATTCCTCTGAGTAAAGGAAATATTACCATTTCCATTTCACAGATGGGGATCTGAGACACAAAGGCTGAATGATTTGTCTATGGTCACAAAGGAAATCCTTACCAACACCAAGAATTGAGCTGATATCTCTCAAGTCCCAATCCAGTACTATGAATACTACTACAACAAAATAACTAATGCATAAGGAAAAGCATGAGTTTATCAACGTCAAATGGAACTTTGATTCAATTGTTGACAACATTACAAGTCAGGAACAAAATATTTTATATTTCTCAAGCAGAAAGAGGCACTTCGCAACACAGACATCATAGATCTCTAATGTGAATAGTGTTTTCAAAATCAAGAAGATAAAGAAACCTAATAACAGAATAAGATTTGTTTTAGTGTTTAAATTCTGTAGAAGATTCAGACATGAACAAGACTTTAAAAAATGTGCCCAAGTTGAAGGCTCATTACATTTCCTTCTTTTTTATTATGAAATACACCTGCTTCCACTTCAAGGCTTCCTGTAGTTAAAGCAGTCACTCTAGTGCTCCCTCAAGTGGTTCTTCCTGTTTCTGAGAGTAGGTTTCAGTACAATGGAGAATCTATTGAGAAAGATTTGATTACAGAGAATCTCAGTGGTAGGTTTAGTCCTCAAAAAATAGGAATGTCAAGTGGAACTCTGAGGCTTTGTTTACAAATTAGGCATGTCACTTTAATGCATGACTGATGAGACTTCTTTGAAAATCTCATGTCCAGAAACTGCTTCAACATTTTCCATTTCATAGTGATGAACAATTTTGTTTGGGGAAAATAATAAGACTTTTGCCCCTCTGAGGTTCGGTAAAGTTTGACTGACATTTTAGCCCTATAATTCTTCATTTACACAATATCCCCTCTACCTTCTGGACAGAGAACAGAAGCATCAATGAAATGGCATAAGAAAGGCTGTTCTTGCAAGATTGCCATTCAAATTTTGTAGATCAAGGAAATCTAGGTAATGCAAATAATGTCACTAATTTGAAAGTTCCCTCTCACAAAGCAGTAGTAGAATCAATGGAGCAGCAGGGGTATTTGGTGGGGCAGATTGTCACCAGCTGCAGTGAGGGTGTTAAGGCAGGAAGAGGGTACTAATAGGCTCTCTCCTTTTACTCATTGTACAGAGGACTAGTCATAGCCAGCGGACATTTTTTAACAGGTCTAGTTAGCATTAGCTATGACTAGTGCAAATTTTCCAGTGGGAATTTTTTTTCTTGGAAAATGCTGATTCAATGAAATTGAAACTTTCTATCTGTCCCCCTCCATTCACAGGAGCCTGATCTCTGTCAGTTACCCATCCCTGATTCAGCACTGTGCTGGGCCCTGTCAGTCCCTACTCCTTTCACACCCTGTCTACACATCATCAGGGCATGGCATGGGAGGAAGGAAGGAACAGTGAGAGTCTGTGAGGAGAGCTGGGGGACATGGACACCTGCAACAAGCGGTGGCAGTGGGAGTACATTGCCAAATTGCTGGAAATTACAAATTACATTTGTCAAGGCTGTATCCCCACTTTGAACTTTAGGGTACAAGTGTGGGGGCCTGCATGAAGACTTCTAAGCTTAACTACCAGCTTAGATCTGGTCCGCTGCCACCATCCCAAAGCTAATTCCCTTCCCTGGGTAGCCTTGAGAGACATTCACAAATTCCCTGGTGAATACAGATCCAAACCCCTTGGATCTTAAAACAAGGAGAAATTAACCATCTCCCCTCCTTCCTTCCACCAACTCCTGGTGAATACAGTTCCAACCCCCCTGGGATCTTAAAACAAGGAGAAATTAACCATCCCCCCTCCTTCCTTCCACCAACTCCTGGTGAATACAGTTCCAACCCCCCTGGGATCTTAAAACAAGGAGAAATTAACCATCCCCCCTCCTTCCTTCCACCAACTCCTGGTGAATACAGTTCCAACCCCCCTGGGATCTTAAAACAAGGAGAAATTAACCATCCCCCCTCCTTCCTTTCACCAACTCCTGGTGAATACAGATCCAAACCCCTTGGATCTTAAAACAAGGAGAAATTGACCCTTCCCCCCTTCCTTCCTTTCACCAACTCCTGGTGAATACAGATCCAACTCCCTTGGATCTAAAAACAAGGAAAAATCAATCAGGTTCTTAAAAAGAAGGCTTTTAATGAAAGAAAAAGGTAAAAATCATCTCTGTAAAATTCAGTATGGAAAATAATTTTACAGGGTAATCAAACTTAAAGAGCTCAGAGGACCCCCTTCTAGTCTCAGGTTCAAAGTACAGCAAACAAAGATAAACACTCTAGTCAAAGGTACATTTACAAGTTGAGAAAACAAAGTAATACTAAGACGCCTTGCCTTGCAAGTTTTACTTACAAGTTTGAAATATGAGAGACTTGTTTAGAAAGATGGGGAGAACCTGGATTGATGTCTGGTCCCTCTCAGTCCCAAGAGCGAACAACCCCTTAAACAAAGAGCACAAACAAAAGCCTTTCCCCCCTCCCAAGATTTGAAAGTATCTTGTCCCCCGAGCTTCTTAACCCTTTACAGGTAAAAGGATTTTGGAGTCTCTGGCCAGGAGGGATTTTATAGTACTGTACACAGGAGAGCTGTTACCCTTCCCTTTATAGTTATGACAACATTTGATGTTTCATTCTGATTCAGAACAAAACAACATTTCCAAAACTCAGAATTTCCCGCTAACCTTAAGCTATTGCCCTGCTCCAATCATGTGACACTGATAAAGAATCACTAACAAACTGAACAAACACTAAACACTAAAACTGAACAAAGAAGATTAGTAGAATAATTAGTAGAAACCAATACTATCCTTAACTCTGCTCAGTTTCTTTGGTTCATCATAGAGTTTCTGCCTAGACTCTTTCCCATGACATCTCTTATCTGTATTCCTGCTTCAGGTTTAAAGAATTAATACAAGGGGGTTTCACCTTGATTCATCCCCTGCTCCCCTTAATCTGCCAGTATGTTTTGCTGACTGCAAAGGGTTGCATATTCTGCACCCTTTTTAGGAGATGCAGCAGAGGTTGCATTTCCCTTGTGCACTTAGGAACTCCAGGAGGAATTATGCCATCCTGAAGCACAATGCCTCACAGAACTCCCACTAGGGTTGGGGAGCTTGGCACCACATTTTTTAAGGCACAATCATATCCTTATATAGCTGAAAGCAGTGCTTACTTTGTTCCAGGGCTTCCCAGGGCTGAGCCCTGACACCTCTAGGATTAGCACTTCATAGCACTGGCTTGCTGCTTGAGTAATGAATGTAAAAAAAAATGTTTGAACCCCTGCACCTAATTGCTTGAGTCCCGGCACCTCTTTCATTACAAATTAAGCACTGGTTGAAGGAATAATGGACTGACTAATATGGGACTCCATTATAAATAGGGCTCTGTGTTTGTCACAGAGTTCGCAGAAGTCATGGATTTCATGACTTCCTGTGATCTCCATGACTTCTGCAGCGGCAAGTGTGGCTGATCCCAGGGCCGCCCAAGCGACAGCCCTGGGGACAGCCACGCCGGACACTGCTGGAGCTGCTCTGCAGCCAGCCACTTGGGCTGCCCCTCAGCCAGCTGCACGAGCCACACCGGCCCCTGCTCTGGCGGCCCCGGGCAGCTGGCCCTGGGGATCGCCCAAGCAGTGACTGGCTCTGGGGTGCCTCCCCTCTCCCCGCCCCAGCAGCAGCTGGCCACAGGGCTCTCACCCACCCCGTCTGTGACCCGAGCAACTGCTGGCCCCCCGGGGCTCCCCCTCTGGTGGTGGCCGGAGCACTGGGCCCCCTGGGGCTCCCTCCCACTCCCCCCACTACTCCCCGCAGCTGGTGCCTGGACCCCCGGAGCTCACCCTCCCCGGCAGCTGGTGCCACAGGCTTCCTTCCCCCGGTAGAGCCCCCCCCCATTCAATTAAGGTTATTTATGGTATAAGTCATGGACAGGTCACGGTAGGTGATTTTTTGTTTCTTGCCTGTGACCTGTCCATGACTTTTACTAAAAATACCTGTGATTACATCGTAGCCTTAATTATAAAGAATTCAAGAAGGGTAATATAATTACCACCAATCAGCATGGGTTTATGGAAGATAGGTCCTGTCCAACTAACTTGATATCTTTTTTGATGAGATTAGCAGTTTTGTTGATAAATATAATAGTGCTGATGTAATGTACTTAGAGTTCTGTAAGCTGTTTGACTTGGTACTGCACAACAATTTGATTAAAAAACCCTAGAATGATATAAAATTAATACGGCACACATTACATTGATTGACAATTTTACTAACTGATAGGTTTCAGTGTAATTGTAAATGGGGAATAATTATTGAGAGTGTGTGGTTCTAGTGCGGCCCAGCAGAGATTAGTTCTTTGCCTTATGCTATTTGACATTTTTTATCAATGACCTGTAAGAAAATATAAAATCATCACTGATAAAGCCTGTAGATGATACAAAGACTGGGGAAGTGGTAAATAATAATGTAAGCAGCTCACTGATGCTGGCTCTCTTACTAAGCTGGGAAACAAACAATATGAGTTTTAATATAGCCAAGTATAAAATATATACATCTAGGAATAGAGACTGTAGTTACAGAATGGGAGACACTATCGGTGACTCTGAAAAAAGACTTGGGGATCATGGCGGATAATCAACAGTCCATGACTTGTCAGTGCAACACTGGCCAAAAAGGCTAATGTGATCTTTGGATGCATAAACAAGGGAATCTCAAGTAGAAGTAGAGATGTTATTTTACCTTTGTATTTGACACTGGTATGGCCACTGCTGGAATATTTTATCCAGTTCTGGTGTCCACAATTCAAGAAAGATCATAGGCACCGACTCCGTGGGCGTACCCTTATTCAACTATCTAGACCAGTGGTTCTCAAAGCCGGTCTGCCGCTTGTTCAGCGAAATCCCCTGGCGAGCCAGGCCAGTTTGTTTACCTGCTGCATCCGCAAGTTCGGCTGATCACAGCTCCCACTGGCTGTGGTTCGCCACTCCAGGCCAATGGGGGCTGCAGGAAAGGTGGCCAGCACATCCCTCGGCCCACACCGCTTCCCACAGCCCCCATTGGCCTGGATCAGCGAACCGCAGCCAGTGGTAGCCACGATCGGCCAAACCTGTAGACGCGGCAGGTAAACAAACTGGCCCGGCCCTCCAGGGGCTTTCCCTGAACAAGCGGCGGACCAGCTTTGAGAACCACTGATCTAGACAATATGTCTTGCTCTTTGGACATTTTTCATGAATAGGGGTAGTAGGTAACTAACTGTGGTCTGAAGGTTGTCCCACCATCTTTATGTGGAACCCAAACTGATCACCTTTGAGTTAACACATTCTACTATGATAAAATGATTA
Source organism: Emys orbicularis (assembly GCF_028017835.1). Lineage (NCBI taxonomy): Eukaryota > Metazoa > Chordata > Testudines > Emydidae > Emys > Emys orbicularis. Next base: position 239,639,889 of record NC_088683.1, on the reverse strand, counting down.
TAATGACTAATATTTGCATACTGGAGTTTTCATTCACAGATCTCAGAACAGTTTACAAAAGGAGGGTAAGTATTATTTCTATTTTATGTATGGGGAAGCAGAAGTGCAAGAGGTTAAAACCTGGATGCACAAAAGGAGTTAATCACCAAAATCCCTGTTTTAGGTGCCTATGTTCCAGTTTTGACACCACTGTGATGCACAACCTCCTGGCCTTAGGTTCCTAAGTTTCCATTGTTAAAGTTCCATAGGTACTTAAGCTTTCACAAGAGGATGAATGGAGGCAGAGCTTAGAGGTACTCCACCTCAAACCCCAGAACCAGAACCAGACCCAGGGCAAGGAACAACCACAGTTCAAGTCTGAGGCCAACACCAGCCAGGCACATGCTTTCCTCCCCCCAAACATACTGACCCTGCTACAATTTCATGGGTATTTCTCATACCCACACCTCAAACCTGCTGACCCCACTGCAACTTCATGAGCCTTTCACAGTGGTCACATATGCAGTGCTACCACCTGGACCCAGAAACATTACTACACTTATGTGACATGCTCCACAATGGTCTGGCCACACCACATGCAGGAGCCATGCACTCCATCCCCATGAAGATTAGCATAGTCCTTGCCATACTGTTCTCGGGATCTTTCAAAGAATCAATACCCAGACTGCTGGAATCACCCAGCCCACTGCCTCAATGGAACTACAACAGTTCCTGGGAGCCATCAACAACCATGTGGAGGAGTGCATTGAGTTCCTCTCCAACTCAGCCACCCAAAGGTGAAACATAGTTGAATTATACCAGATTGCAACCTTCCCATGTATGCTTGGGGTCATGGATGGAAATTATTGTGACGCAGGGACCACTTGAAGCCAATTGGCAGACAGCATAAGGGATATCTAGGGTTTTACAGGGATCCTCTAGGTCATATATATGGATATTACGTTCACCAAAGGGTGGCACATAAGGCATCTATAAAGAGCCAGTAGCCCACTGGTTGTCATAATAATTTCAAAGTGTATGTACAGATAATATTTCAGGAGTTATATATTTATACTGGTAATTATGTTCTCAAAGCCTTGGAGTTAATAAACACTTATCTCCCTGTCATGTATTTTGTGTCTCACAATGTAAGCCTATCTGAATGTGGAGCCAGATGCAGATTAAAAGACTGCAATGTTGACAAGAGAAGGAGGCCAAAAAAAAATCAGCAGGGTGTCCTGTTTATGGATAATGAACAAAGGATTGTCGTGAAGGATTGTCTCTAGGGAAAGGTACCAAGAGATTCCCAGCATTTTTTCACCTAGGAGGCAAGCTGACAGCTCGATTTGTCTCATGAACGGACGATCACAGCCAAGTCTGGCTGAAAGAAGCTAGAAGGATTTTGGGTGAGCTTTGCTCTATCAGACAGAAAAGTATCAAGTTCAATAAATCTAGGTTCAAGAATGCTAGTTATAATTTTGTTTTATATGCAACCATTTTTTGTTTCCATTACTTCTACATGCTATCATTTGAATCTCTGTTTTGTTAAATAAACTTTTGCTTGTTTTCACTATAAACATATCTAAGTGTTGTATTTAATGGAGCAGTGATCTGAAATGAAACTGGTAAGTTTCTCTGAAAGCAGCGAGTCTGGGAATACTGTGAGTGTCCTGTGGACCAAGGGCTGGACACTCCAGGCGGACACTAGGAGGGCTTGGAGGTTGGAACATGCTGATTGCTAACGTTCAGAGGGCCAGCGGAGCCTGCATAGGCTGAAAGGGAATGCTTCTGTTGCTCGTGGCTGGTGGAGCAGGGAGCAGATACAGACAAGGCTTCCACATGCTAAGGGGAGCTGGTAGTGAGGGGGCCTCATGACCCCCAGGAAGTGACACAATTATGTCAGCATGAAAAACCCTAGCATGAGGCTTAGGCCTACATAAAAAGACATGAGACCTATTCCATGAATGTTCTGACTGTCTGCAATGGGAAGAAAATATTCATGGGTGTCATGGTGAAGGACCTTGGTTCATGCAATGATGCATATGTCTGGCCACAATCTGAGCTGAGAGACTTGTTAGCTGAGGAACAGTTCCCACATGGGTGGCTGCTAGGTAAGACTCAGACAACTTCCCCTCCCACACTTCTGAACAACCCCCCATGCCCAAATGCAAGCCATTCACAGATATAACTACCACAGGCAACCCTACAATGAGGACAGGTGTCTTACCCGCTATATGCATGTGCCCCACACAAGTGACAGAAGATACCCCCTCCAAGCATGGCTCCTCAGCCCCATCACTAACCCAATAGTTATGCAGAGGAGTGGTATAACCATATTCATGTGGACACCCAGACAGTGATTGAGAGAACCTTTGGCACCCTAAAACTGCAGTTTAGGAGTTTCCATGCCTCTGGTAGAACACTACAGTACAGCCCCAAAACTGTACGTAAGATATTCCTGGTCTGCTACATCTTGCGTAACATTGCAATTAGGGCTGTCAAGCGATTACAAAAATTAATCACGATTAATCGCACGATTAAAAACATTAATTGTGTGATTAATCGCTCTGCTAAACAATAATAGAATTCCATTGATTTAAATATTTTGGATGTTTTCTATATTTTAAAATATATTTATTTCAATTTCAACACAGAATACAAAGTGTATAATACTCACTTGATATTTATTTTTGGTTACAAATATTTGCTCTGTAAAAAAGAAAAAAATAAATCTTAATTTCCAATTCACCTAATACAAGTACTGTAGTGAAATCTCTTTATCATGAAAGCTGAACTTACAAATGTAGAATTATGTAAAAAATAAATAAATATCTGCACTCAAAAATAAAACAATGTATAACTTTAGAGCCTACAAGTCCACTCAGTCCTACTTCTTGTTCAGCCAATCACTCAGACAAACACGTTTGTTTACATTTATGGGAGATAATGCTGCCCACTTCTTATTTACAATGTCATCTGAAAGTGAGAACAGGCATATGCATGGCACTGTTGTAGCAGCGTCACAAGATATTTACGTCCCAGATGTGGTAAAGATTCATATGTCCCGTCATCCTTTGCCCACCATTCCAGAATACATGCTTTCCTGCTGATGAAGGGTTCTGCTTAATAACAATCCAAGGCAGTGTGGACTGACACACATTCATTTTCAACCTCTGAGTCAGATGCCACCAGCAGAAGGAGTGTTGCTCTTTTAAGACTTCTGACAGCATGTTCCACACCTTATCCTTCTCAGATTTTGGAAGGCACTTCAGATTCTTAAACCTTGGGTCAAGTGCTGTAGCTACCTTTAGAAATATCACTTTGGTACCTTCTTTGCATTTTGTCAAATCTGCTGTGAAAGTGTTCTTAAATCAAATAACATGTGCTGAGTCGTCATCCAAAAATGCCACAACATGAAATATATGGCAGAATGCAGGTAAAACAGATCAGGAGACATACAATCCTCCCCTAAAGGAGTTCAGTCACAAATTTAATTAATGCATTATTATTTTAACGAGCGTCATTGGCATGGAAGCATGTCCTCTGGAATGGTGGCCAAAGCATGAAGGTGCATACAAATGTTTAGCATATCTGGCATGTAAATACCTAGCAATGGTGGCTACAACAGTGCCATGCAAATATCTGTTCTCATTTTCAGGTGACATTGTAAATAAGAAACAGGCAACATTATCTCCAGTAAATGTAAATAAACTTGTTTGTCTTAGTGACTGGCTGAACAAAAGTAGAACTGAGTGGACTTGTGGGCTCTAAAGTTTTACATTGTTTTGTTTTTGAGTGCAGTTATGTAACAAAAAAAATCTACATTTGTAAGTTGCACTTTCACGACAAAGATATTGCACTACAGTACTTGTATGAGATGAATTGAAAAATACTATTTCTTTTGTTTATCGTATGTACAGTGCAAATATTTGTAATAAAAATAATAATATAAAGTGAGCACTGTACACTTTGTATTCTGTGTTGTAATTGAAATCAAGTATTTGAAAATGTAGAAAAACAGCCAAAATATTTAATACATTTCAAGTGGTATTCTATTGCTTAACAGTGCGATTAAAACTGCGATTAATCGAGATTAATTTTTTTGAGTTAATTGCATGAGTTAACTGTGATTAATCAACAGCCCTAATTTCAATACAATGTGGAGTACCTTTACCTGAGAGTCTACAGACAGACTAAAGGGAGGGTGGAAGAGGAGGAGAGAGATGACAACCCCCACATGGAAGCTGAAGTGTTAGATGAGATGGAGGTAGAAAAGCTGTGGGTGGTGGATCCTGAGGAGGGAGCAACAGCTATATCACCCCAGGGCATGTGCACAGAGGTAATCATCCTAATGAAGAGAGACCACTATATCCACTATATCTTCTAAACCACAGCAGACACCTATTGCCTTGAAAGGAAAATGGACTCCAGAGTTTATGTGTATGTGGGGCAGTGGGGAAAATTACTTGCAACACAGAGGGTGTGTGTGTAGAGGGACTTGCAGGGGAAAATACAAAGAAGGGGCTCAAAAGTATTGTAACAGAAAGGTCCAATAATAGAAACCATAACACAATAGAAACAAAGGAGAAATGTGACGAATAATGCTTTTAAAAAGTGCTCTGCAAACAGTGGGGAAGGTTCTCAGGGGATAGTGCTGTGGGGAGTGGGGTTCTCATTGTGAAGGAAAAAAAATAGTGGAAAACCCACAGTGACAGGTTGGATCACAGAAAACCCTTGGGAGCTGCCACCTGATGTGCCAAGACTACTTCTGCCGCTGCTTTTTTGCCCTGTAAGCTTAGGAATTCAGTGCCCTGCCTGGTTTGAGCCAGATTCGCTAACCTGCTGCAAACCCAGACCCAGGTCTGAGTCACGTCCCCAAACAGCTGTAGGCTTACCTGAAAGCAGCTTACAGAAGTGTTCCTGTCTTTAACACTCAGATGCTCAACTCCCAATGGGGTCTAAACCCAAATAAATCCGTTTTACTCTGTATAAAGCTTATACAAGGAAAACTGATAAATTGTTCACCCTCTATAACACTGATAGAGAGATACAGTATGCACAGCTGTTTGCTCCCTCCGCCCCCAGTATGAATACATACTCTGGGTTAATTAATAAGTAAAAAGTTATTTTATTAAATACAGAAAGTAGGATTTCATAGAATCATAGAATCATAGAATATCAGGGTTGGAAGGGACCTCAGGAGGTCATCTAGTCCAAGCCCCTGCTCAAAGCAGGACCAGTTGCCAACTAAATCATCCCAGCCAGGGCTTTGTCAAGCCTGACCTTAAAAACTTCTAAGGAAGGAGATTCCACCACCTCCCTAGGTAACCCATTCCAGTGCTTCACCACCCTCCTAGTGAAAAAGTTTTTCCTAATATCCAACCTAAACCTCCCCAACGGCAACTTGAGACCATTACTCCTTGTTCTGCCATCAGGTACCACTGAGAACAGTCTAGATCCATCCTCTTTGGAACCCCCTTTCAGGTAGTTGAAAGCAGCTATCGAATCCCCCCTCATTCTTCTCTTCTGCAGACTAAACAATCCCAGTTCCCTCAGCCTCTCCTCATAAGTCATGTGCTCCAGCCCCCTAATTATTTTTGTTGCCCTCCGCTGGACTCTTTCCAATTTTTCCACATCCTTCTTGTAGTGTGGGGCCCAAAACTGGACACAGTACTCCAGATGAGGCCTCACCAATGTCGAATAGAGGGGAATTATCACGTCTCTCGATCTGCTGTCAATGCCCCTACTTATACAGCCCAAAATGCCGTTAGCCTTCTTGGCAACAAGGGCACACTGTTGACTTATATACAGCTTCTCGTCCACTGTAACCCCTAGGTCCTTTTCTGTAGGACTGTAGGCTCATCAGTGGGTAGTGACAGAACACTGGAGCAGTATGACAGGCCTGGCTCAGGTTTAGGTGACAAAAGGGCTCAGAGTCACAATGCCTAATTCCTTTTGTGCACCCAGACCTAAGTGACTTACCCAATGTCTCACAATAAGCCTGTGGCAGAGTATGGCTTGGAAACCATGTTTCCTGATTCCAATAACAGGCCTTTTCCATTGCACCATTTGGCCTCTCACCCTAACATAATTGTGCATATGCTGGCATGTAATATAATGAATATGAACTTCAAAATTAAGCCTTGAATATTTTTCTATATTAATTACAAATTACTAAAGAAAAAATAAATCTAGACCTCTTTTAATCTTTCCTTCATAAATTATTTAAGAACCCTGTTTTTACATATCATAGTGTAGCTTTCCATTTGTCATGGTTTGTGATATATATATTTCAGCACATCTACTCCCATAGCAATTTATGCTTCATAATTCCTTTTCATGAAACTGAGCTAATCAGTGGCAAATTGTCTTAATTAACCTTCCCAGATAACACATTTTGGTTGTTCAGCCATTTAAAACCAAATAGTTGTTGACTGTGATGATTAATTGCATAAAGTTACAATTCATTATTGAAATGTTCTTATGAAATTTTCAAAGAAATCTTGTTAATCTTTTACCAATGGCTTTGAAGACCTTATTTAACAAAGCTGCATACAAATTAATAAAAGAGATAATAAATGTTAAATCTACTACATCATAAAATGGTAATTGGCATAGATTCCATAGCTTGATTAAATATAAAAGTGATATTTCACTCCAGCTTTGATTACAATGATGCAGTGGTGACCAGGGTTTACATGATCTGGTGTCCTCTTAATAACAAGGATGAGCAAACCAATTTGGATACAATTAAAATGTAATTTCCTAGTGTTTTTTTTTTTAAGTTAAAAGTTTTTCAAAAATGATTATGTGCAGCAATAATAACTCTCTATCATACATTGGCAGTAGGGTTTTGAACCCTTCTTTCACCACTGACTGTTTCCACTTAAACGACTAGGTCTTGGGGAGGAGTCCAGCCTAGTCCAGCTCTGCTCTTATCCCTCACAGCTGCTCCAGCAGTTCCCAGATGTTCCCAGTGAGTGTGTGTTTTTCCTTTGCGAATGGTGTGAGCCAAGCCTTAGAACGTTTGTGAGTTGTTTAGTTAATATTTTGGCATGATGCCAGAATTTTCCTGAAGAACACAAGCTAGATGAGGGAAATGGTGATTTTTAAGTTGATATCCCAGGAACAGCTGAACAGAATTTAATAGGATAATGCTCTCCTGGTGCCATGAATCCACCTCGCAGGTCCTCGCGTTGTTCAGTATAAATATCTATTCTCGTGGGATCCGTCGTCATCCACCGCTTCCGCTGCAACTCTGCTCTCCTGCAGATGCCATACCATGGAAAGCATGGAGCCCGCTCAGCTCACTGCTGCTGTTGTGAGCATTGTAAACACCTCGTGCATTATCCTGCAGTATGTACAGAACCAGAACCTGCAAAAGCAGGCGAGGAGGTGACGACAGCGTGGTCATGATAGTGATGAGGACATGGACACAGACTTCTCTCAAAGAACGGGCCCTGGCAATTTGGACATCATGGTAGTAATGGGGCAGGTTCATGCTGTGGAACACCAATTCTGGGCCCGGGAAACAAGCACAGACTGGTGGGGCCGCATAGTGTTGCAGGTCTGGGATGATTCTCAGTGGCTGTGAAACTTTCACATGCATAAGGGCACTTTCATGGAACTTTGTGACTTGCTTTCCCTTGCCCTGAAGCGCAAGAATACCAAGATGAGACCAGCCCTCACAGTTGAGAAGCTAGTGGTGATAGCCCTCTGGAAGCTTGCAACGCCAGACAGCTACCGGTGTCAGTCGGGAATCAGGTTGAGGCAAATCGCCTGGCAGCTGATTATGTGCAGCCAGACACCAGGGTGATTAGAAGAGCACAGCAGGGCACTCTGCGCATCAGAGAAGCTTTGAAAACCAGTTTCATGACTGCCAGGATACGGTGTGACAGTTCTGTTTGTTTCTCCTTGATGAAAACCCACCCTCTTGGTTCAGTCTACCCTCCCTGTAAGCCAACTGCCTTCCCCCCTTCGACATTTCCATTGACCTTCATGGGCTTTTGGTCAGTCCCTCAGTGCTGGAACTGAGGGTGAGACTTGAGGGTCTGCTTGCAGACTGGTAGTCCATGAGAATTTTCAGAAGAATTGCCACCTCTGCCCAAGCAGTGAACCCTCTACAAACAAATATGGACACTGAGGGCAATCTATATTGATTTATACCATCTGAGGATCTGACTGAGTTCCTCAGGGTCCAAGAATCCACTGTTAATCCTCCCCTGTTTTTGAATGCCCCTGCCTTATTGTTTGGGGTTTTTACTTAGATTTCTGTCTTGATATTATTTAGACATATTGAGCCAGACTCATGGTGGCTCACCAGGGCTGAATTGGCCCCACAGATCTGCTCTGCTGGAAACATCATCCTCTATCACATCCTAGTATTTGCAATGCAACAATGCAATAAGAAAAAACATTGTAAACATCATTTCTTCCAATCACTTACAGACACTTTGACTTCTGTCTTAAGCCACTATTAATTTACACTGTGTCTGTCATATCTGAAATTTGGCAGCAAACCCGCACACTTTAAGTTCAATAACTGACCAAACATTTCTGGTTTGCTGATGTTCAAATTACCACTTGGAATCATTCCTGGCATATTAATAAGTGCAATTATCCATGTCAATGTTACTTCTGCAGGCTGCAACTGACATATTGTAACTGAAAACTTATATTTTCTTTAATTATTGCAAGCATACAGAGTCTAAGGCTAGGCATTTCATTTTTCAATAAAACATACTCTTCCTTTGATTGTTTCATTCAGCCCATTTCTATAGTTTGCAACGTAACCCACAGGTTGCAAACCTATGCTCTAATAAATTTGTTAGTCTCTAAGGTGCCACAAGTACTCCTGTTCTTTTTGAGGATACAGACTAACACGGCTGCTGCTATGAAATCTAGGCCTGAAGTGTTCATGGGAGGTGCCATGCTCCAACCCTCCACATGGCAGCCTAGTGGATACCTGGGAACCAGAAAGCCCAGCCCCAGAATAAGGCTCCACCCTGAAGTCCAGTTGGCAGAGTCCTAGAGTGACTGATTGGCCCATTGGCTCAACTCAAGCTAGCAGCAGGAACAGGAAGGTATATGAACAACTTCATCCTGCTCCTATGGCTTGATTTCCTGACAACTGACTTGTGGTTACTGACCTCTGCTTTGTCCCCTGCCTCTGACCCTTTGGTATCCTGACACGGCCTGGCTCTGGTTCCTGACTTGTGGTTCTGAACTCCAGTTTGTCTCCTGCATCTGGCCTTCAACTGTTCTGCCCCAGCCAACTCTTGACTCTTGTCCCATGACTGTGGACTCTGGTCTACTAGGTCTGGCTGTCATAACCCAACCATGACAAGTTGGTTGGAAGTTACTATTAGGACACTCATTTTCATGAACTCCTAGAGTACAATTACCACACCAACTGACAAGCTATGTTTTTAGAGCCCAATGGAAATATAAGGACTAAGTAATTGTTGTGGGTTGTAAATTATAAATGCCCCAAATGTTGCATATTTAATCATAACATGATAAATGATTGTCAATCAGAAGATCTCACCTATGCTTTATATTGCATTCACTGCAGGGCCACCCAAAGGAGAAAGTTCATCAAAAGGAACTGTGTTAATATAAGGTGCTGACAATCTCCCTTCCAGTAGGGGGACTACAGCTACCCATTAGGCCCTAAAGAAAATTCACCTTTTCACCCCTCTCAAGGGCCACCTCTCCTCATCCACACATCTGAATCCCTGTGTTATGGTACAATCTGTAGTGCAGTCAGCAGTCCCCTCAACAATTACTTAATCTGTTCAAGGACTCAGCCAAAACCTGTGATAACACTGTACCACATAGGCTGTGTTCCTCAGACTGCAAGCTAGAGCGGCGGGGTGTGTGTGCATCCAGCATCCTAGATAAAGAAACTCCTTTGCGTTTTACTACATCTGAGTTCTGTCTCATCTCTTATGTGAAAGAACCACTACACGACTCCCTTCCCACATATGACCATGGACATTGAAGTGGAAGAAAAAAGGATGCCAGATTGTGGTTAGCACTGTGATTCTGAAATGTGTTACTCAGCACTTTTACTCAGCATGAGCAGAACTTGCAAACTTCTCTATTCTAGCCCTGGTCTACACTACGAGTTTAAGTCGAATTTAGCAGTGTTAGATCAATTTAACCCTGCACCTGTTCACACAACTAACCTATTTTTGTCGACTTAAAGGGCTCTTAAAATTGATTTCTGTACACCTCCCCGACGAGGGAATTAGCGCTGACATCGACATCACCGGGTCGAATTTGGGGTAGTGTGGACACAACTCGACGGTATTGGCCTCCGGGAGCTATCCCACAGTGCTCCATTGTGACCGCTCTCAACAGCACTTTCAACTCAAATGCACTATGCAGGTACACAGCAAAAGCCCCGGGAATTTTTGAATTTCATTTCCTGTTTGGCCAGCATGGCAAGCTCATCAGCACAGGTAACCATGCAGTCCTAGAATTGCAAAACAGCTCCACCATGGACCGAACGGGAGGTACTGGATCTGATTGCTGTTTGGGGAGACGAATCTGTGCTATCATAACTCTGTTCCAAAAGACGAAATGCCAAAATATTTGAAAAAATCTCCAAGGGTATGATGGACAGAAGCTACAACAGGGACCCGCAGCAGTGCCACGTGAAGATTAAGGAGCACAGGCAAGCCTACCAAAAAAACAAAGAGGCAAATGGACGCTCTAGGTCAGAGCCCCAGACATGCCGCTTCTATGATGAGCTGCATGCAATTTGGGGGGGGGGGGGGCTACCACTACCCCACCCCTGTCCGTGGCCACCTGCAAGGTGGGAGTCTCATGCAACAGGGATGAGGATTTTGGGGATGAGGAAGATGAGTAGGTAGAGGAGGATGAGGATAGCACACAGCACGCAAACGGAGAAACCATTCTCCCCGATAGCTAGGAACTGTTTATTACCCTGGAGCCAATACCCTCCCAACCCTCCCAAAGCGGGCTCATGGACCATGAAGCCAGAGAAGGCACCTCTGGTGAGTGTACCTTTGTAAATGTAATGCATGGTTTAAAAGCAAGCGTGTTTAATGATTAATTTGCCCTGAAGACTTGGGATGAATTCGCGGCCAGTACAGACCCTCCTTTTAAATGGCCAACCCAGCTGGTGCTTGGTATGGGAAAGGAGGGCGCTGCTGTTTGAAACCATTCCCACATGTTATGAAGGTTGAAGAAGCCGAAAGACTGTGGCTTACCATGGCTGCCTGCAAACCGAATTCTGTTGCCTGGCACTGCGTGAGTGATCTCTCACAGCAAACCAACAGGCCCTCAATATAAGAGGCAAAATGCAACCTTGTAACGAAAGCACATGTGCTGTGTAATGTGAACTGCAAGGTTTAACTGGAAAGAGTGATCCTATTGTTCTCTAAAATGTGTCTTTTTGACTACCAATCTCCCTTTTCCCCCACCAGCTGCAAATGTTTCTACTTCGCAGAGGCTAGCGAAGATTAGAAGGCAAAAAAAACACACTCGGGATGAGATGTTCTCGGAGCTCCAACTGTCCTCCCATGCTGACAGAGCACAGCAGAATGCGTGGAGGCAGACAATGTCAGAGTGCAGGAAAGCACAATATGAATGCAAGGAGAGGTGGCGGGCTGAAGAGAGTAAGTGGTGGGCTGAAGAGGATAGGTGGCGTCAGATTGCTGACAGAAGGCAAGAGTCGATGCTCCGGCTGCTGGAGCATCAAACTGATATGCTCCAGCGTATGGCTGAGCTGCAGGAAAGGCAGCAGGAGCACAGACTGCCACTACAGCCCCTGTGTAACCAACAGCCCCCCTCCCCAAATTCCATAGCCTCCTCACCCAGATGCCCAAGAATGCGGTGGGGGGCCTCCAGCCACGCAGCCATTCCACCCCAGAGGATTGCCCAAGCAACAGAAGGCTGGCCTCCAATAAGTTTTAAAATTTTAAAGTGCAGTGTGTCCTTGTCCTTCCCTCCTCCCCCACCCCACCCGGCGCTTCCCTCCTCCCCCACCCCTCCCAGGCTACCTTGGCAGTTATCCCCCTATTTGTTTGATGAATTAATAAAGAATGCATGAATGTGAAATAACAATGACTTTATTGCCTCTGCAAGCAGTGATCAAAGGGGGGAGGGGAGGGTGACTAGCTTACAGGGAAGTAGTGTGAACCGCGGGGAGGGGTCATCAAGGAGAAACAAATAGAACTTTCAAACCATAGTCTGGCCAGCCATGAAACTAGTTTTCAAAGCTTCTCTGATGCGCACCGTGCCCTGCTGTGCTCTTCTAACCACCCTGGTGTCTGGCTGCGTGTAATCAGCGGCCAGGCGATTTGCCTCAACCTTCCACCCCACCATAAATGTCTCCCCCTTACTCTCACAGATATTGTGGAGCTCACAGCAAGCAGTAATAACAATGGGAATATTGGTTTTGCTGAGGTCTATCCGAGTCAGTAAACTGCGCCAGCGCACTTTTAAATGTCCAAATGCACATTCTACCACCGTTCTGCACTTGCTCAGTCTATAGTTGAACAGGTCCTGACTACTGTCCAGGCTGCCTGTGTATGGCTTCATGAGCCATGGCATTAAGGGTTAGGCTGGGTCCCCAAGAATAACTATAGGCATTTCAACATCCCCAACGGTTATTTTCTGGTCTGGGAAGAAAGTCCCTTCCTCCAGCTTTTGAAACAGAACAGAGTTCCTGAAGACGCGAGCGTCATGTACCTTTCCCGGCCATCCCACGTTGATGTTGGTGAAATGTCCCTTGTGATCCACCAGTGCTTGCAGCAGCATTGAAAGGTACCCTTTTTGGTTTATGTACTCGCTGGCTTGGTGTTCCAGTGCCAAGATAGGGATATGGGTTCCATCTATCACCCCACCACAGTTAGGGAATCCCATTGCAGCGAAGCCATCTACTATGACCTGCACATTTCCCAGAGTCACTACCCTTGATATCAGCAGCTCTTTGATTGCGTTGGCTACTTGGATCACAGCAGCCCCCACAGTAGATTTGCGTACTCCAAATTGATGCCCGACTGACCGGTAGTTGTCTGGCGTTGCAAGCTTCCACAGGGCTATCACCACTCACTACTCAACTGTGAGGGCTGCTCTCATCTTGGTATTCTGGCGCTTCAGGGCAGGGGAAAGCAAGTCACAAAGTTCCATGAAAGTGCCCTTACGCATGTGAAAGTTTCGCAGCCACTGGGAATCATCCCAGACCTGCAACACTATGTGGTCCCACCAGTCTGTGCTTGTTTCCCGGGCCCAGAATCGGCGTTCCACTGCATGAACCTGCTCCATTAACACCATGATGTGCACATTGCCGGGGCCCGTTCTTTGAGAGAAGTCTATGTCCATGTCTATTTCCTCATCACTCTTGTCACCGCGCTGCGGTCGCCTCTTCGCCTGGTTTTGCTTTGGCAGGTTCTGGTTCTGTATATACTCCAGGATAATGCGTGTGTTGGTTATAGTGCTCATAATTGCCGCAGTGATCTGAGCAGGCTCCTTGATCCCAGTGCTATGGCGTCTGGGCTGAAAAAAAGACACGAAACAAGTGGCTGCCGTTGCTTTCATGGAGGGAAGGAGGGAGTGGGGGCCTGACGACATGTACCCAGAATCACCCGCGACACTGTTTTTGCCCCATCAGACATTGGGATCTCAACCCAGAATTCCAATGGGTGGCAGAGACTGCAGGAACTGTGGGATAGCTACCCACAGCTACCCACAGTGCAACGCTCCAGAAGTTGACGCTAGCCTTGGTACTGTGGACGCAGTCCGCCGACTTAATGCACTTAGAGCATTTTGTGTGGGGACACACACTATCGACCGTATAAAAACGATTTCTAAAAAAACAACTTCTATAAATTCGACCTAATTTCGTAGTGTAGACATACCCTAAGTCACTTAGGCCTTGCAACGCTGAACAGATCAACACTTAAATACCTGTAAAAATTTGGTCCTTAGTGTGTTTTACTAACACATGGCTTTATAGATTACAGAGGGTTTCCATCATTACCTATTTCTAAAGGGGTATACACTCTTACCCAGATAGAGTTCATTCTGTTTTCTTTCTCTGCAAAACAATTTAAGGAGGATGATAGAACAGAAAAAGAAGTGTGTTAGCAAACATTTTCAAGAGACAAAGAAAATAAGAGGAATAGAATCTAGTTATTGCAATATAGTCAGGGAAGAGGTGATAACATGAAATGATAATAGAAAAGTGAGATCACATGGGCTTATAATAGAAACTGTCCATGTTACAACACAGACCACTGTGACTCGATAATAAAGCTGTTTATCACTGCTAAATGGCTTTAATAATATTTCTTCTGAAAGACATATGGAAATTCAATGCTCACTCTGGGAGCATCATATGTTTATGAACCACCACCTACAGGACTTATTTCTGTATGCTGCGCAGTGACTTTTTCTGTTTGCAGAACTTTGGAAGCATCAGGGAATAGGGAAACGAGTAAGATTCTCTGACATTTCTTTCCAGATGATCTAGTCCACTCTGAAAATAAATAATAAGCAAAAGAAAATACTGAAGCATTTGATTATGAGAACAACTAAAACTGAATAGACAAAAGAAAAAACAACCTTGCCTTACATTACTTATTAAAAATAGAACATCTTCCTATAGTGTTGTGCAAGTAATCATTTTATATATATAGCTAATGAAAATTCCACAGTGAAGAAAAGTATTCTGAGATTCATTAGGGTATTTTGGTAAAGGACAGGTGAACATAAATGTCTGCATACTAACTGGGAAGATGGGAATTCTGCTGCCTTCCTTTGGATGCTGCCCTCCTTTAAACAAAATAAACAAAATAATTCAAAATTTTGAATAGACCTTTAAAATTGCAAACTATTTCAACACAAACAATACAGCTTGCTGAGGTGTACTGATTTAGGTGTCATCCTATGGCATGGGTTAACCTGATGAAACTCCATGCTGTGGGCTGCATAACAAAGAATCACACCTTTTAATAAAACAGGTAATTATCTAGAAATTGCAGGAAGGGTCCCATCATTCATGGATAGAAATATGTAGTGACACTACTATTAAATCCTAAGCACATCTCCAGCAACTATGCACTCCTGCAATTATGGGCCTTTATACTGCAGCATTAAATATAGTATTGTACTTCACAGTGCATACAGCAAGCCTGCTCAATATCTTAAATTGCAAGGCACATCCTTAAGAGACCATTGTGGAAAGGTTTTAATGGAACAGGAAACCCATTATTCCCCTCTCCCACTCCTGCCATTTACAGCACAGTGCAAACAGTATTTGTGCAAGACCTATGAACTGATAAATTCAAAAATAGACACCTTGTTACTATGTAATAAAGATCTTTTGTCTCAGGCACATGTCAGCTGTTTAACTGCCTGTTGCATTATCATCCTTTTATGTGAAACCTCTGGTAAATCGAGATGAAAAGACTCTACGCCATGTTTGTTTTGCAAGTTAATCTCAGTTCTGAAATTTGTGGCATCAAACTCCACCCAAAATATTAATTCTTTGGTTATATTCGGATTCATCACTATGTCATGTATGATTTTAAATATCTCCCCTATAGTATGAAAACTCCCAGTAACTTACTTACCTTTGTATTGACATGACTCAGCTGGTCTGAAATCACAGCTTCCTATCCTCAAGAAAATGAGCATTAAGATTAATTTTCCTTCATTTCTGATATTGACCACATGCCATATCTATGCTTATCACCAGTACATTTCACATTCACAGCAGATCCTCTATGAAATGTACCCAGTCATTTATCTTCATTCTGTGGTCGAAATCTCTTGTCTGTGTTCTTTAATACAACTTGACCAAGCTGGCTGCCAGCTAACTAGTACATCAAATCAGTAAACCTTGTGGTTGTTTTTTTTCCATTCAAGCAGCCATACATTGTATCCAGAAAGAGGTGGGGGTGGGAGGGAGGCAGGGTTGAGACAAAGAGAGAGAGATTTTTATGTTTTCAGTATTTTGAAACTGAAAGTTACCATTTTTCCTCTCTCACTTTGAACTCAATGCTTTAACTATTTAATATCCCTCCTGACACCAATATCCTCAATCTTAGAGTAAAAATAGATCTTTAAGAGTCTTTTATAAATATTGAATTAAATTAGGCTCTCATGTTACCTTTGTAAATCTGCTGAAACTCTTTTGACTTCATTGGAGTTTTCCTGATTTATACTGGTGTAACAGACAGCAAAATTTGTCTCATTGTATTTAATGTGTGTTTTGTTTCCTGACTTTATTTGACGTAAATAATTAATATTTTCTCTATTCTGTTTAGGTGATTGACGGGTTAGAAAGTGGGGTAAGAACATAAGAACAGCCATACTGGGTCAGAGCAAACGTCCATCTAGACCAGTATCCTGTCTACCAACAGTGGCCAATGCCAACTGCCCCAAAGGGAATGAACAGAACAGATAATTATCAAGAGATCCATCCCCTGTCATCTATTCCCAGCTTCTGGCAAACAGAGGCTAGGGATCAGACAACTCCTACCTGTTCATGCTCTCTGTATGGGTGTGTATATATATCTCCTCAATATATGTTTCACTCTATATGCATCCGAAGAAGTGGGTTGTAGCCCACGAAAGCTTATGCTCTAATAAATTTGTTAGTCTCTAAGGTGCCACAAGTACTCCTGTTCTTTTTAGAGGCTAGGGATGTGGAACTGTCACTTTTTTTTTTTTTTTTTTTTTTTGGTTCTTTTAATTAAGGTTGTTATACATATCAGAAGACAATAGATTTATTATTTTGAAAGATGATGTTGTTTGTTTCTTTTTATTTTTTCACAATGAAGTTTTTGCTATGAATAAGTATCAAACTAATAGGGAATACCTGAGTAGAAACTTAAAGGAATCAGATTTTTATTTTTATTTTTATTAAGCAATATGAGAGTAATATAAGTAACTGGAAACACTTAAAGATCCTAAAATCATAAGGAAAAAATCAAATATCAAAACCAAATTGGAAAACAATTTTGTGGCACTGGTAATTTACACTAACTGTATGAAACAATATGGGATTTTTACTAGGATCATAAAGGTATCTCAAAATGGTAAATACAATATCCAATATTTAAGCCTGATCCAAGACCTAGGGAAGTCAATGGGGGTTTTCCCCTAATGGGGGTGTGATTCGTATTTTCTTACCTCTGTTTTAATCTTGTTCCTGGTGAAGATCTGAGGTCCTGAATCAAAACCCATTGAGGTCAAGAAAAGTTTTTCAATTGACTTCAGTGGGCTTTGGATCATGCCCTGAATAGTCCACCATGATGGCTGGTAAATATTTGGATATGGATCCTTTTAGAAAGGATTTTTGTTTTGTTTTTCAAGCTATTGTGTGTTAATATATTTATTTATAAAGTTATTAATCCTTGTTGTGTTGCTTCCCGCTACTCCCTCAAGCCATGAAGACAGACAAGCTCCAAGTGATAGAAGGAGAGCAGACATAGAAAGGATTGCATCAAACGTGATCTTGATATTTCAGCACTTCCACTTCTCATCCTGGTTAGGACTTGGAAATACAGAAGTGTGTAAAATCATAGGGCTAGATTTCGCCTTTAGTCACAGCTCTGAACAAGAGCTTGGCAGCATCAGCTATGTCAGCCCAGGTGTAGCCCCAGGAAGTATTGTGGCTGAAAGACACAAATCTTTCCTTCCCTCTGTGCTCCTGTGTGAGTGTAGGGTTTGCTGATGGACAATACAAGCAGCAAATTATTACCCTCTTCACATTGATTCAGCTGCTGAAACTGTCAGTTTGGGCTGGACAAAACCAAGGCTTCGCCCAGTCCCCACACACCGGCTGGGCTGTGAAGTGTGGGAAATAATTAGTCATGGAGCAACTGCTTAATCCTGCATGCCTCAATGCAAAATCCTGCAGGAGAAGTAGGGAGAGGGTCCCCTGTCTTAATCTCCCAAGGGGGCATTCAATCCAAATCTCAATCTGGCACCTAACACGGAATTTAACTGTGAATTTTGAGATGTCTGAACCTCTTGCACCTCCTTGGTCTCTGAGCCTCTTCCTTTTGAGTTGCTCACCTTGTGTAATCCACAATCTGGGCCAGCAGATCATTCAGTTCTGCCCTTTAAACCATGACAGGGGTTAGGTGCCTTAGGTTCCCAGACCTCTTTACCTTGCGGGACCCTTCCTATGAGGTAACCTGTGTGTTTTGTCTTCCGAGATGGAAGAACTGGGTGAATCTGTCCAAACATACAAGAATTGTTAGTTAAACAAATTTTATTAGAAATTAGTGAGATAAAAGGTTTTATGATAAAAATGTTTATAATTTGTTTATCTACATTTTATTCTTTGCTAAAAGTTATACATAGATGGTCTATCTCATCTGAAGTTACAGGAAAGAAAAGAACCCATATTATGTCCTTGCATGCGCCAGTGGATAGACTCACAGGTACCAAATTTCTTTTATCTGGGAGGGTGCTCCATTCCCACTCTGCCCGAGGCCCCACCCCCACTCTGCCCCTTCCCCCAAAGCCCCACCCTCCCCCCACCTCTTCCTGCCTCTGTTCTGCCCCCTCCTGCTCTGCTGAGGCCCCACCCCTGTCCTGCCTCTTCCTGCCCTCTCCCCACAGCATCTTCCTCGTGCCTCCAAATAGCTGATTGGTGGGGCCCATTGAGCAGCTGATTGGGGGGACCTTCCTATGTCAAGAGAGTCCCAGTCCCATTATGTGTCCGTGTCTCTCTGAAGTATAACAAATGCAGTATTGCCAACTTCAAGAGATTAACCCCCCCAAACTCATGAGATTGGCCCCAAAATCAGGACATTTTAATAAAAAAAATATACTGTGTATTTTAGGTCAGTCTCTTGATTTTTTAACTCTGCCTGCCCATCCCCAGGGTGTGTGCATGTGACAATTAGTGTTGCCCACTTTCCCACATGTATTGGATAAGGTGATTTTGGTTCCTGCTGCAGGAGTTTTCACCCCCAACATCTGTCCATCTCCTGCCCGGGAATTAATCCTGTTCTCCAGGCCCCCATAAATTCTATCCCCACACAACCTCCTTCAATTCAGCCCACCCTCAGTTCAGTCCCTCAGTCACCCATCATTACCAACCCATCAAGTCAGTCCTCCTACCTCATCGACCCTCACCGCCCTCAGTCCATGCTTCTAGCACTCACCCTATCTGCTCAGAACCCACCATTAATACAGCCACCCCACCACCATCAGCCCTCATCCTCCTCACTTCAGCCCCCTGCCTCACCTTTGCTCCTTAGGGTTCTTCACCCTCAGTGGGTTCCCATTTGTCACTTCCTAGGCAGCAGGAGAGCAGTCCCCTGGGGCTGACAGGATTTATAAGTAAAATTAAGCCTCACTTTTAGAACTCTCAAATGTCAGGATTTCCCCCCCACGCACACACTCCTTCAGTTGATTCAATTGCTTATTGAAGTTTACTTGCAGGGGTGTAGCAACTTGTTAGCTTGATAAATTTGTTTATCTGATATGTAAATGAATTTTCATTGTCTTTCAAAGTATTTTGGAAATAGCTGCCCAGTGGGGAAGCCACATTCCTTTGTTCCTGACATTTGAGAGTTGTACTGGGAGATCATGAGTGAGTCTGTATTTTACTCAACAATCAGGACTCTCAGGATCAATTCCGGAGAGTTGGCATGTCTGCAAATTTCCTACTATCATGGAGGAGAATGTATAAGCATATATCCGAATCCCTCTTTGTCTCTGAAGAGAGGTCCAGCTAGCCCATTTCTCCTCTATCTTAAATCTGCTCAGCCAGTTGTGGGGAAAACCAGTGTGAGCAATCAATGTGAATGGCCCCAATGATGGCTGCTCCATTGTGTCGGCAGGTGGGCCATTGTGTCTTAAGGGATGTATTCATCAGATCCAGGAAAGGTATTTCCTTAAGCCAGGGTAGCCAATTATTTTTTGTCAAGGTCCAAATTTCTTGGTCAAGGTATAATCAAGGTCCAGACTCCAGCGAAAATAATAATAAAATAATAATAATAATGATAATAAGTACATAAAAATATGGCATCCATTCAGAAGCATCTGGCAGTCCAGATTTGGCCCACGGTCTGCCTGTTGACTACCTCTACCTTCAGTGTTGCAGGCCATGAATCAGATTACCCATCTTTCTTTTACTACACCAGAAATATAATTTCTGGAAATCAGGTTATAAGTATATTTCGATCATAAATCTAAAATATAATTAATAGATGATCAGATATTGTCACATAAACTTTTTGACATGTAAACAGGTTTAAGAGGGAAGCTATTAATTTACTCAAACCTATCCAGCAAGCCCTCACTTTAACCCCATTAGCACCATATAGGTACATTAAATTAAATAACATGTGTAATATCTAGCAGGATTTTTTCATATAATTGCCCAGCTGGAAGTGACCTGCATAAGTATTAGTAATTTATTTTTTTTATATCTGTTGTACCAGCAGACAGCATGCATTTTGATTCAAACTTCTCTTCATCACTGATACTTTGCATTTTTAGCTTTGTAATTAATGTCTAAGGCCATTTCCATAGCATTACACGAACATTCATTACTGGCTCCTTAAATACCCTATAATGACTTTTTAAACTAATTAATACCCTTTTCCTAATGTCTTTTTATATCCCCATTTCCCTTCTATACAAATAAGAGCCTCTGTTAAATACTGTCTATTCAGCCCAATATTCTACCTAAAACAATTACAGCATTTCGGAGAATACATTTAGTCAGGGTAGGCATTTTTTCCCATTAGCCTTAAAAGCATGGTTAATTATGTACAACAAAAAAGGTATTTTGCACAGTGCAAATAAAGATTAGACAAATGAACACAGTCATAGCCATATAAGAACATATAAACATTGAATCTGTAAAATTGATCAAAAGAAACATATTATATATATTTACCTCTACTAGTAATTCTCTTTAAATCAATGAATAATCTAAGAAATTTCAATATCTTCATATACTGTGTTTTAGGCTGATAACACTTTCAGGCATCCTGATAATCCCTAAGGGCATGTCTACACTTTCAATTTGCTGTGGATTTTTGTGTATATATATATTAAGTGTTCCGCAACAACTGTTTCACAAGTGGAATGTATACACCGCATTTTGTTTTGTGATCAAGACACCTTTGCCTTAGATCTTTGCAGCCACACACCACAGCAATGTTTGGGAAGAAGCACTTAGCATTCTGGTCAGAAAACCTGTGGTGCATTGTTTGCCACTATGCTGTATGTTTTCTGGGATTTTTTATGCTCTGCATTCTAGGATTTCTACTAGAAGGCAATGGAATTTTGGGGTTTGTGGTCAAACAGAATAATTCCCATGATTCCTTTTATTTCATTCATCAACTTTCTTGTTTCCTTAACTGCATGGTCATGTATGGGACTCATGTGCCTATTCTTTACCCTGCTCCACACATCAGTCCTCAGAGTTCATCATCAGAAAGGGATATTAGCCATGGTGCTACAAGTCCTGGCTGATCACAAACATTTTTTGTAGGTGGCCTGGAAAATTTCATTGCACCAGGATCTTTAAAAGATATGGATATTTAATTCAATGGACAAATGGAACTTTTGCACCTATGGTCTATATAGATATTAATTATATTACTATTGTTCCAGTCATTCTGGGAGACCAAGCTTTGCTCCTGCGCTTTCACAGGACAATTGGATAGGAGAAAGGAACTATTTAATTACATCCCGAGTAGCTGCAGATTGATTGTGAAATGTGTATTTGAAAGACTGAAAGGTAGATAGAGGATCCTGACACGAAGGCTGGATGCTGATTAGAGACATCTTCCTATTAAAATAGCTACTTGCTGTGTTTTGCACAACCTTTGTGAGTGCAAGAGATACATCCTTACATATAGATGGGAGCAGGTGGTGGGCAAACTTGGTAAATATTTTGAGTAGTCAGACAGGGAGCCTCTACAGAATGATGCTCAGGGATACATCATAAGGGAGGGCAGGGCCCACTTGTGACAAATGTATATGTTTTTGCATAAGGCATTTGTGATGGGTTGCCCCCCTTAGGACATCACCTGATGTGCTGAGATACTGCTGAGCCTGCCTGTTATGCCAGCCTGGGCACCCTTTTCACCTGTCTTACTGAACCAAGCTATTAAGCTTCCTCCAGCACACACACAGGCAGGACGACACCCAACTGCAGAACGAAACAGACACTGAGATCAGTTCTGGGAAGGCTCAGCTTAAGGGACTTGCCCCAGCACTCAGGTGTCCACCTCCCTTGGAGTGCAGACCCAAAGATATATTATGAAATATGCCTCCTCCCTCAGTGTGGAGGAAGGTATGCGCAGCCTCTTCCCCCCGCCCCAATTGTGAATTGTACAAATGGGGTTATATTATAAACAAGAAATATGTTTATTAATGACAAAAAGTGAATTTTAAGTGAATATAAGAGATAACAGATTGCCCCCCTTGCCTTCCATTCAGGTGGCTTTAGCGGTCTCTCTTCTTGGGCAGATAGGCCATGGAGAGGAGGAGTCCTGTTTGTCTTCCTCCCATCCCTTAAATAAGATTTACATAAGGTGGGAACCCTTTGCGTCCCAAACTTGATCCCCTTCCCTTCAGTGGAAAGTTACAAGAAGTCCCAGATAATGTTTAGTATCAGGTGACAAGACCACCTGACCTAGTAGTGTCACAGTTACATCCCTGGAGCCTCGCAGGAGGGAGAGAGATTAGTATCTTCATGGTCTTGTTGTTCCTTCCTCATGGCCCATCAAATTTGATGGCCTATTGTCTGGTGGGTGTCTTCCCAATACACACCCAGTTGTAATTGTTACACAGTCCATATTCCTAACTTTCGATACAGAAATGATACATGTGTACAAATTGGATAATTACATTCAGTCAGTTATAACCTTCCCAATGATATCTTACAAGACCCATCGTGCATAAAGTACATCTCAGTTACGTCATATCCACATCATAAGCATATTTTCATAAAGAACATGGAGTGTAACATCACAGCATTTATTAAGATTACTGTGCATTTTATATCTTTGTTCGTAATGAACTGTATGTGAGGTTTGTCATGAGATACTCTTAATATAGTGCTTGTTTTGATGTGTTTTTGTGCCTGTGAAGACATTATGAGAGTGAGGCTTCACATTTGAAAGGAAGGACCAAGACCCAGAACCATGATTGTAAAAAAAGAAGAAAAATACAGTTATTTTAAAAACAATACATAGAACTACACCAAAATGAACTTTTTTTGTTATCATTCAATAAATGAATGAATGAACATTCATACTGCTGTGCAAACTTAGAAGGTTAAGTGCGCCAAGAACGTGATTTGTGTCTCTATAGATCAACATTCTTCTATCTCTGTCTATCTGTCTGTCTGTCTGTCTGTCTGTCTCCTCTTCCTTATGATGCTGATATGGTGGAAAATAAAGAATAATAATAAAAAGATAACTTACAACAAAAGTGCCTTTACTTAAAAGTCTCCTTCTTTGTTAAGCCATCCAATGCCACCATTTTGGGGCGCAGTGGGGAAAGACGATAAGTACTGTGGTAGGAGACTTTGAGGTGGGGCACAGCAAAATGTAACAGTATTTCTGGGTTTCCATATTAATATAAAACAGAATCGGGAGTTTGAAGTCTCTGGATGGCCTTCTCATTGAGTGCGAGAAGGAGGGTGTTTAAAAGCCAACGAAGCAGGGAAAAGTTAGACCAACATGGCGGTGTCCTCACAGTGCCTGGACATGTGTAACATCCTCCTCCCCTATTGAGCTATATTTCAAAATATCAGTTAATAATTAGAGGTGCCATCCACAATATGGGTCTCTGCCTGTGTTTCAGGTTCATCCTGTAGCTCTGAATGGACGTGGTCTGGGACCTCCATTATTGCATCTGGCTTTGGGTTTACCGGGCACACTCAGTCACCCACATCTAGGGTTTATCGATCAATTAGGGTGTCCTCAACAAACTCTGGTGCAGAAGTGTCACATCTAGCAAAGCTATAGTCAAGCACCTTATAGTAAGAGCAGACCGTGGTGTCTCTCTGAATAGTCAAATTGTACTTTGCTTGTCTTGCAATAGTGCAACTGGAGTTCCTTCGCCTTACTGCAGCACTGGGGAGTGTCCCAGTTGTATTTCTTACTGAACATTTGCTATTAAATCTGTTTGTATACTTGTGGTAAATTATATACCTGGTAACTACCAACCACATGGGTAAAATAAAGCACTTATCCCCAGAGGACATTAAAGTCCAGGATCTCAGTATGGGACCACAATATGAGAGTACTAGGCATGACTGAGGAGTAATCAGGAGTATGATATACAGGCATGTGAACTCCTCATGAGCTGGAATCACAAAGGACAGCACCTGGCCACATGTGCCCATTTAAATGGCAAGGTGACATGCGATCAGGATAACCCTGGAGCAGTACAGGGCACACAAGTACACAGACAGGAGACAACCAGCAAAACAATGTGGGATATCAGTGTGAGGGAGTTGGCAGGCATGCAACACTTGCTATGGGACACAGCTGCATCCACACCTATTCTGTTGTAGGTAAACTCAACCCACATCTCAACCCACATCTCAAGCACACTTCCAAAGTGGTTTGATAAAGCATGTTAAAATCCCAGATGATTTGCTACAAGACGTTGTGTGTGTGGATGCAAGGCATTTTAATGCAAAACTTTACAAGCTGACCTAAAATAAATCTGAACTGTAGATAAGCCTTGCCTGACATTTTGCAATAACTCACCATAATCCTGTCTTCCAGCCCCATATTTTAGGAAAATAATGTGACTGGATGGTAAAGTGAAATATATTGCAACATTATGGTTTAAGGCTGGGATTTTCAAAGCTGCCTAAGAAATTCAATGGTACGTCTTGCCTAAATCCTAGCCTTTCTAAGGTTCTCAATTCTAAGGTTCTGGGGCCTCTAGCATCACTAGGGCATCAATCAAATTAATATATTAGCAAGCGTATTTTTACTTGTAAGCAGTACCTGGCTTACAATGGCGCTGTGGCACCGGGCCCACACTCAGAAGGGGTCCTGGCGCCCGGACTGTGCCTCCCCCTGCTCTACCCACACTACCTGGAGGCCCCACCCCTGCTTGGCCTCTTCCCCCTGAGCCCCACCCACCGCTCGCTCCTCTCTGCCCCCTCACCCTTCAGCCCCTGCAAAAGGTTAATCCAGCCCTGGTTGTCAGTTCTGTCACTCCGCTGAGGATAGCAGGTCATAACATTGCTTTAGTGCTAGAAAAGGGACAATACCCTCATCATTGACTCTGGACTTGTCTATACTGATTCGCTAAATTGACACCGCTGCAATCGATGCAGTGGCATTGATTTAGTGGGTCTGGTGAAGACGCGATAAGTCAATGGGAGAGTGCTCTCCCATCGACTTCAGTACTCCATCTCCCCAGCAGGTGTAGACCCTGCATTAGGTCGATGTGAGCTACATTGCTCAGCGGGGTGATTTTCTTCTCACCCCAGAGTGACGTAACTTACATCGACTTAAGTGGCAGTGTAGACCAGGCCTAAGTGGGAAAACCACATGATGCCCGCTGTTCAGCCACTTTTTCCCAAATTAGAGTTTGCTTATGTGTTTGTTTGTTTTTCTTTCCCCCCCCCCCCAATCTGCAAGCCTGGGTTGCTCCAAATAGGTGATTCTTCAAGGCAATGAGGATAACATTGATAACTCTTAGCTAGGAGAGCGCAGAGCCTTTGCATAGCCACTGTTTCTGTGGATCTCAGGCTACACTTGATGCAACAAAAGATTTTATTCAAAATGTATTGGATGACACAGAGTTTGCACAAGATGAAGGAGTTATGGACTTATCCTCTTATGTTTTGTTAGTGCTGTACCAAAGAGAAAGGAACCGTGATGCATATGCTATGGGAAGAGGTGGGGTGACAGAGTGAACTGGTCCATAAAGAGAGAGAGAAAACAAACCAACCAATCACACAAAAAACAATCCAAGCAGCTAACTCTAATGAAAAAAGTTCTCTCCTGGGCCTGGCAAGGGTCTGGGTCTATGTGAGCTAGATGCAGCTCATTCCAAGTGGAGAGAGATAGTGATGGTGGCAACAAGGATGATGAGAACAATGGTGGTGGCATCACCACCGCCACCAGTCTGGATGATGGAAGACTGAATGAATACATAGGAGTGTTTAAAAATAAAAGAAACAGCTCCAGAAAGGGGAAGGAGCAGAGACAAACACCTGCTGGGAAAAAGGTACTGGGTTTCGGAAGGGTTGAGCACAATGTGGGGCATACCTCTGTATGAAACTGTGGATTTGCCTTAGAGGTAAGAAAACTATGGAAAAATTGGACTAGATACTTTTGGGTGTAGACTACATTTTGATGCATGCTGTTTTAACTATTTCCGCATCTTCCCTGCCTGTTTGTTTTTTCACTTCTCCTCTTTATTCTCCCCTTTCTCTCGTCTCCCAATTCATGTATGTCTTCTATTTTCTTACCTTTACCCCCACCCTAACATGTTATGTCTGTGTGGTGGTCACAAGAGTTAAAATAATGTTCAGCTTCAGCTAAAAAATATATCCTAGTTTATTTCCCTGCTAAGATGGGTTTAATACTGCCACAAAGACTTATGTTTTTGAGGGCTGAAATGAACACCAAGTGCATGATTTTTCAAAAATGAAAGCATAGACTTGTGCCCAGAACGCAGTGGTGCTCACACCTGTCTTAGTTAGAAACGAAAGAAAGAATATCTTATAGTTATAGAGAGCAATTGTATGAATTAAAAAAAAAATGTGGACCCCATTTCTAGATACATTTTGGATACAAAAAATGTTGACTGTGGCTCAGAATACCAGACTTCCTTTCCACCTAACCCCTCATCTTTCCCCTTTCCTTCTCCCCACACTCTTCCCCTTTCCTGTGTTTCCCAATTCATGCATGTCTTCTATTTTCTTACCTTTACCCCCACCCTAACATGTTCTGTCTATGCAGTATTGTCTGGTTTTGTATTGTTTCATCTTGCGGCTTTGACAAGTTGTAAAAACTGTGTAATTGCATTATTTTACTGAAACAACAAGGAGACCAGTGGCACCTTAAAGACTAACAGATTTATTTGGGCATAAGCTTTCGTGGGTAAAAAACCCACTTCTTCAGATGCATGGAGTGAAAATTACAGATGCAGACATTATTATACTGATATATGAAGAGAAGGGAGTTACCTCACAAGTGGAGAACCAGTGTTGACAGGGCCAATTCAATCAGGGTGGATGTGGTCCACTCCCAATAATTGATGAGGAGGTATCAATTCCAGGAGAAGTAAAGTTGCATTTGTAGTGACCCAGCCACTCCCAGTCCCTATTCAAGCCCAAATTAATGGTGTTAAATTTGCAAATGAATTTTAGTTCAGCAGTTTCTCTTTGGGGTCTGTTTCTGAAGTTTTTTTGTTCAAGTATGGCTACTTTTAAATCTGTTATAGAATGTCCAGGAAGATTGAAGTGTTCTCCTACTGGCTTTTGTATGTTACCATCCCTGATGTCCGATTTGTCTCCATTTATTCTTTTACGTAGAGGCTGTCCGGTTTGGTCTTTAAGATGACACTGGACTCCTTTTTATTTTTGTGGATACAGACTAACACAGCTACCCCCTGATACTTGACATTATTTTACAGGACATCCCATGAAGCACAGGTATTTGGAAACATAGAGCAGCTACAAGTCATTTACTTTTTTGTACTTATCATTGTTCATTTCTTTATAAAAATCAATCAAAGATAATAGAAGAAGAAGAAGTTTCCAGCCTTAAGCCACGGCCTGCATTTGGGTAGAGGTGGGTGAAGAGGAAGGGCTGTTCAGGTGCAATGTCTCCAGTAACACTGAGTGAACATGAACCTGAGCAAACTCTTTTTTATGTTGCACCTTAATCATTGTTTATTATTTGTATTGCAGTAGCAACAGGGATTTCCCAGTCGAGGACCAGGACCCCATCGTTCCGGCGCTGTGCAGTCACATTACAAGATGGTCTCTACTCTAAAGACCTCACAATCTAAGTAATGTGTAAACATCCTCTGTGCTGGCCCTGTCCTCTAACCATTGTAGAAGGGTATGGCCTGGAGGTGGCTGGAGAATACAAGTCTAGATTTTTGTTTGTTTGTTTGCAAACATTAGCATGCAAAAAGTAATACTGTATAAGTTATTTTGGGGGCTATTTTCAGACAGATGTAAATATTTCTTATCCTCCAAGGTAATAGGATAAAGCTGGACTGGTAACCCTTAACCAGTACCTCAGTCAGTCTTCAATAGGAGTGTTGCCTGAGGAAGGGTGGTGGGATTTCACCCCATAAAGCAAATAAAATCTACGTTAGCCCTTATCCCATTCTTTCTACCCATTTGGTTCCTCATGCTGTCTACCTTCTAATCCCCATCCATGCATAGATATGCACAATCTATTTCAACTCAGAGTGAATATCATCTATTGCCTCTTTGAGACTGATCCAAACAGATCTTATTGAAGTGAGGGTAAGGACTCTCATTGGCCTCAATGGGCTTTGGATCAGGACCTTAATACTAGAACAGGGTAATCTAGGGATTTAGACACAAACATTTTGAAGGCAAAAACATGTATGAACAATGCACAAAGGCACACTTCAAACAGGAAATATAAATTCTGTGTTTTCACTGAAAGTATTGTGCATTTGGGACTGTGATTTAAGGCCCAATTCCTCCGCCCAGGTCATGTCCCAAGCAGTTTAGTAGGAGAGCTGGGTGAGTGATAGATTTTTTAGATTGTTGGCAATTCCCCAGACAAATAAATAAAATTGTTCTGGTTGAACAAAGTATTTGGCAACTTGACAAGTTGGAGGAAAAAATTGGTTTTGGCTTCAACCTGAAATGAAGCATTTCATTTACATTTTGAGGATTTTTCTTTTTCTTTTTCTTTCTTTCTTTCTTTCTTTCTTTCTTTCTTTCTTTCTTTCTTTCTTTCTTTCTTTCTTTCTTTCTTTCTTTCTTTTATTCAATTGTCTTTTTAATAAACGTAAAGGAATTTTTTAAACAAAAAGTCACTTCTAACTGAAAAAAAAAACAAACTTTTATTTTGAATATGTCAAAACAAAATGTTTCAATTTTTTTCTGATTTTTTTTTTTTAGACTGAAGCAATTTGGCAAAACTGACACCAGTTTGCAATGTTTTGGCTTTGTGAAATCTACATTTTTTGCTGAAAATAAGTTTTATGTGAAAAATATCACTCAGCTCTACTTGGCAGACATACAGTGGCACGGGGGAGGGAGGGAGAATCTAGTGATTGAAATAGGCTCAATTGCCCTTTACTCTCCCTTCCTGTTATTGGTGGGGAAAATGGGAGGAGCCATCAAGTGGTAGATGCCACTTGCACCATGACCTGTCCACACCACACCAATTTATATACATGTAGAATCCTGCTTACCTTCTTGTTCAGTGAAACTGAAATAATTCTGCTGCCAAAGAAGCCTGAAGGATCCTGAAGAAGGAGCAGGATTTGCTTTTAGGGCCAGATTTCAGAGAGGCCTCCACCACCATGCAAATCCAGGCCCACTTTTGCAGGTAAATCAGAATTTGGTGGTTTGCCAAAAGGTTGTATGTAGCCATGTAATTGCACATGTAAAATGATGGGTTTAAGTTTACAGGCTTTTGAAAATTTGGCTTTGAGGAATGCATTTTCAAAACCTCATTTGTGTATGAAGGAAATTCGGATACTTAGCTACATATTCATGATAGAATTATTGAATGAGCATATTTAATAAGTTAATGTAACTCAAGTGTGACCATTTTTTATCCTATATTAATACAGAAATGTCTAAGTGGCAATTTTTGAGACCTTCACTGCTCCTTAAAATCATTTAAATTTAAATGACAGTTTCCAATAATGTTCTGTCAAGACCTTTAAATAGGAAATACAGCAATTAACACACATGCACATCATTGTAGTGAGTTCATCAGTGACATAGTAATCTCAATTGCATACTAATATTTCGGGCACTAGTACACACAAGTGGCATTTCAGGTGATTGAGTGGATTACCCTATTAATGACAATATTCTCATTCTGTAATTGTATCATGTACACATTGTGATTCCCCCCCCCTCTAATTATCTCCTTAGGGTTGTGTGAATCTTTTTTAGATCTGACATGATATAATAAGGCATGCAAAATGTAACCATATATCATCTTCCAGAACCAAATGAAAGAGAAAACATAGAGAATAGTTCAACTTAACTATGTAATACTTGCAAACACTTAGTTTAAATGCTAGTGAGAAATACCATGCTACAAGATGCATTTGAAGAGAGACAGAAATCTATAAAAAGCTATGCTAAAAGCTTTTTATAAAATATAAAATATAGAAACTAATGAAAAATGCATATGTCATGTAGAAGTTTAGCCTCATAAAGACAACACATATAATTCTGGGATCTTTCCCTTTCACCTCAAACACACACATATATTTGTGTTCAACTCCATGCACAGAAAATAATACTTGCATGTGTAAACATACCCAAATCTGGTACCTGCATGCAAATGTACATTTGGGGCAGGTAAATATTGGTATGCATGCTTTATTTCTGTGCTTGTAATTTGGTAGAGGGAGTACATTTGTTGAGACATTCTTGGAGCTCGGAAGAAGGGTATATATGTCTTTATGCAGGAGGGTATTGATAGTTAGAGACCATGGACAATGCTTTAAGAAATCTTACTCCCAGAATCCTGAGATTACCAACAAGAAATACATGTATGACTCCTGTTATTAAAATTGTTAAAATTATTCATTCTCTTGTTGATATTGTTGTATACCTAAATAGTATAAAGGGTTTGCCATCAATCAAATGTTGGCCATGCCCCCTTAGTCCATAAAGTCATGCTTCTGTCCATATAAGACCCTCTCCCTGGGATAATATTGTCAGGGCAGAGGTTGGCATGTGACCTGAAGCCAGGGGTGGCAAGTGATCCCTCTAAGAACTTCCCTTGCTGCTCTCTACTACTCATAGAGGGTTCCTGACTCTTAGGAGTTCCCCAAGAGTGGGTCTGATCAATAGGGGAAATTCCAGGGGCCATGCAAAGAGTGATATAAATGTGATGATTCATAATGCTTACAAGTGAAATGAGCCCATGTAATGAAGGATGTACCTTTACTTATCATTAGAAGAGCATTCTGATAATACTAGCTGTGGTCTGAAGACTACCCACCATCTTTAGCTGGAACCCAAAGTGACCACCTTTGAGAACATGCATTCTAATATGATAAATTGGTTATAATGGCTAAAACTGGAACATCAGATTTGCACTTGGAGGTACTGAGCATAATTCCTCAGCAGGCCACAGAATGCTGAGAAAGGATTACTTTTGTTTGCTACCACCAGAAGTAAAAAGCATGACAGATAAAGCAGTTTCCTGCAGAATCCTTGAAAAAACCTTACTGAATTAAGCATAAGTATCTTTGGAGTCCATTGTATTGAATGCAAATGTTATGTATTATGTGGGGTTGGATGCAATTTGTCTATGCGGGTGATGTGGTCAATGTAAATTCTGGGAAGTCTTATGAGCTTCAAAGAATTATTTTAAACAATGTGCCAGACCAGAATGAATATTTGGGACAAAGAAAGTTAAGTGGATTTCTTAGGAAATACCTGAGGAGGAGAATGCAAAATCACACTTCCAGACTCAACCTTTTTAAGTTTATTCCTGGAATCTGAAGAGCAAAGGCCCAAGCTGCATAAAGGAGAACCAATTTATTTATGTGGAGGCTGTTATGAACTTGTAACTGCAGAAAAAAATACTTGGTGGAGTTGGGGCAGTGATCTTTGGCATGTTTATTTGTATGTGTGTAGGGTCTTTTTATTGTTTTTAATATGCTTTCTCTGTAATACTTTCACCTTAAGAGTAAATGTGCTTGTTTATATCTGTGCTTGCTTATACAATTAATATATGTGCTTGCTTAGAGCAAGAGCTGTGTGGAAACTTATAACTAGTGCCCTGCCGAATTCACGGCTGTGAAAAACACATCATGGACCATGAAATCGGGTCTCTCCTGTGATATCTGGCTATTGTAGGGGAGGGGCAGGGCTATGGTCACCCCAACCAGGGGCTCCTACTGTGTTCTGGGCTCCAGCTGCTAGTCCCAGCTAGGCTGGGAAGGGATGGGACTTCCTCTTCCCCTGCATGAGCCGCTCCCAGGGCTGGGTCAGATCCATCTCCAAGAACCTCCCCCAACTGTAGGAAGCTCTGCAGTTGCTTTCCAGGAGCCCAGTTCTGAAGGCAGAAAACAAGTGAGGGTGGCACACTCTTACTTCTATGCACCCATGAATTTGGTAGGGCTCTACTCATAACAAAATTGAGCTTCCTGCAGTTGGGGGAGTGTGACGGGTTGGACTTCCCCTTCTGGGATGTCACCTGATGTACTGGGATTTCACTGAGCCTGCCTGCTCCCCTAGCCTGGGTGCCCTCTCCCTATTTTGCTGAATTAGGCTCTCCAACCTCTGGTAGCACACACACACATAGGTAGGGACGCACCAGCTGTAGAATCACACAGAGTCTGCAACAGCTCTCTATGAGAAGACTCAGCTAGGAAATTGCCCAGCACTCAAGTGCAGCTCCCTTCTGGAAAGTACACACAAAATAATATTGTCTTGCATAAATTTGCCCCCTCTCTCAATGTGGAGGAATATATGCACAACTCCCCCCCCCTCGCCCCCAGTTATAAATTGCACAAACTAGGTTTAATAATAAACAAAAACAAGTTTATTAACTACAAAGGCAGCTTTTAAGTGACTATAAGAGATAGCAAACAGAACAAAGCAAATTACCAAACAAATAAAACAAAACACTCATACTAAGCTTAAGATCTTAAAAAACTTAAGATAAAGAGACTTGTTTCAAAAAGTAATTTCTCACCCTAAATGTTGTTTTAGGCAAGTTGCAGATTTTCTGTAATTTAGAGTTCCAGTTATTTATCTTTAGAGACTAGGCTCCTGTCTTAGTCTGGACTCAGCCCTTGCCTTTCCCACCACTCAGATTCTTTGTCTCAGGTACGTTCAGCAGTCTTTCTCCTTGGGCAGAAAGGCAATGGAGAAGAGTCCTGTTTGCCTTACTGCCCACCCTTAAATAACATTTACATAAGGTGGGAATCTTTTGTTTCTCAGTCTTGACTTCCCTCTCCTTTTAGTGGAAAATTACTAGAAGTCCAAGATAGTGTGTAGCACCAGGTGACAGGACCACCTGACCCAGAAGTGTCACAGCTACCTCCCAGGATGCCTCTCAGGAAGGAGAGAGATTAGTATCTTCACAGTCTTATTGTTTCTTCCTAAAGGCCCATCCAGGCTGATGGCCTGTTGTCTGGTGCGTGTCTCTCAAATACACACACAGTTGTAATTGAAATATAATGAATATTCTTAATTTTAGATACAGAAATAATACATGCATACAAATTGGATAATCACATTCAGTAAATTATAACCTTTCTGATGATAGCTTCCAAGACCCATCTTGCATAAAATATATCTCATTTATGCCATATCCATATCATAAGCATATTTCCATAAAGAATATGGTATGTAACATCACAGGGAGGTTCCCAGAGGTGGGTCTAACCCAACCAGGGAATGGCCTCTGCAAGGGAAGAGGAAGTTTCCAGACCCACCGGACTAGCAGCTGGAATTGGTCACATGGTAGGAGCCTCCGGCTGGCATACCCTATCCCTCCCTCTCTCTCCAGCTCTGGCCCCCGCGCTTGGGGATTAAAGGGACCTTGGACTAGCTGTGTAAGTGGAGACGCACCACGGTGCCCCCCGACCATGAGGCCCTTGGTGGTTGTCCACCCATAAGGCCAGGCCTGCCTCCCTCCAAAGTGATGACCCCCTCACACCGTAAGACCCTCACTTCTGTGCTTCTGCTGACAGTGGCACTGGCTTTAGAGCTGGGCCGTGCCCAGCTCTGAAGGCAGTGCCTCCACCAGGAGCAGCACAGAACTAAGGGTGGCAATCCCGCAACCCGCCTTCAAAAACCTTGAGACTCCCCACAGCCCCCTTTTTGGTCGGGAGCCCCACAGTTACAACACTATAAAATTTCAGATGTAAACATCTGAAACCCGTGAAATTGACTATTTTTAAAATCCTTTGACTGTGAAATTGACCAAAATGAACTGTGAATTTGGTAGAGCCTTACTTATAACTGTGGGCAATTTCAACTGTCCCTAGCTACTAAGTAGAAATCAGAGGACAGATGCAAGCCTGTTTAGGCAGTCTGGGAGAATAACACTAGAGAATAACACTAGAGAATAACACTTTATTAGGCAGTGCAGCCTGGAAAAACGCTGGTCAGGAGGCAGAGAGATGCCATCTCTCTGCCCAAGAGAGATGGCATCTGGGGAGCTGGAAGACTGAGAGGGGTGCACTTGATGAATCACTAACGGGGAGAATGCAGGTGCAGTTGCCCTGAACTTCAACAATAAGTAATTTTATTAAGCAGCAAATAAACAGTTTTGATTTTCCAAACTTTCAGAACATCAGTCGACATTGGATCAGATTCTTCAAATTGAAGTCATTTGTATTTACTGTGCATATATATATATATAGAGAGAGAGAGAGAGAGAGAGAGAGAGGTAATCTGACACTTTACAATTTTCTTTTGTATAATTTTGTACAATATACAATATCCCTGCAAATGCATCTCTTTGCTAACTGGTTCGTTTGAGGTACAGAAGCCAGTCTGCTATTTCTCATGACTCCCTGTCCTTTATAGATTTTATTATTTATCTCTGATGGCTATTTTAAGGTTTTAGACATAATCTAATGTCCCAGAAGGACACATGCATTGATTCAACGTGAAATTCCGAGACAAATCCAATGAGCAGCAGTAATATGTTAGCCTTATTTGATATAGATATATAGTAATATGTATACCTTCAATTAAAAAAAAATGAAACCTTGCAAACCATAGTACGAAACCACATAGGCTCTGCTGAAATCAACAATAGAATATTTGGAGTTGAGATCAAACCATATTTAACTCAGTTTATTTTGCTTAATTGGACCATGCAAAAGTAGAGCTGATCTATATATATTTTTTTAATTTCAATGACAAATGACAAAACATTATAAACAGGTTCATTCATTCCTGATTAATCAGGTTAGTGTGGTATTCCTGTTCTTTAAAGTAATAGTCCAGTGAAAGAAGGAATTTGTTCATAAACCCTGATTCAGGGACACTCTTTAGTATGTGCTTAACTTCATATTTGTGAGTGGTTCCATTGACTTCAATGGGAGTACTTTGCTGGACGGGGACCTTAGGGAAGACTTTTACTTTGATTCCAAAGTAAATTTCCTGGATGAACTGTTGTTTTGTGATTATTGTGAAGTGTTCCCTTAGAATGGAGCAGAAAATGCGTAGTTTACCCAATCTTTATGTTATGATTGTCAGTCTCACTGTCAGAAACATTGTTATGACTTCTGAGTAAGATTGATTTTCTTGCCTGCTGATTTTCCAATCCTTGTAATAGCCTGTGCTTTATACAGTGGATTGGATGTTTCTCTCTTAGGTACTTGTCTTGCAACAAGTAATGGTGTTGTGCTTTAACAAATCCCTTTAAATATCTTACAGTTAATTTTTGTTTTTACTGTAGATTTTCAGTCCATCTCTGTGAAACTTGTTCACACAGATTTATTTATTTTTCTTCACATCCCCTCTGTCTCCATATATCTGTTATACTCAGCAAAACAAGGTTATAATAATAATTATTAATAATAATTTGCAATTATATAGTACTTTCCATCCAAAGATCTTAACAGACTTTATGTATACTAATGAAATAAAGCCCACAACACCGACAGTTTGGAGATGATGAAATTGAGGCAAAAATTTGCCCGTGTTGAGACAGGAAGACTGAAATCAGGGCCGGCTCTAGGCACCAGCAAAACAAGCTGGTGCTTGGGGCGGCACATTTTTAGGGGCGGCATGGCCGGCGCCAGAATGCCGCCCCTAAAAATGTGCCCCGGCCGCCGCTTCTCGCCCTCCCTCCCAGGCTCTCAAACCTGGGAGGGAGGGGGAGATCCCGAGCGGCCGTTTCGCGCGCCGCTGCTCCCCCTCCCTCCCAGGCTTGAGAGCCTGGGAGGGAGGGGGAGAAGCGGCGCCTGCGCCGCGGCCACTCGGAGTCTCCCCCTCCCTCCCAGGCTCTCAAACCTGGGAGGGAGGGGGAGATCCCGAGCGGCCGTTTCGCAGGCGCCGCTTCTCCCTCTCCCTCCCTCCTAGGCTTGAGAGCCTGGGGGGAGGAGGCAGGGCTGGGGATTTGGGGAAGGGGCGGAGTTGAGGCGGGGCCGGGGGTGGGGTAATTAAAAAACGGGCGGGGGGGGGGCGGCCAAAATTGTTTTTGCTTTGGGCGGCAAAAATCCTAGAGCCGGCCCTGACTGTAATGGAGCTGAAACCTAGATCTTCCTACTGCCTTTCTCATAATATTTTCCCTATTTTGGTACTGTATATTTTTCAGGACTCTGCCTTTGGATTATGCCTATTTTTAGAGCTGCAGTGGGATTTAAATGGCGTATATAACTTATGGTGCCTATAGCTATATTGATCCCATGTACTGTAATAATGAATACATAAAGTGTGGACTTCGCAACGCACATTGTTCTAATTTTCTGGTCAGATCCTTGCTTCCAGATGAGCCTCAATGTTATAATTCCTACTAAAAAAAACCACATTACTCTACTTTCATATATTATCCCAATTTAACAGCATGCAAGCTAGAAGCTCTCTCCCTAGGACTATTCCTGTGCAATTTTTGTTATTGTACATTGCTAATCCATAGATTAGAGAAAGAGATGATAGATTTTGTGTGCAAATTTCCTGTTTTGTATGTGTTTCTTTGTTTGTTTTCTAAATGCTAATTAGGAAGAAGAATTTCTGGAACATGTACTGTCCAAAAGGTTTGAAAATAGCTATTCTAAGAATTGGTTCAATATCTATTTACTTTAGACCTGAACTGCCCTTTTGACAAATGCTTTCTTTCATGATTAACCATGGTATCCATAATATGATTCAACTGTAACATATAATCAATCTCAGTAAATATTTAAGTCATATTCTTTGTTATTTCAGGTAGAGACTTCTATTAATGTGATTATTCAGTGACAGCAGCAATCAGTAATGCTCAGCATTCTATCCCTAAATCATAAATGCCTGCATTTCTCTTAGTGTTATAAGGGCCTATATAAACCCTGTTTTCATGTCTATTTAAATAAATGTTAGCTGTAGCAATTTCAATTCAATCAACTATTCTTGTTAATAACATACAGTACCAAGAAAATCAAGCATTGTGCCTGGAGACTTATGGTTATATTGTGTCCTAACAAACTTTACTAGGATTGAAAATAAAAAAGGAAAAATATTTTTGCCTGGTATGTGGTATTTTATAGATACTTGAGTCCAGATTTTCAAATTTGTCCTCATCCAAACAAACACAATGTTGCACGTACCATTTTTACATACTATCACTTGAGCATGCAGATGATAGGATTCACATTTGAAAACTCTATTTGTAAGAGTGAATCATATGCAAGCTGGAAGGTCATGTTGTACATGTACATTCTGGGTCTGATTAAATGTTCTTTGAAATTAATGGGAATACTTCCATTGACTTTGGATCAGGCCCTTTGTCTTTTGCAGAGGCGGCTCTTTGTATTTTGCCAACCCAAGCACGGCAGTCAGGTGGCCTTCGGCGGCACGCCTGCAGGAGGTCCGCTGGTAACGCAGATTCGGTGGCATGCCTGCAGGAGGTCCGCCGGTCCCGCGCCTTCAGCGTACCTGCCGCCGAATTGCCGCCGAAGCTGCGGGACTGGTGAACCTCCCGCAGGCATGCCACCGAAGGCAGCCTGACTGCCGCCCTCACGGCGACCGGCACGCCGCCCCCCCACGGCTTGCCACCCCAGGCACATGCTTGGTGCGCTGGTGCCTGGAGCCGCCCCTGGTCTTTTGTATACACAAGTGCTAGTGTGCCATAAGTTGGCCATACAAGTGATCAGCATTTGCAAAGCTGGACACAATAAATGGAGGCCAGGTGGAATAAAGTTCCATATGTGTGCACTATTTTATTTAAATTATGTGTTCTTACTACTGTTTTTTGGCTCTTACATTTTACAGGGTACAAAAATCATGTTGTATAATAAGCAGTGATGGGTGATACTTAAATTAGTCAGAAATTTGATTTAACCACCCAATATTTTGAATGTTTGAATATAAAAATTCCAGTATGAACAATTTGACTGGAGACCTCACATCATCTTCCCATCCATGGTATTTACTGTTAGTGTTGGGAATAAGAATGCTGTGAAAAGAGACTTCCTCATTGTCTTTGGTACTACCACTTCAAGTGCTAACGGGAACCAAAAAGTGCGCAGTAAGCCAAAATAATGTACTTGAAACATAAAACGGTACAGTTTGAGGATAAGCAAAATTTTGAGGTGTTCTCTGTTAGCATCATTGACTTGCTCGTACTTTGCCAAGGCTAGACACAATTGCTGGAAGCTTGAGGAACCTGCGTGCTCTTCCTTATTGCATTTGGGATGGGTTTTGTCCCTGGGTTACAGAGAGGGACTAGTCTCTACGCTCCCCCAAGTGCAAACGCTGTGACTGTACTTGGGCTTTGCAAAAGGGCAAAGTAATGCTCCTACCACCCATTCCTTAATGTCCTCCACACACCCATAGAAGGGTCAGTCATAACTGGAATATAGACAGAGGAAACTAAAGATTGTGATGCAAAGATTTTATGAAGTAATCAATACACATGCAGTGTTTAATAAGGGGTGAAATTTAGTTTCCAAATAATAGTGTATTGAACAAGTCTTAATCCCTGAGTAGTTTCCATATCTGGAATGTGCTTCATGCCTGTTCTCTATCTCTTCTCTTCTCTCCTTTTACTGCTCAATGTTCTTAAATTATCTATTTCAGAGCTGGTCTGTTTTCCTGTTTGAAGTGATTAAATTAAATCAGAAGACAGTGGTTTTGTGCTAATGAAGGATATAGTTGAAACTGTACATTTGGAAGTAAAAGATTGATTAGACTCCTCAACTGTTATAATTATCAAGTTAAGTTTAAAAATAGTGAGGGACAAAAAGGTCATATTTGGTATCAATAGTTTCCTCAAAGACCAGTTTATGTGGGTTGTGAGTACCTGAGTTCCCAGTAAACTCCGGTACTCAGCAACCCTGCAAATCTTGCTTACAAATCTGTATTTAAACTTCTGAATATGCTATCTCTGACTCCTCATTAGCAGACTGATATCAACCCTTGCAAGGAATTTAGAACAGTGATTTCCTAATACCAAATCTGCAGATAGTACACTCACAGGTGACCAATGCATACCTAAGGGCATAACTGCATTGGAGCTGGAAGTGTAATTTCCAGCTCAGACATACATACTGATAAAAACACCAGTGTAGCCATGGCTGGCTGGACAGGGATGGGCTAGCTATATGAGTATAATCCCATCTGAATCAGGACAAAAGCACTATTGTACACTACCACTGTCCTTGTGCTCTCCTGACAATACAGACTGCTTCAGGTTGGCTTCAAAAGTGGCAGTAGCTCCTCTAAAGAAGATTTTTGGGTTTTGCCAGAAGCCAAGTCCTTTTGTATAGCTACTAATCCTCAGCTCATCAGTCCAGTTTTGTATGTTCTGAGATGCTTTCTTCTATTGTTCTGTCAAGAAAGCACAGAGACTGAAGCCACATAATCTCCAGAAGAAAGAAAACAAAAGCACAAAATGCTACAGGCACAGCACTGTATATTCCCTCTGCCTGGAGATTCAGTGGTCACCCTGCCCGAGAGAAAATACAATACGATTATCAATCAGGAATAACAGGATTTAAAAGATCTCTTTTGGTGATGTCATCAGTGGACATAATGCATGGAAAGGGCTCCTTCTCCATAACACTATGGGAAGGGACCATGTTTGTGAAAAGGCTTTGGTTCTGGGCAGGCAGGCTCAGCAAAGCCACAAGGCCTTGTGATTCCCAAGGGGAACCCAGACAGAAATGATTAGCATTTAGTAAGGACATGATAATGAGGTGGATTTTTCCTACTACATTCAACTGGTATTTCAGTTTGAATCTATTCAATTTATCATTTGGGAGAAAATAAAAGCTCCAGATAATTTCAGATGTGGCAGCACATAGCAGGTAGATAGCGTAGCTGTGGAATTTTGTCAGGGCTAAGAGCATTAGCGTTTTTCAGAGGAGCACATTTTAAATATCCCCGCTGGTTTCACAGAGGGTTGACCTTTTGTGTCATCCATTGCAGACCTCTGCATTGAGCAGAATCATCCTCTACATTAATCCCAGTAGTGCTTTATGAAATCTATGTGTCAGTTTATAGATTCCTTTGTATCCTGTGGTAACATTCTACCTAGCATTAAAATCAGACTTACATATCCATACAATACAATACTGCACCATGGTATCACATAAATACCCCTTTAACAAGGGCAACATGGAAAATCAAGATTAAGGGAGGAAAAAATTACACACAGCAATTAACATTTTTAAATTCACGTTTTGCTTTCTCAATGTTATCCAATCTGAAGCCTGCAGGATTCATAAATTAGTGGATTTTAAGTCGAAAGCAGACTGTAAAGAGTTACAAAGGGATCTCACAAAACTGGGTGACTGAGCAACAAAATGTAGATGAATTTCAATGTTGATAAATGCAAAGCAGTTCACATTGGAAAACAAAATCCCAACTATGATTGGGTCTAAAATAGTTGTTATCACTCAGGAAAGAGATCTTGGAGTCAGGGCCGGCTCCAGGCAGCAGCGGAGGAAGCATTCCGTCCATTCTTGGGGCGGCACAGTCCGAGCGGTTTTTTTTTTTTTTTTTTTTTTGCTTGGGGCGGCAAAAATGGTAGAGCCGGCCCTGCTTGGAGTCATTGTGGATAGTTCTCTGAAAACATCCTCTCATATGCTGTGGCAGTCAAAAAGCTAACAGAATGTTATGACCCATTAGGAAAAGAATACATACTAAGACAGTCCATATTATAACAGGGATCGGCAACGTTTGGCACGCGGCTCGCCAGGGTAAGCACCCTAGTGGGCTGGGCCAGTTTATTTACCTGCTGACACGGCAGGTTCGGCCGATCGCGGCCCCCACTGGCCGCGGTTCGCCGTCCCGGGCCAATGGGGGCGGCGGGAAGCCGCGGCCAACACATCCCTCAGCCTATGCCGCTTCCCGCCGCCCCCATTGGACCGGGACGGCGAACCGCGGCCAGTGGGGGCCGCGATCGGCCGAACCTGCCGTGTCAGCAGGTAAATAAACTGGCCCAGCCCGCTAGGGTGCTTACCCTGGCGAACCACGTGCCGAACGTTGCCGACCCCTGTATTATAATGTCACTATATAAATCCATGGTACACCCACACCTTGAATAGTGAGTGCAGTTCTGGTCATCCCATCTCACAATAGATATAATAGAATTGGAAAAGGTGCAGAGAAGGGCAAAAAAAATGTTTAGGGATATGGAATAGTTTCCATATCAGAAGAGATTAAAAAGACTGGGACTGTTGAGCTTGGAAAAGAAACGACTTAGGGGGAATATTATAGAGGTCTATAATATCTGGAATGTGTGGAAAAAGTGAAAAAGGAAGTGTTATTTACCCCTTCACATAACACAGGAACCCGGGAACAACAATGAATTAAATGGACAAATGGCTTAAAACAAACAAAAGGAAGTACTTCTTCACACAACACACAGTCAATCTATGGAACGCATTGCTGGGGAATGTTGTGAAGTCCAAAAATATAAGCAGGTTCAAAAAAGAATTAGTTAAGTTCATGGAAGGTAAGTCCATCAGTGGCTATTATGCATGATGGTGAGGGATACAACCTCATATTCTGCGTATCCCTAAGCCTCTGACTGCCAGATACAGGGAATGGATCATTCAATAATTGCAATTTTCTGTTCATTCTCTCTGAGGCATCTGGCATTGGCTACTGTCAGAAGACAGATACTGGTCTAGATGGACCATGATCTGACCCAGTATGGCCATTATTATGTACATTACATATTTTTAATAGCTGTATTGTAATGGTAAAGAAAAATATATTTTAAAAAGCTTGAGTAAGTTCCTTGCTGATCTGCTAGGTTGTCACCTTGCAGGTGGATAATATGGAACAGAGTGGAACAAAGGATCTGTCAAGTTCTTTTGTCCTACTACCATACAGTATACCAATGACTTACATAAACACACTTTGACAATCAAATTATCCCCTTTCACTGTTCTTGTTGTCTAGGTGCTCTACTCAGACAAGCATAAGTGATTTTTTACATATAAAGCTAGCACATGTCATAGGATTACGTTCTTCATAAAATAGACAAGAAAGTTGGGCAGAGTTCCTCTCAATATGCAGAATTAAATTATTAATATTTCTATTCATATTGACTTCCTATCCTAGCTATGAAGAAGAGTTACTCATAAAGTTAGGCAGAATTAGCTTTGCTGTTATAAGAGTGGAATGGGCCAGCCACAAAACATTCTGGGCCTGATTCTCATCTCACACCAATTTACGATGATGCAACTCCTTTGACCACAGTGGGTTGACCTTGGATTTACATTTGAATAACTGAGATCAGTTTTGTCACTTGAGCTACACTTTCCTCTTCCTTTGCACAGGTAATTAGGAAAAGGGCTATAAGTATGGTAGTTGGAGAGACACAAAAAGAAGAATTCAAAGGTTGACAGGGATGTGTGTTCATGTTATGAGGACAGGAGAATTTTGTTGTTTGATTTACTTATGGTTAAAAAACCATGTTGGATACTGTTCTTTTATTTCCTTGAATCACCCTAGCTCCTTGCTCACATCCGACATAAAACCATAGCAAAACAATTGTGTCTTGCCCCCAAAACTAGGGATACAAAACTCCAAGTAATTACTACCTCCCATTATCATAAATATTGTAACTGAGTTACTGTGCTGGCTGCGTCTCTGTGTGTGGTACATTCAGAGACAGCCCCTAAAGAGTGTGCCTGCTCCCAGAAGGGAATGGAAGAGCCATGACCCATGAAGTAACCCTGGGAGAAACATCAGGGAGTGGGTGCTTCCTGGCTGGAGAAGAGCAAAGATTTTGTTGGAGTCTGCAGCACCAGCAACTGTAAAGGAGATGCCATTTTACACTCCTGCAATAATAAAGACATGGTTTGCTATTACTAAACTGGTGCCTGTGTCATCATTCCACATTCTGTGCCTCCTGTGCTAACCCACCAAGAGGGAGACCACAGACTCACACAACAATATATAGAAGACAGGAAAGTCTGAGGCCCAGCAATTTCTATCTTCATGCAAAAATACAGGAAAATGAGCATTTTGGAATGGATTACCTGATCCTAATAACACAATCCTTAAACAATGCTGCAGAGAAAGAAACAAAATATCATGATTACAGTCTGGTTGATTAATGTAATTCCATGTGCAACTAGTCTGACCAGCTACTGGTAGCAGTAAAGGCTAGGTTCAATAAGTCTCTGGGAACTTTTCTAAATAAATATAAACTTTGGCTCAAACCCCCATGTAAAGCAATGCTCTCATTTCTGGCTTTAGAAAATGAAAATGTAACCTCCCTTTATAACTTTTCAAGTGTATCTTCTGCACTCATAAGAACTCAGGAATTGTCTGTGATATGAAAGCCCCAAACCCACAACCACCATATATTTATATAAAATAAAATGAGGAAACCTTAAACATGCGTGAGGGGTATGGCCAACCCTGTAGTCATTCCTACCCACCTAAACCTCACTCATGACCCTGATTAAATGCCCCTGTCTTCTTCACTTCAGTAAAATCAGCAACACTAGGTCCTAACACTGGGGGTCACCAAATGAAATTAATAGGCAGCAGGTTTAAAACAAACAAAAGGAAGTATTTTTTCACACAACACACAGTCAATCTATGGCACTCTTTGCCAGAGGATGTTGTGAAGGCCAAGACTATAACAGGGCTCAAAAAAACCCACACCTATAACAGGGCTCATGGAGGATAGGTCCATCAATGGCTATTAGCCAGGATGGGCAGGGATGGTGTCCCTAGCCTCTGTTTGCCAGAAGCTGGGAATGGGTGACAGGGGATGGATCACTTGATGATTACCTGTTCTGTTCATTCCCTCTGCAGCACCTGGCATTGGCCACTGTCCAAAGACAGGACACTGGGCTAGATGGACTTTTGGTCTGACCCAGTATGGTCATTCTTATGTTCTTATGTTTTACTTTGTTTCATCTCCACTGGTCAACTTACATAGAGTGGAGTCTACTCTGCCACTACCAGTCCAGTCTCTCAGAATCATGTCTGCTCTGCTGCTCCTGGTCTGGTTCTTCAAAATAAAGGCTGTGGTACTGAAAGTCCTGTCCTGCAGAATCCACTCCACCACTGCTGGCCAGGCCCTGCAGAGCCTGCTCTATAGAGAGTTCCAAATCTCTGGATGGGAAACTCAGAGCACAGGAGGATCCCTAGGCAGAGTCCTGACCCTTTGGATACTGCCCCGGTTTATCTAGAGCTAGTTTTTCCCCTTTCTACCATAGGAAGAAGCAAAGGGTTCCATCTCTCTAAGCCCTCTTCTTCTGGGGTTACATCTGCATGTGACCAAAGTTCCTCATATTCAAATAAGTACATATGCTTCTCCCCCTCCCCCTGAAAATTAACAAAGTCAATAAAAGTTAGTCATACAAAGCAAGGTAGTATATCGCCTCCTTACATTAAGCTGTCTGCCTGACATCATTTACATATTCCTCAAGCCATAATAGGGAAGTGCCTATCTTCTGAAATGGGAATGCTCCCATTTGGTGGAATGTGTAA
This sequence comes from Emys orbicularis, assembly GCF_028017835.1. Lineage (NCBI taxonomy): Eukaryota > Metazoa > Chordata > Testudines > Emydidae > Emys > Emys orbicularis. The sequence continues at coordinate 239,595,089 of NC_088683.1, read as the reverse complement.
TCTCTTTGAACCAGAGCTATTCATTTTATGAATTTTAAAATTTTGGTGCTGCAAAGTTTATAGTAGCAGTTTGCTTAGTGTTTTTAAATGTACTACATCATCATTTATAACAAAACGTCAGGTTTTTCTTTTTCTTTCTTCCTTCCTTTCTTTCTTTCTTTTGCTGATAATGCTTCGTTTGGCTATTAAAAATCCCTAACATTGAACTGCAGTATTCTCAGGTCTACTACCCTGATTACTCAAACACTGGGGGCCAGAATTGCATCAGAAATATTGACTGACAAGAGAACAAGATTAATCCCTAGAAAGGACTTTGGAATGCTTGTCATTGAGGCATCCACTGTGGGCCTATTTGCCAACTTTCATTGGGACAACAGTATGGAATGAAGAATGGTCTGAAGCTGACATCAGAAACCATTCTCTTATAACTGACCCAACAATCTGTGTACCCGGCTTTGATGTGACACACTGCTTATGGGCCCTTCTGAACCAATTTTGAACAGGTCGGGATCAACACAGCCTCGACACTTGTGGCCAACGAGAAGATCCCACATGCGGCTGTGGCCAAAGCAGACAATGTCACACATCACTGACAGCTGCCCTCTCACCAGATATTTTATATTGGTCTGAGGTCTTTGCACTTCAGTGATGAGACTGCCACAAATTGGCTTGGCAAGCTCCACAGGCAATAAGAAGTGATTTTCTGAATGATCCGCAATGCTTAAATGGAGTACATTTTGAAGGTAATGCACATTTCTTATATCTTGTTAATGTATATTAATAGCTTAAAAAGAAACAAAATAGAAAGCACAGGCTGATCTAATATATCTAGATTATCTAGGATTTGAAGGCACCAGTTCTGAAATAGGTTTTTTTTAAGTTTAATATAAATACTCTTTAAAAAAAAAATGTCTTTTTTCCCCCAACCAATGTATCAAACTCCGACATCTGCATTGACACTCTTGATATGTAAGTGCTTGATGTACCTTGGTGTGCCACCTACATGCTTTAGTGTAGCTGCAGGTGCAGGCATAGCCAGATATCTTTAGGGGAAACCATCCATCACTTACACATGCTTGATTATAAATCTGAATATAACTAAAGAAGCAAAATTCTGCAGGTGCTTTGTGAACAATGAAGATGGCCTTTATGTGAAACCCCTCCAAAAACAGTGCCCTTCTCCCACCTCCCTTCCACTCCTTCAAGAAAATAAATCATAGAGCAAGAGTGCAGTCTCCTGGATGATAATCCATACTCCTGCAAACTTGTACAACATGCTTATTTCTCCTTTCAGGGGACAGTTCTTGTAAATGCATTCTGGCATTGTTGATGAGTACAAACTGTAAGAATTAATATTAAAACATGAATTACTTCTGCACTGAATATGAATCAACATATTTACTGATTTTGCTAAAAGGAGATTTGCTTGGATGAAGGTTTCTGATGAATTAAAAATGAAGCTTCTTCATTATAGCCCAGCACCAGCTTATACCCCAATAGAAATGCAGTTTATATTCCCCCCCCCACACACACATCATGGTAGAATGAAGAGAATTCCTTTTCCTAACTGACCTTTTATTAAAGGTATTATACTCAAGATTCTCTGTGAAAGATAAAAACAACAACCTTCACTTTCTGTTCTCTAAAGTATTAATGAGTCTTTGGCATGGGAACTAGTTTCCTCATTCACATGCTGTTGCAGCATGTTTGCTGTTCATTTGGAAATCTTGTAGTGTCTCAAGTATCACCTGGGAAATAAAGGTCTATGTCAGGTTTTATGAAGCCTGTATGTTTGATAAAAATTGGTGATTGGATGTTGATGAGCTCATGGAACAAGCAGCTTTGAGTAGAGTCATAGGAGTGTTTTCAAGGTGCACATCCGACACAATAGGATTTGGAGGATGGAGCTTGTGCTACACAAAATGTAATTCTGGAAAAGCAAAAGCAAAGAAGATAACTCAAAAGTAAATCTCTTTTTACCCCAAACAACTATACTACACAATTTCACATATTGTCTCAGAACAATTCCAGGTTTTCCAAGATTTTGTGTAGAACTTTACATTACATTATAAAGTATTAAGTGAATCACATTATTTTACTTAATGAAACCTAGATATAAACTTATGTTGATTCACCTGCTAAGGAAAGAAGGAAAAGGTCAGTTCTGGCACTTCTTATGCATGAAAGTGCTCCCATTTATATTATTGGAACTACATGAAGTCTCAGTTCGGGAAAGCACTTGAGCATGTGCTTAGGTCCCACAGACTTCACTAATTTTCATAAACTATAATGAAATTTATCAAATATATTATTTGATTAATATTATTTGACCACCTCTGACTTTACACGGTAATGATGGCATACCTGGAGTTATAGTCTTGATATCATCATTCCAGGCCCAAATAATTTTGGAGGTTTCTCTACTAGTGATACAAAGAACAAAGTGTTATACATTTGTTCTCTATTGTCCTTGGAAGACAAGGACCTCAAAATCCTGCTATATAATGATGGTCAATCAGCACATTAGAGAATAAGGGTTAAGGTTATTACCTAATTTTCTGATTAGTATATCTTATTGTAAAATGATTGGGCCAAAACCTAGGCCCCATGATGGTAATTTTACACCCTTCCTGGCATAGGAGGCATAATCAGTGGAAACAGGAGGGTTAGGGTGTTCTTGTGTCCAGACAACCCCCTGCCTCTTACACTCATGGACAGCCAGTAGTTAGTCAGAAGTACTTTTCCTTACAGCATGGACTGGATCAACCTTCATCTAGCCCCAAGATCATGGGCAGGTAAATGTGTCTTAAAGTCATCTTTGTATCCCTTTGGTCTTGTGCCAAGCACAGTTCAGCCATACTGGAGGATCTGTTCCATTATCTGTAACCACTGAAAACCGGTGTGTACCTCTGTGTTTCCAACAGCAGCCGTCATCAATCTTATGTACTTGTTATGCGTCTCCATCAACTGACTTTGTATTCTGTGGTAGTTTTTCTTGGTATTGCTCTTGTAGCAGTCACTTACTAGATTCAATTACATTTTGAGCACTAGGTAGTTATTCGTCCACCAGTGTGTGTGTGTACATGTGCATGTGCACGTGTGTTTAATAAAACATCGATAATCACTACACAAAGAGATTGCAAATGCAGTCTTGCTATTGGTATCTATAATTATAGTGACTAGATAAGGCTGTCTTATATAATTAGTGAAAGTGGGCCAAATATGCTTTAAAATCACAATGGCCTTTCCAGTTTGTGATCTGAACACATGCATTGGACTGTCATGTTCCTCTCTAATCTATTTTAAACCTGCCCTATGAAAGAATGGCTAAATAAAATAGAGCAACAACAAATAAAAATAAACACAATGATTCCTCCCTTGGTAAATTAAAAGGGAAGCTCAAGAAATGTAAATATAAGAAAGGAGAGACTTCAAATGGCTATCGGTTCTTCTTCTAGTCAGTGTTTTGAATTAACACCCACATCTTTTCTTATATTTTGTAATAATCCTGAGGCAGGATTGAAACCAAAACCAATGAATGGAGAAAGGTAAAAGAACAAACTTACCCTCCCAGCTACCTCTGAGTAAAAGGAAACATTTTAAAACGCCTGCAGCTCAGTTAAAAGCCTGACTTGAAAGGTACAGAATCAAGTACTGGTAGATTTCAAAAAGAAATTTGTCCTTTAGATTCCCTTTAGGAAGCCATTATATCCCAAGGCTAATCAATTTCTTGAGCAGTCGGATAATATTTTATCACATTGGCAATGGATGTTGCCTAAATTTTATTCAGTTTTTTCATCCATAACAATATAGTACAGCTTGTAGGGTCTCTCTATGAAGCAGGAATGTCTGTACAGCTTTGAATAGTATTGGATACGGGCAGTCTGCACACACTTTACCCATAGGCTTGTAAATTATATTGTATTAATTATTATTATTTATTTAGGACAGAGACTCAAACTGATGGTCAATCAAGTGGTTCTTCAACTGTGGTCTTCAATTCTATCTACCTGTGGGTTTTATATTGCCACCTATAACTATAGTAGCTGAGTGCCTTCTACGTATAATCAACAGCAGTAGTGAAATCCTTCCTGGAGTTCATGGAGTCTCTGATACTTCTTCCTATTCAGGGGCAAAACTCCACTTCAGTGTAGAGGTTTTGGTGTTCATTTTTTGTTGTTGGTAAGTGTTTAGGAAGGGGGAGTCAGTGCTTTGAATACCATTCTTAAATGGAAAGACTTATTCAAAGAGGAAAGTTTTCCAGCAGATTGTTTCTCAAACTGTAGAACATTTGCTGCTATTCTGCATAGACCTGTCTCATCACATGGTGCTAACTCTGCTGCTGCTTTCCAGTTGCTATTTGCTTTAAATGATTTCCTAATATTATTTTGCCATGTAATCAACTTGTTCAAAAGCCACAGGTCTGTTGCATGAGCATGAATTGAAGCAAAGATGGAGCAAGCAATTCTGAATAGGCAAAGTGTCTATGAGAAAATTGCTGTATTGAGTTGTGCTCGACACTGTAAAAAAACTGATTGAAGTGAAGACATAGAAAATGGCTTGCAAAAATAATCACAAGATTTTAATGGCCTTAGAAAGTTATTTAAATGTGTGTGCTGCAGAAGTCTGGTTTTCCCCAGGATGATAATCTATGACCCTTAATTCAAAATGTCTTGCAGACCACTTAGGGGGGTGGGTTCTTTAGTAGACATTGTCTTAACAGATACAAAGGAACTGATCACAAAATTATAATTTAATGATCAGAATCACAAAACCATTGTGATTTTAAAGAATGTCTGGCCCTCTTTTGGTAATTATATGAGACAATCTTCTCTAGTCATTATAAGACACCAATGGCAAGACTTTGCATTTTCAACCTCCTTGTGAAGTAATTATCAAAGTTTTATTAATTTGTCTACCTGCAACTTCCAGCTCTTTGTTCCCCTTGTAGATACTTATAGACTGTAATCAAGTCCCCCCCCCCTTAGCCTTCTCTTTGTTAAGATAACTAGATTGAGCTATTTGATACTATCACGCTTTCTAATACTTCAGTCATTCTTGAGGTTCTTCTCTGGCCCCGCTCCAGTTTATCTACCTGCTTCTTGAATTGTGGACACCAGAATTGGACCCAGTACCCCCATAGTGGTCGCACAAGTGCCATATATAGAGGTAAAATAACCTCTCTGCTCCTACTTGAGATTCCCCTGTTTAAACATCCCAGCATTTCATTAGCTCTTTTGACTGCAGAGTCACTCATGTTCAGCTGAATATCCACCATGATCCCCAAATCTTTTGCAGTCACTGAATGATCACAATGGTCCCTTCTTGCCTGGGAATCTATGCATAATTAGAGGTGTGAAAAAGTTTGCTTACAACTTTTGATCAAAAATTGTCATTCTTGTCTTTTCCGGAATTTCACATCCCTGCACATCACTTTTCTGTGAAAGTGTGAGCAATGGTTATTCATTTTGTTTTTGGAACATGAAAACACAGGCACACAGAAATGTCTTTTAATCATAATTTCACACTGACAAAATTTTGAGTAGAAGCAGAAGAGTGATGTGACCAACAATTTTTGGCTGTAAGGAGAAAGGATTTCAGGATTAGACCCTCACAATATAATCTACCAAGATTATAGTAAAGGGGTTTTTTTTGAAAATACATTAGATTATACAATATACACCTCTACCCCGATATAACACGACTCGATATAACATGAATTCGGATATAACGCGGTAAAGCAGCGCTCCGGGGGCGGGGGGGGGGGGGCTGCGCAGTCCGGTGGATCAAAGCAAGTTCGATATAACGCGTTTTCACCTATAACGCGGTAATATTTTTTGGCTCCCGAGGACAGCGTTATATCAGGGTAGAGGTGTATATCATTGTCCTTGGTTCCAAATATAATTCTCCACTAATATAATTCACCCTAAATATATTTATCTGAAACAGAACCCAAGAAAAATGTATAGTTCATGATGTGACCTTGAGCTGACTCTGTTCTCTGCAAAATGTAAGCTTAGATTTGGAGTTTGACTATTTCTGGCTGTCAGTAAACAGTGGTAAGAAAGATAAAGTGAATAAAAAACAGTAGCACCTTGAAGACTGTCTGTCTAATATTTCATTTATTGTAGGTAGGAGATATGTAGTTGACATGGTTTTATATATAAGCTGTATATCATCCACATAAAACACTGTTGACTATTCAGCATAAGAGGACGTGCCCAAGGTGAATTGGAAAACCTTTCTAGTCATACCAGTTTGTAGAGTGTAGATACTTTTTTCCAAGAGCTGACAGGCCAAATAAAGAGTTAGTCATTTAAGTTTATTCATCAATTCACTCTCCAAGACATTCAAGGTCAATAAATTGAGCTAAGAAAAGGCAAACTCCCTGAAGTTACTTTGTATCTGGGTGTACATCTTCTTTTCTCAGTCTTTTTGTAATTCTTCAGGAGAAGAAGAAGAAATAGTAAAAAAAAAAAAAAAAGTGTGCATGTGGGGGAAAGCATTACAAATGAACCAGAAATGTGAGAAAGAATGATCTGTTGTGACAAGCCTACATTCAGACAACAGTGATATAACTTCCTATTTCAATCTTACCTTTCTAGAGCCAAGTCCAGAATCACCCTCATTCCATCCTCAAGGAAAGGACATATCTATTGCAGCAATATTTACAATGAGCCCATGTAGCACTGCAGAACAAAGTAGTAACGTTGAAGACGCACTGAAGCCTCCATTAAATTACTCTTTAGAAATTTCAACTTGAGGATGAGTAAAGTAGCCTGAAGTAGTTTTCTATGGTAAAGACATCTAATAAATCACTATAGCCACTGACACAACCCCAAACCAAAGAAAATAAATACCCAGAGCGTCTCCCCTGGATCTGTGCAATGAAGGGAGCTTGTGTGTGTGATTGTGATGCCTGGAGAAACTCTGTTGATTAAGGGAGCCTCACATAGGAAGGGTAGAGGAAAAAGGGACGGGCTGAGGGGACTCACGTTGTTCACTCACTAGCCCCAAAAGACATACTGAGGGATGTTAATAAACTCTGTTAATGCAGCCCAAACTGTCAGGGAAGCTTTAAGAAACTCAACCATGGCTGAGCATTTGACCCTATGCATGTCATTACCTTTCCAAGCACCCTTGGTATATCTTAATGTGATGGATTATGGAACACTATATTACATGGTTCTTTCTAAATAAGAATAAATGTGCTCTTTCAAGGTTGGGAGGAAAGCAAATTTGGGATATTATAAGTTTATTATTTGACATCTTATTCATGAAATCTTTCAAAAAATATCTTTTCATAAGATCATACCGACTGTAGCTCAAAGTTTAATCTCTTAATCAAGAATTTGTGGTAACAATAATTTCTATAAGAATAAAACATAATTATTTTAATATAAAAGCTCTCTTTTGTTAAAAAAAGAGGTAATTTAAATACATGTTTTCATTAAGGGTCAGATCCTCAGCTGGTGTCAGTACACAGTAAAGCTATGCTGATTTACACAAGCTGAGGATCTGGTGCTATGTGTGCCAAACAGCAGTAACGACTGAAAGTAAAATTCTATAAAAATGTACAGTACAAACATATAAAAATAAATGTAGCTAAACTTTATGCCAAAGGTATCTATTTATATTTTGGTGACTGAAATATATTGGGTCTGATTCTGCCACACGCAGTCATGATGAAAAGTATTTTAGTCCCTAGGAAACCCCATTAAAATCGAATTCAGCTACCTCTAAACATGAAGAAAGGTGGCAGAACTGGGTCCATTATTGTTAGTGATTTGAAAACAGTTTTAAGGATAGCTATTTTTAGCTTACAAGAGATATTTAACCCAAATACACCTCTACCCCGATATAACGCTGTCCTCGGGAGCCAAAAAATCTTACCGCGTTATAGGTGAAACCGCGTGTGATCGGTGTCGGTCCACCTACCCGCTAGGGGGCGGTGGGGAGCTACGAGGTCACTGGCCGGCCTGGGTCATGCCTCCGCCAGCGGGGAATTAGCAGCGGGAAGGCCGCCAGCCAGAGTCTGTAGCGCGCCCCTCAGGCAGGGGAGCGCCGGCAAAGGTCAATAGCGCGCCCCTCAGGCAGGGGAGCGCCGGCAAAGGTCAATAGTGCGCCCCTCAGGCAGGGGAGCGCCGGCAAAGGTCAGTAGCGCGCCCCTCAGGCAGGGGAGCGCCGGCAAAGGTCAGTAGCGCGCCCCTCAGGCAGGGGAGCGCCGGCAAAGGTCAGTAGCGCGCCCCTCAGGCAGGGGAGCGCCGGCAAAGATCAGTAGCGCGCCCCTCAGGCAGGGGAGCGCCGGCAAAGGTCAGTAGCGCGCCCCTCAGGCAGGGGAGTGCCGGCAAAGGTCAGTAGCGCGCCCCTCAGGCAGGGGAGCGCCGGCAAAGGTCAGTAGCGCGCCCCTCAGGCAGGGGAGCGCCGGCAAAGGTCAATAGCGCGCCCCTCAGGCAGGGGAGCGCTGGCAAAGGTCCCGGCGTGGCTCGGCCGGGTAGGGGAACGCAGGCCCACCCTACACCACTGCGTTCCAGCCCAGGGCCCTGACAGCGGCAGGACGAGGGTCCCGCCACTGGATCAGCGGGGTCCTTCCGCGATACAGACTCACCACTGTGCAGCTTTGTCCCTGGGCTACTTCCTACCCGATTGCTCGTCCGAATTCCTCTGGTCCCGTCAGCGCGTCGGGGTAGTCCGCTGTTGGCAGCTCCAGCTCCCCCTCAGGCTCAGGCTCCTCCAGGTCCTTGGCTGCTGGCAGCTCCAGCTCCCCCTCCGGCTCCTCCAGTTCCTCTGGATACTCGGCAGCGGGCAGTCCTGGCAGCCCCAGTCCGTCCTCCAGGTGAGGTTTCCACTGGTCCAGGGCCTCCCGTGGCAGCAGGGTCTGAAGGGAGCAGCCCGCGGTCTGCGTCTGCCTCCCTCCCTGGTGCTGCCCTAACTGAGCTAAGGGCCCCGCCCTTTATACTTCCTGTTCCACCCCTCCCCTTCCGGGGGGTGGAGCGAGCTTGGGCTGGCCCCGCCCACTCAGGCTGAGAGAAAGGCCCTTTACCCTCAGGTTCGGAGGGCAGCCACCCTGGCTCCCTACACCGCGTTATATCGAACTTGCTTTGATCTGCCGGAGTGCGCAGCCCCATCCCCCCGGAGCACTGCTTTACCACGTTATATCCGAATTTGTGTTATATCGGGTCACGTTATATCGGGATAGAGGTGTAATATAAAAAATGAATACCTGTGAAGACGTGTCACAAAGTTTAATAGAAAAGCTATGGAATAGAATTTTCCCCCTCAAAAATTGTGTAATGAGCTTCATATCAAGGAAGCAATGTGTTATATGCCAACATAATATATGTCAATATTGTTTTAATGATTATGTATTCTTGTATGGAAGACAAAATGTTGTCTTCCTTATTCGATCATTGAAAAGTTGTGTTAGGAAATTTCATAAATGGCATAAGAAATATTTTATATATTGTTTTAAGTGAAAAAATTATGTAGTGCAATTATACACCCGATATAGAATTCTATAAAATTAGTAACAAAAATAATATAAACTATATCACTCTCTTCAATTCTATAGGTTTAAGAGTATTTTCTACACAATTTGATTACTTTTCTGTACACACTATTGATTTGATTTCTAATTAATTCTATACAACTTTTCCATAAGGAGTAAGTGTCCAAACACCAGGGGGGTTAATGAGGTATGATTTGCATTCATATATGGAAATGACTGAAATGCCACACATGAAACATTATAACTTCACTTTAGAAAAAGATGGGCAGGAAAGGAGCAAGCCCTTGTTTAAATACAGAGATAATTTAATAAGTAACAAGCATGGCAAAAAACCCTATGAATCACATGAAACATAAATGGATTTTGATTTTTCACATGAATGTGCCATCAACTGAAAACTGTACTGTCAATTCCATAACAATACCCAATGTAAGAGGTGATGTTATACTCTGATGCATCCCAGAACTGCAATCCCAAAATAACAACACAACAAAGCAAGACACACAGGCAAGTTGTCAATCAAAAGATGTAATGACCATGAACTGGTTAAATCAGCAACAATCTGAGCAAACCATAATAACAGTGTGAAAGGCAGATATGTAGCAGCAGACCTTGAGTAGCTGCACACACACACACACACACACACACACACACACACACACACACACACACACACACACACACACACACATGAACGGCCATACTGGGTCAGACCAAAGGGTACATCTAGCCCAGTATCCTGTCTTCCAACAGATGCTCCGGAGGGAATGAACAGAACAGGTAATCATCAAGTGATCCATCCCGTCGCCCATTCCCAGCTTCTGGCAAAGAGAGGCTAGGGAAACCATCCCTGCCCATCTTGGCTAATAGCCATTGATGGACCTATCCTCCATGAATTTATCTAGTTCTTTTTTGAATCCTGTTATAGTCTTGGCCTTCACAACATCCTCTGGCAAATACTTCCATAGGTTGACTGTGTGTAGTATGAAGAAATACTTCCTTCTGTTTGTTTTAAACCTGCTGCCTATTAATTTCATTTGGTGATCCCTAGCTCTCTTTATAGACTTCAATCATATCTCCCCTTAGTCATCTCTTTTTCAAGATGAAAAGTCCCAGTCTTATTAATCTCTCCTCACATGGAAGCCGTACAAACCCCTAAACATTTTTGTTGCCCTTTTCTGAACCTTTTCTAATTCCAATATATCTTTTTAGAAATGGGGTGATCACATCTGCATGCAGTATTCAAGATGTAGGCATACCATGGATTTATATAGCGGCAATATGATATTTTCTGTCCTATTAGCTATATCTTTCTTAATGATTCCCAACATTCTGTTTGCTTTTTTGACTGCCACTGCACATTGAGTGGATGTTTTCAGAGAAGAACCACAATGACTCCAAGATCTTTTTTTTGAGTGGTAACAGCTAATTTAGACCCCATCATTTTATATGTATAGTTGAGATTATGTTTTTCAGTGTGCATTACTTTGCATTTATTAACATTGAATTTCGTTAATATTTTGTTGCCCAGTCACCCAGTTTTGAGAGATCCTTTTGTAGCTCTTCATAGTCTGCCTGGGAGTTAACTATCTTGAGTAGTTTTGTATTATCTGCAAATTTTGCCACCACACTGTTTAGCCCCTCTTCCAGATCATTTATGAATATGTTGAATAGGACTGGTCCCAGTACAGACGCCTGGGGGACACCACTATTTACCTCTCTGCATTCTGAAAACTGACCATTTATTCCTACCCTTTGTTTCCTATCTATTAGCCAGTTACCAGTCCATAAGAGGACCTTCCCTGTTATCCCATGATAACTTATTTTGCTTAAGAGTCTTTGGTGAGGGACCTTGTCAAAGACTTTCTGAAAATCTAAGTACACTATATCCACTGGATTCCCCTTGTCCATATGCTTGTTGACTCCCTCAAAGAATTCTAGTAGATAGGTGAGGCATGATTTCCCCTTACAAAAACCATATTGACTCTTCCCCAACAAGTTATGTTCATCTATGTGTCTGAAAATTTTGTTCTTTACTATAGTTTCAACCCGTTTGCCCAGTACTGAAGTCAAGCTTATTGGCCTGTAATTGCCAGGATCACCTCTAGAGCCCTTTTTTAAAAATGGCATCACATTAGCTATCTTCCAGTCATTTGGTACAGAAGCTGATTTAAATGATAGGTTACAGTTAGTAGTTAGTAGTTACAGTTAATAGTTCTGCAATTTCACATTTGGGTTCCTTCAGAACTCTTGGGTGAATACCATCTGATCCTGGTGACTTATTACTATTTAACTTATCAATTGGTTCAAAAATCTTCTCTAATGACAGGTCAATCTGGGGCAGTTTTTCAGATTTGTCACCTAAAAAGTATGGCTCAGGTTTGGGAATCTCCCTCATATCCTCAGCCGTGAAGACCGATGCAAAGAATTCATTTAGTTTCTCCACAATGGCCTTATCATCCATGAGTGCTCCTTTAGCATCTTGAATGTCCAGTCGCCCCATTGGTAGTTTAGCAGGCTTCCTGCTTCTGATGTACTTAAAAAAAAATTGCTATTACTTTTTGAGTCTTTGTTTAGCTGTTCTTCAAATTCTTTTTTGGACTTCCTAATTATATTTTTACACTTTATTTGCCGGAGTTTATGCTCTTTTCTCTTTTGCTCACTAGTATTTAACTTCCATTTTTTAAAGGATGCCTTTTTGCCTCTCACTGCTTCTTTTACTTTGTTGTTTAGCCACGGTGGCTCTTTTTTGATTTTCTTACTATGTTTTTTAATTTGGGGTATGCATTTAAGTTGAGCCTCTCTTATGGTTTCTTTCAAAAGTTTCCATGCAGCTTGCAGGGATTTTACTTTTGGTGCTGTGCCTTTTAATTTCTGTTTAACTAACCTCCTCATTTTTGTGTAGTTCCCCTTTCTGAAAATAAATGTTACAGTGTTGGGCTGCTGTGGTGTTTTTCCCAACACAGGGATGTTAAATTTAATTATATTATGGTCACTATTACCAAGCGGTCCAGCTATATTCACCTCTTGGATCTGATCCTGTGCTCCACTTAGGACTAAATCAAGAATTGCCTCTCCTCTTGTGAGTTCCAGGACTAGCTGCTCCAAGAAGCAGTCATTTAAGGTGTCAAGAAACTTTATCTCTGCATCCCATCCTGAGGTGATATGTTACCAGTCAATATGTGGATAGTTGAAATCCCCCATTATTATTAAGTTTTTTTATTTTAATAGCCTCTCTAATCTCCATGAGCATTTCACAGTCATTATCCCCAATCTGGTCAGGTGGTTGGTAATATATCCCTACTGCTATATTCTTATTATACAAGCATGGAATTACTATCCATATAAATTCCATGGTACTGTGTGGTTTATTTAAAAATTTTAGTTGATTTGACTCTACGCTTTCTTTCTCATATAGTGCCACTTCCCCACCAGCACAACCTGTTCTATCCTTCCCAAATATTTTGTACCCTGGTATTATTGTTTCCAATTGATTATCCTAATTCCACCAAGTTTCTGTGATGCCTATTATATCAATATCCTCAATTAATACGAGGGACTCTAGTTCACCCATTTTATTATTTAGACTTCTAGCATTGGTATATAAGCACTTTAAAAACTTGTCACTTTTTATCTGTCTGCCATTACATGATGTAATTGAATGAAATTTCTTTTCATTTGACTGTTTCTCATCAGATCCTACCTGCATTTTATCATCTTCCATCCTCTCATCCTTATTAGGACATAAGTAATCTCCATTTATAGATCCTCTCCTAAGGGATGTCCGGACCACGTGCTCCTCCGCACCTGTCAGCTTTCCCCCAGCCCTTAGTTTAAAAACTGCTCTACGGCCTTTTTAATTTTAAGCGCCAGCAATCTGGTTCCATTCTGGCTTAGGTGGAGCCCATTCTTCCTGTATAGGCTCCCCCTTCCCCAAAAGTTTCCCCAGTTCCTAATAAATCTAAACCTCTCCTCCCTACACCATCAGCTCATCCATGCATTGAGGCCCTGCAGTTCTGCCTGTCTAACTGACCCTGCACGTGGAACTGGAAGCATTTCAGAGAATGCTACCATAGAGGTCCTGGACTTCAATCTCTTACCGAGCAGCCTAAATTTGGCCTCCAGGACCTCTCTTCTATCCTTCCCTATGTCATTGGTACCTACACGTACCACGACCACCGGCTCCTCCCCAGCACTACACATAAGTCTATCTAGAGGTCTCAAGAGAACTGCAGCCTTCGCACCAGGGAGGCAAGTCACCATGTGGTTCTGTCAGTCATTGCAAACCCAGCTATCTATGTTTCTAATGATCGAATTGCCCATTACTAATACCTATCTCTTCCTAATGACTGGAGTTCCCTCCCCCGAAGAGGTATCCTCAGTGCAAAAGGATACCATAATATCATCTGGAAGGAGGGTCCCAACTATGGGGTCATTTCTCTCTGTTCCAGTTGCATGTTCTCCTTCCCTGGGACTTTCATCTTCCTCAACAGCACAGAAGCTGTCAGACCGGGAGTGGGACCGTTCTACTGTGTCCTGGAAAGTCTCATCTATGTACCTCTCTGTCTCCCTCAGCTCCTCGAGTTCAGCCACTCTGGTCTTCAAACCCCATATATAGTTTCTGAGGGCCAGGAGCTCCTTGAACCAAATGCACATATATGCCACCTGCCCATAGGGCAGGTAATCATACATGGTGCATTGGGTGCAAGAAGCTGGACTTCTGTCTGAATTCTCTTTTTACTCCTGCAGCTCATTCCTTTGTTGTTGTTTTGTTTTTATCAGGGGGTGGTTTTCGGCTGTAAGTTTAAAGAAGATTAAGGAATGTTAAGTGTATGTAGCCCCCCCTCAAACTCTCCCTGTAAACTCCCGTGCAAAACTCCCCTGTTAGCCTCTCCTATTCGCTAGCGCACGCACACACGCACACACACACACACACACACACAGAGGAACTGGACCACTGAGTTCAGGGAGCAGGAACTAGAAAACAAATAGGAACAGGGAGAAGGAAGGCATCACATACACTCACCCCAGTCATCACAGGTAGATGATTTGAAAAATATACTGTCTCCGTGGGAACAGAAAACACTGGCTGCCATTTTGGATTCACTCCTGTGTGGAGTGAGTCATTCATATGACCACTTTTAAAGCTTTGTTCCTTGCCTTCAGAACTCCTTTTTCAGAAGTTTTTTTCCCCTCTCTAATTATATACAAAACCCTGTGTTATATATACATAATGAAGGTTGCAAAGTCAAGCACCCAAAATTAGGAAAGGCTAGTATTAAGGTTGCTTGTGCAACCTGAATTTGGCCCCTTTCTGCATATTCATTATGAATGATCACATTCTATTTTTTCCATAGGAAAAATGCCTCATTCAGTGCACAGGATGAATGGTGCTCAGTTAATGAACAGCTATTCAATATTTTGTTTTATCCTCATTGTTCAGTGTCTGGTCCCATGACTTCTTTACAACACAACATTCAAACCCTACTCTGAGGACAGAATTATTCATTTCCTCATGGGATTTTCTTTGGTACAGTATCTGATTGCCTATGAAACATTAGTTATCTACACAAAGCCCCTTTGAGGTAGGCTTCCCCATCCCCATTTTACAAGAGGGCAATTGAAGCACAGAGGTTATGTCTACACTGCAAATGAAAGTGTTATTGTAGCACAGGTAGGCATATCAGTATTAGCTTTAATCTAGCTAGCCTGAGTAACAATAGCAGTGTAGACATGGCGGCACAAGCTTCAGCACGGGCTAGCACCTTGAGTAAAAGCCCTCCAGGCACTTGGGTAGGTAATGTACCTTTTGGCCTGTGCACACATCTATATTGCTGTTGTTACCTGTGCTAAACTAGATTAAATCTAGCACAGGTATGCCTGCCCATACTACAATCACACTTCCACTTGCACTGTAGATATATTTGGAATGATTAGGGTCAAAAGTTTCCATTAATTCTGGGTGCCCAATTTGAGACACCTAAAATCTGATTTTTCAGAGTACTTAGCATTATTTACCACTTAATATATTCAACTACAGCTCTCACTGACTTCAGTTATAGCTGTGAGTGCTCAACATTTCTGCAAATCAGACTCCAGGGTTTCAAGTTAGATACCCAGAAAACAAGTTACACAAAATTAATGACCACCTGTGAAAGGTATGGTTTAAGTGATTTGTCCAGCATCACATAGGAACTCCGTGTCAGAGGCAGGGATAGAATCCAATTCTTTAGGGCAGCATTCAACTCTTTTTTTTCCCTCCTGTAATCCTCTGCCTCGTTCACCACACATTTTCCAACTTTTGCAACAAATGAGGCAAGGGTCTTACAAAGAGCAGCTTCCTTCTCTAAACAGCCCTGATTCACTGCCAAAGCAGGTCCATCATGTGCACTCCCCACTCATTGGCTTGTATTCCCAGGTTCCCTTCCCAGGCTCTTCATCTAGTCTCAGTTTCCCTCCTCCACCAACACTGCAGCTCAGCCTGTGGCAGTCACCCAACATGGAAAATTTTAGTCAAAACAGGTAAAGTTTGGCAAAACTGAAATCAAGGTCTTAAAATGGGATGTGCTGGGCAACCTTAATAATAGGTGGCGCTACCAGCGCTGCCTATAGAGAACGAGTGTTGCAATTCTCTCTACAGTCATTGTTGTCTTTCCTTTCAAGAACTTCCCATTGTTATTGTTGGTTTCTCCTGTTGATACCATTAAGAATATTAGACCAAACCCCAAAGAGCCTTTATGTGATAAGAGGGGATCCACACAGATAGGAGCTGCTAATTTAAATGAATTCCCAGCTCCCTATACCCCATCCTGATCGACCCATTTTGTATTCCTGTCCTTCTTTCTCCCATGCATTAGAGCCATGTGCAATTCCATTAGGCGCATGCCAGAGGATTGAAAGGGGGTTCTCATCCTTTTAAAAGGACAAACAATAATTACACCTTAATGGGTGATTACTGAAGGAGTCTCCTTCTTCCTTCCAATGATATAATTGCTCTGGGGTGGAGAACTATTCAGTCTCTCCCAGACTCTGCCAACCCAGTTTCAGGGTTGTGAGTGTGTGAGGATTATCTGTGGTTCATGGAGCCCTGTTCATTATCTCTCTGGCTGACAAAGAAAAGCTGTTCAGTACTCTCCCCAGTATCATTCTCCAATGCCAGATGTCAGCCTGAACTGTCAATGACTGCACGCTGGGAATGGGCCAGGAGAGAAACTGGGTGGTTGTATAAGTTGAAGGAGTGAGGATATCTCTGCTCCCTTCAGGGTATAATTAGGTGCCTATAGCTCTGGAGCTAAGAATCCTGGAAGCTCTTCAGCTTTTTCCTGAAACTGATTAAAACAAAAATAATTATTCCCTCACATTTTGGTGATGTCGCCCTTAATATTTTCTCAGAGTTGTTCCTCTCATGGAACTTCTCAAAAAGTCTGTTGCTGTGTGACAAGGAAGTTATCTCCTGTGTCAAAGACTTTAAATATGCAGAAATAGGACCATCTTAATTATGGATTCATTTAAAATGATAATAGAAATGATCTAATAGAGTTAGCAACTGAAGGACCAAACTAATATCTTTTATGACATTTCACTGTGAAGAAAGATGGTGCCATCTATCATCTTCCCGAAAGCAGTTATGAAGAATGATTTCTGTTGCTAAATTGCATAAACTTGTCACACACAGACACATTACAACACAGCTTGTATCTGAATTTGACATTAGAGTGACTTTGAAATTTATAGGCCAAAAAGGAACAGTTGTATCCATTAAAGCATAGAGGTACAGCTGTATACTGTACTGAAGCTATGTAAAAACACCCAGTGACTATACCTATTATCACTACTCCCTTGAAGCTAACAAAGTGCATTGTGTATATGCTGCACTACAGAGTGACAAGAAGACATTTTACAATATGAAATGCAGGTTAATGTTTAGGAACATATAGCATGATTCAAACAAAAATCTGATAAATGCTATCAGATTTCAAAAATAGCTATTACCTTATCTGATAGCATACAAGGGAAATTTACTATGACCATTTATCAATCATGATTTATTCATTGTATTATAACATATGAGAAATGGTTGACATGTAAATTTATTCCAGGAGTCTCAGCTATGACTTTTTCCAGAGACATGGCTTGCCTGACCTCATTGTGGAAATTATATCAGAGATGTACGTGATGCACATCTTAGTGATGCACTAAACTTAGGAAAAGCCAGGCTCAAGAAAAGATGGGAGCTGTAAATAACTGAGTTGCAACTTCAGTTGGAGGTTGTCTGGAGAAAGGCTACCTGAACAAACTGGAGACTGCTAGTGAAAACTCCCAAAGGACAAGCAGTAGTAAGTGCCAGTAGGAAACACTGTGGGATAAATAATTAAATTAAATCTCCCCTTCTTGTTAGCAAAATTAAAGGGTAATAATGCTTCTTAACTCTTTTAAAAACTTATTTCTCCTCTTTGTGAGCAATGCCCAAGCTGTTCTCTTTGAAAAGAAGTTTCTCCTTTATCCTTATTTATTTCCACTAAGAAATTAATTATTGATTGATCAGGACACAGATGAATGAAAGACAGACACAGAGATGGATTTAAGTAGCAGGCCATAACTTTATTAATTTAACACTATGAAGGGAAGAGGTGCTATCAGCTCACTGCCCCTCACATACTTGCCACTTAATGAGTCAATTCAGGGTTACAGGGCTCCCACCATATAACCAAATAACTCGAAGTAGAGCCTCTTCATCTTAACCCCTAGAACTCAGCTCACTTCTGAATCCTCTCATCCTCACCTTACAAAAGTAGAAGAGAAGTACCAAGCAAAAAAGTCCACCAGCTACGTTCTGGGCCTTATTTACTGCTGGGAACTGGACCATTTAGCTTTCATCCACACTGGACAGCAGTCACTGGGAATACCAGTAAATAGATTGATCTCCTACCTCCACTCCTCACCCTACAGACTGATATATATTTCCTGTCTAATCCAGTCCTAAAGTCTCCTAGTGTCAGCCCCTCTATCTGATAAATGCACTCCAGCATCCCTAAAGTGCTCAGGCACATTGTACTGGATATCCCTGTGTGAGAACACTGGAGCCACCAATGCCCAAAGAGATTCTGGTAACCTTACAGTTCACATTCTTCCAGGCCCTATTCCCATAAGTTGGCTTGACAGCTCCCTGCCATACTTGCCTCATGATCATTTCAGGCCAGAAAAATCTCATGCTCAGCCATGGCTGAGCCACATTCCTCTGAATCCTAACTCTCATATTTACTTCAGTGCAGGCCCCTACGATCATTTCCCCATAGTTAAATAGCCAGGCTATTACTGAGCGAATTCTGTTTACCCATCAACAACTGCAGAGGAAGAATGAGCTGATCCCACAACATACCCTTTCTCCTATATCACTGAAGATGGACAGCCACAGTCTCAACCTGGAAGCTCAGCTTCAGTGAAGTGGAGACAATAAACATAATGTAAGGGGAGGATTATTTGAAAATTGTATTTTATTTGTGAGAACTGTAAAAATCCTGGCTGCCATTTTGGATTCACTTCTGGGAGGAGTGGGACATATAGTTGCTTTAAAGCTTTCTTTCTGGCCTACAGAGCTTCTCTTTGGAAGTCTTTTTCTCTAATTACACACCAAAAATGTTAAAAATACATTAAGTTTGCAAAGCTGTACACTCTAAAGTTAGGAAATGCCAGTTTTCAGAGTGCCTGTGTACACTTAATTTGGACCCATTGTGCATATGCCTTATGAATTACACAATTTTTAATTACATGATCACATATTATTTTTCCCACAGTGCCCCTGCCTCATTCAGTGCACAGGATGGATGGTGCTTGTTAATGAGCAGCTAGTCCACATTTTATTTTGTCTTCATTGTTTATGAGGCCCTATTTATTGCAGTGTTCTGAAGACAGAATTGTCAATTTCTTCATGGGATTTTCTATGGTGCTTATCACGATAGTATGAAGCTCAGCTGTGAACTGGCTGCACAATATGGGCAATGAACTGAAAAGTGCCTGTAAATCCATACATCAGCCTTGTGTCTGATGTCTCCTGCAATAAAAAACAGATACATTCTTCACTTGCCTCTGTAATCCATGAGTAGGGCCATATAATAGTCCAATTTCCAACACCCATTTAACTGAACACTCTGTGAGTCAAAACCCTCCAATGCTGCAGCTGTCACTGCACTCATCCTGAAGAAATCTGTCCAAAGTTTTGCCAGATTAAGAGCCAAGTAGCTCTAAAGCGTTTCTCATTACCCCATCAAACAGCACCTAGTCAGATAGCTACCATCCCCACATACAAATAGAGGGTCTAGCTCCTGCATGCATATGGCTTCACAAGTGCTTTTAGCACTCATACCCATTCAGCATTCTCTTAGCACCTTGTGACCCCTTTCCCAGTTTGATCAGCATTTTAATAGCTTAATGTTCAAGGACACAGCTCCTTGTTTAAACTGCCCATCTGCCAATTCCAGTGCACATCTGGAGCTGTCATCTTGATGCCTGTGGCACAACTTCACTAACCCTGAAGTTCAAATAGGCCGAGGGTTTCCTTAACTCTAATCTATGAACTCAACAAAACCAGATCTGTCTCAATCTGGAACATTCTTGGGGCAATGGAGTTGCCCTCAAATCCTAATGTCACCATGGTTCCACAAACACTGAGGCATCACCTATGCAAGTCAGCTGGTCCTAGCTCCCAGAATGTATCATCCTGAAATTAAGACAGAGTCTTGGCAATGCCATTATCTATGCCAGAAATGAGCACTGCACAGAAAAATATGTTTAACAAAAGCAATGAAATACTAATTCCCTTACCAGCCATATTACCTGTGCTGACTTTTCTGACTGTTGATTAATGATTTGAACAACTGCCAGGCCATCACACAAGAAACTAACTCATTTGTTTATAAGTTCCTTACTACAAATAATGACTGCCAGCAATATTGAGGCGGGAGGAAGAAAAGTAATATATCTCTTATTATACTGTGCTCTCTCCACTCCTCAGGCCATCTCTGTGCACACCAATTCCCATTGTAATTGCCTACAATACTATTTTCCCCAGAGGCATCAGATTGTATTTGTAGCTCTGGTCACAGCATCCAAACAAATTGCCAAGCTGATACCCCATTAAACTACTATAGAAATGTTTTACAGACCCCCAAACTTTTACTCCTTTCTTTGGTCATACAAACAAAACGATGAGGCTTCTCAAATCCAGAGGTGACATCCACCAAAATGCCCTACCTGATGTCACCACCCAACATGCCCCTTATTTCCTGTAACTGTTGCAGCACTTTTGATAGGCTTTTGATTCAATGCATCAAACAAGTTTGTGGTATCTGATGAAGCAATTCAGCCTCCTGAGATGACAGTGTCATTGTTTGTCTATAATGGAACAGAAAGCTGCATTCAAGTCAATGGCAGATACACAGCATGTTTTCCTAACTCCACAGGTGTTTGGCAAGGTTGTCCTCTGTCACCATCATTGTTCCGTATCGGTAATGACTGTTTGAAGGATAAGCTTTAGGAGGCAGCTTTCAGTGGCACTGAGTTGAAGGCCATTCTGCTTCAAAATCTCAAATACAACAATGACTTTGTCACAGATCAGGGTAACTATATTCCCCCATTATGGTCCAGCGAGGGCATCCACTCTCAGACTTCTGGCTCTCTAGCAGTTGCTTCTCTTGGGTGGAGACCTGCATCTCTCTCCCTCCTGAATGGGGGGGGAGGGAGATATTTCCAGGCTGTATAGTTCCCTGCCTTCACTGTGTTATTCCCAGAAAAGGGCAGTCTGCCTCAGCATACCAGCTCGCTTTTTCTTCAAAGACTAACAGTGTAATTGCCCACAGTTATAAGTTACCACATAGCTCTTTCTAAAGAAGCCTATGTTATCCGTAAGGTAAAAGCACTAGAGAGGATACATTCACAACAATAATATAATGTACATTCATGCTAAGAAGCTTACCAGAGATCACCCCCTCTAATATGGGATCTTGCAGGAATAGTCCTTCAACACCCTAGCCCAGGGGTTTCTCTGCAGTTTCAAGACCATCACAATTTTTGCTCAGAACAAGAACCCAGTCCTATGGCAAGTCAGTAGTCCAAAGGCCTCCCAAACCTTCCCTAAGGATTGGGTTCATCCATCGACCAGAGGTCTTGTCCATTTGCTGGATCAGAACAAAGCCCTGAGTTAGTTTACCACTAGGTTATTTATCCCAACATCCTCTTTTAGTCTGCTGGTCTCTAAAGAATCCAGTTTGAACCTTTAAAGCACTCATGTACTGGTAATCAGCCCAACAATGGGTCATCTACACAGGCTGAAGCTTCAAAGGGCTAATAACTGGAGGAATTACATTATGCGACAAAGTCAGACCTGACAGTTCTGCAAGAGTGGCTGAAGGCAAGTGTTGCAGTCTTAGAATAGTTAAAGCTCTTTTTCCTATGAACTGAAAAAGGTTACCTCTGGTTAATTATGGACAACTAAATTTAATTTAGGTCAGCCTGTGACCTTAAAAACCTCCTTCAGTGACAGAGAAAAAAGAGGAGGAATGAGAAGCAAGCTGCAGAAGGCTTGTGTAAACTGAGGGGGAAAGGCTTCTCCTAGGTAAAGAGCTGTTATACCCTATAAGGGGAAATCTTGTATTTATTTCCATTGGAGAGGGTGCCTTGATCCACAGTGTAGCTGGGACCAGAGTGGGTTAGAGAGAGTGGCTTGTGATTGGTAGCTGACATAAGAAGAGGCAGTAGTTCAGTGACAGTTAGGAAATGTAACTTTTTTGTTTTTTGTTTAAAGAAGCCTTTGGGACGACTCTAAGGCTACCGTGTAAAATACTGTAAATAAACCAACATAAAATATTAAATCTCTGGAGTGGTATGGATTTCCCCCCAGTCCTCCCACTGCCAGAGGGGAAAATGTTGCCCTTATGTGCCAAAGTACATGAATTTGTCACAGTTAGTATCCCCCCTCCTCATAGAGAAGTTAAACACAATCTTACAATAACACATAAACAATTGCATTTTTAATACAATGGACCCCAAAGGTATTAAACTTAATTCAGTAAGGTTTAATTGTATTCAGTAAGCTTTATCCAAGATATTGCATATCTGTCACAATTACCTTGTTGGCTCAGTTTAGTGAACTGCTGCAGCTGATGGCTGGGCAAGAAGTAGTGCACATTGATCTTTTATCTGGTTATTAATTTAGGTAAAACTAAGTCTCTGGCCATTACCATCAAGAGGTTTCAGCTCCAAATTATAACCAGTTCAGTATTAACCTGTCCGGGCAGGACATCAAGCATGTGGTAATTGTCAAACATGTGGGCAGTGTCATAGACAGCTCTGGAGGATTGTAAGGAACATAGGCTATATCTGGATTTAAACATGGATGACTTTAGTTGGCACATATGTAAACAGGGTCTGAATGAGCTCTTCCCTGGCATCTAGTGATGAACTGTGGAAGAGGACTTCAGAAGCTGATCTCATTTCCATGGACACACGTACCCTGCCTAGGTACTCAGCATGATGGGCTTGCTTGCCCAAATGATCACTTTTGGCTGGTGTTGGATCCTCAGTCTCCTTGTTATTGGGGCAGGAGTAATAAAGAGTTGTTATCCTTGTTGTGTGAATAAAGGGCAGCAGAGCTGTGCTTGGCATACCCTGATTGAGGGACTCACCCTCAACTAAATGGCACTCACTAGGCAGGACATGTGGGCTCAAAAGTCCAGTGAGTTGAGAGAGGGTGTGGACAGGTACCTGTACCTGGTGGTGTGGGTGCTAAACACCATTTGATCCTTCCTTTCTCCATTGTGTAATTAAAAGAGCTGATTAAGACTCAATTGGAAGTCTTGTTACATACCACAGAGCTGAAATCACTGAAACCTAGGATTAGCATTAGACCTGCTTTGGGATGGTGTCTCTGAAGCAAGAGACTGCCCAGTGTGCATGAGAAGTGAGGCTCCCAACTAACAGCTGAAATCACTGAGAGCTGTGTGGGACCTGAAGACATCCTGGTGGATTGGCAAGTGGCTGGCAGGGCAGCCGGCGGATTGGTGAGAGGGTGGCCAGCGAAGAGGAATGGCGAGTGAGTGCCCGGACAGCAGAGCGAGCAAGGTGCATTCTTACCCCACCTCTGAATTCTAGGCCTGCACTGACCTAGAACAACAACTGTGAGTGGGGTGCAGAGAAGGGACGGGCACTAAAGGGACTTTTGGTTGGTGGACTTAACAACCTGATGGAAAAGGACACTGCCAACTTACTCGGTGGAGGGGGGATGAGTCTTTTGCTCATCGTTTATGTTTATGAACCCTGTTTGTGGCATTTCCCCAAATTAATGCCGGGTTACTTCACTCCTCTTTATTAAAAGTTTCTTTACTACACTCAGACTCTGTACTTGCGAGAGGGGAAGTATTGCCTCTTAGAGGCACCCAGGGGGTGGTGTGTAATTGTCCCAGATCACCGAGTGGGGGCTTGAGCCAGTTTTGTGTAGTATTGTTGAAAAGGAACCCCTAGATACTGAACCTTGACCTTGTTGCTGCCAACTCTGACTGGCAGAAGGGTTACACATGTATAACAAAACTTAGCATTGCTATGAGATGCTTAAAGTAGCTTTTTCATATATAGGCCAGAGGTTCCCAAACTTTTTGCAGGTACAACTCCATTTTAATGAAGTATTTCCTCCAGCGACAGCAGAGAGACACCATTCTGAAGAGCAAAATGGCATCCTCCACACAGCATAACCTCACACACATTGTACATGTGAGGTCATGCTGTGCGGCGCAAAATGGCATCTTCCACACACTCAGGATTGTCGCAATCCCATCTGCTTATGGCATTACCCCATTTGGGGTTGTAACCTACAGTTTGGGAACCACTGATGTAGGGAAAAGGTTATTAGGATAAAAGGTTATACAAGTGTGCTAGTCTTTACTGCAATTCTTAGGCTATTTTCCCTGCGTCACAATTAATTCAGTGTCATGAGAATGTGTGGAAATGAATGAATGTATAACCTTGAATAGTCATAAATTATATCTAAACAGTTAGGTCACTTGAATCTGGGGCCTAAAGCAGAAGTGCCTTTACCAATTCCTTATCATATGGAAACTTCTTCTGTCCTGTTTTTAAGAAGCATCTGCTTCCAGTTAGCAACAAATTGGGTTGTTACATAAATCCTGGATTGGAATCTTCAATATGACTCCAAGACCAAGGTGTCAAAAAATTGGTCCCTGATGACCTGTACCAACATGCTGGAACCCAGAATTGGACAAAAGTATCTCTCGAGGCAAAATAGAGGAGTCAGTGATCCCTAAAAAAGTATTGTGGAGAAAGAAGGGGGAATCACTTGTCCCACCAATGACACCAGAAGTTGTATCCTGCTTCCTTCCCTGGCCCAACCACTCAGAGGAGAAGTGAAGAACTCTAATCATTCACTAAACCAGTCCTGAGGTGCAACCAAAAGAGAGAATCAAGACCAAATCCCCCTGTGAAAGAGCTCAAGTTGCATGTTATGATCATCAAATATTATTTTAGAACTAAGTTAAAACGAATCATATGAAGACTCTAAGAAGAAAATGTGAAGATCCTTCTATAGCGTGATTTGAGGTTGCTCAAATTGTTCCAGTGCCCATTAGATTGTATGTGCATGTGCATGTATATGTGTTTCTTTGTGAGTTACTGTTTCCTAAAGTAGACACCAAACCCTTAAGTCTGCTATTGAAACAGTAATGAATCCCTGGGTGAAACCAATGTCTTTCTAAAGCTGCTAAATCTGAGAAACTTTAGAAATCATTCTTTCTTTGTGCCAAAAGTGACAAGCATTGTATAACATGGGGAGAAAAATATAGTAGACAAACACAGTAAAACAATTTTTGTGAACTGTAAAGACTAATGGGAGAGAGGTAGCCAAAAGGAAAGCTACCAGGAAATCATTTTAAGAGTTGTACTTCCTCAAAATCAAGGCAAAATAACTCTACTTTTAGCAGAACTGGAGCTAAATTACTTAAGTTAAAGGAAAAGGATTCTCCCATTAACCTTTCTTTGAATCCTTAAAAAGGATTGTTCTCCTTAATTTGCTCAGTATAATTGTGGTAATTTTCAAGCGAGATAAATTGAATAATTGATTTATTGATTGTAATATCAGTTTCACCATTGTAATATACTTTGTGTAAATTAAGTCAGGACAACCATAAGTTCACCTTGCTATTGATATATTTAATTCAACTTATATTTATTTTATAACTGCTTGTTTAATATTTTAATAAATTTATAAAAGACACACAGAACTGGTTTATTTACAAAAACTTCAAGACAGACAAAATAACTTACGTAGAAAGGTAAATCCTTAGCAGTCATTCCTAAATCCATTGTGTATTTCAATAATTTAAGTATAACCCTATTAATTCTACAGGATTCTTGAATGATGTGGACAGTTGCTGTCATATACTGGGCCCTTCAGTGGCCTTTCTGAACATCTGGACACATTTCCTAATGATCAACATATCGGAATAAAGGATTACATAGAGTCCATCATTTGATAATACACTGAAGTTCAACCTAAATTCAGAGCATGTAGGATTATACATACAGAGCATTCTGGTTCATGTACAAAGGATTATAGAAGTTTCGAAAAAAGGTTATAGGAGTTTGGTTCATACTGCTAACACTTCTGCAATAAGCTTTCTTTCTTTTCCATGGCCAAATGCTCTGATATCTCCTGACCAAATGCTCTGATATCTCCAGAAATGTTCTCAATAGGTGGGCATATTCACCCAACCCAAGTTTTCCTGCAAAGAGGAAGTCCCAAAGATAGTGCAAGATAGTCCTGCTTAGTGCAAGTCCATTTCCCTAATAATCACCCATTCCAGCATTGTTGTAAGCCTTTCCAAGGCTGAACATTATATGGATTATAGACATGGCCTTGTCAAAATAGTAATGTCCTTTAAGCTGAAAATCCAGCAAGTTAATTTTTTTGAAATTACCCGAGAGTAACCTAAATGCAGACATAATGTCACATTTTACTAATTGTGTCCCCAGGTCACATTCTTTAACCATAGCTACCACTGTACAAATGAAAAATACCAAACTGAACTCTATTGAGGGTGTGACGATGCGGTTCTGGCGGGACCCAACTGAGAGTGCCAATTCAGGACAAATCACTTAAACAGGGCAGTTACAGCCCGAGCCTGGGGTTTTTCCACCTCTAAGGCAAACCAAACCAGCCAGACTAAGAGGACTTCGGTCTCACCCCACTGGCTAACCACAAGTCTCACAAGCAATTCCCTTAGACACTCCAGTTTCCCAGTATCACCACCAGTGCCACTCGTTATGGGGACAAATGGTTATGAAAACCCATAACCCAATAAAAGAAAAAAGGTTCTCCTGATCCCAAAGGACCAAGCCCTAGACCCAGGTCAATATACAAATCAGATCTTACCCACAAATCACGCTGTTGCCAATCCTTTAGAATCTAAAATCTAAAGGTTTATTCATAAAAGGAAAAAGATATAGATGAG
This sequence comes from Emys orbicularis, assembly GCF_028017835.1. Lineage (NCBI taxonomy): Eukaryota > Metazoa > Chordata > Testudines > Emydidae > Emys > Emys orbicularis. Next base: position 239,568,068 of record NC_088683.1, on the reverse strand, counting down.
AGTTAGAATTGGTTAAATGGAATCAATTACATACAGTAATGGCAAAGTTCTTGGTTCAGGCTTGCAGCAGAGATAGAATAAACTGCAGGTTCAAATCAAGTCTCTGGAACATCCCCAGCTGGGATGGGTCCTCAGTCCTTTGTTCAAAACTTCATCTTGTAGCAAAGTCCCTCCAGAGGTAAGAAGCAGGATTGAAGACCAGATGGAGATGAGGCATCAGCCTTATATAGTCTTTTCCAGGTGTAAGAACACCTCTTTGTTCTTACTGTGGGGAATTACAGCAAAATGGAGTCTGGAGTCACATGGGCAAGTTCCTGCATACTTTGCTGAGTCTCAAGGCATATTTGCCTTCTCTCAATGGGTCCATTGTATAGCTGATGGTCCTTAATGAGCCATCAAGCAGGCTAGGCAGAACTAACACCAGCTTGTCTGGGATGTCACCCAGAAGCACAGCATAAGTTTGAAATACAGACAGTATAGAGCCAATATTCATAACTTCAACTACAAAACTGATACACACATATAGACAGCATAATCATAACCAGTAAACCATAACCTTGTCTTAGACACCCCATTTGACCCCCTGTATACAAGATTTGGGTGCCACTACAGGACCTTAGTTGCAACAATTATCTATATGGTCCCAGATTATATCAATAACATCACACCCCCAACTCAAAATTGATGCAGGAAGGGATGACACAAACATCACCGACTGCATCCCAAGAGCTCCCCATCCTTGGGTCTGTCTCACTACAGCTAGTATTGGGTTAGAAGCCATACCAGTGGTTTGAGCATTGGCCTGCTAAACCCAGGGTTGTGAGTTCAATCCTTGAGGGGGCCATTTAGGGAACTGGGGTAAAAATCTGTCTGGGGATTGGTCCTGCTTTGAGCAGGGGGTTGGACTAGATGACCTCCTGAGGTCCCTTCCAACCCTGATAGTCTATGATAACAGAAATGGTTTATCAAAGTCACGTTCAACAACATGATTGAACCTCTTTACAAACTCAAGGTAAAACTTAGTTAGAACAATAGTGGATTGGGTCTGCTCTTGCAGCATGGTTCCTGTATGTCTCATGTGATCTTGCCAAGATCTAAAGAAAACAGCTACTTTATCCATACAAGCTCTGGCAAATGTTTGGAACCCAATTAACATCAAGTCAATGCAGATATTAATGTTGTTCATAGTACAGGAATTTTGGCATTTAGCCCTGAAAGCAATATGGTAGTGTGCCTCGGTTTCCCTTTTCATACAGCACATTAGGTCTGGAATGTCTTTTCCCCTGTGAAAAGTTTCAATACTATTTACAGGCATTAACTGTGAAACATCAGTGTAACAAGGCCTTTTAACATAAAGTGTGTTCTCATGTATTCCTTTTAACATGTTCAAGGGATTTTCCAAAAGATTAGGCACAATGTACATTTTTACAGTTTGTGGTAATAGCAACACATCCGTTACAAAAATTACCATTAGCAATAACAACAAATTCATTGCAAGTGTCCATTTTAAATCATGTTTGTCATGCCACACCTTTGGCTCAATACCATTGGAGTTTGGGCATTTTAGGGTTAACCTGTGGCTTCCCTTTGCAAAATTCGGTTTTCTCTTTCCTCCTTGTCCTGCAGGATCAAACCCTGATTTCTCTTGCTTAACAGAATTCACTGTCTGATTGGGTGGGCTCTCTGTGCTAACAGCTATTAGCAAGTCCTTCCTCTCCCAGCCAGGCAAGTAATTTGCATTACCACAGACAGGAGCCAGTCCACCAGTTTTGATATCCTTAACTGCTATCATTTCCAAGGCTGGACTCTGTCTTAAAGAGATACCACACAAATCCAAAGAGTCTGAGGGTGAGAGTTTGCTTGCTCTCCTCTGCATCCTCAAGCTTTCAGCCATAAAACTGTTCTTCTCTGAGACACCAGTAACCCAATCCGTCCTCAGACCTTGAAGCACAGACTGCTCACTTAAAGAATCAGAATGGAGACATTCCTGTTCCAACACCATTGTCTTCCCAACAAGCTGGCCAAACCCAGCCACTTGGTTATAGGGCTGTTTAAATTCCTTAACAACTTTCACTCCATCTGAGACCTCCTCAAAGCTACCCACATTGGATCTTTCAAAAGGAAAGTCAGTGGATCCATTCACAACAGAAAATTTCTGGCTGTTAGGAACTGAAACTTCCCTGATTAAATCACTTTCACACCCTTCAGTTGCAGCAAACGGCTCGTACAGATCACCATTAGGCTTCCTTCCCTTAGGAGCTTCTCTAAGCAACAGTTCACCCTTCACAGAAATTCTGCCCTTACCCTCTTCACCTAGGGCTTGCTCTAAAGGAACACTTTCCTGAGCAGCAACAGACTTTTTCTGGGTCTTACTTACATCCAGGATCACCTTTGGCCCATCAGGCGGATTTCTACACAATCCCCTTTCAGACAAACCCATAGACTCACTAGATAAAAGGTTAGAAGCATTCTCCTTCCCTTTGCCACACAAAAGTTCAGAAATTTTTTCCTTCTTGCTACAAGTTTCCACACCATCAGTAGGTAACACAATCAAATCACCTTTCTGCTCTCCTTGCGCCCTGGCTAGGGTATTACCCTGATTAGACAGAGATGCTACACCCTTTTCCAGCCACACACTAGCAACAGGCAAAATACAAGCACCAGAATTGTCTGGTCTCTGGGATTCTGCTAAGACACTAACTGGATGCAACCTAGTTACAGTGCCATTCTCCCCAGCAGACACAAACTTAGGACCATTTCCTTCCTGGCCTTTAGTTGAATCCAGAACCAACTCTGAGACAACTGCACTATTTTCAACCATCACAGGCTGAAAGGCACCTTCTGTCTGCTCCACAGACAAAGAAGAGCTGGAGACACCTTCTTCCTTACCAGACACACAGCTACTCCCAGCAGATAAACTGTTGCTCTTTTCACTACACCGAGCTACTTTTAGCAAATCACAGTTACCTTTTTCAGGTTCACTTTTACAAGCTGTACTAGCAAACAATTCATTACCCATCAAAACTTTGCCCTTTCCTTCCTCAGTTAGGGCTTTCACCTGACCATCCACTTTAATCTGCTCCTGAGAAACATTTTCCTGACCAATGATATCTTTCTGTGCTTGATCTAATTCCAGATTCACTTCTGAGACATAAGACAGACATTCAGAAACTCCCTTTACAGACACACTGCTTTCTTGCACAGACAAACAGCTACTACCCCCCAGGTTAGAATCCCCCTCTCCATGGTCATAGCAAAACTGGTTAAGTACAGAAAACTGCCCAGAGTAATACCACATATCAACATAGTTATAAACTGGATTTTCAAGAGGATACAGTTTCTGCTGTTCTTCTATTGCTTTTTTGACTTGGAGCTGGAGTCTAGCCGTCTCCTTCTCAGCCGCCAGAAGCTCCTTACGTGCTTTTTCTTCTCTTTTAGCAGCCTTTTTCTTTCTCTCAGCAGACTCTTTTTCCAGCTGGGCCAAGGCTTGCTTCTCTTTCCTTCGAATTTCTGCCAGTTTTTGTTCATGTTCAAATTGCAGGCTGTCCATTAGGGCTTGCAGTTTCATTGCTTCTGCTGTTGCTTTTTGGCTCATGGTCACTGATCTTTAACCAACAAACTCTCAATACCAAAATTCAAATTTGGATAGCGTGGGGTTCTGACCCAAAGCTTAATTGACCTGGTTCTGTGGATCCAAGCACGACTACGCCACTGTGACAATGCGGTTCTGGCGGGACCCAACTGAGAGTGCCAATTCAGGACAAATCACTTAAACAGTTACAGCCCAAGGCTGGGGTTTTTCCACCTCTAAGGCAAACCAAATCAGCCAGACTAAGAGGACTTCGGTCTCACCCCACTGGCTAACCACAAGTCTCACAAGCAATTCCCTTAGACACTCCAGTTTCCCAGTATCACCACCAGTGCCACTCGTTATGGGGACAAATGGTTATGAAAACCCATACCCCAATAAAAGAAAAAAGGTTCTCCTGATCCCAAAGGACCAAGCCCCAGACCCAGGTCAATATACAAATCAGATCTTACCCACAAATCACGCTGTTGCCAATCCTTTAGAATCTAAAATCTAAAGGTTTATTCATAAAAGGAAAAAGATATAGATGAGAGTTAGAATTGGTTAAATGGAATCAATTACATACAGTAATGGCAAAGTTCTTGGTTCAGGCTTGCAGCAGAGATAGAATAAACTGCAGGTTCAAATCAAGTCTCTGGAACATCCCCCGCTGGGATGGGTCCTCAGTCCTTTGTTCAAAGCTTCATCTTGTAGCAAAGTCCCTCCAAAGGTAAGACGCAGGATTGAAGACCAGATGGAGATGAGGCATCAGCCTTATATAGTCTTTTCCAGGTGTAAGAACACCTCTTTGTTCTTACTGTGGAAAATTACAGCAAAATGGAGTCTGGAGTCACATGGGCAAGTTCCTGCATACTTTGCTGAGTCTCAAGGCATATTTGCCTTCTCTCAATGGGTCCATTGTATAGCTGATGGTCCTTAATGAGCCATCAAGCAGGCTAGGCAGAACTAACACCAGCTTGTCTGGGATGTCACCCAGAAGCACAGCATAAATTTGAAATACAGACAGTATAGAGCCAATATTCATAACTTCAACTACAAAATTGATACACACATACAGACAGCATAACCAGTAAACCATAACCTTGTCTTAGACACCCCATTTGATTCCCTGTATACAAGATTTGGGTGCCACTACAGGACCTTAGTTGCAACAATGATCTATATGGTCCCAGATTATATCAATAACGTCACAGAGGGTCAATAGTGTAATTCACAGGGGATTCTTGAAGGTAAGATAAATGATACATAATCCTATATTCTTGTTCAGTCACTAAACACAGAGGGGATAGCAGTAGGTTAGGCATTAGTAAATCAACAACAACAAAAAGCTCAGATACTCTGAGAAGAAGTGGGCTGTAGCCCACGAAAGCTTATGCTCTAATAAATTTGTTAGTCTCTAAGGTGCCACAAGTACTCCTGTTCTTTTCTCAGATACTCTGTTAGCTGTTATCTCTACCTGATTTTTTTCCCAAATGATTTGTTGAATCCTTTAACATATTATACATTTTCTGCCCATATGTGCAACCTTTCTCCCTCACATGGTAACTGTAAACCTACTGAAATCTCCATCCATATATAAAGTCCATCTGTCATGTTAGGATAATCCCATAACAAGGTTCTTAACACTGTTAATTTAATGAGGGATGGGGCTTCTTCCAAAACTCCTGTTTCCTTCCACTGATCCTGTTGGAGCATTGGAAACTTGATGACCACCTCACTTTCCACCAAACTGAGCTTTTCCTCTACCCCCATAGCAAGTATAGGCACCATACTGGCCTCCTTATTTCTTAGAGCAATGCTTGTATGTACAAGAGGACTGAAAATGCTTCCCTTCATTAAATAGGAAATACACTTAAGCCTGTCCTTGCCCTGTGAAGCCTGTGGATTCAGTACCAATAACCTGGTCATACCTGTCAGCCACAAGACGTCGGGCTTCTGATCACAGGGCAAGTTTGGCTCCTCTGCTGCCCTAAGTCTTAACTCCTCATAATACCTCAACCATGCCCCACAACCATATGTGGCGTGTGTCCGTGACATGACATCTAAATATTTGAAGAGTGGTGACACTTTGGTCAGGGTTCCATTTGCATATTACATTTATGTATACTAAAGGCTGTGGACCAGTTTTCTAGTTTCCTGGTCACCCTGGGCTTACTGGGTTTGGCACCTTCCTTCTTTCCTTTTTGTACCAATATTTTCCACCTGATTTTCATGGAACAGAAAAGTGAACACACCCATGCACTCTCCTTTCCAAAATTTTCCCACAATAATCTTTGACAAATGGGCTACAAGGGATCTGATGGGACCTATCTGTTCCTGCAAATGGTCTCCTGGCATCCCACTTTTCAAAAGCACCAGTGTGTTTCACCATAGAGAGGGGTCAGCTTCTTTTGGGAGGGGAGCAATCAGATCCTCTTTTTCTGCTGGAACCTCTGCTGTCTTAGGTGAACTGCCCCTACTGTTGCAGGTGTCTCCTTTCTGTCTTGTACCCATTTTGGGCTGCATGTTTCCCCAGCTCAGGGTCAGGCTGGGAGACTCTGTCTCCAACTTACACCTGAACCCTTTCTCTTCAGGAAGGACTAACACTGTTAGGTAGGGTCCCCAGCCTTTTGGAAGTGAAAGTTGCCAATGATTCAGCCAATCCCTTTCATACCCCCCTGGGACTGCGTCTCTACTGCCCTGGCACTGAGGGGTGGGGGAGTTACATCTGTAGCTATACCTAACTTGGTGCCTGAAGGTCTGCTGCTGGCCCCATCCCTTGCAGAGGGATTCTGGCACATCCTACTTCTGCTTCCCTAGTTGGGATGCCTGAGTGCTCCTTCAAGGAAGGCTCTGACTTGAGTTTCTTCTGACTGTCACCTTTCCCCAACTCTGCCTCTTGGCTGGAGTCCCATACTATTGGATGAAGGGACAGTGATTTCCCCTCCAGATATCACTCCAGGGAATCTGCTCCCCCTTCCTCCCTCCGACCCCCCCCCCCCCCGCTCTACCTCTTGAATCATGGTGGAGAGCAGAACTGCACCACTGAGCAAGCCCCTTGCCAGGAGAATCCTCCATCCCATCTGAACCTTACAATCCAGAGAGGTGTGTGTGTGTTCAACTCACCACCCGCTGTATGAGCTTAGTTGGGATCCTGGCCCCATTCTGCCTGCATACTTCAGTGGCCCTCTTCTTGTTAGACGGGGTGGGGTACCTCCCACCTGCTCCGTGCTACCTCTTGTTGCATCTCGGAAGGCTCCTCTATATCTAAGTAATGCTAGCTCTATTGGGTTCCCCTGCTCCATCTCCTGCTTTCTACTGCCCACTCAGATGGAGGAGTCCCATCCCCTTCCACTGCTCTGAGGAGGCTGAGAAACCATCTTATCCAAGGGAAACCTCAAGCCTCAATCCCCTCTCCCCCCCGACACAGTTCTAAGAAGGAGTCACTGCCTACTTCAGCTGCCATGGCTCCAACATCTCTAGGAAGGCGTGGATGGGTCCTTCTGCCACTCGGGGTGGCTAGTGGACTGAATACTTACTTCTTGCCAGAGGTACAGGCTGATCCACCAGATGCTGCTGGCCGTCTCCTACCTCTTGCCTTGCTCTAGCTTCCACTTCTGCTGCCCAAGCCCTAACTCTCAGAAGGCAGGGAGGGAAGGCTGCCTTCTATTCACTGCTGCTGTGCTGCCACTTAGACTGCCTTGCCACTGCTTCTCCTGGGGTGGGAATGTGTGGTCCCTTCAGGGCATTGTGGCAGTGTACTTAGCAACAGTCATGTCAAGAAGGCCTCTGGGAATTGAAAGGGGGTTCATGAGAGAACCAATCAGTTCCCCTAATTCCCCTCAGTTGGCCAATGGGAGGCAGGTACGCCCCTTTCATAGGTACATTCTCAGGATCACTTTGAGGTTCTCAGTTCCAATATGTCTGGGCATGAGCATTCCCTTTACCTCTCCTGCTCCTAGGAGATGGCCCTCCCCTGCTGGTCCAGCCAAACTCCTCCGTGTTCTTCCCACCCCCTCCAGAGATGAGGAGGCTCATTTTTGCATACAACTGAGGGGGAACCCCGAATACATTGGCTTTCAAAAATCCAAACATTCAGCAAGTCTCCTTGTATACTGCTACCATGTATGAAGAATCCACAAGTAAAAGTGTTTTGGCTTTTGATATATTTAACTATGACCTGGAGGCAGCAGGAAAAGCACTTCTATTTTGAATATATAGTTACAGATTACAGTGACATTAGCTAAAACAAAACTCAGGACAATACGGAGAACATTCTATTCTACATAGGTTCTTATGCTTCCCTCATCACCATAGTATCTAAGCCTCTCATGAAACATACTGAAAGGACAGCTAAGAAGTGTACATAATTGTATTAATAAAATCATTGCATTGTATTTATTTTATGGAGTGGTACAGTGGGATTTTTAGGCAGAACCTCCCTATTGATTTAATGGCCCAATGTGTGGGGAAGCAATTTATTCCTCTAAACTTAAATTCTTTCTGATTAAGACAGAGTAGATAAGAAAACTTAGAGTTTTTGAAAATATAACTTGAGTGTATAGTCTCTTTTTGAAGCTGGATATGCTATTCACCACTAGCAGAATAAGTGTAGTGATTTGAATACCAATTGCAACCCATTTCCTGCAAAGCAATATGCTAGAGATAAATCAACATTCAGATCACAGGATCCACTGTGCAAATGGGAAACTAAGTGAAATAGTCAGCCATGGTTAGCATTTCATTAAGGGTTTAAGATCTCTGTGGTTCTTCTGACAACAATCAGGAAAACCCATTTCAAAGGTCGAAACTTTTTGATTTTTTCCCCTTTACCTCACATTGTAAGTGTAAGAGGAGAGAGAGAGAGAGAGAGAGAGAGAGAGAGAGAGAAAGAATATAAATATGTTGCCAAAGCATGTACCTTTAGTGCCTTTATATAGTGCACATTGCAGTTCACATGTATTAATGGAAATTACATTTTCATTGTTTCACTTTCAAACATTTTATAGCCATATTGCACTGGGGAGTGCTCCTGGGAGACCACAGCAGCTAAGTAGGGCTTGGCTAGGTCGGTATGAAGATGGAAGGTTTCCAAGAAACACTTACAATAGGTACTGAAATGTCACTAGTGATTTAGTAGATGACATTATTCTAGCTCTGTTTGAAATGGACAAATTGCATAGCATGGCCACTGTGCTTTTGAAGGTGCCATCTTTCAGGAGCAGGATAGCACCTGGTTGAAATTAAACCTGAGCAAAACATAGGGATGTTGGTGGGAAGAGGAAAACATTTTGAAGATCTAACCCAAACATAAAAATCACCCTCCTTTGAGAATGTCCAGATGGTTTGCCATTTTGGGATACTTCTGGACTCTTCATACGTCCTGTATATTCAAATATCATCAATAGCTAGAAATGTCCAGCTTCAATCTGTATGCTTTCTTAGTTATACAAAGTCCTGGTTATGGTGATCAATGAAGTTCAATTACACTCCAGGGCTAATTACTTTATCACAATACCCTGTATCTTGGGTGACAGTAAATATCATGGAGAAGCTCCATTTGGGCCCAATATGTTAAGCAACACATGCATACAACAACTCGGTACTCTTTTGCAAAAACAAAAAGCATTTTAAAACCATTTAAATCTCCTTTCAGTTCTTTTTAGAGCTAAAGGAAGTTAGAAACAAAGCCACGAAGGCTTCCCATAATATCCATATCAGCTCATTCATCTGAAAAATATAGTATAGAAAATCAGTCAATTCACCATAGCCATTTTCTGTCAGATGTCTCGAATGGCACCACTCACTACAATAAAAAGGAAGCTTTCAAAACATTGTTTTTAGAAGCTGAAAGACATTAGATTCTAGATTAATGTTTCATGACAGATGTCGCATATATTCACAGAGTGAATATTTAGGGTCTGTCAGTCCTCTGAGGAGCTACATCATTTAGGAGACTTTCTGGGGTACAGCATAACTCCTTGCCACAGTTTAAAAAAAAAGAGGCTCTTTTCATCATATTTTTAAACGTTGATATTTTGTACTCAAATGCCATCCAGGGTGGTGCCCTCGTGATATATCTACTGCTTGAGAATTTTTGCTGCAAAGACCACATTACCTCAAATCTCAAGGATTGCACTGGTTTCCAATAGATGTCACCATTAAAATGACACCATTTACCAACAGTTTAGTGCCTCAAAGTGAGGTCTGTGACACTGCATTTATTCCCTGTTCCAAGTATGATGATTTATTATAATTTGAATAGATTTTAGTTTGATAAGATAGTGAATAAAAAAATAGCTAAATACCATCTGATTCCTTAAAAAGACTTGTATTAAGATTTAAAGACTAGGTCAAATAGTACCCTACAGTAAAGATATCTGTGAGGGTGACAAGACACCCAGGAAATTCTAGAGACATCACTTTGATCCTGTCTTCACCTCCTCCTTCCAATCTCCAATGGCTCTGTTCCTCTCTTGAGGCAGTCACCCCGGGAGAAATTCTCTAAAGAATGTGTGGATGCAATGAAAAATGCAAGTGTAATGAAGATCTGATCTTGGGACCAGAAAACTGTGTAGGCTGGGAACTAGGGGTTGAAGTGTGAACTGTGAGCTGCATATCATGATTGAGTACAGGGAGCTTCGAGTAAACAGAAGAAGCAAATAAGAGTCAATGGACTGGAACAGTCTGGAATAAGGGACTAGAGAGCACTGCAACTGTAGTTTAGGGACTTCTTGGTGCAATGAGATTTCTCCTGCAAAAGTGAAAGTGAAGTGAATGGTGCTGGTGAAAGTATACCTCATTTGGAATGTCCTTCTCCAGCTTCACCACACAAATTTGATTTTCCATCTCTTCCTTCTCCCTTATTTCCTCATGCTTTATATATGCCAGCCTTATGTGCTTCCCCGTATCCATTAGATGCTTCAGCCATCATGACATAGCTGCTAAGACTGTTCAAGACACCTAGAATCATAGAAATGCAGGACTGGAAGGGACCTTAAGTGGTCATCTAAACTACCTCCTGCTCTGAGGCAGGGACCAAGTACACCTAGACCATCCCCATATCTATTGTCTCTGGTTTCTTCCACCTAATGGGGACTACAAACACAAATACTGGTAAATAAGATCCATTCACTCACTGGAATACTACAACCTCTACTCCTGAAAGAATTCTGTGCCAAAAAATTAAAAATTTGGCACAAAAAAAATAAAAAATCTGCACAAAATTCTAAAATTCTGCAAAATTCTGCATATTTTGTCAATAAATAAATGGGGAGGCTTCAGCATGGCAGTGGGGCACAAAGGTGCTGGCTGCCTGAAGCCTCCCTTGGACACAGATGCGGTGGTGATGCTGCACCACACCCTGACATAGCACAAGGGCCGGTCCTGCCCTACAAACACCCTACAGCCCTGCCCCTCTGCACCAGGTGCACCAAGATAACAAGCAAAAGGGACAGAGTATTGCACACACATGCCCAGCCCTGACCCCTGATCTAGGTGAGGGGCAAGCAGGATCAGGTCAGCAGGATCCAAATGTGGAGGGACTTAGTGTGCGAGGATCCAGGTGTGGGATGAGAGGGTTCTGTGTGGGGTAATCTGGGTGTGGGCGGCTTGGTGGGGTAATACAGTTGGGATCCGGATGCACAGGGGCTTCTTGGAGGGTTCCACGTGCACGGGGAATAGAACTCAGTGAGGGGGTCCAAGTGAAGGTGATTGGGGCTCAGCGGGGCAGGGGGCTGGGTGTGGGGAGATGGGGCTTAGCAGTGGATTACGGATGCTGGGGAGTCAGTAGGAGGGTTCGGGTGCTGGGGCGGGGTGGCGGTCTGGGTGCAGCTGGTTGTGGCTCAGTAGGATTGGGGTCTGGGTGTGGGGGGCTTGTTGGGGTGGTCTGGGAGGGGCTCATCGGGGTGAGGGTTCAAGTGTGGGGGGGCTGAGCAGGAAGTGGTCTGGGTGCAGGGGTGGGGGTACATATTCAGAGGGGTGCCTCCTCCCTCCCACAGTGATTTGCCTCTCCGTCGACTGCTCCAGGCAACTGAAACGATGCTCCCGCGCTGCTGGGGAGGAGCGTGTGACCATTCCTATGGAGTCCCTTTGCTTCCCCATCAGAAGTCTTTTTTCTGCGGGGAAGCAAAGAAATCTGCAGGGAAAATGAATTCTGTGTGCATGCAGTGGCACAGAATTCCCCCAAGAGTAAACCTCATACCATCAGATTCTTCCTGATCTGGGAATGGAAGAGGATAATAAATAAAAAGTTATTTCCTAATAAATGACAATTTGCTACATACACTACATACTGCATCTACAATTGGTCCAAATTAGTGTAGGATGAATTTACCAGCACTATCAGAATAAAGGTAGCATCTAATTAGGCAAATGTCTGGAGAGCTGCTGACACTATGATATCTATTCCTGTTGCCTTGATGCCCACAAGTGTTTTCACAGCAATGCCTTTAACTTCTCTGTCAATGATTTATAAAGAAAATTTGATTTTTCATCATGGGAAATCTTCCTTGTGCCTTTTACCCAATTGCCTCCAAATTAGAAATGTCAAAGCATCCACTTTTTGGTTCGGTTTATTCTCTTTGCAATAGATTTTGTCAGCATGCCATATCATGTATGTTACAGAATTAAATATATTGTATTACATCAGGCAACTTGTGCTGCATAGCCAGTTTACTGTGTTCAGTGTTTTTGTTTTTAATATTTTTGGTGCGCAGTCTTACTTCAGTTAAATAAACCCAGAGCCAGCTTCTGCTCTCATTTGTATCAGAGTAAATTAGTTGAGCCAGATTATTATCTCGTTTACTCTGAGATCCAGAGCAGTCCATTCAAGTCAATAGATTACTCTGGATTCATAATGTTAATGAGTTCAGAAACATATAATCTATGTACTTTTCATCTAATCTATTTATCTATGTACATTTAAGGCCCACATTACAATATTATCTGAGCACTTCACAAACTTTAATGAATTTATCTTCTCAACTCTTTTATAAGGAAGTATTGTCATCCTTCTTTTACATATAAGGAGCCATGGCATGGAAAAGGTAAGTAACTTGTCCAAGGTCACAAAGGAAATCTGTGGCAGAGCTGGGACTTTTTAAAGGTGTGTATGAATGTTTGTAGTAATATGACACTTTACCATACACTTTGTGATGTGATACAATGCTTATCAGAGACATATTTGGAACACCTTTCTAAATCACTTATAAACTATATCCCTTTTCTATGTCACTTTCCCCCCATTAAATTAGGATAAACCCAATAACCCTGAGAATTTTTAAGTAATTGCATCATGGTGCAATCTGGGCCATTCCCAAGGCAAACAATGTTCTCGTCAGCTGTATTTTTATGAGCACAAGGATAACATCATCTTTGCAGTATTGCCAAACTTGAACATTCAAAAATCATATCAGGTCCTAAACAATGTATGAGATTAAATGTAAAAATAATCAGATTTAATAAATAAAATAAAATAGATCTAAATGTATTATTTTCTTTCTGTTTGGGGAGCCTTTAGGGTTCAGGTTCTCAGACATTTATCTGCAACCAGGAAGGGTTTGAAATGTATTTTTTGTACAAATGAAAGCTGAGATTCTCACATATTACATGACTCCAGGAACTGGTACTTTAAGGAAAATACCCAATATTGTAAGACTCACAATAAAAATACAAGAGTTGGCAACACTGCCTTTGGTCAGAATGATGTATTAATAATCAGGGAGGGCATGACCTCTATCAGAGCAAATAAATCACTACAACCTTGGTAACAACATTTGAAAAGGGAGCTTTCAGGAGCTCCAAAGAACCCTTGTTAGCACATTAGTGCTAGAGATTCAGGGTTGGGCCTAATAGACCTGATCCAAAGTCCACTACAGTCAGTTCAAAGACTCCTACTGACCTCATTGGGCTTTTGATCAGGCCCTACATTGATTACCGGTAATTCTCTATTGTCTGGATATTTATACATTATGACTAAACATGGAGTATTTTATTAACTAGGATCAGAAGAGATATTTAGAATTAAACAAAACCCTTTAAAAACATTAAATGTTTGATCACTGCTGATCATTCCAGGTATGCTGAAGTGGAATTTATCTGCTATGTGTTTGAATATCAGCTAATTCCTAACATTCCACCCATCTCAATATAAATGTTAACAGATGTGCATCAGATTGCAGATGCTATAGAGAGCCCCAATAGTTTTAAGAGTCTTCATTTAAAAAAAAAAAAAAAAAAAAAAAACTTCATGATGCTCCAAGAAACACACATATTTCAAAGAATGTTCATTAGTCATTTTGAGTGTCATCTTTTGCAATTAGTAATGTAATGGATAATTATAAAGGTTATATTATGAACTCTCAAAGCAAGAGTTTTGGTAGGTTACGGAGGAAAGTTGACATTTTTCCTGTGGTAACTTCTGATGCAAACTAGATGAGTGAAAATTGTTCCTAGCTATCACTGTCGACATTTAATATAATATATGGAGATATACCTATCTGATAGAACTGGAAGGGACCTCGAAAGGTCACTGAGTCCAGCCCCCGCCTTCACTAGCAGGACCAAGTACTGATTTTGCCCCAGATCCCTAAGTGGCCCCCTCAAGGATTGAACTCACAATGCTGGCTTTAGCAGGCCAATGCTCAAACCACTTGATTCAATTATAGTTGTTAACAAACCAGATACATATATTATTGGATAATAAAGAGTACTAAATATTTATTAATTTGCGAAACAGCAATGAGGAAAAGAATATGACTTGTATAGTAACCTAATTTTACCATTAAAAGTTATTTTCACTCTTTAAATTTCTAACTAGATTAATTTTCTTTTGTTACTGACAGTATGTAAATAAAATGTAAGTATTTGAAATGAGTCCCAAGATTAATTCTGACTTGATACATTTCTCATTGCATGGAGAAGGACACCTGGTGGTGTATCCATTGACAGCTTGAATCAATATCCAATTACCAGCAGCATATTACAGCAATTCAGCATAGATGAGAACCTGAAGCAATACTTTCTAAGGAAATTACAAGGGTAGATTCAATAACATCTTAAAGATTACTTTTGCTAGTTATTTGCATGCTCCCTTGTATAAAGATTCCCCTCTCCTCACTGCAATAATACTCTTACACATTTTCATGCAGGTCTCTTTTCTGAAAGCACTACTTAAGTCAAGGCAATCAGCATTAGTACCTCTGAAAGTCCATTGGAACATAACAGGGACATCCACAATCCAGGGAACTCTCAACAATTTGTACATTGTAAAAATTACCACAATGGTTATTTTGTATAAACCATACAAAAACTGTTTATTGATTTTGCAGACTGAACATTGTCCATAGTGAAACATAAATAAAATATTGAAATAGAAAGACACTGATCATTCACTCCTCCATCTATTTGTCTAACATCCTTTTGCAGGCTACATAAATTATTCAAAAATCTACTTTTTTGTATAAAACATCCTTCCCGTAAGCAAGTTCTGGAAATCCCATTAAACGAACCGGTGAGGATATACCTCTTATAGCAAAGTCTTTTTTTTTTTTCCCCTTCACAAAACTCTTTCAAAATCGGTTCACATCAGTCCCTCTTGAAAAAGCAAGAAGTAAATGTGCTGTGTCCTGGACACTGCATGGGGCCGGTAGGCATGAACTTCAATTCCCAATTTGAAAGCCAGGCACAGGGCTGCTCTAGCAACACTCTACCATGTCTTTTCAGTTTTGGTTTGTACAGTTATCCAAGTTGTTTATTACGATTAGTCATGATTAATTTTTTCGGTCACTTAACAGCCCTTATATATATGACTACTACAAAACACAGTATTGATACATCTATAATCCAATTGTTATTACTAGCTATTAATCCATGAATAAAACCCCAATCCCCTCAAAACTGCTTTTCTTACATATTAAGCTATATCAAAAGCTGCAACATTCATATTCTCCTTTCCAGATTCTTACATGTTAAAATAAACTGTTTCATTATCAGAGACATTCTCATTATTAACTTTTCCTTTGATTCTTTCCTTACCATATCCATTCTTCCCTGTAGGTCATGTAAAAAATATATTCTTGTATTACTTGGTACTGTACAGCACTACCTTCTAGTGATATCACGTTCATACAAATTCTGTTTTCTTCTCAAAGGAGTTGGGTAATCAAACATAACCAAAGGAGATGTGCCAGAAACTTATCTCAGCTGCAGGATAAGTTATTCTCTCCAATTCCAATCATAAATAATCTGGTTTGTCCTAAAGGGTTGCATTTTGAAGATGAACTGTAGACATAAGTCTAAGTTAAGTTTCTTATTGTTTCTGTTTAGTCTCTTCCTGCTTCTTTCATCATTCTGTAAATATTGTCTCTGCTTCTGCACCCTTCCAAAAATCTGTAGAGACTGGAGATACTTAGCTAATACCTATTTAAATCCAGGTCATGTCCATAACCATTGGACATTTATGGTAGTTACATGATTCACGGGATCCTAGCCCCCTGGTGGAGTCAAGATTGTGCATTGCTTGTACAACAGTGACCACAACTCTCCTGGTGGGCTTTCTGCTATTGGGGCCTTTCAGCTTGTGTACCTCTGGCTTCTACTGGTGGAACCCTAGCAAGTGAATCCTGCCCCTGATATATAACTACATTTGTCTACAAATTAACTTTCTTTTTTATTTTAAATCCAGATTATTCCAAGCAGGAGTGCACCTATTTAAAAAACCATTGCCATTAGAGCTCTCATAGACTCATAGACTCATAGACTTTAAGGTCAGAAGGGACCAATATGGTCATCTAGTCTGACCTCCCGCTTGATGCAGGCCACAAAAGCTGACCCACCCACAACAGAATCTTCCAGCCTGCGATTCCTGCCCTATGCTGCGGAGGAAGGCGAAAAACCTCCAGGGCCTCTGCCAATCTACCCTGGAGGAAAATTCCTTCCCGACCCCAAATATGGCGATCAGCAGTACCCCGAGCATACAGGCAAGATTCTACAGCCGGACCCTCATTTTACCCGCGATGGCACGTTAATGACTAATTGACTAAAATCACATAATCCCTTCAAACCATTCCCTCCATAAACTTATCAAGCCTAATCTTGAAGCCAGAAAGGTCTTTCGCCCCCACCGTTTCCCTCGGAAGGCTGTTCCAAAATTTCACCCCTCTGACGGTTAGAAACCTTCTTCTAATTTCAAGCCTAAACTTCCCCACGGCCAGTTTATATCCATTCGTTCTCGTGTCCACATTACTACTCAGCTGAAATAATTCCTCCCCCTCCTTGGTATTAATCCCTTTGATATATTTAAAGAGAGCAATCATATCCCCCCTCAGCCTTCTTTTGGTTAGGCTAAACAAACCGAGCTCCTTGAGTCTCCTTTCATAGGAAAGGTTTTCCATTCCTCGGATCATCCTAGTGGCCCTTCTCTGTACCCGTTCCAGTTTGAGTTCATCCTTTTTAAACATAGGAGACCAGAACTGCACACAGTACTCCAAATGAGGTCTCACCAGCGCCTTGTATAACGGAAGCAGCACCTCCCTGTCCCTACTAGAAATACCTCGCCTAACGCATCCCAAAATCGCATTAGCTTTTTTCACAGCCACGTCGCATTGCCGACTCATAGTCATCCTACGATCAACCAGGACTCCGAGGTCCTTCTCCTCCTCCGTCACTTCCAACCTATGCGTCCCTAACTTATAACTAAAGTTCTTATTAGTCATCCCTAAATGCATCACCTTACACTTCTCACTATTAAATCTCATCCTATTATTTTTACTCCAATTTACAAGGTCATCCAAGTCTCCCTGCAGAATATCCCTATCCTTCTCCGAATTGGCAATACCTCCCAACTTTGTGTCATCCGCAAACTTTATCAGCCCACTCCTACATTCGGTTCCGAGGTCAGTAACGAATAGATTGAATAAAATCGGACCCAAAACCGAACCTTGAGGAACCCCACTGGTGACCTCCGTCCAACCCGACAGTTCATCTTTCAGTACTACCCGCTGCAGTCTCCCTTTCAACCAGTTTTCTATCCACCTCTGGAATTTAATATCGATCCCCATCTTTTCCAATTTAACCAATAATTCCTCGTGCGGGACAGTATCAAACGCTTTACTAAAATCAAGGTAAATTAGATCCACCGCATTTCCTTTATCTAGAAGGTCTGTTACTTTCTCAAAGAAGGAGATCAAGTTGGTTTGGCACGATCTGCCTTTCGTAAACCCATGTTGTAATTTGTCCCAATTGCCATTCACCTCAAGGTCCTTAACTACTTTTTCCTTCAAAATTTTTTCCAAGACCTTGCATACTACAGAAGTTAAACTAACAGGTCTGTAGTTACCCGGGTCACTTTTTTTCCCCTTCTTAAAAATAGGAACCACATTAGCTATTTTCCAGTCCACCGGTACCACCCCCGAGTTTACAGATTTATTAAAAATTATCGCCAAGGGGCTTGCAATTTCTCGCGCCAGCTCCTTCAATATTCTAGGATGGAGATCATCGGGTCCGCCCGATTTAGTCCCATTTAGCTGGTCAAGTTTGGCTTCCACCTCTGATACTGTAATGTCAATTGCCCCTCCTTTATTCCCCTCTATCCCGCTCGCTCTATTCCTAAGCCCTTCATTAGCCTTATTAAATACCGACGCAAAATATTCATTTAGATATTGTGCCATGCCTAGATTATCCTTAATCTCCACTCCATTTACATGCTTCAGCGGTCCCACTTCCTCTTTCTTTGTTTTCTTCCTATTTATATGGCTATAAAACCTCTTACTATTGGATTTAATTCCCCTCGCGAGGTCCAACTCTACACGGCTTTTGGCCTTTCTCACCGCATCCCTACATGCTCGGACCTCAATAAGGTAGGTTTCCTTACCGATCAGCCCCCTCTTCCATTCTTTGTACGCTTTCTGTTTTTTCTTAATCGCCCCTTTGAGACGCCCGCTCATCCAGCTAGGTCTAATTCTCCTGCCCACTAACCGTTTCCCCTTTCTCGGGATACAGGCCTCGGACAGCTCGTGCAACTTCAGCTTGAAATAATCCCAGGCCTCATCTGCCTTTAGCTCTCTAAGTATGTTAGCCCAATCTATTTCCCTAAGTAGTTGCCTTAATTTATTAAAGTTGGCCCTTTTGAAATCGTAGACCATAGTCACAGTTTTATTTCTGTTAATCCTTCCATTTAGTTTAAACCGAATTAGCTCATGGTCACTCGAGCCAAGGTTGTCCCCTACTATCATTTCCTCAACTAGGTCCTCACTACTCACCAGCACCAAATCTAAAATGGCCTCCCCCCTCGTCGGTTCAGCTACTACTTGCTGAAGGAATTCATCTGCTAGCACGTCTAGGAACATCTGAGCCCTATTATTGTTACTAGCATTTGTTCCCCAATCTATGTCCGGGAAGTTAAAGTCCCCCATGATCACACAGCTCTTATTAGTTTTTACTTCCTTAAAAACATTAAATAGTTCTCTGTCCGCATCCAGGCTAGATCCCGGCGGTCTATAGCACACCCCAAGCAGTATCTCAGGGGAGGCTCTAGTAGTTCTTTTACCCATTGTAATCATTGCCCAGACAGACTCTGTCTTATCCATTCCATCACCTATTATTTCTTTACATTTTAGTTCATTATTCACATACAGTGCCACACCCCCACCTTTACCTTTTTTCCGGTCATTCCTAAACAGCACATACCCTTCGATACCTGTACTCCAGTCATGACTACCGTTCCACCACGTTTCGGTTATTCCTACGATATCAGGTTTCATTTCTTGGACCAAGAGCTCCAGTTCCTCCATTTTGTTACCTAGGCTTCTCGCATTGGTGTATAAACATCTTACCGTATGCTGTCTGTCCTTTCTCTCCTTAGTTATGCAGTTTGGTACGGACCCCCTAGTGTCCATCCGCCCCCTCCTTCTAGTGTCCAATTCCCTACCCCTATCTATATTTGCGCTTATCTCTTTGCCCTCGTTTTCAGTGTTGGAATCTGGCGTGGAGATTAACTGGACATCTCCCAACCGTCTCCCCCAAGTTCCTAGTTTAAAGCCCTTTTGATGAGATGAGCCAGCCTCCCTCCCAGAAGTCTATTTCCTTCCCTACTCAGGTGAAGTCCATCCCGCGAGAACAGCTGTCTGTCCCCGAAAGCCTCCCAGTGGCCATACATCCCAAAGCCCTCCTTATAGCACCACTCCCTCAGCCAGCTATTTATCCTCACAATTCTGTCTGCCCTTTGCTGTCCTTCTCTAGGAACAGGCAGAATCCCACTGAAGATAATCTGAGCCTCAACTTCCTTAAGCGTCCTCCCCAGCCTTGCATAATCTCCCTTGATTCTCTCTAGCGAGAACCTAGCCGTGTCATTCGTTCCTACGTGAAGGACGATCAAGGGGTTCTTACCTGCTCCCTTTAGGATCCTTTTCAACCGCAGGTCCACATCCCGTATCTTAGCGCCCGGCAGACAGCACACCCTTCTGTTTTCCGGGTCCGCCCTGGTCACAGGCCTGTCTAACCTCCTCAGTAAGGAGTCCCCAATCACATACACCTGCCTTTGCCTAGGGGCAGCGCAATCTACCAGTCTATCCCCTGTTCCCTGCGGCCGTAAGTCCTGTCTGTCTCCATTTACCCTTATAGTCCCCCTGTTGCCACCCTGTATTCTCCCGGGGCCGAGTATTGATGCTGTCTCCATCAACTCCTCCCCCCTGTCTATTGGACTAGCTGCCCTTCTTTTCTTCCTCTGCCTCCCACCATCAGTTACCAGCTGCTGCGTCCCCTCCTCGTTAGCCAAACACCCAAACCTGTTCCTGAGTTCTATTTCCCCCTCACTAGCCCTCCTTTTCCTTGGCCTGTTTCTCACGGTCACATGCTTCCACTGCTCTTGTTGTCCTCCTGACGTTCCCCCCTCACAGACCATAGCCCCCGCTTCCACCTGCACCCCCGAGCATTCCCCTTCAATTACCGCTTGCCTTTGCTCCATTAGCTGTTCAAACTCCCTTCTAAACTCTACCAGAGTCTCTACCTGCATCTCCAACCCCCGAACCTTTTCCTCTAACAGAGCAAGTAGGCGGCATTTCATACAAACTCTGAAAGCCCTTCCTTTGTAAACAGTTGATTATTATTATTTTTATTATTAATTTTATAGTAGGCACAAGTAGAATATTAAGCTTCCTGTGTGAACTGGGAAAACTCACTTAGGACTCTATTATGACTTTTAAGCCCACACAGAAGTACACTGCCCTACCAGAAGTTTCTGGAACCATTATTTCTGTGTGAGGTAACTTGCCTCTGGGAGCACTGGAGGAGAACACAAAGCAGTGGCCACTGCTACACCTTTTAAAATGGTGTATTGCAGAGCCGTAACTAGCTATTTTTGCGCCTGAGGCAAGAATATAAAATTGCGCCCCCCCCCCCAGCGCTGCCCAGCCTCCCCCCCTTCCCCCGAAACACACACCCACACCCAGTGCCTCCTAGCCCCGTGGAAACAATCCCCCCCAGCGCTGCCCACCCCGCGGAAACAAACCCATCTTCCACTATCCTTGCCTTCCCAAACTGCTGACTAGATAAAGCCATCAGCTCACAAGGCTGCCTAGGCTCATCCAGACTTTCCTTACCAGGCACATTGCCACTCCCAACAGATGAAATGCTGCTCTTCTCACTACACTGAGCTACTTCCAGCAAATCACAGTTACCCTTTTCAGGTTCACTTTTACAAACTGTACTAGGCAACAATCCATCACCCATCCAAAATCTACCCTTTCCTTCCCCAGTTAGGGCTTTCACCTGACCATCCACTTTAATCTGCTCCTGAGAAACATTTTCCTGACCAATGAGATCTTTCTGCTCTTGATCTAACTCCAGATTTACTTCTGAGACATTAGACAGACATTCAGAAACTTCATTTACAGACAAACAGCTCTTCTCCTCAGACAAATATTTGGAGAAACCCTCCCCAGGCAAAGCATTGCCCACAATAGACACAGGTTTAATATCATTCCTGTCCTGTGACTGGCTACCTGGACTGAACAAAGCTTTAACATTTTCCCCAATCAAAAGATCCTTAGGCAATAACTTCCTTACACCAGCTATAACTTCATGCTGAGTACCATTCCATTCAAGGTGGATTCTGGCTAAAGGCACACTTACAGTAAACTCATAAAGGATTACAACATTCACATTCTGATTTGGTAAGTAATCTTCCTTTTTGACAAGATCTGCTTTAACAAGAGTGATGTTAGAAGCCATAATTTGCCCTAAACAGCTTTTACCATTGACTTTTACACACTCTATGAATTTTTCATTACCACTCCCATACATAGCATTGGCACAAGTTATGGAGCCACCCTCTACTGAACACACAGTAACAGCATTTACATAAAAGGTGGCAGTGTTGGGGTACATTTGGTTACACCCAGACAACTGCTGAGAGTTATACAACATACCAACATTGTTAGAAACTGGACTTTCAAGAGGATACAATTTCTGCTGTTCTTCCCTTGCGTTTTTGACTTGGAGCTGAAGTCTTTCCACTTTTGCCTTAGCTTCGAGTTCCTGCAATTGAATTTCTGCCAGTCTTTGTTCATGCTCAAGTTGCAGTTTACTTGCTGCCTTTTGCATTCCAATTGCTTCCTCAGCTCCTATAACATCAGGTAAGGGCTGTGCTCCTGCCTTCTTATTACTGGCCATTAACAGATTTCTCAGTTCTTGATTTGTAGCTTTCTTTCTAAACCTTTTACCCTTTTCTGAACACAAATCTTTCAGGGCTTTTTTGTCAAGGCCCTCATATGCTCTTTGCTCACCCATTGCAACTGCTCTTTAACCAACCAAACTCTCAATCCCAAAATTCAAATTTGGATAGCGTGGGGTTCTGACCCAAAGCTTAATTGACCCAGTTCTGTGGATCCTAGCACGACTATGCCACTGAAACGATGCTGGTTCTGGCGGGACCCAACTGAGAGTATCAATTCAGGACAAATTGCTTAAAACAGGGCAGTTACAGCCTAAGGCTGGGGTTTTTCCACCTCTAAGGCAAACCAAACCAGCCAGACTAAGAGGACTTCGGTCTCACCCCACTGGCTAACCACAAGTCACACAAGCAATTCCCTTAGACACTCCAGTGTCCCAGTATCACCACCAGTGCCACTTGTTATGGGGACAAATGGTTATGAAAACCAATACCACAGTAAAAGAAAAAGGGTTCTCCCAATCCCAAAGGACCAAGCCCCAGATCCGGCCAATATACAAACCAGATCTTACCCACAAATCACGCCATTGCCAATCCTTTAGAATCTAAAATCTAAAGGTTTATTCATAAAAGGAAAAAAATATAGATGAGAGCTAGAATTGGTTAAATGGAATCAATTACATACAGTAATGGCAAAGTTCTTGGTTCAGGCTTGTAGCAGTGACAGAATAAACTGCAGGTTTAAATAAGTCTCTGGAGTACATCCACAGCTGGGATGGGTCATTCAGTCCTTTGTTCAGAGCTTCAGTTTGTAGCAAAGTCCCTCCAGTGGTAAGAAGCAGGATTGAAGACAAGATGGAGATGAGGCATCAGCCTTTTATAGTCTTTTCCAGGTGTAAGAACACCTCTTTGTTCTCACTGTGGAATATTACAGCAAAATGGAGTCTGGAGTCACATGGGCAAGTCCCTGCATACTTTGCTGAGTATAGCTGATGGTCCTTAATAGGCCATCGAGCAGGCTAGGCAGAGCTAACACCAACTTGTCTGGGATGTCACCCAGAAGCATAGCATAAGTTTGAAATACAGACAGTATAGAGCCAACCTTCATAACTTCAACTACAAAAATGATACACACATAAAGAGAGCATAATCATAACCAGCAAACAATAACCTTGTCTTAGACACCTCATTTGACCCCCTTTATACAAGATTTGGTGACACTACAGGAATTTGGTTGCACCCATGTTCTATACAGTCCCAGATTATGTCAATAACGTCACAGCCGAAAAGGAAGATTGGGGGGGGGAGAGAAACAGCACACATAGGGTGACCAAATCACAGCAGTAAAATAGGTCCCGCCCCCTCCCCGCTCGGCCCCACCATCACACCCCTCTTCACCCCCTAGCATCCCTCCTAGTCAGTCCCCCACCCACCACTCGCCTCCTTTCACCTTCTCCCTCCCCTGCCAGAAACCCCCATGCCCGCCCCTAGAATCCCTGCTGGCTCACTGCTCGCCTGTTTGCCCACCCACCGCTTGCCCACCCGCTCACCCCCGACTCGCCGCTCGCCCCCCCCAAGTATAAAGCCTCATTCAAAGACCCAGGGAGTCACTATATTAATGCACACACCAGTCAACCAATGCAGTACCAAAAATTAAAATATTGAAAATGGATGCCCCCCTCCATCCACCGACTTGCCTCCTCACTCCCCATCCGAGTATCAGGGGCAGCAGGTTTGTAGAAATTTTGGTGGTGCCCAGAACACTCAGAGCCCGCCCCCAACCAAACTCTGCCCCCGCACCTGCCTAAGGCTCTGCGAGGGAGTTTGGGTGGGGAGAGGAGGTCTGGGGTGCCGGCCCTGGGTTGGGGCAGGGGATTGGGGTGTACGATGGTTGAGAGGTTGGGCTCTGGGATGGAGTCTGGGGTGCAGGCTCTGGGAGGGAGCGCAGAGGGCTGGGTGCAGGCTCTGGGACAGAGTTTGGGGGCTGGAGAGGGGATGTGGGCTCTGGGAGGGGGTGGTGGGTGCTGGGGGGGAGGGACTGCCATCACATGTGGCTTCCTTCCTCCTCTGCTGCCCCTCGCTATAGCCTCACTGGGGGTGGGGGATGGGGCTGCCCCTTGCCCATTTTGCAGGAGTGGTAGCTGGGGAGGGGGCAGATCACAGGGTCAAACACTCACCAAAGCCCCAGCAGCTGCTCAGGTGAGTGAGGTCCACTGCCGATGATCCTGTCTCCCACCGGAAGCCCCCTCAGCGTCTCCTCCAGGTGGGTGCCGGGGGAGGGGAGGGCTGCATCTGAGAAGCACGTGTGTGCCTCCGTTCTCCCCCCTCCCCTTCCTGACTTGCAGCAGCCGGCTGCTCGCCCTCAGCCTTCTGCCGGCCAGCCAGCATCTCTGGTTGCCATAGAGGCAGCAGCAGCCGGGAGAGCCGCAGCTTTCGGTCCGGCAGGGACACTTGCGCCCCTCGGCTCTGAGTGCCCGAGGCAAGTGCCTCACTCACCTCGCCCTCGTTACGGCACTGGTGTATTGTGTGCTTTCTACAGTAGCTCAGCTCCACTGAGGGCAGAGAGTAGGTAGAAAGATGTACTAAGGGAGAGGGCCACTGATCACCTGGGGGTTCCTATCAGCATTAGATTTTTCTAGTCTTTGTGCCCAGGAATTGCAAATACTGGACTGTGTCTGTCCCCTGTGCAAGGTTAGAGGTAGGGAGTCTCCTAGAATCCTTTCTTTCATTATTCCTCCCTTCCCTCTTGTGCCCTGTGCAGCCTTAACCTCTTAGCTCCCCATGTTTCCCCTTCTGCACAAGTGGATATCATAATAGGGATATTCTGCATCTTAACTGATTAATGTTTGTAAAGCATTTTTAAGTCTTTATATGGATGACAAAAGAGGACATGATAGTTATACAAAACAATTAATGGTATAGGCAAAGTGTATTGGGCGCTCCTATTTACTCCTTCCATAATGCAGAAACAAGGGACAACAAATGAAAATGGGAGGCAAACACTTGAAAACTAATCCACGGAAATACTTTTTTACAAACTACATAGTGTCCTTATGGACCCCATAGCCACAAGGGTTTGTGGCTATGGGGTCAATAAGGACATTATGTAGTTTGTAAAAAAGTATTCAGTGAGGTCAAATGCTTAGCAGGAATCATAAAAAGGATCCATACCTAAATTATACAAATAAGGAGAATATCCATGGTTATGACAGAAAGTATATATGTATATAGTTTACAAGGATATAAACTCTTCTGTTTCATGGCATGCAGCTCTTATGATAAAGGTTAGGATGAAACTTCCCCTCTAGGCAAATTATTCCATAATTGCTCACTTGAACATTCTTTGGTAGCATCAAGTACTGACCACTGTCAGAGACGGGCTACTGGTTTGGCCCAGAATGGCAGGTCCTAGGATCCTAAGAAAAGTCATTAGTATGAATTCATTTGAAGAAGTTCCAGTAAGTCTACTTGTCTTTAGTTGTTGCATATCTATATAAGTATTACTAAAACCATGTAAAGGCATCATTTGTTTAACCTGGAGCTGTAATTACATTTCCTGCATCTCATTTATTAAGAGCCATAATTCTACTCTTCTCCCTTTCATTGGCTATATAACATTGTTTGACTTTTTATTTCCACTGACCATCCCAACCCAGCACTGCTGCCACTTCAGGGAGCGACCTTAGGGAATGTCTGACTCATTGAGACAAAGCAGCAGTTGTAGTAGTGAGTCAGAACAAGCGCCTGAAGTGAAGCAACTGCAGTGGTGGCAATATCATTACCACATTCTCCAACCTGCCTCAAGAGAAATAGGAGCTCCCCCCACAGTAATTATTAGGGTTGACATGTTGGGTGGCTAGATAGCTGCTGTGTGGAGGAGAGTCTTATGGAACAAAATGCCTCTAGCATGGCTGTCTGCTCTGAGTGCTCACCAGGCTGTACATTTTATTGTTTTCTTTTTCACATTTAAAAAAAAAATCTATTGGCACCTATATAGTACTCTGGGCCCCTACTTCATACATTAATAATTACATCATAAAAAAGACTGCCAATAAATGTATCTACCACAATCCATACTCTCCTCAACAGCCTTAACAAAGAGGGAAAATCAATGGTTTGGAGGGTTAACAAATTTAGGCTCAGGTGGATCAAAAGGAGAGTGAAGTCCAAAAATCAAGGATCACAGAGAACACCCTCACAGTACCTATCTCTTTAATGTATACTGAGAAATCTCTACTCATCTCTACAGTGGCAGGTACAGCTCTCAAACCATTTACAGCTTTATAAGCTAAAACCTTGAATTCCACCTACACTCTGATTGGAAGCCAGTGAAGATGATATTGAATGTGTTCTCAACATGTAACTTCACTTAATACACAGGCAGCAACATTCTAAATTGATTTCAGCTTTTGAATCATCCCAAGACATAGCCCCACATAGAGCACATTGCAGCAATCCTAAAATTCCAGAACCGGGGGGGCTAGACACAGGCCTGTTCTGCCAGATGGTTAACCCTTCCCTTCAGGAAATATCAGAGGGTGTTTAAACTCCACCTAGGTGTGCAAATCTTCTCCTACTCTATCAATCTTCACATATTCTATTGAATGTAGTTAACTTTGAATATTTTTGGTTCATGCAGTGTTTACTTATTGCCTTCTCTTGTACAGGCTGAAACAAGAGTGATTTTTCATTCTTAAGCAGTCAGGCACTTTTTCTTCCCTATAAATGAAATATTTCTCTTGTTCAAGACATTCAGCACAGTTATACCTTATTCCACCTTAGTGCACTTTTTCTTTTTACCTTTATTATTGTGTGACAACAGCTTGCATGTTTCTTAAAATTCTAACCTGCTTCATCTGAAATGGTGCATAGAGAAGTTTTCAACATGTGCACACATTTGCTCTCCTTATTAACTGCTTAGGCAACGCTATATAATATTAGGAAAAGGTTACAATTCAGTCTTAGACTTTAAAAGTGCCATACTAATAAAAACAAACAATATAAACTTCTCCACTACTTACATGTTTTCATGTTTTTTCCTTTTCGATTAGATTAATGGTAATTCTTTATAACAACTTTTCCTGGTTCCCTTTGCTTTATAAACAAATACTCCACAACTATTCATTTTGTTGATTATTCAGTACTTCTGGTGATGTCATATAAAATTATATTTCTCTAACTTGCCTTTCCTTCACATTGTTGAAGTTCATTCTTCTGTTACCATATATTTTGTTGAAATACTAGAAAAACAACACTTTTGTTTTCTCTTTTTGGCGTTATGGGGTAGTGATAGCTGCCCCATAGTTAAGGTTGCAAAGTAGCAACATTATTTCAGATATCATCTTCCTTTCCAAATGCAAACGGATGGACATCATACCAAATGGACTGAAGGTGAAAAATCCATTGCTATCTACATACTGCACAGACCACAGTGAGAGATTATGCCATACACTATCAAAGAAACTGAGGAACCACCTGATTAGCATCCTATACAGCAAACAGAAAAACATCAAGAAAGAGCTCTCCAACCTGGAGACTTTCATAAATAACCAACCCTCCACACAAATGGACTTTACTAAAATAAGACAGGAGATCTACATTACACACTTCACCTCTCTACAAAGGAAAAAGGACCGTAAGCTGTCTAAAATCCTACCTGCCACATGGGGCCACAACAGGGGTACCCCTAACTCACCCAGCAATATCGTCAATTTATCCAGCTACACACTCAATCCAGCAGAAGAGTCTGTCCTATCTCGGGGACTCTCTTTTTGCCCCAGCACCCCCACGAACATGATACAGTTCTGCGGTGATCTGGAAGCCTACTTTCGCCGCCTCCGACTCAAAGAATACTTTCAGGATAACACTGAACAGCGCACTGATACACAGATACCCTCCCACCAACAACACAGGAAGAAGAACTCCACATGGACTCCTCCTGAGGGTCGAAATGACAGCCTGGACCTATACATAGAATGCTTCAGCCAAAGTGCACAGGCAGAAATTGTGGAAAACCAACATTGCTTGCCTCATAACCTAAGTCGTGCAGAACGCAATGCCATCCACAGCCTCAGAAACCACCCTGACATTATCATCAAAGAGGCTGATAAAGGAGGTGCTGTTGTCATCATGAACAGGTCTGACTACCAGAAGGAGGCTGCCAGACAACTCTCCAATACCAAATTCTACAGGCCACTTTCCTCAGATCCCACTGAGGAATACACTAAGAAACTGCACCATCTACTCAGGACACTTCCTACACTAACACAGGAACAAATCAACATACCCTTAGAGCCCCGACCGGGGTTATTCTATCTACTACCCAAGATCCACAAACCTGGAAATCCTGGACGCCCCATCATCTCGGGCATTGGCACTCTCACTGAAGGACTGTCTGGATATGTGGACTCCCTACTCAGACCCTATGCCACCAGCACTCCCAGCTATCTCCGTGACACCACTGATTTCCTGAGAAAACTACAATGCATTGGTGACCTCCCAGAAAACACCATCCTAGCCACCATGGATGTAGAGGCTCTCTACACAAACATCCCACACACAGATGGAATACAAGCTGTCAGGAACAGTATCCCTGATGATGACACAGCACAACTTGTTGCTGAGCTCTGTGACTTTATCCTCACACACAATTATTTCAAATTTGGTGACAATATATACCTCCAGACCAGTGGCACCGCTATGGGCACCCGCATGGCCCCACAATATGCCAATATTTTTATGGCTGACCTGGAACAACGCTTCCTCAGCTCTCGTCCACTCACGCCCCTTCTCTACCTACACTACATTGATGACATCTTCATCATCTGGACCCATGGGAAGGAGACCCTGGAAGAATTCCACCATGATTTCAACAGCTTCCACCCTACCATCATCCTCAGCCTGGACCAATCTACACGGGAGGTCCACTTCCTAGACACCACGGTACAAAGAAGCGATGGCCACGTTAACACCACCCTACACCAAAAACCCACCGACCGCTACACCTACCTTCATGCCTCCAGCTTCCACCCTGGACACACCACACAATCCATCGTCTACAGCCAAGCGCTGAGGTACAACCGCATCTGCTCCAACCCCTCAGACAGAGACCAACACCTACAAGATCTTCACCAAGCATTCTCAAAACTACGATACCCACACAAGGAAATAAAGAAACAAATCAACAGAGCCATACGTGTACCCAGAAACCTCCTGCTACAAGACAGGCCCAAAAAAGAAACCAACAGAACTCCACTGGCCATCACCTACAGTCCTCAGCTTAAACCTCTCCAACGCATCATCAGTGATCTACAACCCATCCTGGACAATGATCCCTCACTTTCACAGACCTTGGGAGGCAGGCCAGTCCTCGCCCACAGACAACCCGCTAACCTTAAGCATATTCTCACCAGCAACCACACACCGCACCATAACAACTCTAACTCAGGAACCAACCCATGCAACAAACCTCGATGCCAACTCTGCCCACATATCTACACCAGCAACACCATCACAGGACCTAACCAGATCAGCTACAACATCACCGGCTCATTCACCTGCATGTCCACCATGTTATATATGCCATCATGTGCCAGCAATGCCCCTCTGCTATGTACATTGGCCAAACTGGACAGTCACTACGCAAGAGGATAAATGGACACAAGTCAGATATCAGGAACGGCAATATACAAAAACCTGTAGGAGAACACTTCAACCTCCCTGGCCACACAATAGCAGATGTAAAGGTAGCCATCTTACAGCAAAAAAACTTCAGGACCAGACTCCAAAGAGAAACTGCTGAGCTCCAGTTCATTTGCAAATTTGACACCATCAGATCAGGATTAAACAAAGACTGTGAATGGCTATCCAACTACAGAAGCAGTTTCTCCTCCCTTGGTGTTCACACCTCAACTGCTAGTAGAGCACCTCACCCTCCCTGATTGAACTAACCTCGTTATCTCCATATTGATTTATACCTGCCTTTGGAAATTTCCATTACTTGCATCTGAAGAAGTGAGGTTCTTACCCGCGAAAGCTTATGCTCCCAATACTTCTGTTAGTCTTAAAGGTGCCACAGGACCCTCTGTTGCTTTTAACATTATTCCTATTTAACATAATATTTTAAATCGATCCTGAAGCCTGAAATCATACAATGATTGGCTTGGAATGTATAATGCAAGTTCAAGATCTGAGACAAAGTTCGTGTTGCAAATATGGGGTCATTTGGTCATGGTTCGCATGAGATACAGCCCTCCCGAAAATTACCTTTAAAAAAATCCCATTCATGTATGTACATATTGATCTGAGATAAGGATTGATCTATCTGAAGTGACTGAATATATATGAAACTTGTATCACTCAGATGCCTCTGTGAGATCTAGTATCCAGAACTAAAATTAAGCTCCAATATCTGAAAACTTTGGAGTTATCAGACCTCATTTCTGGTTCTGCAGAATGGCATACAAGATTGATGCAATCTCTCGATAAAACATCAGCACAATAGCTAGACTTCAGGCTATCTATCAATGGTACTTCTATCTCTCCCATTACCGGTGTATCTGAGCACCTCACCATCTTTAATGTATTTATTCTCACAACATCTCTATGATGTAGGGCAACATTATTAATGCCATTTTACCAATGGGGAACTGAGACACTGAGAGAGTTGCTCAAAGTCATACAGGAAGTCTGTGGCGGAACAGCAATTTTAACTGAAATCTCCTGAGTCCCAAGCCAGCACCCAATCCACTAGACCATTCTCCCTTCATGGGCAAAGCTCTTAGAGAGTTAGTCTTCCACAGATTACCCTTTAGCTACGGGAAGATGCACTCGACCTCAAGACAGGACACCCATCCCCTGTAGCTTCCAGTTTCGTGGAGTAATGTTTATATTTCTGTGCAGTACACCACCCTAATTAAGCAAGGTCCCACCAAGGATCAAACAAATTTAATTCCCCCATTTTACAGATAAGGCAACTGAAGGGTTTCAAAATGTCTGGCAGACCTGGGAGTAGAACCCAGGGCTCTACTAGAGTAGAAACCTGTATCATCTATTTAAATATTGCCTTTCAGACTGAATGGACTAATGGCCAAAACTGAGTAAGGTTCCTTTTGCAGTGGTTTCCCTTCACTGTCCTCTCTAGGGGGAGGATTTGGGGGAAGCTGTGAACTAGTGAATTTCCAGGGATGGAACCCCATCACACACAGTAAGGAGATGTCCTGTAGGAACAACTACAGCTTCCTGGATTCCCCTTTCCTCCTCTGTCCAATGATAGCTAGAACCAATGCACTTGCTAAGTAAAATCAGTGGAGGGGACCCAGAAGCAGATGATGCAGGGACCTGGCTTTCCATACAGAAATGTGGGTATCGAGCACGGACAGTACCAAAGAAAGCAGCACAAGTCCTGCTTCAACATCTCACACATCCCACACCCTGAGCTCCTTGGAGCAGAATCTGTGTGGAGCTCCAGGAGACAAGCATCCATGCAGCCCAAAGGAGACAGCTCTCTCTTCCTTCCATATGAAATGGGATAGATCCACTCACAATGAACCATCTTCTCATGTGACTATGCCTGGCATGATCTGAGCCCATATTTTCAGGATAATCACTTTCTTAGCTATTTCTCCAGTTTGTTTCCTTCATTCATTCTCTGACTCCTCTATATTGAGAATGCTTTCCCACTCTTGCCTAGACTATTTATTGTTGATTTAGCCTCTTTAATATCACCTATGTTAATACACAAAATCCTTCCATAAACTTCTATTCCATTTTGTTTTCAGATTTATTCCCTCATACTGTGTAGCTCCTTTATGCTCTGTCTGGCTTTATTCAGGAGAAAGGAAGAAAGAGCTGGTGCCATGTTTCCTTGTCACTTTTCTCTGGCTTTTTTTTTTTTTTTTTTGGTCTCTTCCAGTACCTAACTTTTCTTTAGATTTTTCAGCATAGTAATTTGTCAACATAATATTTGTTAACACACACACACACACACACACAATATGCACCAAACATCTAACTGCCTCATTTGACTGAATATCAGCTAATTGGAAAAGGTTTTCAGATAAAGTAGAAGATTGGATAAATCAATACATGATAGATATGTGTATTCTATTATATGATTTTGAGTGAAATTCAGTGCAGAGCAGGGAATATGAACAAGGCCCTGTACACCATTTAAGACTGCAGGACCAGATTCTGATAGCCTTATTACACTGTGGAGCATTACTCCATGGTTCACTCCATTGAAATCAATGACTCAGACTGTGAGTCCTTTGCTCATATTGATGAGAAGTTATCTGCACACTTTCACTGCAGTCAGCTACCTGTGTGATTCAATAGTTTAAAGTCTGGGCAGATAGGGCTACTTGCAGTTTATGGATCCTCAGTCTGAGTGTATCAGAAGCAGGTCCATAATCTCAGACTTAAGATGCAATTTAATGGTGCAGAGGGCTTTACCCAGGCCATCTACAGTAGAGTGATTTCATCTTTGTTGAAGCAGATTATTAGTAATAAGAGCCAATAGCACTAGCTAGTCAACATCATGAACTCACAAAGCAAAGCACTCAAGTCAGATATTGATTTTCCTATTATATGTTATTATTATCTTACTGTTGCCATATATATAATGAAAAAAGTCCACTGCTGAATCCGGGGCAGTTCTTAATATTTATTTATGATTAAGCAGCTGTACAGGAATTTCATTAGTAACCTTTCAGTCCTATTTAAAGGTTGTTGTTTAAAGCTCTAAATGACTCCTTTTTAAAAAATAAACTGCTAATGTTTTAGAAACAAACTATATTTGGGATAAAGCAGGCTTTTGAACTCTGGAAAGGTTAAAGAGGTTGCTTTGAAGCCCTTGGCTTTTCTTATTGACCCAGATGGATAAATTAATGAACATATTTACATAAATATATCCATATATGCCTATTTCAAGGAAAATGGGTTGAAAGTGGCAAAATGATAGTGCTAAAATATGGACCCGGATGATCAGCTGGCATATAGGGACATAACTCCACTGATTTCAGAAGTGAAGAACAGGTCAGGTAGTCTCCCTGGAGACTATATCCTATATCCAGCACCAAAGCCAAATAGCTGAGCCTGGTAATAGAGAGATAGACATGGAAAGAATCCTCCCCCAGGCTCTGCAGAATCTAGGAAGCCCCTGTTGGCTTACTGTGACCCCTTTTGGGGGACAGGGGAGGATGAAAGGATCAGTACAGTTATATATTCCTGCTCCTGGCTCCATCTACTCTCTGTGCGTTGACTTGTATAACCACCACTGAACTCCTTTATGTGCAGGGGGTGAATATCCCTGGCATGGCCCACCAAAACTTTGTCTACTCTTGAGCAGCAGAACTGCACCAGTCAGCGTATGTCCCTTTGTGGTCATGAAGACTGGGGCAGGATTTGCTACTATAGACAAATTTAAACACTTCATTCTTCCAAAATTACTGAATTCATGCTTAAAAGAAGGAGGAGGGTGCCCAATACCAACATGTTGGGTGAGAGAAAAAAGAATGTTTTCCCCCTAGAACACTGAGAAAAGAGAGATTCGTCATCCTTTACTTCCACGAAGAACCACTTGTTCAAATAACCTTATGCACAAAGGGTTGCAGAATCAGTCCTTTTAGTTGTGGTGTGACTCTTTGGTACCATTGTTAAGTGCCCTATTAATACCTTAGATAGAAAATAATTCTGTATCTTCATTTCAATGTGGCTAGGGAAAATATCTGTTATTGACAACCCGAAGTAAAGCTGTTCTGTACGAGTTACCAACTGCAGTGAAAAGAAAGTAGGATCCTCGTTAAATCAAGTCTGTGCCTCTTTCTAAAGGATACACTGTAGGTCAATAGGTTTCATGGGCTTGATGCAGAAATTACTGGGTGAGATTCTCTGTTATTCAGGATGTCACAGTGGATAATTTTAAGGGTCCCTTCTGGCCTTAAAACTGATGAATCATTCAAACAGCACCTAGTAATACAATGTATGAAAATATATAAACTTAGACCACTGTAAACAAAAATGATTCTTATTCCTTCACCATACTGAGCCCTAAAATTTGACTGATTCTCAAACTCTTCTCCACATTGTATGTTCAGCTCTTTGGCTTTGATTTGAAGGCAGTAGCAGTGGGAGTGTTCTTACTATGCCTCTAAAAGCTCCATTTTCCTTCTAGAGAGACAGTTAATAGATATATGGGCTGGATCCAATGCCTATTGACTTCAATAGCAAGTGGTTTTGGACCTGATCAGCTTTTTGTGCTCAAACTGCAGATGTGTACACACTGCCAAGCCACTTTGTGCGCAGAAACTCCTCAGTTGCAGCACTGAAAAAACCCCCACCTCAACAAGAGTTGTAAGGCTATTTGTGCAGAAGCTCCAGGGCTCTATTGCCAGTGTAGACACTTGATTGCTTTCTGTGCTCCAGGCCTCCAGAGCTGTCCCATGATGCCTCAAGTGACCGCTCTGCTCATTGTTTTGAATTCGGCTGCCCTGGAGACATGCGCCCCTCCCCTTTCAAAGCACCGTTTCTGACAGCCATTGTGTGCTGTGCTGATCTGCTGCAGGACACAACGCAAACCATTAATGTGGAATGCTCATGCTGTTGAACACAGAGGCAGGTGTCAGTGTGTGTGTGTGTGCGTGTGTGAGAGAGAGAGAGAGCGCCCAGGGAAGGAGGTGGGTGCTGATGTCAGGGGTCCCCCTCCACCTGCCTCAGGACTGGTTGCTTCCTGCCGCTGTCTAAACTTACAAGACAGCATGCTGACACACTCTCTGTCCCCCCAAAATACTGTCTCTCTCCCCCCCTCCATACACACACACACTCCTTGTCACACACTCTTCCCCTCACCCCAACTTCAGTTGGAAAGCAGCTGGCAATGTAGTAGGATGCCAATGGAACAATAGGATTGGGAAACCTGCATCATGTGATGTTGTGCCTGCCTCATGAGGCATTGCAAACCCTTCCCAAAGCACCCTACAGCCAGTTGCACAGTAGGATAGCTACCACAATGCACTACTCTCTTTGCTGTTGCAAGAGCTGCTAATGTGGATGCGCTCCAGTGTCACAATAAGCACAGTGTGGACATGCAACAGCGGTTTAATTCCAGCGCTTTAATAAAAGTGGTATAATTTGTGGCGCAGAAACTAGCCAGTGTAGACATACCCTCAGAGTGTCACAGCTAC
The DNA here is from genome assembly GCF_028017835.1 of Emys orbicularis. Lineage (NCBI taxonomy): Eukaryota > Metazoa > Chordata > Testudines > Emydidae > Emys > Emys orbicularis. The sequence continues at coordinate 239,532,652 of NC_088683.1, read as the reverse complement.
AACAATTTCTAGCAGATAGTTTAGCATAAGTAGTTTGCACATATTCTAAAGGACCATTCAAGTCAAAGTGGCCCATTAACACCCCTATAGTCATAAGTTAAAGGGGGGGGTAGTGGGTTTCAGATTGTTGCAATAACCCATAAATGTTGTGTCTTTATTAGGACCGTGATTTTTAGTATCAAAGTTATTAATTTAAGCTCCCAGGCTTGTCTTTTGAAAGTGTTGTGCAGGTTTCCTTGTCGCCTGGGACTGACATGGCTACAACATTGCTTACAACAAAGAAAAGACAGACGGATTAGACTAACCACACTAGTAAAACTGATACAGTGTACTTTATATTATGGGACAGAGTTTGTAGTCAGTTTCATAAATTATATATTTATCAATACACACTACCATTGTATGAGGATCTTGTTTCATTCTCATCTTTTCTTTTTCACTCTCTTCCTTGCTCTCTCTCTCCCTTTTTAACTCAAATCTCTTTTATATTCAGCTTGAATGTTTGCTTATAATGCTGTTCTAGATCACAACAATTTATGGGGAATTGAAAAGCAATTTTCTTGGGATAGCTAGCTATTCTCCCTAATTTTCACCTGTCAAGCTCTCTGCTATGCATGTTGACTCTATCAGGTAAAATGCAGGCTTTAAAGATGTTTGATTAGCTGACTGGCTTACATTTAGCTATCCACTTTGCATGTAAACAGCTTATATACACATACCACTCTTTCCATTTCACTGACAAACCACAATAGACACAGTAAGTTAAATTCCACCTTAAGTTACAACAGTCCCAAAGAGCTATTCTGAGAGATGTGGGCATATTCTGAAACAATAACCACTTTTCATTCATGAGCTTCTGATAACTTAATTCTGTTTTATTAGCCAAAGTAGAAGCGTAACAAAAGTTTAAAAAAAAATCAAAACAAACGAAAAGAAGGGAAGAATATTTCTATAATGTGTGCCCTTGATTATTTTTCTACCAAGTTTTTCTTTTGGTGTCTGTCTGAAGCTATTTTTCACATTAGCCACGTTATAAACATTTATTTTCTCAAGTGGCATGAGTTCGTAGTACCAGGCTAATGTGTAAAAAAGGTGAACTAATTCTAGCTAATTATACTGTTTACAGAGAGCAGGTTATTTTAGACCACTGTAATAGGTAGTGAACTGGAAAAAATATCCTCTCAATCTCAACAAAAATTCCAGCAAATGTGTCAGTTGTGTAGGCTTGTGGAATTCAATTATTTTATATAATTTCAGCAGATATCAATATTTATTTTAAGCATGTTTTTCAATTTTCAACAATTTAAATTTTCACAGCTGCAGGAAATTGTGGGCGATCAGACAGTAATTATTTAATGACAGTACACATTGAGATTCAAAAATTTAAAGCCTTATAACCATTAAATCACAAATTGTTAGTATTACATGTTATAATATACAAAGTAAATAGAATCAAACTCTAATAAGTTCTCAAGCAGCATTTTTCTTACTTTGTCTATCTGTACATTTTGATTACTGTATTCAGTTTTGTTGTAGCTGTGTCAGGATATTGGATAGACAGGGTGGGTGAGGCAGTATCTTTTATTGGACCAGCTTCTGTTAGTGAGAGAGACAAGCTCTCGAGCCATACAGAGCTCTTCTTCAGGTCTGGGAAAGTTATTCAGGGCTTGTCTTCACTACCGAGCTAAATCGGTTCTGCAGCGATCCATGCAGCAGTGTCGATTTAGTGCTTCTAGTGAAGATGCTATAAATCGATGGGGGAGCGCTCTCCCGTCAATGTAATTAATCCACTTCAATGAGAGGTGGAATCTATGTCGAGGGAAGAGCATCTCCCGCCAACATAGCACCATGTAGACACTATGTTAAGTCGATGTAAGTTGAGTCACTCAGGGGGGTGGGTATTTTATACCTCTGAGCGATGTAACTTACATCGACTTAAGCTGCAGTGTAGACAAGGCACTGATTATCAGAGCTACATAAAAGCTGGAACAGATTGTTCAGCATAAATAGTTAACACATATTTCAAGGGACCATTCAAGGTGAAGTGGCCCATTAACAACCCTCCAGTCATAGGGAGGAAAGAAAAAGGGGACTGGCAGCTGGGGGGTTGTTAGTGGATTATATATTTTTGTGTTAAACCATAAATCCAGCGTAGTTCTTACCTCGCCCCCTTGTCTTTCTAATATCCTGGGACCAACACTGCTCCAACAACACTGCATATAACAATGGAAGATATCGAATTTTGCTGTCTGAAATGGAAAATCCACAACATGAAGAAAAAGGAAGCCAAACTTAACAGTGACATCTACTTCCAGAGCAAATGCAATAAACACAACATCATCCCCAGAAGTCTCACCATCTATAACCCTCTGACTACTACATACAACTCCAAATACGCTGAACAGAAGGACTTCAGAAAAATAGGGGAAGCACTTACTCCACTTCACATACTCCAGAAGGACCACCTCAAACAAAAAAATCATCACATACTTCCACACTCTGGAAGAAAAAAATCAGGAAACTTACCTGGAAATCATACAAGAAACTAAAAAAAAGGAGGCTAAAAGAAATGTTATGACAGCTAAAAAATTAGCCTGTGATGAGCTATGTAACTAATTAGGAGGATATGAGGGAGAAAAGATCATCCACAAACTTGCTAAGACGAGGGAGAAAATAATGAGGGAAGTGAACAAATTTGCTTATATTAAAAATGACCATGGTATATTGCAAAGTAATAGTCAATCAATTAAAAGGGTTTGGAGTGATTATTTTTAAAGAGTAATGAATGATAAGAACCCAAGGAAGGAATTAAGAACATATAAGCCGAACCAGAATATGATAGATTGTATACACGTAGAGGAGGTTGTAGGTGCACTTAGGAAAATTAAAAAGTAGAAAGCACCTGAGCCTGATGAAGTAAGGGTGGATGCTCTGAAGTTTTTGGGAAGTGAAGGTGTCAAGTATTTTACATGTCTGTTCAATGATATTCTTAAGAAAAAGAACATACTGGACAAATGGCTTAAAAGCATTAGCTAACAGCCAGTTGGCTTTTAGATCATGCTGTAGCGACTCATGCACTAAGCTCCAGAGGTCCCAGGTTCGATGCCAACGACCAGGGTCTGTTGGCATTATAGTTGCATGATATGAAAGTACAGGAAACAATTATTGAAAAGCCCCTGTATGAAACAGTTGAATTTTGGAATAGTCAGAATGGATTTATGCCAAGAAGGAGTACAATTGATGCCATCCTGGAATAGTTGAAAGAAAAGAGATGGCAACCAGGCATGGTCTGGAGCTTGTGATGGAGAGATGTTCTAGAAGGATATATCATCTTATCCAGGATATGCTTGATGGGATACTTTGTGGCACTAAGGTTATGGGAGTCCATGCAGGCTCTCCACCCTCTGTCTTTCCTTTCTGCATCTATCTGCAGGTATAGGAACCTTGCTTCTCTGCCCAGTGAGTTTATCTTATTATTTTTAATCAATATACTAGTAGCTTTTATTAGTTGTTGTAGTTATTTATAATGCAGATGGTTTGGATTGATTTTAGGTAGTTTTAATACTGTTGTGCCATTTAGATTGAATGTTTTGGTGGCTGATCCTCCTTTCGCTATAATTCCACATGGTCAAATTTATCATGTATCCTCAACTAATTTTTTGCTAGAGATAGTATAAAGTTCCCTGAATCAGACCATTAATCTCCTAGTTTTCTTTCCAAAGCCTTATTTGTACAATGGTGGGAATCAGGCTCCATGCCTAGATGTCAAGAGGGGCTTTACTTCTCATTTGGCTAGGACTCAGACCGCTAAGAAGTCAGCAAGACTTGGTACCTTTTGGAGAGCAATATAAAGGGGCTAGCTAAATACATTAGTTTATGCACATAACCCTGTTATGCCTTAGCTAGAATGACAGTACTTAAAGCTCTCAGGACTTTGTCTGCTAGGACTAAAGTGCCATCAATGGCCTGCCTTCTTAATATTTCCATCTTAGGCTCAGATTCTGAAACCCTTACTTGTGTTGAATTGTACCTTGCTCTGCAAAAAGTCCTATTGCAATCATTGAGATTATTTATGGAGTAGGTACTCCTTATCATGAGAAGGAGTTCCAGTATCTAGCACTTAGACATCTGCACAGCTTCTATACAACACAGTTACACAGGACCGTTCTCTTGACATGGCACCTAGATCAGATGTTCCCTGTGGGAGGACAGTTCTACAATCCCTGTTTTACTACTCCTCCTTGCCCCACCTTCCCTCTGGATGCTGTACTGTTTGCTTCATTTTTACCAGCAGGATTATGCAGAGACCACCTATAAGAATGAAAGCTTCTTACCGGTATCCATGGTTTGTTAAGAGTGTTGCCTCTGTATAGTTACGCTGCCAGCCCAGTCTCCTCCCTCCTGGTCTGGCAATGTATGGCCTCTTCATAGCATCATCACCAAATGTTCAGTGACACAAATGCCTGCTTAACTGATTATTAACACCAACAATCACATAGTGTTGAAAAGTACATTTACAGTTTATATCAATGGCTATGCTAAGGGTGCCATGGATCAGTAGCTGGTACATTTGAAAAGGTCATTTAAATTTTTAGCCATTATGCCTATTAATAAAGAACTCCAAATATACCCAATGGGGGGGAAAAAACCTTTTGTGCAATACCTACCAGCTTGGAATCAGTAAACATCACTGGGTACTCTTGGGTAATTTTTCAGTGGGATATGTAAGAATCTAACCTCAGAAACCCTCATTAATGTTAATTGGAGTCAGTCAACCAAATCCCCATGAACTGTGTTGAATATTTGCCACCCATCTTATAAACCTAAATTGACTGCTATGGTACTGATATCAATACCTTCCTGAATAGATGCACAGTTTTTGAAGTGTTTAAAACTTACCTTTGTAAGCGGTATGTCATGCATATAAAAAGCTAACTAAATTAGAATTGCCATTCAAAAACCCTGAACTATTAGCAGCATATAAAATATTATAAAGGAGATTAAGCTATCTAAAGAACATGTGTAGGATGCTAAGAAAAGGTCAAGGAATATAAGTCAATTCAGTAAAATGTATTAAAGAGGGAAAGGATTCTTGAATTTTCATATTGGCTATTCCTTTTTTAGACATGAGTAATTTATTTTCTAAATTAATGTTGCTTATGGGTTGAAAGAAAGTTAAAATTGCAGCCATGTTATTTTGATTTTGCTAAACATTTTAGTACAATGTGAATATCACCAAAAGACTACTAGAGGCAGATAATTAGAATTTCTTAAACATAATTTCACAATTAAGTGAGATTTGTTTTCATTTGAGGTTCTTTCTCGTTTAGCAAATATAATGTTTGTGAAAGGTACTCCAGGGTCCCTAAAAGCCTGGAGATGTCTGAGCTTGTCTGTTTATACACAGATCACAGAAAGCTCAAACACAGGTAATAAAATATGCACCTCCCTTTTTCTTTTTCCACTGTCCTGCTAATATGCCTCAACTGGGGCTATTAACAAAATTTCTACCAAAAGTATTTTAATGAAAAATTGGGTTCCCAATTAAATGAAATTTGTCACAAAAAGTGTCTGACTTCAATGGAAAATTTTGACTTTTTTCTGGTCAGAAAACTATAAACATCTGGGTTTGACAAAACCAAAACCCCCAAACAAACAAACAAACAAAAAAAAAACCCCAAACAACCTTGATTTTGTTTTTTATCTAAAAGTTAATATTTTCTGCAGAAAATGTTGATGAAAATGAAATTTGTCAAAATTTTCTATGTAATAAAAATATTTTCTAACCATCTGTCTCAACCCTGACATACAGAGGTGAGAGGATAGATGAATTTTCATGCCTACTCAATTCTTGGCTTTCCTGGTAAATTTTGAGGGTAGTTTTGTGATATACAGATATTCAATAGGCTTTGGATCAGGCCATAGGAATAGAACTGGGACTACCAACACATTAAGGAAGTACAGAATAGGCCAAGCCTAATAATATTACTGCTGAAAATATTTATGCGGGGTATACTATTGCTCAGTACATTGATGAATGACTCAGTACATCTGTAAACGTGGCATTATCCCAAAAGCCTAATTTTTCTCTTGTAGCCAACAGAAGTTCAGCTTGTCTATGCTAAATTGGATTAATTCTTTCTAGTTTTCTCCTACAACCTTTGACCCAAAGTTTAGCAACATTTTGAAACTGGAATGTCGTCATTAAAAAAATATATTTAAATCAAAGGACACTTAATGTAGTAGAAGGTATTATTATTTTTCACCAGCACCTTCTTGCTGAGTAAAATCTCCAGGTGCTTTCTCCTGCAGTGTATTGCTGTTATAATCTTATTTATATTTCAGCAGGGGTTTCCTGTCACTGCGGACAATGAACAGATTGCTACACTAAACTGGCAAACGAAAGCAAGACTGTGCCAGTCTGTTACTGATATAATTCCAGCAGGCAGCACTGGTGAGCATCCTGGACACTTTAAGAAACACTGAAAGAAAACTAAGCCTCAGACCTACATATTTTAAGCACATTTCAAAATGTTTCAAACAGGGCAAATATGAGAAATAGATTAAACTTTTTCTTCGCAGACCACTTTAATGTCTACTAGAATATAACTACAGTCCATTTTCTATTCAATTCTCACCTCTGAAGTGCACAGGGAAATATTAATTATGGGACTCCATTAAGAGCCAGAATTTTATGATTAGGAGCTGATAAAAGCCCACAAAATAAAAACATTATTTAGGCTGGTAAAAAAGCATCATAAGTACCAAAGGAGCATATTAACAAAATCAGTAATGGCCAAAGTCCTCCTATTAAATGGTATATCCTTTAATACCATTAGTCTTGCCATTAAAAACTCACTTCTGTTTCCTAGCCAGAGCTATTGAAAAAGATGAAATATAGTCTTGATAAGCCACTAGACCAGGATTCAAAAGATCTTGGTTAAATTCCTGTCTCTTTAGCAGACTTCCTGTGTGATCTGGGCAAGTCACTCACATTTCTGTGTCTCAGAGCCTCATTTGTAAAATGAAGATAATGATACTTTTATAGTTCCCACATATTAGTTGTTTGTGAAAGGCTCTTCTATGATTATGTGATATTCTGATGAGAGCCATAGGGAAGTCTATTAATAAGATAAAATTAATGTAATGCTAAGTGCCCATCATGACAATGCAGTTCAAATAGAGTATGGTAAACCTAAATCTTAAGTTTGCCAGTCAGGAGAAATCAATAGACACACATTATGGGAGCCACAATAGTGCAAATCCATTTAATTAGGTATCAGCTTCCTAATGCAGAGGTTGATTCTGATAATTCTGAGACCCTTCTGAGAACAGCTGAATGCCCTCAACTCCCAGGGCTAGATTCTTGTTTTAGTTATGCTGGTGTAAATGTAAAGTGTATTCTCCAGTAAGGTCAGGGTGGATGACTGCAAATTTATGCTGATGTAACTGAGATCAGAAGATGACTCCCTGCCATCCTCCCTTGTCTTAACTGGAGTATTTCGACTGATTTCAAGGGGAGTTGTTTGTAGCTCTTAGAAGGCTTATGATTAAACAAAGACATTTCAGGAGGAATTCTATTAAAGGATTAAACATGCATACTGAAAATTACCAGACAATTTCTATAAAAGCAAACAAAAGTTTATAAAATTCAGCTATGAAAACTAAAATCCAGCAGTTTTAAACAAAATGATGTTAATGGCACTTTGAAGGGGTATACCAATCCCACTACGGGCCACTGGGACTGGACCAATCACTGTGGGTTCAAGAGGCCACGCCCCCTTAGCCCTGCTGTGCATGCTCCATGTGGAAGGGACAGATGAAAGGAAGCAGCCCAGCTTAGTCTGGGCCAGCTGAGGAGGAGGAAGGACCTACGGCTCCCCAAGCGGTGAAAGTGTATCTGGACTATGCTGTGGAGGACCAGCTGTCTGTGGAGACTGACTGGGACATTGAGCAGTTATCAGCCAAGGAGATGCCAGAGATGTTCCTTGTGGTAGGAAATGAGCCAGGAAATGAAGTAGAAGCCAATGCTTGAACCTCTAACTGGGAATTTCCCGGCTTCATAGCACCCTAGGTCAAAATCCAGTGGAGTAGGGTGGGCCCTGGTTCCCCTACCCCTCCACATTTGCTACTAGGTGTGGCTACTGGAAGCGACAACCATAGATTGATTGTTTGCTCTGCCCTGCCCAGAGGGTTAAAGCCCCCAACTGCTATTGCCTGCCGTACCCAGGAGGCTTAGGGGCCATAGACTGTTTGCTTTGCTCTGCCCTGCCTAGAAGGTCAGGAGCCATAGACTAAGTGTTTGCTGGGCCCCGCCAGGGGTCCTAAACCCCTTCATAGAAATTTCCTCATCCAACAAGGAGTCCCAATGATTGTGTGATGGGGTGCACCAACCCCGGACTGGGCCAATGGCAGCGGCCTCGCTCAACACACAGGGCCCCCCGTGACAGGCACATTATAGTGTTCCCCACCCCCTTTAAATCTTTGCAATCATACATTGAAAAGTTAGTGAGTCAAGCAGTTTTTCTCCAGTGGAAGCTCTAAGTCAATGTATGGGTGAGGCATTATAATTTGTCTTGGGTCAGCTTGGGGCCTATAGTATCTTAAATGATCTGAGACATATTTACCAGAGAGACAGCATCTCTCCCTGTGCAATACTAATTAATTAAAGTTTTAAAAAACAGTGGGAATGCATGGCATCTTATAGTGATATGAGCAGGTACTTATACAATGAAAATGGGCACTGTTTTCTAAAAGGGTCTTTGAGGTCAGCCATGTTGGTGTGGAGCAGGCTGGTAGCAGGGGATTTTCCAAGAAGAACTCTCATCTTTGGCATTCAAACATGCAAACATCCACAGTCTGAAATTGCCTGTTATTTATTGAGGAAAGCTGGTCAAAACATTTAATTTCACTGAAATTGCAAATTTTGTCTAAAACACTTGAATGAAAAATGTCTCTGAAATTTTCATTCAAATTGTCTTTTCCCCATTTTTGTCCATCTCTGTTGTTGATTTGGTTGCGCATTTCATGGTCTACCTGTTTGCCGAGATGCTAGACGAGTTTTGAGAAATTTTTGGGTGGTTGAGCACGTTAGAAGGTAAAGAGGAAAGAGCTTCACCTTTTATGCCTTTGGGAGCCCTCGTCAGGTATGTGAAGATATTTGGGAGCAGATTCTCTACCGCACAAGAGCTGCATATAATGGAGCCATCCCCATGACTTCTGGACAACTCTATGATGCACCATTGATGTATAGTCCTTAGTAGAGTACACCAGTGGAGGACAAGCCTAGCAGAGCAGACTCCATCATGCTTCCTCCCACTCCCTCTTGACCCTGACATGCCCCCTACTCCAGAAGGAGATAGCAGAGTCACCAGCCACTGGGCAAGATATGCCAGCAGGGAGTTTCCCCATTCCAGAGGAATTCTCTGCTGGCAAATTTTGGCCAGAATCTGGCCCCTTAATGCCACCTCTGTGGTGGAAAGAGGCTGGTTCTCATAAGAGAATCTGTCCCAGTATGGTCATTATTGAAGGTCACATTTGAATGTGCTCTTCACTGCACTGCTGATGCTGGTGCACAGTTCCTGGTATTGCATCCAGATGATTTATAGCCCTTTAGAATTAAGAAATGAAGGGCATTGAAGCAGCTGCCCCTGCCTGGATCTTTCATGTGAAAAAGCTAGTCTATTAAATAAACAGCAACACAGATGGCATAGCCTATAGGATGAAGGTACATTTATTTTACTATGATCGTATTTTCTCATGTTTCAGAATGCCCCAGGTATATCAAATATGGTGCTCTTTCTCCTGCTTGATCACTCACTTTCAGCAAATGAAGAAATATTTCTACCAGAGGGAGGGCATAAATATACCCCTGTAATACAGTTTGCTAACACATTATTAGCATACAATTAGTATGACAGCAAAAAAGTTGTATTAGTGCAAAGCCCAAAAACATCCATATCAGTTCAAGGTCTGTGGCCTGAAGCTATAGACAGTAGGGCTCATTACTACCATCTGAACAGGAGGAGGAGCCACCAAGAGCTGCTTTACAAACTATTTACCCAGGACTTGCTACTGGGGAAGTATTCCTTGTTAAGGATGCTCAGGAGAGGTACTAAGTTTTTCCAAGGTTTCTGGGTGAGGGCTCGAACCATTGGTGTTTGTTAATTTTAAGAGGAATCTCTATATAATTGCACTTGGTCCTTGTTGCTGCAAACAATGCTTGGCAGAAGTGTTACACCAGTTGATACCAAAGACCATTTATACCAGTATTATAGTGAATAAACATAGTTTTTTTTCCCCCTGCATTGTGCCCAGAGAATGACTACATCAGTCATAACTGTCTATCATAGTCAAGTTTACTAACGCATAATACCCCAATTAAGTTCTTCTCCGATCAATATCACTGACAGCTAACTGCATCAGTCTGCACCTACATTTACATTTTGAAAGACTGACCTTTTCCACCATCTTTGATTTTCTCTTAATGGACCCAGTTTCAAAACATAGAAAGAAAGAATTAATCTCTTCTGGCCATTACAAAAGCAATACAAAAGCTAAGCCACTTCTTTGAACATGATATAAACCACAAATGAAAGATGAAACAGAAAACAGCAGAAATAAACCCTCCATTTCTCAACCTGTCAGCTACATGAAAGAGACCTATTAAAGTATCAGTAAGTGGCACACAAAAAGGCAGCTGCTGCTACAAGAAAACCCCATTACAAATGTACAATAAGTCACAGACTTTTTTTATTATTAATTTAAAAATACATCCTCTGAGCACACTAGATCAATCAAACTGACTTCTGCAGTCAGGTCCCCCAAACAACAACACCTTATCGGGTCCAAAAGACTGTCAGTCAATAT